>NC_040881.3:10876412-11493912 GCF_900634795.4 Betta splendens
ACTCCTCTTTTTTCATTCTTTTACCCTTTTTCCTCCCATTTTCTTTCTCTTGTCCGCATGCGCGGACACACACACACACACACACACACACACACACACACACACACACACACACACACACACACACACACACACACACACACACACACACACAGAGGCAGGCAGGCAGTAATGAACACTTCAAAATCCAAAGCATGATCTTCCCATGGCCTAGTTTTAAGAGCCTCCAATGTCATTGGAGTAAAAAATAGACAGACAAAAACAATGTTGAGATCTGTGGCAACAGAAGGAGCCCAGAATCGGCCCAGGCAGGATCTGCTCTTCTGAGTGTGGCTGTTTTGTCATAGATTTAGTCTGAAGAAAATGCCTGTCCGTTTTAGCCTATCACAAGTGGCTGAGATAGAGTTTTTTATAAAGTGAGGTCGGCCTCCAGTGATGACACAAGCAGAATCATCAAACTCTTCTTTGTGTCATCACTTTCAAAAGTCCCTGTTTAGATAATCATCATTTGTTGAAAAGTTGCTTAAAGTTGCTCCTTGAGTTTTACCAGTTAAAATGATCATTTGTAAAAAGCTGGTTGATTATGACAAGTGTATTTTTAGTTATTTGTTTTCACAAGAAAACTCATTTTTGAACCATGAGGTCTGACTGTTGTGATTTGTTAAATTTAAGTTGTAATCTAATGCACCTCCCATGGGATAAAAAAATCCTTTAATCATTTTGAGTTATTTTGTTTACCTCAGTTATCTAAATTAATATGTACAGCCGTCACCATTTTCATATATAGCTGCAGCTGAGTCTCTGAGTCTTGCGAGCCCTGTAAGCTTGTATTATATATCTAGTGAACTTTGTGCTTATTTTTTGGCCAGAAGATGAATCTGATCTGATTTCAAATGATACCCAGTTATTATTCGGTCTCACAGTTTGTGTAAGGTTCTAAGGAAAAAAATGAAAAAAATTGTCTAAGACTACCATGAATCCTCAATCATCGTCATCAGTAATGACTCCATTGTGTTGTATAATAATGGCAATAAACAACTCACTGGAATTATTGGGACTATGTTGAAACGCATAACTTGTGTTTTCTGGGGGCATTTATAGCCTTCACAAGCACAGATGTGACACTCCTGTAGGTTTCACTCTACACTACTGTATTTTTTGGCTCTTGGTTTGCTTACATGGGACACTGGACACAATTATTGATCCATCAGGTGGCCATCAGCCTATTGATCACCCTGTGACCTGATTGATGCGAGGTTTGGCTGCTAGGTCGATTGATTAAATGATAATTGCATGTATGTGTGTGTTCTCTGCAGGCGCGGATGTGGCAGGAAAAGGAAAGGGACACCTGTGAAAGTCTTTGTTACGAACACAGAGGAAGAGGGTGTGCCTGAGCACAGCTTCGGTCCAGGTGTGTGTTTGTGTGTGTTGTATCTGCATGCCACATTCCTACTGCCATAAGCTGTGTGTATGCGTGTGAAGGCAAGAGCGCAGTGGTGTGTGTGCTCACGCAGTGCATCTGTGTGCGATTGGTATGGGGGTGGAGCATGTGCAAGTGAGTGTGACCTACTTTTGTGTGTGTGTGTGTGTGTGTGTGTGTGTGTGTGTGTGTGTGTGTGTGTGTGTGTGTGTGTGTGTGTGTGTGTGTGTGTGTGTGTGTGTGTGTGTGTGTGTGTGTGTGTGTGTGCACGCCTGCTTATGTATGTGCTGTGATATGCACCTGTGTATGTGTGCAGAAGATGGGGTGATGACCTGTGTGTGTGTGTGCGTGTGCGCCTATTTATGTGTAATCCTTTTATACTGACTGTTGCTGTGTTTTCAGCTGATCGTAAAGAATCGGAGAGTAAACGGCCCACACTGGATGGGCCGTTCCACAACACAGAGCCTGCTCCTCATCGTAACTGGTTAGTGAACATTAAACCATGTTAAATGATTTGTACAAAAATCAGTGCCCCTGCAGGTTAGTAAATAGCTGAACATGTCAGGAGGCAGGTCTGCGTTGATCTTATCTCAGCACTTGAAGAAAGCGTCATCTGATAGCAGTGTTAGTTACTCCCTCACTACCCCTTTAGGTTTTCATTTGAGCCCTACAATCAGGCTGATCTATAAATGAAATGTCACAACAAAGGATTTAGGTAACCAGCAGGAAAGAAACTGACTTCTGACTCACTGCTATAAAGCTTTCAACTGATTTTTAGGTCTACTCTGCTATAGGGATGAGTTAATATAATGAGAAAACATTAATGCATATAATAATAGTATCTGCATCACTACAGAAATCACCATTTTAGCTATATGTGACACACTAGCAAACAACCATTGTGTCATACTCGTGTTTGACGTTCAACCTGCCACCCTCTTCGTGTCTCAGTAGTCCAGGGCAGCATCACAGCAAAGTCTCCACTGGTTCCAAGACCGGCTCCTGTGCAGCCTCCACACCAGCTCCAGCTGCTGCCCCCGCCTCAGCAACAGTCCCTGCTCCTGCCCCAGCCACAGTGGCTTCAGCACACGCGCCGCCTCTGACGCCCGCGTCCACGGCTCCGGCGGCCCCGGCGCCCTCCGCTCCGGCTCCGACGGCCAGCTCCTTCCCTCCCTCCCCCAACTGTCGCATCCGGGAGGTCCACTGTGGCAGCCAGGTGCGGCTGGTGGTTATCGCCATCCGAGACATCACCAAGGGGGAGGAGATCACCGTGGACTACAGCCTGACAGAGTGGGGGGAGAATCTGGTCAGTGTCACCGCTCATGTTGATGATTTGTTATGTTTTGTTGCTGCTACAGTGAGTAAAGACGGTTCTGCTGTAATTTAGTCTGAGAACATACAGTAGTTTCAACAATGCAATGAATGAACAAGAAACTAAAAAATTAACATTCTCTCAGAGAATTGAGCTGTGAAAGAAGAAAAATGTGAATCTTTTTTCAATGTGTCCACAGGACAATATGCTTTCATTGAGTGGAACTGTTCACATTTATATTATTTACAGTCTAATATTATTTTTTACTTTTAATTTTGATTTGTTTGTTTGTGGATCCAACCAATATGGATCCAACCAATCTGCATCTGGCCAAAATGTTTTTAAAACATAATAGCATTTTAATAAGTCTCACGAAGCCCAGGGTGACAAACATCTTGTGCTACGTACATTTCAGATTTCGCTAATGCAGCTTTTTTGCACGCGACCTAACTGGATGAGTAGGAATCTCCACCTCCATAACTGTACTTAAGTTTTAATCCTGTAGCAGCCTCTTCAGTGGCCTCAGGCGAGGAGGCCACTTGGCCCTCAGACGTGTAGAAAACACACTCACCGTGTGCATATTTCTGATGACTCCACCATATGTGCGTTCACACACTGTTGATCAGCTTCACACGCTCACTGTCTGTCACGCACACACAGACATATTCACACTACCCACTGTGCATGCTACACACAAAGCTAAGCAAGGCATGGGGTTACCATGGCGATGGCTGAGCTCCAGCTCGCGCTGTCTCTACCTATAGTACTTTAGCAGCAGTAACCATGGTTATTACAAGACATCTGTTGCTTTAATGGATCTTATGGATCAATTCTGTCAAAGCTGACATATATTTTACATTTTGGTGAGATAAAGTAGAAACCACATTGATCACTGGCTGGTTAATTTGATTCGTTCCTAATTTTGATTTACAGTACTACTTTTAATACTGATGAGATGTTGACAGTGTTTGAGAACGTGCCTCTTTTGTTTAGTTGGGTTTGTTGGTGGGAGGTTTGTCTGCCTAATCAGGCTCTGTGCTCATGATCAGCGATGGAGGGGATTCCTCCTGCTCTATGACTGACAGCTTGTGTTGATTGTAATAGAAAACATTACTGAATAGTGTGCTGACTGTTTTAATGTGACTGCTTCGTGTCCCACAGAGTTTCCGTGGCACTTTGTCTCCAGCTCAACATGAGTGCAACTCTGACACGGAGAATAACAACAGTATTAAAAGGGTAAGAGAATAACAACCTTTTCAAAAAAAACTGTTTGACCAAACAGCCTTTTTTGTTTTAATTAGAATACATTGTATTTTATCTGCCACATTTAATTAAAGCTGGCTAATAAATATTGCCTCATTTTTGTTCTCATCGTTCTTTCTGACAAAAATAATATTTTGCAGCTATGTGTGTGAGACCCACTGGTCACTATTTGATGATGCTTTAGCAGCCAAAGAAGAAGCTGGTACAGAAAAAATTAACATTTAGCAGGAATCCACAAACACAACACCCGGGTGGATGACACTGATGCGCTATTGGTCTTTTAAGTGTAAACATTTCATCTCTGCCTTAAAATGTAATCTCTCTCTCCAGTGTTTAGCCTAACGCACTCTCACACTAAACTTACCATAAGCCATAAGATTTTACTGTACAATTGTGATTGTGTTTGAGGTTCTTTTGAAGTACTTTGCTGCTACATAAAGTTGAATGAGGGTAGAATTAATCTAATGTTTAGTATGAAAGGAAACCACGCATTTTTTGTTTTATTAACCATTTTTAATGATTGTCATGGCAGGTGACCATTTTTTTCCTTTTCTCTCTGTCACTGGGTCACTTCCAGGAGGAGGAGCCCCTCCCTCTGACAGCCCAGCAGCAGCAGCATGTCACCCCTTCTTGGTCCCTCTCCCCCTGTTCCTCCCCTATCTCCCACTCCGATGCCAGTGACTCAGATGCTGGAGACGAGGACAACGCCAGCCCCCGCGGGCGAGCGCTACGCCGGCGCAAGAAACGCCGCGGCACTCCCTCGAAGAAGAAGACTCCGCATCGAACCCCAACCAGACGCCCGCCACCCGTCTCCCCGAACGGGGCTTCCCATCACCACCGCCCCATTTCTTTACCCCTCCCTCCAGCACAGTCTTCCCCTCCTTGCTCTTCTTCTACATCCTCCTCGGCAAAGTCTGCGTTTAAAGCTCCAGCTCCTCTAAGCTCCAACAGCCCAACCAACCAAGTCAACACCAACGCCCCCAGAGGAGCCGTGTCCATAGACTCCATGCGGCAAACCTGTGAGTACTGCGGGCGTCACTTCCGCTCTTTGGGTCGCCACTTGGACAAACACCATGCCCACCAACCAGAAGTGTGTTCTGCTCTTGTTGAGCGCTACACCCAGATGCCTCACCTGCACGCACACAACACAAACCCTGCTCACGCTCACACGCATCAGCACCTGAAGTCGTCACAGAGCCGCAGTGTAGATCATGTACAGAGTGGTGCCCAGGACCTGCTAATGTCTCCGCCCAGTCTGACGGCAGCCAACAAATCCTTTCCCTCCTCTGGAAAAAACTCTAGCCCACCTGTGCTGGCTCCTCTGAGAGAACAGATCGCAGTACCAGTGTCGGTCTTAAAGAGGAGCCCACCCCCCGTGGCTGTGACACAGTCCAAGAAGGGAGCAGCGAGGAGGCCAAAGAAAGAACGACAGCAGGAGGAAGAAGATGATCAGGATGAAGATGTGGAGGTGGTGGAGGTAAAGAGGCCCAAAGAGGAGGATCTAAGTCCTCGAACCTACAGCAGCAAGTCACCCAAAGAGGGAGAGGCATTAAAAGAGGAGCAGGATGGGGAAGAGGAAGAGGAGAATAGAGTGATGGAGGTGGAAGATGATAGTGGGAATGAAGAGAAGGAAAAGGACTTATTGAGGTAACTTAAGGTCTTTTCATTCAGTGTAGGTAGATTTGTAATTAGAGATCTTCACAGCATGCTCAGAAGTATGGTAAGAAATAAATTTGATTTGTTCTGTAGGTGTAATTATTACTTCAACTACTGAGTAAAACACTAAGAGATATGTTAAAAATAAACACAAGGTCAGAAATTAAGCAAAATAATTGAAAAACATATTTACTGGAGTTTTACTTCCTGACAGTTGCCAAAGCAACGTTAGCGCTCAAGCAAGAGAATTGCATTCCCAGGCAATGAATAAAGAAATTACTTCTAGTTTAAATTATGAAAATTAGGTCAGCTGTCAATTCATGACTCTATTTTGAAAATATGGCCAAAATAATTTTTATTGTCTTAGTACTAACACTTTATGAAGAACGATTAATCGAGAAACCTGATGCATTCTTGCAAATAATTGGGTTTATCACTATTGTCTCCTGGGCTCTGTAATGTGGTTTGGTTCTGACTTGTGTATTACACTTTGAAACATAAACTAATATGAATGACCTGCTCATTGCTTTTTTTTATAGTTCGGGGCGTCACCACATGCTGCCCCTTCTTTCGTCGCTGTCCTCTCTGGTGCTCTACCTTCGCCGCCTGCAGCACTCGGCCTTCTTGTCCCTGTCTCGGCAGCTGCAGTCGGCGGAGGCCTGGCGCCTCCTCTGCCACTCCAGTCTGGCTCTCCTCATCCTGTACAATCGACGGCGCGAGTGTGAGGTCTCCAAACTGTCCATTGCTGAATACCGTGCCCGTGTCACTCCCCAGTGCCCCGTTCCCGTCCCACCTGGCGCCCCGCCTGCTCTCACGCCACTGGAGGCCTCTCTGTCACCTTTTGAGCGGCTGGTGCTTCCTCACCTCGCTCGGGTCGGGGTCCAGGGTAAGCGTGGACGTGTGCAGCCCCTTATCCTCCCCCCGCACTGCGAGCCCTGCCTGGAGCTCCTCCTGCAGACGAGGCAGGACGTTGGGGTCGACCCCACGAACCCGTACGTTTTTGCCCGGCCGTACCACTCCCCTGCCACGCCCCTGAGAGGCACGGACCTTCTCCGGAGTCTGGCTCGCTCCAGTGGCACCCGCAACCCCCGCGCGCTAACTCAGACCAGGGTGCGCCGCCAGGTGGCAATCCTAACACAGCTACTGCTACTGGGAGAAGGCGAGGAGCCCAGGCAGCCAGGAGGCAGCGCTGTGGAGCGGCTGGAGCACTTCCTGGAGAGGGAGTACCATGTGACGCAGAACTGCGCCGGAATTGGACAGGACCCAGGCCTGATGGGCCGAGTGGGCCGAGTCGTTCTGTGCGGAGAGAGAGACGGAGTGTTGTTCCGGGGAATGAGCCTGAACCACATCTGCTTGGAACTGGATGGTGAGATGGGTGAATCGAGAATTTGGGTTTCATTGGAAACATTAAAAGTAATGACAAAATAACCTCACAACGCTCTGGTTTCTTCCTCAGTCATGTCGGGGAACTCTGCGGATTCGTACTCAGAGGGAGAGTCTGACGCGGAGCAGGTGAAGGTGAAGACTGAGGCGCCTCCTCCTGCCCCCGCTCCGGCCCCCGCCCCCGCCCCTGCCCCCGCGCCAACTCCTACACCTACCCTGCTGTATGTCAGGAAGGGCAAGAACAACGGGCGCGTGGGACGACCCAAGAAGCTCAAGAACGCCCAGCCGCCCGCCCCACCCCCACCGCTGCCTTCTCCACCTCTAGCTGCAAACCACAGGAGGGGCTCAGGTTAGGCCAAATCAGATGTGTTTGAGTGCTTCACAGAGGAAGGCATGCTCATACACAGCGAGCATTGTGTCATGTATGTTTATATGTGCTGTTGCTGACTGAGAAATGCTGACGAAGCACTTGCATTGCAGGAAAGCGAGGCGTCCTGAAGCGGCCCTGGTCCGAGGCGGAGCGCGCCGCGGTGGAGGAGCACCTGACGCAGAACATCACAGAGCTCCGGGTCCCCGCCAAAGCCGACTGCGAGCGCTGCCTGCAGCAGTGCCCGCTGCTGGTCAACAACCAGCGCGACTGGCGCGCCATCAAGTTCTACTGTCACAACCGCATTCAGCTGCTGAAGAAAACCCAGCGGCGCGAGAGCCAGCCCCAGACCCTCATCGTGTGCTGAGAGGCTGGGGAGGCGGTGCGAGTAGACCCTCAAATGGTACCTACTGCTTGGGACGTGCACTCATCTTAAGGCGGTGGTCCTACATTTCAGTTCTCTGCTTGATTAAATGGCCCGCAATCAGGCGTGTTACTGCGTTTTTATTTGGATTGAGCACAAGAAGAGAACTTTCCCAAACTATTTGTGCTGCTTTAAGGTCTTAAAAATGACACTCAAGTCTTTATGGTGCTTATGCTCCTGGTCCCTCAGTGACAGTGCACTTGGTTAGGTGCCATTTGAGACATGCTTTCAGATACCACAGGACTGACCGCAGCCCATGCTGCTGCAAAGGGACATTTATTTTCTCTTTCCTGAAAAGACACACTAAGCTCAGACTCAAACGGCAGAGGCAGCCGAGTCCTACAGTGTTGTACTATGAACGTCGTACAGTAGCATTAGCATTTTATGCTCGAAGACGTTAATGGGACAAATGGCCTGTGTCCGGGCCACACTTTTCCCACTAGTGGCTTTATATTAGAGTAGTACTGCTAACCTAGGAGAATATCGACGCCTCTCTTCAAACATGCTAGTTCTTCTGGTCATATAACTGACTGTGCAATTGCGACTTTGGCTTCATTATATTTGCACCTTAATTTACATGTAGGTACTAGCTAATGAACGAGTTACGCTTTTGAAGTTACTATGAAGTTTGTGTCTTTTCTTTGGAATGGAACACGATAACGTTTCTAGTTGTGGGTTTCATGGCAGAGACAATGAAATGGCCTCAGAATGTTGTGAATTTTAAAGATATTCGGTCAAACCGTAAGGTCTTGAAAGAGACTTTGTTGGGCCTTTTTTTCCCTACACTCAGATGTCAACCACTACCAGTTCTCTCTTAGCTGTCTGTTCGCGTTTCCCGCTGTCTGTTGTTGTTTTTTTCTGCCTGTTGCACATTTCTTATTCAGAGCAGTAAAAAGGTGCTATAGGCCAATAAACTGGATATCACTGTAGAGGGGGATTTCCTATGGTTGTGATATGTTTCTTTTACAGTGGGCATTTATCGGAGAAGTGATTGTTGTGTGTTGCATTGTCTGTGTTATCGTTTCCAAAGGCTACTGCTCCTTCTGTCCTTTTTCAGCCACACTACATCATTTGCAGCTCAACCACAATCTTGGTTTCCCTGTGTCCATCAGACAAAAACCTCCATGGAACCTCAAGGCAGATACTTGAACTTTATTTAAACCTTTAGCAAAATCTTTGTTATTACTTTTTCTAGCCTTGCCAGTTACATTGTACATAACAAATATATTATCATTACACTAACTGGTTGTTTGTGCTAGACTATATGTAGCTTTTTCCATTTCTCAGTCATTGCTGTCTGTACATATGCCTGTTTGTAAATACTTCACAGAGAAACAAAGGAAAAACACAATGTATGACATGACTTGGTTACTGTGTTATGTTTTTTCTTTTTTATAAGTCTTATAAAATTTTAAAGCTCCATATGTTGTGCTTTGGTTTTTCACAGATGGTGATTTATTAGCCATTTTGATTAAAATCAAATTATTTGGCTCTGATTAAAACAGTATAATGGTTTACAAATCATTATTTTTAGAATTAATGTTATTGCAAAGATAAGGCAGAACAGCACTGGTTCATAATGGTTGGATTTCCAAAAAGATACACAGATACAGTATTTATTTTAAAGTAAGAAGAAGATATTGTCACAGGAAACAATAATTTATGTAATCAACAGTTTACCAGTGTTTTATTCACAAACACTAAACAGAATTGTATGCAACTTCACCTATGTAACTTATAAACATAGAACTTAAAAAAAAGACTGTATACATGTATATAACACACAACACTTCGCCCCCCTCAATGTGTTTTCAGGACAAACACTGTCAGGACAGAGTCGCTGGAGAAGTTGTTCGTCTCAGTGCTTCACATGCAATTTACAGTCATAGGCACTAGATGGAGCTGTTGTTTCATAAACCGCAAACTGTTGATGGACAGGTTTTTAGAATGGTAACGAAAAAGTCATTCAAGTTATACCGTATCGCCATTAATAATGTAAGATCTCTCCACAATAAATGAGCAAATGTTCCTCGTTGACCTGTCAGTACAGAACTATTTTGTAAATTTGCAAAGCCTAGTGACCTTTTAGTCATAATTTATCCATATAGTCCATCTATATGTTGCATAGTTGTGTATCATTATTATTATAGTCCAGTAGAACACAGTGGTGGTGATGCCAACAGCTACAACGAAAACCAATCCAAACAATCACATGCTGCAGAAAATATGGCTTAATTCAGCTTCTTTTCTCTGGAGAGTGTTTGCTACCAAAGGTGTTTGTCGTACTGTGCTATTACATTTATGAAGCCATGCACACGTGGTTCTTTACAGAGGATGGCCCATATGCCGTCATCCCTCTCTCAACCTTTGATGCATGTTTTTATTGCTATTCTTACTATTCTTGACAGTGAGGGAGCCCCACACTGCTGCACCACTGTCTGAGGAACAGCCTACATAAAGTCCCGAGGGCCTTCCTTTAAAAGTAACCTCAAGACCTAGCAATCACTGGGAACGTTTGTTTGAACCCAAGAGGGATAATTAAAGATGAGATGGTACTTTTTCAGTATCATTTAGTCCATAATAGTCACTGTCAGGTGGAGGCAGATGGCCGCCCACCCTCAGCTCGCTTCTTTTGTTAATGGGAGTTTTTTCTTGTCCGTTGCTGCTCCAGAGGGATTTGTTGGGTTTTCTGTGTAAATCAATGCAGTTGTTATTCTTCGGTTCAGTTTGTTTCAGATAAACACTGTCTTCCAGTCTGGGGCCTTGGCGTTTGAGTGACAGGTGCATTTATATGCCTGCAAAATTGGCTGGTGAATGTAAAAAAAGAGGAGCAGCTGATGCCGTGCAGACTTTTTATCTTATGCAGCTGTTTGTGACCCATCCCGCGTTTAGGTTGAGAGAGGATTGTTTGCATGAATATATTAAACGATAAAATACAAAAACGCGAGTTACGTTAGTTCTCAGTATGAAAATACTGTAATACCTTAACATGTTTAGCTAACTTGTCTTTCCTCTATTTTGGTTGGCGACCTTTTGTCCATGAATCTCCTGTGAATGAGAACAACTCATTAAATTAAGGTCAAATGTAAAAATGAATTCTTCTGTTCAAGCGATTTTTTTTGGTTTTTAGCCAGAGCGGCCAACAAGACGCTGAATGCGCTCGCAATCTGACTAATCTAATAACGGTCCAATTGGTGAGTCGCGTCCATTTCATGTAAAGGTTTTATGAAATGCTGTGTTTTTCTTCATTGAAAGTCTGAGGCTAAAGTGACAGAGCTGCTTTTGTTTCCAGCCCACTGGAAAACCAGTAAATAATCTAGAAAGTACATGAGAAGCTGCAGTTGCTCCATTGTTCTGTAAAGGGTTCTAAATCAGCCACAAATTACTGCAACACTGCAGAGCTGTTCACAAGAAAAAAGGAAATATGAGACCTTGTACTGAAAATCATAAAACATCACACCAGACAAATCATCCAAATTATGACCATTCAACAAGCTCCAGCCAGTCATTAACCCTTTATGTGGTGTGAAAGAAAACAGGCAGGAGGTGGAGGATACAGTATATTAAGGCCGACAGAATATATTTACTGTACCAGAGGTTAAGAGGCTGCAACAGGATAAAACATGGTCAAGTTTCGCTTCTGAAGTGTTTTTTCCTCCTCTGGGCGGCAAGTGAAGCAACTTATTCGTACATTTACAGTCCACTACGTGTTAAACAGCATAACCCACTCTATGAAATGTCAGGATGAAACAAAACAATCTCAAGGACATATTCTTATATGATAACATTTCATATTGTCTGATTGGTATTTAATTAACTGGACATTTTCATCATCTTCTCTTCTCACTAAATTGATTTTTATCCTCATTCCCAGTTGTTTCCTTCAGGACGATTAGACTGATTAGATTTTCTGTGTGGTGAACAAAAACATTGTGGACGACCACAAAATCCACATCACAAAAATTTGAAGTCAAACGCTGCAAGCGTGATCATAAACTGAGTGAGGCTTTGTAATCCTGCGTGTCAGGCGGTCCACGCTTCAGTGAAGGGGACATGGAGATGTTTATACTTATATATTTATATATATGTTTTTGATTAAGTGAACCAGCAGAGCTGCCCTTAAGCAAGGCTTTTCATCTTTGGTCTCGGGCCTCAGGAGCTTCAGAGCAGCTACGCTTCACTGCCTGTCAATCCTGCAGCCTGGCAAAATACACTCAGGCCAGTTTCACCACTGCTTCCTATTCATGCTGAACACACAGCGGCAGATTTACTTTTTCAAAGGCAAATATTTACTGTATATCAGAGTCTTCAATCAGGCGCTTGCTCTTGTCTGCTTCTTCCCAAGTGATTTGAGGCAAATTGTAACGCTTCTTGGTTAAGCTAGTTGTATTTTTACATCCAGCTTTTGCATAACTTTAACTGGGAGTCTCAGTCCATCTGGAACAGACACACATTTAAAGTTGGACATAGGCTCAGGGATGAAAACTGACAGCTGGTGAGGATGAAGATCATGTTGACCGGTCGATACTGTATCTACATCCTCAAAGCACATTTTAATGCACACGTAGCGCCGCACACGCAGCTAGGGGCTGTGTTAATTAGCCTTTCATGTGATTCCTTCAGTTATGTCAACATCCTTCACTTAAGAGATACTGGTCAGAGAACATCATGCCCGAAAACATGATTTGCTCATTTTAATATGTAGCGAAGAATATGATTAAAAGATAAAAAATATGTTTTACAAGCTCCTGTGGGGTTAGATATAGATGCTGCTTGCCTGCAGTGGCAATTACCTCATTCCGGTGAATAAATAAAGAGAAGAGATACAATTATTATTACCGCACTGGTTTATAACGTGACAGAGTCCACATTCACGATCGAGACTCAAATTCTTTCTTTTCACGCTGGTACAAAAGTCTTAGATAAACACTATTTGGAGCTGTTTGCGTGAATGAGTCACAGCTCAGTGACTCACGGCCTGCAGGAGCGAGACGTCTGCATAAACTGGCTTAAGTGCACTGATGCCTCCAGAGCAGCAACGTGTCGATGCTTTTTATATACGTCTAATAAACACATTAGAGCGGCAGCGCAGTTTATTAGATGAATCAATCATACTTGTACAATCTTGTGTCAGCAAGAGAGATGACAATAAACGCAGCTTTAATTGATTGTCCTTCAACATCACATCAGCATTAATTACGTGACTGGATAGTCACAACTCACATCATCATACAATTACTTGTCTGTGTTTATTTGCTGCAAGATAGATTTAACAAGTTTGTTATGATTTATGTGCATTATGAATGAAAGCTGCATGAAAACCAGTTTGTCTCATTACACGAGCCTGAACGCAGTAACGTTATTCCCAACAAATGGCTAAAGGTTGAGCCAGTGTTTAAACGAGTTATGACTATTTTAATAATTATAATGAATATACATGGATCAATTAAGAGCTTTATATACAGCAGAGGTTGATGATGCCAGGCCGCTAGGTTCATTGTTGGTGCTCCTGCGGTTTTTCTTGCAGCTCTATTCAGTGAAGGTAAGTGCAGCCTAAGTGGAGATTTGATCAAACTACTGTTTTTCATATTCCTCAGTAAAACACGCTGAACCTGAAGTGGTCGCCCGCTGGGCCGACTGTGGGGCGTTTCGCTATATAGTAAAGGTCAAAGGTCAAGTGAAAGGCTCCTGCCTTTCACTGATGGCGACAGAGTGGCTCCAGTGACACACAGGCACTTGACCCAAACGAGAAGAACAAAGTCTGACTCCCCTTTGTACCCACGCGTCACCTTCATTTTAGCGCCAGCCACACCGCTGCTAAGCCACTTCCCCCCGTGGCCACTTTCCCTTCTCCTCTTGCTGAGAAAACATCTGAATTTGCATTCACAGCGGCACGACACATGCTTCGCCATCTCTTTCGCTTAATCAACTGCCTGCCAATTCTGTTACCTGGCCTGTAAATGTAATTGCTGAGCGAAACGTGTTCTTGACTCTGATGAATGTGATGTAAGTAACAGGCGTGATCCACATGAAGAAAATCATTAGGTCTGCTTCGGTGCACTCATCCTGGAGTCAGCTCGCTCACACGGGCTCCTCTGAGCTCACATCTCCTTCACGTACACCTGTAGCAATTTACTTCACTCTGATTAATTGCTGATTGGATAAAAAAAGCCTGGAAATCCACCACAGGAATAATTTGAGGGTTGCCCTTTCCTCATTATTGAATCAGAAACAGCTTCTGGTGTCAAGTGACGTCACACTGTAGTGAGGGGTTTCACTATTTATAGTGACAAATTAGTTTTCCTGCTTGTTTTCTTCCTCTTCTCTGTCCCCTCACATGTATTCCATCGAGGCAGATAGTCGTCGACCTGAGCCTGGTTCAGATGGAAAGGGATTTGTTGGGTTCTCTGTCCAATTGTACTGTATATCCTTGTACCTCACACTTTTATTGCCTTGAAATGACTTCTGTCATGTGCAATGAAAATAAATTACACTGATAAACATGGTAAAGTTTAAAGTTGCGGTTGTCAATCTTGAATGCAACCATGCTAATGCTTCTACGTTTTGCTAAGCTAAGCTTATCAATTTTCAAAATAAGGTGTTACAGCAACGTCAACCTTTACATGCAAAAACCTTAAAATTATCCAGATGATTTTTTATACAATACAAAGAAATACTTTATTATTTAGATGAAGTGATGTGCGGTCATGGAAGTCAGGGGAGGCGGGGCCTCACCTCGCCTGACAATATCATAACGTGACAAAAAAAACGTAAAATAAAAATTAATTTCGCTCCATCGATCTGTGTTATGCATGTTATAAAACATATTTTTCCGTATAATTTTAATTACCTTAACATTTTCCTGAGTAATGCTCATCAAATTGGCGCATTTCTAATATGGGGAGAAACCGGAAGTGATGCGTCAGCGAGGTGAGCCATGTTCCTTCAAGACCTAATATGTTCCTTTAGGTAAGATAGGAATGATGATAAAATGTGAAATGTGGTCAGTAATAATATGCATTCTGACAATTAAATAGTCAAAAATACACACTTTTAAGGTATTATGATTGTAAAATCTGACTCCTGAGGACTTCCTCACCAGCCATGAACCTCACCACACGCCACTCTTTAGATTCATTATGGGATTATTACTGACTGCGTTTCATCTATTGTTAATATAGTATTACATTTTAGAGGAACACCCCTCTTCTGGTGGAGGGTAATTGCAGATGAATGCAACGAAATGATGAAACTGGTGGAGCACATGATGCGACGACCTTGGTGAGCAAAGAGTCGTCCTTCAATGTAAAATCTGAAAATATAGTTAAATTCCATTCCATGTAGGACGCACTGGACATATCACCGTACATCTATGAAAATGTCTGGGTTTTTGTAAAGTCAATAAAGACTTATTTTCAAATTATTATTTTAAACATATAATATTTAACATATATTTGAAACCTCTGTTCTGTTATAGTCATACACACACATTTTATTATTTACATGAAGTCTATTGAGTCTAAGTCTAGTACACATAAACATTCTAAAACTGTGAATTGATTATGTTGTGATTGCTGTTCATTGATCATTTTTAAACTGAAGAACTTAAACATTTATGGTGTTTGTGCACATGCGATGACCAGGGCTGGACAGAAACAGTGGTTGAAAAAAAAACAACCTTGCTTGAAATGACATTTGCAGATAGAGTGGGCAACATGAAACAAACAGAGAAATGACAGCAACGGTTCCGGTGACCATGCGTGGGAGCCATGAATGAAGTAATGACATTGATTTACTGGCTTCACTCCGCTGCCAATGCAAATACCTGGCAGGTCGGTGCGCTTCAAGGAAGCTGCCTTGAAGTCCACATAACAAACCTGCTGCCGGGATCAAGCTGGAACCACATTAAGGATTCATTTGTGAGGGGTGGATGTTTGGCACAGAATCATCTGCTGCCTCACCAATTAAATGTTAAATCATTCAGCAGTCATCGTTTCTGCAAAGTAAACAATGACAATTTACTGCAGCTTCACCGCATCACACACACGCGTCACATCTGTGCTGTTACATCCAAGCTGAGTATTGATTGTACCTTCTAGCAGTGATCTGAGGCTCAGAAAAAGATTGTCCAACAATGTCAGGTTGGCTTCAACTGGATTTAGCACAAACCTGCCATTAAACAACTGCTTTGTGTAATTATTTGAATGCATAAATATTGTTGTTCTGCTTTTTTATGTGATTCCATTGTTACTTGTGGGAGTCATGCTCTATTTGCATTGGCTAATTGTTTGTTACCAATTACTTAGCTGTCACTTGATTTAAAACTCACTGCATCTATTGCTACCCTCAATTAAACCAACTGGCTTGTTTTCCTGATTCAGCATTATACTGTAAAATTCACTATTCGTTTCCTAAACAGATGAAATACATTTGCCACCATTTACTGTTTAAAGCCAAAGTGCTTGTCACTGGTTTCCTTTGACGTCAAAGGCTTTGTTTTAATGAAGTCATAATAAGAAAGTAGAATAACGGCTTCTAACAATAAGAAAAGACGAGCTGTATTGATCCACAAAGGGAAATTCAGTCTGGTTAGTCAGGACCGTTACTCTAGTGAGGTGCAACCGGTTATTGAAAAACGTTTGAAAATGCAGCAATTAAATGCTGCCATTTTTTTCTAAAGTACTGAAATCAAAAACATCTTTACCAACATGTTGGAGTTTCAAATTAAGCTTGTGTTGCTGCTTCAAGCCTGTCATGTCCGGCGGCAAAGTTCTATTTTATCTTAACAAAATCTATACTTCTACTTGATAAAATAAAATAAAAAAACACAATAACAAAATTAAAGAGAAGCATGTGGATGATTCCCCCGCAGCACAGAGGCAAACTCACTGTGCTATTAATGGATCTCTCAGCTTGACCTTCATCTCTCCCTGTCTCTAAAACCTAAACAGAAAATAAAACCCTGAACACTGAACCTTACGTAAACCATTAAACTCCTGTCTGGTTCGTAGATTAAGTTTCTAGGAAGGTATCTGACATTTTGACATGTCTCTGACTTTTCGTCCTGAACTCTGGTTCACTTCTATTTGACTCCTCACTGAACCCAAGGCCATAGAACTAAGAGAAGCTTAGCGTTCCTTCCCCTTTGATAGCACGATGCCAGTGATGCAGGTGCACAGTGTCAACACTCCCACCATGGCAATAGAGCAGGACGATACAGACAATTTGATTGGACCAAAGAAACATTCCACAGAGGCCAGAGAGGAGGACAAAAAGGCAGGGACGACTTGAGGATTTGGGGATCTTTGCATCACACCTCCATGGTGTCTGTTCTGATCCCCCCAGCTGGATTTTAGTTTGTTGACGTGCACGATCAACATCTGTTTTTGATTTGCTTTCCTCATCTTTTTTATTTTCCCTTATTTTTATAATAAACTGCACTAATGACAACTCCCTCATCAGCCTCGTTGTGGCAAATTTCCACCACATATTCTTGCAAGAAGAGAAGTACTGTGCAGACAGCACCAGAATGCTCAGAGTGTAGTTCTGAAGCTCCTGGGGCTGCGTTCCCTTTTAAGCTCCCAAACTAATGCTAAAGGAGTATAGGGAGAAACTAAAAGACTATAAAACAAGATCAAACCCCAGGAACGCTGTTGGTGATAACACATGACATTTGTTTATTCTGGGCCAGGTTCTACATGTTCTACATGATCATCAGATTCATGTATGTTTTCTGTTACAATGAAAGATTCCTTTGAGTAATGAAATTCTTTCACACCCCCCCCCCTTTGAATATTAACATAACAACGACATAAAACATCAGTGTGGTCAAACTCACAAGGATTACAACAGCTACCAATATAAATTGTTCACAGAAAAAGCATGAACTGTTTTTTCTAGGTGATGGCATCTCCAATTGTTATACTTAGCAAAAGATAGAAACATGAATATAATTATTTACATGTGAATATTCTTTTCTACATTGGAGTCAGTGTCAATGTCGGAGAAACCTTCATAGTGAATTTCATCTAAAACAAAGTCATCTTCGTTCATAGGTGCAGACATATCCTGTAACATCTGTTGTGTCAACGCCCTCCCTGTTGCTCGCATGGTTAGTCCTCTTACGCACGGTATGATGCAACATCCACACAGAGCTAACAATCCTTTGGCCATAATCAAAGTCAGTATTGACAAGTATAAACCTTTCCACTTTCCAAACACAGTATCTGTGATGTATCCACCCCCGAGTTTCTAGCTAACTCGTTCCTGAGTTTCGTCAGTCCGTCTAGAGCTTTAGTTACACTGCCGTCTGGAGCAGTGTTGTTTGGAATAAAAGTGCAACAGGTGTCGCCAAACATGACACACAACCCTCCTTTCTCAGCCAGCGACATGTCAGCTCCCATTCGAGTTTGCCAGGATGTAGGTGCCAACTGTTCCAAGCCTTTCACTCCATCATGGGCCATATTTATGAATCTCTGTTGATTGTAATAACCGTGGTTAATCCACACAGCATTCTTTGACTCTTCATCATCCCAAAATCTTGAAATGGCACCCGCTACTTGATTTCTTGCCTTAAATTCATCTAGGACCCCTCTGGGTGCCCCAATTGCATCTACATACACCCTGGGGTCCAAGGGTCGCCCAGGCATGCTTCACTTTTTCCTATCGGTGTATGAGCGAGTGGGAACCTGGACATGCACCCCGTCAGTGGCAAACATTACCTGCGTACAGGTCCCCATCCAGTTATATGGAAGTGTTTGCAAAGGACGCCCACCACACATCCACCATATGTCTGATAAGCGTTCTCTTTGTTGGACAAAGTTGTCTCTTATGGGAGGAGCTCTAAGGGTGCCATTAATATGGAATGTGTAACGTCCTACCTTTATGAAGCTATCTATTGGTGTAGCAGGCTCAACAGAGCCAACATCACTAGAGCTGGTCACGTTCCAGGCCACATGGCAGTTAGGGAATTGACCTACAGTTGTGCCCCCCCTTCGATCATAACGATAACATTCAAACTGGCAGGTTTCACACATTATGAATGTTATTGGCGTGACTTGAGGCTTTTCCATAATTTTAATATTTGAGACTTCCAAGTAACCAGTACTTTTTCTATTGGGATATTTAATATTACTTCCCAATGCATGTAAAATCCTCATGCTGCAGTCAGAATTGCACAGTCTTGGAGTCTCGGTTCTCCCTCCACAGTTGGTACCTCTATTGTTTTCCTTCATCTCGTTATAACAGTGGCTGCTGCATAGGGCATATTGGTACTGCCATTAAGGTAGGTCTGGCCTTTGCACAGGCCAAACATGATTCCGCAGTGAAGGTTTGTGAGGTGTAATTCATGAAAGCTAGCCACAGATCGTTTGGGTTGTCCTTTATGTATGTCTGTGCCTGTTCCCATGATTTCTTATCTAATACTGGCCCAGTGGAATGTGAGAGGCTATTCCTTGGTTCAGGTAGGGTCAAACAACAAATAATTGTCACATTAATAAATACTAGTATGATAATTGCACCAAGGGACCCTCTCTGGCCACAAAACTCAGGACACCTATACCATAGTTCTCTGTTCATCTTTGGGGATCAATTGAGTATCAATTACAAATGTACTTATTAAAGTGAGTCCTACAGCACACAGAGTATTTCTACAGTTGTAACAGTCATTACGTCACTGTATAGGTCATCAAGATCCAACCAGGATGTTGTTTTGCAGCTGTTGTCCTGTTTTTGTCTACAATACCAGTACAGTAGCCAACCAGTTTGTATGGAGTTCATCCGAGAAACTGGTCTTTATAGTGACGCAGGGAGTTACAGTATGTTGTCACTGTCCTGATGGACAGCTGGCCAAAGTCATCTACAGGTTCCGCTACCTTCCTGCAGTGGCTCACGTGGATCCGCGTCACCCTCTCTGCAACCTTCAGTCCAATGTTTCGAACGATGCTCTCGTAACACGATCCAGTCACCTGGTTCCAGAGAGTGCAGTGGTCCAAGGCTGCTGTTACCTGCTGAGAGGTCTGAGAGAGAGTAGGAGACAAAGACTTTTAAATACTGTTGCATGTCTTCCTCATAAATAGAGGTGGATGGTGACAGCCTCTCAGTGGGGAACATTCCCATATTTATGGTGGTTTTCCAAAAAGAATTTGTCCTGCATCTTTTTTTTCATTCTCATGTACATGGTCACTACTGGCAGTGACTGTATCCATGTGAGTCCTGTCCTTCACAACATTGTGCCAATTTACATTTCAAGGTGCCATTCTATGGCTCCTACACTGGCTGGATGGCAAGTGTAGTATGATTTGTGGAAAATTTCCAATAAAGAAGCTGATGAGAGAGTTGTCTTTTATATAATTTATTGGGATAACAAAAAAGTAAAACTAATGAAATCCCTAAGTTGTTTCCGTTTCTAGAGTGTCTCTCTCACTGGTCCAATCAAATTGCATATTACCAGCTCATCTCAGAAGCCATAATAGCAGATGTGTTTCCCTACCACCTGTACCACTGGAGCCTCGCTATCAGAGCGAAGGAGAGATAAGAGTCAGGAGACAAGGGGGAGAGAGTAACTCAACCTTGGTTTGGGAGTCAGGAGCTGGTTCCAAGGAATTTATGTTAGATACATAAATCTGATGTATCACTAGACATAAGAGATGAATTGGCAACATAAGGAACATGTAAGCTGAACACACAAAGCCATAAACTGTATGATAACAGTACACAGTAAGAAGAACAAAAAAAGAAATTTCTCTATTACACTTCTTATGTTTGTGCCTAAAAAGGACCCAATTTGGTCTATGGCTTCATTTAGAAAATTGTGATCCACCGCAAATGGAGATTCTTTCTGGGCGTCTACCAGAAAATAAGAGAAAGTTGTAAAAATGGGGCTGCCTTAGCAGCTGCGTCTGCTCTGCGATTGCTCATGGAGACGTGTGTGCTGTGCGCTTGCAAGGAGCAATTTGTTCTGGTAAAAGGATAGCCTCTAAGAGGTCAGAAACATTGTCATGATGGGAGACGACTGCAGGCAGTTTCTGAGGTTCCACAGAGCTCCAAAATCACGTGTTTTACACTGAAGGTATGTGTAGAATCGACCCAGATATTGACAGTTTTGTCTTTTGCCAATTTACAGCTGGATTCAGAAGAGTGCATCATTTATCTCAAACGTTAGGCTTGTAAAAAGGACAGTATGGTATCATAACCAGCGAGCAGCTGACCAATGCAATGTTCTTTGTCCAAGCAGAATTAGAGGAACAGAGTGAGGAGCCATGGACACGAGCTCAGAATACCCCACAGTGTCTCTGGAGGCCACACAGGCTGTTCAGCAGCTGCCACTGCTCTCAGCCGGCGACGGAGTCCCGCTGCCACAGGGCAGAGCAGTAAGTCCACCGTGCTCTCATAGCAGCACAGATGCCATTCACCTGTCTTTTTCATCCACCATCTGAACAAAAGGTGGAGTAGTATCAGCTGGTGCAGACCGCAATGCAAGCTTCAAGTCTACAAAGGCTGTCTCTGCCTCAGTCCAAAAGATGCTGACACGAGCTCGCAATGATTTTGAACGAACGAGGCACTCAGAGGTGCTTCGAGGACAGCATAAATGGGAATGACGTTTGAACAATGTGAACACATCCCCTGAAAAGACTTCTTGAAGCTTTCACCGCTTGTAGATCCTGTACAAATCTCCACTCAGTAGGTTGACTGTATTTGTATGTGGTGACCTTCGGTCCCTCTGGGGACGAGATCAGGGAGATGTCCAGTTTTATCATTAAATCTCCCTCTAGCGAATCAGAAAGCATGAAAGCATGTCTGCATGTGGTCCCATCTGGTCTGAGACAAGTCAAAGCTGTGTCCACATATTCTTTTACTGTTGCACCTGAAGCCCACAACACTATACACATCATTTCCACTCACTCTTGCTTGAGCTCTAAGACATCACTACATAGTGTGTAGCTCCATGGGATTTGTTCCCCGTTTATTGTTAAGGTTGTCTCTGGAAACTGGATGTGTGATTCAGTCAAGTGCACATAAGTGCCTTGTGGTTTTTGTGTCCGTTTTTCTAATCTGTCTGACTTTGCCAAGTCGTCTCTGAGCTCTTTCATTGCAGTTAGTCATAATCATTGTTGTTAGCGGGAGTCATGTCTATGAATGTAGGTGTGGGTGTGTGTGTATGTCAGTGCAATCGCCTCCCCTCTCAGCGTCACCACTGGCACTGGGGCCCAGTTGGCTTCTCACCCGTCCGTTTGCCCCCACAGAAGCATGCTGTGGATAATCAGCTGGCCTGTGCCCCCTCTGCCCTGCAGTAAAGGGCACTTCCCCTCAGTGGAATGGCAGTTCCTTCCTTACCACACTTAGAGCATGCTGTTCTTCTTCAGCTTCCTTCCCCATCCTCCCTCGACCCTGACGACCTCGTCCTCCCGGTCTGTTGGGTCTGTTTTGTATCTGTCCGGTACATGGTTAATGCAGCCAGTTGTAACTCTCTTTGATCTTTGTAACCCTATTTTTTTCTGCAGCAACTGTTGAAAGACACAGTCTGCATGACGGCGAACTTCATTGAATCTTGCACCGTTATCTGCTCCGATGCAGGTTTGACGCGTCAACTTTTCCACTTCAGGCAACAAGCCTTTTAGGAAATAGTTGATTAAGTGTATTCCCGAGGCACTAAGGCCGTCGCCTGGTTGGTCAGGTTGAGGAATTTCACCATGCTTGTTCAATGGCTCCCTCAAGACGATGGAGGAAATCATCCACTGGTTCTCCCTCTTTTTGTCTGCAGCTCTGCAGGATGCTGTGGTGGAGGCAGAGCAAACGGGCAAGAAACCAGGTCTGGGTTCAGCTTCAGTGCAGTGACCTGTGGATGGAGAGCGGACGCACTGTGAAAGTACAATGTTTTTCTCTATCCTCTAAATGTTCTACTCTCACTTTTTGACTATCTTTACTTTTTTCAATTTTTGTTATTTTTTTTTTATTTTTTGCCCAAGTTATCACTTTGTTTCATGTTCCATGAACCACCTCCTAGGAACGCATATTTCTTTGTCCACACAGAAGGACAACTGATACTGCCGTTTCCATATTGATATCTACAATGGGACCCTCTGGCTTCAAGCAGGATTTACAGTACTGCACGAAGCGTTATAGTCACAGACGTCTCTGTGAGAGGTCGGGGCCCTTATAGTGTCCACCAGCTAACACCCTTATATTGCATATATATTATATATTGATATAATAAGGAAAATTTTCAACGACTCACCAGTTTCCCTTTCAGTGCATTATGATTTGAGTTAGTTGGATCCGTCAGATGGAGATCAGGGGCGATGCCTTTGGTCTGGTTGTTATTTTTACAAGAAGAGAAGTGCACAGACAGAACCAGAGCAGCATCAGAGTGTAGTTCTGAAGCTCCTCCTCTTAAGTTCCCAAACTAAAGCTAAAGAGTATAGGGTAAAACTACAAAGCTATAAAACAAGGTCAAAAGGTTAAACCTGAGGAATGCTGTTAGTGATAACACACAGCATGAGATATTTGTTTATACTGGGCTACACGTTTATTACATTTGTATGGTTCAGGTTCTGTGACACTGAAAAATCCCTTTGAGTAATAAAATATCTTCACAAGGGATGAAACAGTACTTGTTGCATAAGAGTCAGAATAGCAGCAGCCTTGGCATCAATAACAGTGTCACTGATTCAGCCGTGCCGTTGAATAAATGTATGACACTGACTTGAGCGGCAAATTAATTAAAGCAACAAAAATCTGCCTAAAGTTATGTTTACAGGTACCTTCTGCTTCTACAGTTCATTCATTTTCTGCATATGGGTACTCAGTGTGACGACCTAACACTCCTGATTTGTGCAGTTACCTATTTTATGATGATTAGATCATGATGTTTTTGCATATAAGGATTTATACAAAAAAGGGGTGGAGCGAATTCAAATTAATAATTTGTTTTAAAGCTGAAACTACACTTTTATTAATCTAGTCAAACGCCAGATGTCAATTTAATGAGTTACTAATTTTGATGAACAACAGTAACAAGTTTTCTTATGATAAAACCAGACCTTTGACGTTGAAACGATGAACACAAAACCAGATCTGAAGTTTTATTATGCTAATACTATGGGATATCAATATATGCAAAGAAAAACAAATAATAAAGTAATGAAGAACAAACACGAAACACACGTGTGTGTGGGAGGAGCGAAATGAACACTTTAAATGAACAGGTGAATGAACCTTAATACCTAAGAGTGTGAGGAATTTAGGCAAGAGGAAAGAGTATTTGTTATTAACCTCTAAATATCTAAAAATTACTTTTGAATTTGGGATGCTCCTTTCAGCGCTTTGAGGTAACATGCATGAGGACATTTGTTGTTTCCACCAACGGAGGTCAATGTGGCTTCATGTCACTCAATCCTGTCTCTGTGGAATAATTTTACTATTATGCAAGTAAGTGAATAAACATCGTAAACAAACCAATCTTGCATCGAATGACAGTGTATTGTCCATTGAATACAATGGCGTTGGTTTCATGACCATGATTAAATTTCATGATGGTTATGGTGCATCTGAACCAGAACTCTGGGTTTGAATAAAGGTCTTTCCATTCTTAATTAGTTCACATGCCAACTTTATGACCCTAATCTCTTGGCGTTGGCCTGGGGATCCTGGAAAGGAATTTCACAAGTCATAAATGTGACAGTTCCAGGTTTAAAGTCATGATGAAGAGGGAGAATCCTGTTAAGTTCATCCATGAGTGCATCTATCGTCTCTTCATGTAACGCTTAAGATCCTAGCATCATATGGGTGGTGTTTGTTAGACTCATAGTCCTGTTGTAGAAAAAAGAATCACTGTTCTCCATATCTGTGGATGAGTAGCAGGAGGTCGAGTGTCTCAAAAGAAAAGGGCAGTTAGTGTGTGTGATTGTGGACGCTATAGGGGGTATAAGCCATAACAACCTGTTTATATTGACCTGAATCCAAGTTATGATAAAAAAAAAACTTTAAATTAATTTGAAACTCTGATTGAAGCTCTGCACTTTGAAGATTCCAAACACAAAAATCTGACAATAAGATGCTTCTTGTGTTTTGTATGTTAACTAAAGGCATCATAGTGACTTTCGTTTTGCATCATGATAAAATGCTTTAAGCCAAATTATGAGCAAAGGACAAAATGAGTCTGATAGTTGCAGATGAAAACCAATCCAAGAAATAATTTTCTTGTCTCACCTAAAAGGTACCATTTTTGAAAACAGAATACACTTTAGACTTTTAGCACCTGAAACCATTACATTTTTGAAGAAGAACTATTTGGTGTGACACACAGACACGATGCTCTCTGCTCTAGTGTAGTATACACTGAATTCCAGTGCTGGCTAATACAAATACCTATACGTGTATTCAGTATATATTAAACATTTGTCGCTGCAGCTACCACTTTTATCTTGTGCCATTGACACACATAAAAATAAGGATGCATATTAGACTGCGACCTGCTGTATACAGTATGGTACAACTTGATTCAACCACAAAGACCTTCACAAAATATAGAGGTATAAAAAACATGCCATTCATTCAAGGACACTGAGTTTTCACTGAGTAGGACACAGACGGACCGACAGACAAATACACAAGTTCAAGTAAATTTAGCAAAACATAAACAAGTAAAGCGAAACGTTTTGTGTAATGTCTTTTATAATTCGGTGTTTCTTGAGATATATCTTACACTTTATGGATCAATCAATAAGGCAACAATTAAGTGACCATGGTAAAATACGTTAGTTAGTAGCAAGCTGAATGTAGCTAACATCCACCAGTGTTTCATTCAGGACATTGGTATCACATTGACACAGTCTTCTACCATCTCAAACAGGAAGTGGTGTGGCCCACTCCGCCGAGCCACCTCACCAGCCGTCTCCCCGCTGCTGCTGCGGAGCCCTGGCTTCAGGTGCCGCTGACACAGGAGCAACTCTAGAGTGTGAGCTGAGTCTGTTTTTGAGGAGCTGGTGTGGGAGGCGGCCAGGTGCAGTGGCGTGAGCCCGCCGTTGGTCTGGGCATTCAGTTCGGCCCCACGCTGCAGCAGCAAACTGGCCACAGCGACGTGGCTCCAGCGGCAGGCGCTGTGAAGAGGCGTCCAGCCGTCAACGGTGCGAGGGTTGCTTCTAGAGCCGGCGGCCAGCAGAGCAGCAACTATGTCAACATGGCCGCTGTAGGCAGCACGGTGCAGTGGGGTGTAACCATCCTCATCATAACAGTGCACCAGTGAAGAATCCGCAGCTAGCAATCGCTGGAGTGTTGAAAGCTGGAGGGGAAGCACAAAAACGCTGAGGGTCAGAAAACAGTAGCCGTGATTCATTTTACTTGAAGAGGACTTTTCATTATTCTCGACTTCAATCCTGTTCTAATCTTCTCTATACAAAACCCATCTCAGTACTTTCACAGCAATTTTTCTTTCTTCTGTTATATGCTATGGTGAAGGAGAATCTCAGTAAAAGTGTTAATAGGCGATAAATTTATACAGCTACACACTTATTCAGACTCTATCGCTTTCTGAACAACTTTTGCTGGAGGTTTATTTAAAGTCCAGAAATCCGCACTAAAAAACCTACAGTGGTAAAGTACATTTAAAGGCTTTATGTAAATGGACTCAGCCCATAAATGTGGACTCAGTAATTGAGGTGTATTTAAAAAATCTTAATACGAACAGTCATGGTCATGAAAAGTGGATTTGCATAAAGAGACACATAATTAAAAAAGATCCCAAAGAGCTCATCATCCATTAATTACACAAACTTGAACGTGTTTATAGATGGCGATTACTACTCTCCTCATTCATGGGCACAAACTACCGGTACCCTGTACTGCAGCTGCTACACTTTTGAGACATTCACACAGCATTAAAGCACTTAGCATGTTAGCCCTATAAAACATGCAACAATCGTCTTGCCTACAGTAAATCCAAGTACCTCCCAGCACTCAGTTACAGCAGCGCCAGGAGCTTTCAAGCCCGTCACGTGTTCAATGTGGAGCTGCGTTCATCACTAACATAGTGGACACCACTGGCCGTCTGTTGGTGCCAATTTGAACAGAACCATGCTCAGCCTGTATCCTGCTGGACATCTATCACAGTGCTCCTCTTATTCCTCCTTGCACAAAAGCAGATATATTGCTGCTGCTGTCCTTTTTCTGTGCAATGGCCATTCTCCTAGTCTCTCAGCACAATCTTCTCCATGCTCTTGAGACTGCTGAGAGAAAGAGAAAACCTACTGCCACCCCTGCATAAAGATGAGCCATCTAACCTGGTTGAATGGCAAAAACTATAGTATATTTTGCCGGTGCATCTAATTTGCAATGGAGGTGGAATTATTGCAAATCTAGGTGCTAATATAAAAGGATGAAGTAATTAAAAGAGCAGATTTATTTGCATTCACAGCTCAAACACTTGCTCTGGCACTGAACGAGACTAAGCCAGCTATACTACGTTTAAAATAGCTGCTGCTTTCTACCTCAATCTTGGCAGCAAGTCTTCCTTCTTAGGATCCTTAAAACATTACTTACGCGATTGTTTTCTGCTGCCCACAGAATGAACTCCTTCGGCTTGTCTTTGAGTCTTTCCTCCTTTTCTAGGTACCACTCCTCATCGTGCTCTACCTCCTCTGTAATATCTTCATCGTCATCCTCATCCTTGCTTCCCGTCCACAGGCTGCTGGCCCCACGAGGTATCAGGTGTCCATGGGAATTGAGAAGCTCAAGCTGGTTGAAATCCTCCGGAAACTCCATAACAAACTGTTTTTTTCAAGTGAATCCAAGGCCTAATAAGACAGAGTGTCATAGTTATACATCTGTATTGTCCTAAATGACAATTCAGTCTCCTCTTCAACAACTGAAGAGGAGACACGATACATATTTACTGTACTTTACTTGCTATTGAACTAAAATACTCTATTACGCGTTTTACCTGAGGCTCATTTCCATTTTAGACGAATTATACTTATACGTGTAATAATTTAGAACCTGGGGACACTAATTGGTGCACATTTTGCTGGATTTACGTCTGATCAAGCGCCACACATGGTATGAAAATACAAATCTGAACTGGGAACATGTCAATCACATACAACTGGCCTATAACGTCATCCTGAGTTTTGTGCCGTGACTGTAGCCGCCCATCACGCTGAGGCAATTACGTTACTGGTAAACAAAGCTAACTAACTGGTAGTAACCGCTAAGACGAATCCAACGTCCAGTTTACGTTTTAGCTACATTAGTTAGCTAGGACTGGGGTCTGTTACCCTAAGGTGATTTACGTCACGCTGTAACGTTCAATAACATTACATAGAAGCACTGCAGCGCACTGACGCTAACATCTGAGCGGCGTTAAAATAACGACTATTTAGGCCCGCTCGGGAGATGTAATGAAATAAAATAAAACCAAATACGATTTCTATCTCACCTTGCGCCTCTGCGCACACCACGACTGCAGCTATAGCAAGTACACGTGGTATGTGTAGTTTTTTACCCGGTTGTGTTCCTTAAGTCACACTGTTGGAAGACGCCATTAAACATCATTACCCATAAAGCCTCGCGGCCGTTTGAATCTTCTTCTTCGTATTAAACATAGTAAGGCCAATGCAGAGTTTTATATTTGCAATCCAGCGGTGATGTCTTGAATATGACCACAAGAAAAAAACATACGCATGATGTATTGTAGTCTCATACTTTAATATTTGAACATTATATGTATATCTTCTTAAACATGCATTATTATACTTATTAGAAAGACACGCACAGTCATTTTGAGAGTCTGAGGACTGAGCATTGCTATAAAGTAAAAACACAATTTTCTCTCCATTAAGTTTGTTCTGAAGGGGTTTGTATTCAGTCCAAATTCATCAGAAGGTTACACAACAATGAAAACACACACCCACACACGCACGCATGAACGCACGCACACGCACACACACGCACACACACACACACACACACACACACACACACACACACACACACACACACACACACACACACACACACACACACACACACACACACACACGGAAATGGATGACACGCTAAGGCTCTAATTCTACATTAGCAACAAGTGCACTCAACTGAGTTTGGTTAGATGGAACCAGCCCAGCATATTTTAGTAAAAAAAAAAAAAACAACTAAATAATAAAAGAAAATACAGATGATTTGTTTTGGAACCTTGTATTGCAGGTGTTTTTGCCCTAACACCTAGACTAATCTTTCTGATGTAACTCCATCAGATGGTTACATCAAACTGAATTTCTTTTACATTTGTAAGTTGTTACGTGAGTCGCTTGATGCACAATGTTATGCAAATAACCAATTAAATAAACACACCGACCAAACCATGGGAAAATTCTAAATATCTACCTTAAAACTAGTTGAAATTTCTTTTTTTCTGCAGCTACTGTAGCCTTTATTTGAACTACTTGTCCCTGTGTTGTCAGTAGTGGAGATGTGGGTGTTCGCTTGCTGAGCACCCTTCACCCTGATTATGTAGTGCAGCAGAAACTCAAAAACCCACAGACAGCAACTAAAAGAATGTGGAATGTGTACACATTACAATGAGCATTGTAATAAAGTATGCCTGTGTTTACAATACTTATCATTACAAGTTAGAAGGTGTAAGGTGTCTGCACCGCTTGATGATGTGTGTTTGTGCTTGAGTTTATTAAATAATCAATATACCAGAATCTGTAGAGCTGCACAATACATACATTGTGTTGATGCTGCATTAATGACCCTACTGGTCTTTGTTGAGGTGGTTTTGTATTATTTCTTCTCACTCAAAGGACAAAGCACAAAACAAGCATGTTAACATAAGACAAGATATACAGTAAAGCAACTACAGGTATAAGATGTTCCTGAGCTATTAATCTCAAGTAAGTGAAAAATCAATGTAAACTCGATACCCACAGACCTCATCTCCACGTTTCAAAGCAGAACAATGAAACATTCTCTGAAAATGAAAAATATGACTCATTATTTGTTCATATTCAACTAAATACAAAGAAGTCTCTGTAAATGATGAACTGCATCATGCAGGGCAGGAATGAGAAATAAGAGAAGCGTAGATCATTTCATTTTTTCATGATGAAGAAGTGACACTTGACATGCTGATGTTCAAAACAACATACCTGACAAATACGTCAGACAATAACAACATTTTACTTTCCAGAGTATCTTGTTCTGACCTTGCACTGTCGCTATACACTCAGTTCACAAACGAAATTGCAAAAAGACAAACTGCCCATGTTTCATTGTCTGTAGTAAGAAGCCACTGGCAGGGCTCGTTCTTCTCAAATGACTATAAGCAAAAGGAAATGGAGCAAAATCAAACAGCATGTAATTGCTAATAAAAGGCCGTGGGCCAAACTGAAATCCTTTGAAACCAATTCAAAAAACACCTGCAGACAAATTGCACTAAAGTAAAATCTACACGTTTAAGACGCATCCTGAAAGACTTTAAAACAGTCATAACATGAGATGCTTTGAGTCGTGTCTGTTTGTGAGGTTATAAGTAAGGTTACCTGGAAAGTGAATCCTGGCAAGTGGACTCTGGTGGACTGACAGTGCGTCACTACTTAAAGCACTACTTCAGCTTGAGGAACGATGTTTATGGGGATCCAGATTTATCCTCCAGGTTGGCTGTGTGTCTTAAATCACCTCCTCAATAAAGGGATGTGAGCATAGGGATGATAGTTGAGATAAAAACATTGGGTTCCGTACGCTGGACAGAGATGTGTCCACAAAAATTACACAATAAATATATGAACTAACACTGATACTGTATTGGATTAAATAATACTGATTAGGAAACAGGTGGTCTCCATGTCCTCTTTCTTTCCATGTCCTGTTCATCTTTCATCACTCAAGCTCGTGACCTGAGTAAGGTAACACATATTAGTGTGACCGAATGAATGAACGTGTGAATAAATCACACGCATTGATGTTAATTGTTTTATATGAATATTTCACACACATTATTTGTTCATGTAACATGACACAAAGTTGTGACTCACAGTGATGAGGAATGATTGAAGTCTAATGAACTGATCACATTTTATTATCCACATCATGTGTGATCATTTAATTATGGTCTTTGACTTGGATAACAATACCTAACAAATATTCATAATATTTTTAATAAAAGCTATCTGACATAAAAAAGGGATCATGTTAAAGTCACTTCTTACTACTATGGCGACTACAGATGCCAATGAAATTTTCATTACTCTACCACTCCACCCACCAGATTATTCACAGGCAAACGTTTCAATAAGGTCACAAATATACAAAACAATTCAAGGATCCTTTGGTACAAAGCGTGATCACATGATAAAATATGAAGAGCTGCGCAACGCCGCATTTTTTCTCAGAAGGAAAAAAAAATTCTGTTGTTTTGAATGTTTTGTATTGTAAAAGCAGAATAAAGACGTGGTTCATTTGGCTGCTTTAAAGCATCAGTCTGTCTCTTCAAAGGAAGTGACCCCTCCTTTGTTCACATTCTTCACGAACAGGTGTAAAAATCAATAATACTACACGTCAAAAAAATGATATCTGTTTTGTTGTCGTGCTGCTTCTGCTCAGCTTCTTACTGAGCACACGCTGATTCAACCCAACGGCCTCTGTGTGTTTACTCCAGCCTTACACTTCAATTATCCATTTCTAGGTCTGTGAAATGTAATCAAAAGTTAAACTACTCTTTACAACAGCAAGGTCAACACTGATAGGGCCCGAGGCAAAAATCATTCCTCTCTCACTTTCTTAACTTTGTGCATATCTCTCATTAATTGGTTTGAGGTTGTCATGATGCAAAAAAGTACACCATGTAAATGCAATGCACAGTATAGTGAATATACTGAGGATTCAGTGCTAAACCCATGGATTAGCAGTAGATATGGAACTAATAAGCCTCATACAGAGATGGACGAGATGCAGCCTCTATGAACTGGACATGAATGTAAAGATGCATTTACAGAACTAGATAAAATACCTGTAGAATACCAATGGTTAAATAAATCAGGAGCACACACACACACACACACACACACACACACACACACACACACACACACACACACACACACACACACACACACACACACACTGACAGCTTTGACAGTTGTTCAGCCTAAATGATTTACAGGACATACAAGCATCACCCCTCAGTGCTCAGAATCCAAGGTTCTGTGTGCGCAAATCATCCTGGGTCGGGTTGAGATCACATGCTCCAAGTAGGAAGGATTTCCACCAAATGAACAGAGGACTCTCTCTCTCTCTCTCTCTCTCTCTCTCTCTCTCTCTCTCTCTCTCTCTCTCTCTCTCTCATTCAAGCGCTACGCTACACCAGGATGAAGCGCTGCAGCCCCGCCGCAAACTCGCATCCCTCAACTTGTTGCTCGCGCGCCGGCATCAGCTCCTCGGTTGCGGAGAGCGATCCAGCATGAGGGCTGCGTGCCTCCTGCTCTTCGTGGACCTCTGGATGTGCGGCTCCGACCGGGCAGCGGCGGGACGCGGACTCAACGACACCTCAGTCCCGGCGGAGAGGACGCTCTCTCCCGGGGAGCGCTCGCTCAACCTTTCCGGCCCGCCGGAGAACCGGACCTCGGTGTTCTTCCTGCTGGACCTGGACGAGGGGATGCTGGAGGACTGGCGCTCCCTGGCCAGCAGGAAGCGGCGCGGCGGGGAGTGGCAGGACGGGAGCGTGAAGGCGCTGCTGGTGGCCGCCTACTCTCTGATCATCGTGGTCTCCCTGTTCGGGAACACGCTGGTGTGCCATGTGGTGGTGAAAAACAAACGCACCCAGTCCGCCACCAGTTTGTTTATCATGAACCTCGCCGTGGCCGATATTTTTATCACTGTGCTCAACACACCCTTCACCCTGGTAAGCACCTCCACCTGCACAAGTAGTCACGGGGCTATGATGGAATGATGCTCTGTTAACTGGAGGAACCGGTTTTATTCAAAGCCGAAGTAAGGGGAAAAAGCTCAGTTATGTTGGCACTTATTTCAAACTAAAACGAGTTTTCTGGCGTAACCAGAGTTTTGGTCAATTGCGCTTTTGTTATATCATTTCCAAACATACACAGTAAATTCTGTACTAAATTTTGCGTTTGCAGTAGGCTTCAATAAAAAAAGTACTATTAAAATCAACATCATTGTATGCTAAATTAAATTCTAAATTAAATTTCTGCGTCTTGTGCTGAAATCGCGCATTGTCATTTAATATTTAGAGCCAGCGGACCTCACAGTGGCGACTGAGACCGTTTTTACCCTCTACTGACCGTTTTATTATGGCACCAACAAAAGCGATCACTTATACGAAAGAATCAAAACAATTGCTTCCAAACACGCTGCTACACACTCCGGTCCAGTAGGTGGTGACACTGGGGTGTGGGTCAGCGGGGATTCGACCGGTCTTAGGTTCGATTCCCGTGTCTGCGCAGGATTTCTCCTTCAGAGACAGGTCGATGGGAGACGCTAGATTTGAAGGGGAGATCATTACATGGAGCAATGCGGCACCTTGTTCAAATAATATGTGCAAAAAACTAAATGAGGGGTCTGATTTAATGTGCATTCCACCATTTATGTTAATTGTTTGGTATGAATAAATTAAGATTTGTTATGTTTGAGTTAGACTGAAAACAAAATCCCATTAGCATTTAAGCTTGTAGAAGGATGAGGTTGATTGTTGATTGTTGATTGAGGTTGTTGAGTGCAGTGTGACCATGACCTGAACTCTGTCTATGTGCTTGTTCCTTCAGGTCCGCTTTGTGAACAGCACCTGGGTGTTTGGGAAAACAATGTGTCACATCAGCCGCTTCGTTCAGTACTGCTCCCTGCACGTCTCCACTCTGACTTTGACGGCCATAGCGCTGGACCGACGTCAGGTTTGTCTTCAGGACCTGATTCCCACATTCGTTAAACTGTATTTACATGGTCGTTCAGAGACCTTTGGAGTCCTGATTGGTGGGTGACAAACATTCTGCTCAGATGTAAGCAGAGATTTCTTATAGTTCAGAATCATCGGGCAGCAGCTGGTTCCTCAGATGAACTCCCTGCATAAGTACCAGACTAGAGGAGATCAGGGCATCTTCCCACCTATAATAACCTATTGGTGTGGTGCCTCCTGCAGAATCACGTTTATTCTAAGGGACACTTCTTCAAAGCATACAGGTACCCAACAAAACACTTAAATTGAGTTGATTAGAAGGTGTGTGTGGTATTTTCAAAGATCAAACCCAGATTAGTGCTGCACTCAGTTAAATGTCGACACGTTTTGTATGGATCTCAGTGAGACGGTAATTTCATCTGATAAACAGATGAAACTGTGCAGCAGCGAATCGCCTCCGAGGCCATGAGGGTGGTGCGATCAAAGAAATAAAAAATCAATCTACGTTCGCCACGTTTGATTGTTGTCGGCATTCGCCCACATCCTCCCCTCTGCCGGGGAAAAAAGCATCTGGGGAGCAGTAATGGAACACACGCACGGGGTGTCCAACTCCTTGAATATGTCAAATTACGGGGGGGGTTTGGTTTAACATGCTGTCTTGTGATGGGACTGAGAAACAGATGTGGATGCTCAGAGGGGCACGTGCATGGGGAAAAAAAACAATCTAACGACCTGAGCTGTAGACGCTGAGTGAGATACCGCCACACGCTGTGGTGAGAAGTGGATGGGACCGCGTGTCAGGCCCCCGGTATAATGGCAAACCATTTGTGCACCGACACAGTGCACGTGGTCCCCTAACACCAGTTAGGCCTAGTATTATAAGTGCTGCCTTTGACCACAGGCTCTAATCATTTGAGCCCAGTTGTGAGGGAGGAGAGGAAGCGAAAAGGCTCAGACCCAGTCACATCCGTAGTCTCATTTCATTTAAAGCCTTTAATGGCCCGTAATGAACTGACTCAGCAGCAAGGCAGCGTAGGAGCAATAAAAGCATCAAGGGTAATAACGCTATGCAAAAAAAGTGAGGAACCGAAGGTAAGTGTGACATCGTGACAGGCGCCTTCAGCTGTAGTTATAGAAACAAGGCTCGGAGGAGCCCGGTTTCTGATGCGCGATGATGTCTGTGCGGGTTAGAAGCTACTGTGTAAACTGTTTTACAGCTGCAGCTGGAAATGGCTTCCGGCTCAGTGACTTTACTCCCCGAACGAGAACAATGTGGTTCCTGCACAATGGCAGCGCCCGGTTTAAAAGCCCGTTATTGCCCCCAAACAGCCAGATTACAGTGCTCCAGTGCTCTCAGACGCTCACACCTGTCTGACTGCTACAGGTGTAGGCTGTGATTTATGCCTTCAGTCCGGTACAGTCGCACACTCACCGCTTCCTATCGATCTGCACTATGTGCCTATTGCATATCAAAAAGCAGCCGCCAGTTATTTGTGTCACACCTATTAATGCTTCACTTTCACTGTTTGTGTTGCGATTAGAAGGAAGGCACCAATGGGGAATTGACTTAGAGCAAATGTCATTTTCCGCGAGCGTCGCGCCCGCACCTGTTAATGCAGGAAACGCTAGTCCACACAGGTCGCAGTAATCTGTTTGAAGCATTCTGGCTCACACAGAGAGGTACGAGACATGAGCCTGTGACATGAGCTGAACCCTGAGAAGCTCTGATCGCCGCCGTCGCCCCAGCGACAAGGCGCGAAACCAAGGAAAAGACCCGGGAGGCCTTGAAAACATGTAAAACATGAAAGGATCAGCGCCTGCGGCTGCTGACATTTTTTCCTTCAAGGCTTTTAGGGCGTTTTATTACATCAGTCATGTCCATTACTCCCATGTGCCCATAGGCGCAGCAAATGGCCACGCTCTCAGTGCCACACGCGCACATGTACATGTTCCACAGTCTGATTACGTGCATAATGGAAACGCTTTCTGTTACACACTTAGTCCGCGACGTATGCAAATCGAGCCGTGAGAGGTGAGAGGATTCACCTGGGAACAAAGCTGGTAAATGCAGGTTTTCATTTAGACAGTTAATGCACTAAAGTCCCGAAAGCTTCTATTTTAAGAAGTAGCAAATTCACATGCTCTTCATAACGCCTGACATATTGCAGTAGCTGGGAAATGATGCACACTGTGCTGAAGAAGAGTTTTGGATTGTTACTGTATCTGCTCATGTTAGACCATTATCTGCCTTTGGATGTTTGATGTCAGGGATGAATGTGAGCGCATAATGTAGCATGTGAATTAGCAGCTCGGTCCAACTCTAGGACCGATTTTAATCATAACTCCCATGACCTCAGATTCTGGCGGAAATGGCTCTGAACCGTTTTTATTCTGTGGTGCAAATTTTAAGGGCTTCAAACCACTCGGCTTAATATAATAAGCCAAACAAATTTCTATGAAAACGGCTTCTGTTTAATTGAATGCATTTGCTCGAATTATTTAATATTTAACAGCATCCATCATGCAGCTGTAATTACGACGTTTGCCGGCAGCTATGCAGAGCTTTGCAGCTGTGTTTACGCCTCTCTGGAAGAAAATAGGTACAGGTTGAGTTTACATAACCACAATCCATCTCTTAACTCTCACAGACTTTACCCAGAGTTGTGAATACAACCGGTAGTCAGGCTCAGTATTCAGGCATGAACAGTGGAGCGGGTTTTTTGCTTTTGCTGTCGAAGCCTTGGAGGAGCTTCAGAAAGCCCGGTTTCAGTATTCACGCCGGCACCTGAACGCAGCTGAAAGCCACTTTTGAAATGGCGACCCTATACTTTAATGACCGTCCTTTCTGTCGGGCGTCATTAGCTCATTATGAAGAGCTCAACTGCTGCGTAACGCGGTGTCCTCAGACCTGAATGACTGTGTGTATTTACACGCGCGGGGATAAAAATTTAATATTTTTCCTTTGAAATCTTTCAGCACACGTTCGTTAAATAACACGGCTCTGTCCTCACACCTTCACAAATTGGCTTGGGCTCGAATTAAATGAATCTGGTTTTGTAATTGAAGACGTGTCCTTTAAGCGTCTGCAGTGTTCCTCCAGTAATAATCAGCCCCAGTATATTTAAGTAATTAGTCGTTTTTTCTGTAGCCCCTTGACCCCTTGTACCCTGACTTTCCTCGTGATTTGTTCTTCTCAGGTGATTTTACACCCTTTAAGGCCCAGAATGTCCCCGGCTCAGGGCGGCGTTTGGGTTGCTGTGATCTGGATAATGGCCAGCTGCTTCTCCCTCCCGCACGCAATCTACCAGAAACTCCTGACCTTTTCATACAGGTAAAGCACATTCCGATACATGAAGCTCACTTACAAATGAATGAGTAGAATTTAGGTGATTAGACTTCAACACACAGCGTCCAGGACCCAAAGGACTAACGCTGCACAAATGTAGATTGGTTGAGATCACAATTTCTAAATGTGCAAATTCAGGGATTTCCAGTTTCACATTTGGAGATCCTAAATGAAGACAATGAATCAGCCTCACTCATGTATAAGAACTGTGGAATGAAGTTGAATATATTTTCTGCAAATGTAATTGTTAATGAGATTTCTGTAATTACTGATTATGTGCAGAGCTGTTACCCCCCAGTGGCCTCATTCTGATCCTTTCCTTTCCCATAACTCTTCTAATGTAATTCTCTCCACTAGTAAGGAGAATAGGCGAAGCCTGTGTATCCCAGACTTCCCGGAGCCATCGGATCTGTACTGGCAGTATATTGATCTCCTGACCTTCATCCTGCTTTACATGCTGCCTCTCCTCATCATCACCGTCTCCTACACCACAGTTGCTCGCCGGCTGTGGCGCCACAACGCCATCGGCGACGCCACCACGGCCCAGCACGCCACGCAGAGGCGGAAGCGCCGGCGGACCCTGGCCATGCTGCTGCTGGTGGTCGGCGTGTTCGCCGTGTGCTGGTTCCCCCTCAACTGCTACGTGGTGCTGCTGTCCAGCCAGGCCATCCACTCGTCCAACGCCCTGTACTTCTGCTTCCACTGGCTGGCCATGAGCTCCACCTGCTACAACCCCTTCATCTACTGCTGCCTGAACCCCGCGTTCCGGCAGGAGCTGCGGCTGCTGGTGCGCGTGTGCGCCGGGAGCCGCGGGGCGGCGGTCGGCGCCGGGCCGGAGCCGCGGCCCGCGGACGCCGGCGCCCCGCGCCGCAGGGTCGCGTGGCCCGACGACAACGAGTCCTCGAGGCCGCGGCGCGCGCCGTCGCGCTCGGGCCGCGACCCGCTGCAGCAGAGCCTCGCGTCGTCCAGTCAGTCCCACAACCGGAAGGAGACGCACGTGCTCTTCACGGCCAAGCGGGCGCTCGCCGGCAGGACCGACATCCTCTCAGTGGAGCCCATCGTGGCTGTGAGTTGACTGGACACCGGCACCTTGTGAAGATGTGCGTTTCATATTCTTCATCCTGCTCAGAAAGGACAGCCTGTCATTGATCTGTGACCAGATCCACATTGGAGCTGACTTTTGTCTGTAGTTTTTTGAGCTGCCTTCACTTACGCCATCCAACGACAGTTAGCAGCTCCTTCAAGCATTTCCTCTTTAAGTCCCTATTACTTCTTGCGGAATTTGTGTTTGACTCTTCAAAGCAGTCTCAGTAAAAGGTCCCTTTAGCAGATGTTGTGCGCTAAATCACTTTTTAGCCATTCTTTATGAATGAATTTGTCGTAAAACTGCTTCAGCGAGTTGCTTAATAATGTATAGTATAAATAAGTCAAATGTTCACCAGCCGCAATAGAATCTGATGTAAAACCTTTTTTAACATGTCGTGTAAAATAATGATATTGATGATTTGTTTACAGGACTACAGTGTTGTCTGACTGGCAGGGTATCAGCAAAGTTCATTCGTCTCCCAAATCCTTTCTTCAGCCAGCTGCTCATTGGAGATTTGCCCTCACAACTTTGGTTTACCAGGCTCCTCACGAGCACAGAATCCCCCTGGGTATACAACACAGTGTGATCAAGCTATGTGTTCATTAATTCAAATGCCACTTCAAACATTTATTTAATCTCGCTTTGATTGACTGACATCTTAGGTATTTTTTAATTGGCACAAAGGAAAGCTTTTTCTTAAAGGTCCTGCATAGTTGTCTGGTGTCTGGGAGAGGATTCATTGGAGTTTTTCTTTTTTCAGTAAAACTCTCATTGTGGGTCTTATGCACTGTGAAATACATCCATTGAATTATTTAAATTTGCAGCTCTAATGCCCTCAGCAGGATTCAAGAAAACATTTTAAAAATCAGGAAAAGCAATACGAGAGTTGGTGTCGTGAGTAATAAGACAACAGTTGAGAGCAGAGACAAAATGTCACCCTCAACACAGCTTTTTTCAGCAGCTTTTACATGTATTGCACATTGGAACATTTATGTCTCATTAAATGTGACCCCAATTAAAAAAAATCTCATCAGACGGATATTTAGCTTTCATTCAGCCTCTTTTAATTACTGTTTAATGGTGTTCTTATACACCATAGGATATGTGTGACAGAAAAATAGTTTTTTTTTTTTCTGATGATCTGACTGTGGCAAATCAGATGATAATCACAGCTGGATCTGTGCAAAGCGTCACTTTAATCCACTTTAAAGTGGACCTTTAATGTGTCCAATATTTATTAACGATCAACAGCTGCACAGACACGTGAGTTTTAGTTTCTGAACATTTACAGGACTGCACCTCAGCAGAGATACTGATCAGCCACTGTCTTTGTACTGATCCCCCTGTTCTAATGTACTTGGTTGTTTCAAAGACTGCACAAAAACCTGTGAGCCTGCATTTACTTTCCTCAAGTCAAAAATCTAACTTGATAATGACAAAAAAATACATGAGGAAACTTTAAATATTAAAGTCAATGGCCTATTAGTAGCAAAGTCACAGAGGTATTATCATCATCTTTTTCTTATTTGATAGTTCGTTCATACTCTTCTGTGTTGGAAACATGACTTCATGCATAGAGATGAGAGATGATCACTATCATTTTGGTTCATTCGCTTAAATGCTTGCAGGTGGCAGAACAGAACTAAGCAACAACTTAGAATCACAAATCCTTTTTACTTGTTTGTCCAATTCGAGCAGTTTTTCCATTGGTAGCATTCTATATTTATATTATTTATTTTATATTTATATTTATTTTATACTTCATATATAAGACAACATGTCCTCTGAGGCCAGATTTTTGTCGCCACTTGTTGTATGTGCATGCAATCAGTGCACATGAAAATATGTTCTGGTCGTATGACCCCCCCCCCCCCCCGTCTGTCATTCTATAAAAAACATCATGGAGCAAAAACATTTTCTTATAAAAGACTTGAAGTTCAAATTCCAACATCCTCTGTAACATGTTGCTTCTACTGTAGTAGATCAGGTCTGAGATGGACATGAAGCTAAGTTAAAAGCAGATAGTGTTCAACCTTTGGCATTAAGGGGTTTTCAGAATATTTGGAGCAAAAAAAAACCTAAAAGTATTGAGCAGATGGAGATGTAGTGTACATTTGAATTTGTAATGAAGTCATGGTTATGTGTTTTAAGCACATACTGAATGATGAGTATTTTACTGTAGCAAAGCATATTTAAAAAGAAGTGTTCACCTGAGAATAAAAAAAGAGTTCACAGTTAAAATGAATAATCTTGGGTAAAATATCTTTGTGATACTGTGAATTAGTTTGTGTGTTCGTGTGTCAGGCGCCTTTTACGCATTATTGCAGTACAAATATGCTGGAAATGTATTGTTATGAGTGTTGTGAAAAAATGTCCGAGCGAAGATCGTAAAATGTGTCTCAACATGCAGTTTAAAAGAAAAAGACTGACTAGTTCTATATGTTGTCTCAGTGCAACTAATGAGTCAGTCGTTTTTTCGTTGCATAGTTTGCATCAGATGAAATGATGTCAAAATAAAATGTTCATGTTTATTTAAAACTGGTGTTTTAGTGTTATGGCGCCGAAGAGTGGAACTCCCAACAACAACAAAAAAATATATATATATGGTATATATAATATGTAGCATTGTGATCTAAGGTGTGAAGTATGAAGCCTTTTTGGTTGGCTGTGAAATGAAGTAGTGCCTCTGAAATGAAGATTGTAAATGGGGAAGGCTGGTTGAAGGAAATGGGTCCTTTTGTTACATTTCCCCGTGAGGGCAGAAGCCAAACTCCGGCATCCTGCCTCACACCGAGCTCTTCTTCCAACCTGCAGACGCTCCCATTACCGCAAAAGAGAAAAACATCAAAACTGCCACTAAAGAGCTGCAGGTGAATCACTGGGACTCATGCACTGTAACAATGCGCTTCACATTTTCCCGTCTCCGATGGAAGACCCGCACTTGGAAATGAGCGTGATGACGAGCGTGTGAGCCAGCGAAGGTCACGGTGACCAGCGATGCTTTTATGGCCAATGCATATCAGAGGAGAGGTGCTGCAACAGAAACCCACTGCTCTCGCTGTGACTCAGCGTGCCTCTGATTGTGCAGCTGACCTGCCGCGTGCATTTGGCCATTATGAAAATGCCACAACTAAGCTGTAATGACGGGAAAAGGGTGCATGAGAACGACTCTGAAAGACTTGCAGCAGAACACTAATTTGCACATTTTCTGCATTCACCTTTATTGCAGCATTGCTGTAACTATGTACATCTACTGTACTAAAAATGCTCATGAACACTGAAGTAACCGGAACAACAGTAACCAAGGTTCCTTTTATCACCTCGCTACAGTAAAAATCATCACTTTTGTAGATACGTTTGCTTACTTATGCTGCATCTTAGCTGCAACCAGTTACACTCATTAAAAACTACAAATAAATCAATCCTGCAACCACAAATTGATTTCTGAAATATTCCTATAGGTTTAAAAGCTTGACATACAATGGGCAGTAACTACACTGTGTCAAAACAAGAGTGCTGAAATATCCTGAGAATTGATGAAAGCATACGTGTATATTTTCGAGGCTTTCTTCAGCGTGTCAGTATCACCTCCTTGCACTCTGGCGCTGAGCATTTTGACATTCTGCATCTCACAGAAACAAGATCACGAGCTCTTCTGCACTTTTTTGTCAGCTTCAGGGAGACACCGCTCTGAAACCCTCTACTGTGTCCTTGGTCCAGGACTCTTGTGTATTTTTATTTCATTTCTCATTCATTTTCATATGAAGTATTTTTGCAAACTGTACGTGTCCTGTCCCCTTTTCAAAGCCTGTGCATATGCTGCTTATGTGAGCACACATCTGCCGCTGAAGTTGCATAAAACAAGCACATCGTGGGCGATGAACAGTCATTTCTGGCGATGCTGTTTGCCCCTCAGCCGAACCCTCGTTAAATGGCAAAATGTTGCTGATTTCTACCTTTGTCTGCGTTGTTCTTGCTTCGCCTTCATTGCATCTGCTGGCTGAGAATAATAGGGTCACTGAGAGATAATAATAGCTAAAAGTGTGCAAGCTCTGTAATGCATGAAAATAGGACTATAAGTGATGTGATGAAATTGCAATTTATTACTTTAGGAGAAAAAATTTAAACAAGCAGTAAAGTGCAAAACATAAGCTCTGATGGGAATTTATTTATTTATGACAGCTGCTCCTTAAAAAAGTAAGAAATTACAAACTTAATGGAACATTACTGGCAGAGTTTCTGTATTGGACTGAGCCAGCTACATTATTTAGTCCCTTAATAAGCATTAAAATATTCCAGTCACATTCAAAGTCAGTGCCTTCAGAGTATTTTCACGTTGTCATGTTTTAAACCATGTGATTTTGCAGGCACAAAGGATCGCTGAGGTAATAACAGTAATAATCCATCAAGCCTAGAGAGCAGGACAAGCCTAAAACTATTGTTCATTATTCACCGCTTATTTTTGACAGTAAAGCGAGTTGTGCTGACCAGAATCTCAGCTTATTGCATCTATTGCACAACACTCATCTGTGGGATCTGAGTCGTGAAAGGCTACAGATGTGAGCTTTCACACCCGTAACAGGATTTTACTATGACGATATATATGTTAAATGCTGTCAATGTTCAATCTGCAATATTTAGTCTATTTTAGGGTGGTTCAAATCGGATGATCATTTTTTTCTCCATGTTGGCAACATTCACATTACTTAAGATGTTTTCCTAACAAAATAAATCTTCAAGTAAACCAGATAGCTGAAAGACAAGAACATGTACTGCACAATATTAGCCAATCAAACCAAAGTTCCTCATTTTTAACCTAGTGCAGAATATTCTAAGCATTCATTTTGTTCATTTCCATGATGCCAAACTGCAGATTATGCTAGTTCAGCTGTGCCTTTTCCAAATTACTGCCTCCAGGGGTCACGTGTTTATATTTTATAGATCTGATGTTGCATATAAGCTTCAGGTACGACCCAGTGGTTAAATTAAATGTGTTTGCATGCCGTCTGGTTTCATTCTGCCCAACTTATTTCATACTGTAAACTTTTCAAAACATCTTGCCCCAGCTCTTCTCACAGCCTACGCAGGTTTTCATTTCAGATGCTGATATGCCCTGAAAGTGTTCTTTCAGCTGTGGAGAAACATTCACTTTCCCAAAAACCAAACCATTAACCGTGGATGCAACATCACCTTCAAGCAGTGTTTGTGTCTGTTCACGTCTCTGCTTCCGCTCTGTCTGCGTGTACATGCAGCTGTTCAGCTACATTCTGCTGATGGACTGTGAGGCTCCACCTGACTTCATCCGGCTGCACAATCAGGGAAGAGTGGGGCCTTTTAGTCAGAAGTTCAGAGAATGAGTCGAATAGAATTTATAATGTTAGAATATAATCAGGTAAAACATAATCTCTGATCCAATCACACTACCAGCCTGTTATCAGACTTCTGAACCAGCCCAAAAGTGAGACGTTCGCTGGCTGAGTGCGTTCTGGTCACTGTGAAGTTTTATTGAACACCCGCTTCTTCTTCTACAAAGAAGATGGAACTAAACACTGGGTAAGTTTTATTATGTACAAGTAAAAATAAACGTAAAATTAAATTTGAATTTGACTAAATTAAATTAAAAACATTGTTTTTGCCATTGGAACATTTTCTCTAATCTCTAATGTTATGTTGTAACATTGAAGAGTTCAAAAGAATTTTGCAGATGTTGCCCCTAAATTTTATTTTTTTCCAAAATGTCTCTGAGCTGGAAAATGGTTCACGTGTCTGCGGGCTATTTATAATTCCGTCATGACCTTGTTGACCAGCTGACCCCTCCATGCTTCATCTTCAGTCATTTTTTTCTTGAGCTCTTCAACTGTTATTGATCCGGTTGCGTCCACAATCGTCTCCTCCCTGTTGGAAAATTGCTTGAGCTGTGCGCAAACTTTCTCCCTTTATTTTTTGGATTCCTTCTGTCTGGCATTGGTTTGTCTGCACTGTCTTCTGTCGCTTTTTTCATTTAAGCAGTGTCAGTTTCTGTATATGCTATAACTTCTGTTTTACCTCCTGCGCCTGTATCCAAGTTCACACGCTTCTGCTTTACCAACAACATATTGCACCACTTAAGGGCAGCGAGGAGACGCGCCAGCAGGGGATCATAATTACACTAAGTAAACGGAGCTCACAGGGAACTAGCTACTCAGTATGGGTGTCATGTTGCCTGTGTGACTATGCCTGTGGTCCACAAACACACCAGATTCATCCTAGTGAAACAAATTACTTTAATTAATGCAAGAAAGGCACAAATGTTGCTTGCGCAGAACACTGTTTCATGCTTTGTGCTACAGTAATTATAAAAAAAAGCATAACAATAGAGTACTTTTGGTTTTGTATGCTGCTCGTGATCATGTGAGTCTTTGTTCTGACTTTTGGTTTTTGAAAAAGTAGAAAACCAAAATAAAGAGCAGAAGAGTTTCATTCCACATCGCATTAAACACACATAGATGAGCAGACAGCCTCAGCTAACCCTTCCCTTCTCCCTCCAAGACATAACTCACGTCCCTCCAGTTTGTTATTTTCCATTTAAACGGGCTATAATCTCTGTCCTCTACGCTACATCGAATAGGAGTGTTTTTAGTTTATTCAACTGTGTTTGTTGTATTAAAAAGGAACTCGTTTCCCTCTTTTCACTCTCTGGCTCTGACTCAGTCCAAATGTATCCTTGCAGACTGGATCCGCCATCTTGGGTCATGACATGAATAGAAAAGAAATAAAAAACTCCTCCGCTGGAGGATGATTCATAATTTGCAATGAAACTGGCCTAACAATATACTTCTGTGCCCCACAGCGAATTAAACTTCCAAATGCAATAACAGATATTACGCTCAGGAGAAAGAACAATGCTCACCAGCAGAGCTGGACGTGTATGTTTGGCTTAAAAGTTGAAATAAAACCTAGTACTTTAAGAATCCTTAGCTGTTGTTTCTACTTATCACTGAACCACTGCCTGTAAAGCTTAACAGTGGCAGATCTGAATAAGCAGCACTTACAGTGAGGGTGGTCATGGTTCTGTCCGCTACATGAACAAAGTCTAATATTCAGTTTGAGCTCTGTTTGTTGTCTCTGCGTACGACTGTGGGAAGTATCTGTCCATCGGCTGCTCACTAGTGACTGTTTGGAGCTGAACTGGTCTTTGAAATGCATTCTGGGAAATAAATGCATTTATACACTTATAGGAAAATAAAGCATCTGGATTGTCAGCCAAGAGGACCGACTGGAAAGAATCATGAACGCTAACATGAATATATCTTCTCCCTCTTCTTTACTACTGGCCTTTTTGTTTCTGTGAGAATGGCATCTCTATCTCCTCAGTGTTCTCTCAGGGCCTAAATGTTTTACTAGGAATTTTAAAATGTGCAATGAACAATTTTCTGTGGCTGCCTCTTCACTTTCTGTTTTCACTCCAACAGGATATTAAAATGTGGTTCTTGAACAGAATTCAACTTCTGAAATGTTTGTCTCTTTTATACTGATTTTTTCCATTTAGAGATATTTACTTTTACAGAAATCGTGGGATTAATAAAGTCATATCCTATTCTGTTCTACATTAAAATGAAAAGGGAAATTCATCAGGGCAAACGTTGGTCTTTTTATCTCAGTAGATAATTTCACTACTTGATCTGCAATAGCAGGTCTCAAATTAATTACAAGGACAAATCCACCTTAAACCATGCTTTTATATTAGGCACAAACAGTGAAATTAGTATAATATTTGCCCATTAAAGAAGAAAATCAAAGACATTGCAGGTATCTCTTTTTTTAAAAGCATTAGCAAATCAAACATCTTGCTCTGTGAGAAGTGGACTGGGTATAACTTGCTGTATGTGGGCCTGTAACATGTTACAGTGCTGGTGTATGAGGCCCCACAGCTAAGCGCTTGTTGAAAAAAGCCCACATTAGTCACCCACAGTGGCAAAAATCTGGACGTGGCTGGCATTCGAGCCAAAACATCTCAAGAAAAGTGCTAAAAGTACCAGCATTTGAAAAGAAAATCATAAAATTGGTGGTTTCTTTTTCTTGGCACTGTGGCTCCCAACAGCTTAGTAAAAAAAAAACTAAAAAAAATTCAAATTGGCTCCTTCTGTCCCAGTTTTAGACAAAAGACGTTATCTAAATCTGCAAATCAGTCTTTTTTAACTGTTATTTTTATTTTAACATAACACTGCATTACTGGTACAATAGTACTTTTAGAATAACTGATTGAATAGATGATTGGGAGGGTGTATGTGGTAGAGTGTGTTCATGTATGTGTGTGCCTATGTACAGTAAGTGTAAGTTCACGTATGAGTGTGTCTATGTATGTGGTGCGGTTGGTGCATGGGAGGGTCCGTTTTCTGCTCAGGGTGTGTGGATCCATTGCCCGGGTGGTCTCGTCTGCCGACCTCACCCATTGCCACCCTGATGTTGCAGTCCTGGTGAGGCCTCCGAGGGATACAGTCGGGCTGATGGGCATTGCTGTTGTGGGGGTGGCGGACGGGGGCAGGCCCCACTCTGGGCACGGGGGCATCTCCTGGCGGGCTCCCTACGGGGCGTGGGTCCTCTGGCTCCATTCTCTCAGACTGACCCTCCCACCTGGTTCTCATGGGGCGGACAGCGTTGACCCACGGTGGTCCACTCTGACCTCGAGTGCTGTCTCTGTGGCTGCTGCAGCTCTGCCTGGAGCTCTGTGTGGGCGGCTTGGGTCGTGACAACTGCCCTCCTGGAACTGAAGGTGTGTGGGCTCCCTGACTACTGGGTCTCTTCCCTCCACTTGTTTGACTGGGTGGGACTGGGTAGTGGGACACATAACAGCAAAACCGATAAATAGGTACTGCTGTCATAATGTTTGATGATGATAGCTGCGATATTGCATAGGTGGATTGATATGTATATGATATATGCATATGCATTTATGTGTATATGTATGTATATATATATATATGTGTGTATGCACATGCCTTAACAATATTATTAAAATTAATTTAATAGTTAACAACATTATTTTCTTAATGATCTGTTTGCCTAAGGTGTGTCTGTCTTTTTTCGTGCTTATTTTAATTTGTATTTGTATGTTTTATCTATTTATTTTTTGATTCATTATTTGGTTTCAGCAGCTGGCCCAAACACACACACACACACACACACACACACACACACACACACACACACACACACACACACACTGACTCAACCTTTTCACAAACTCCACGACATACCAAATATTTAGAATAGACGAATGAAAACAAGCATTAATCATTAATCAAGAGGTGTTTATATATCATTTATGTAAAAGCAAAACTGTCCATCACAACATAGCATTCAGCCTAATACATGCTGCTCACTGAACTGCAAAAAAATGGATTCAGATGGATTTTAGGCTCAAAAGATAATGAATGTGTCTAAATTACTAGGAGCGTATTTTAAACTTTTAGTCTGAAAGGTTGCAGCGACAATACATAGAAAGTTAGTGTCACGATCTGAAACACAGAATGGCGTCCTCTTTGGATCCAAGGACAACCACAGAATAGATAGAAGAGCCTATTTTAATCAAAGAAAGAAGTTCACTTAAACACAGATACTGATTTAAAGTAAAAGCACTCCATCAAAGGGCAGGTAACAAAGGACTAGGACAACAAAGCATCTATAACGATGCGTCACCACGTGGCTAGACCATGGAGAAAACACAGCAAACATGGCTGAGCAAATGGCTAACGTGGCTAAACCCATTTCAAGGCTAACGAGGCTAAACGCAAAAAGGGTTTACATGACAACGTACTAGGAGTGACGAACTGTCATGGTAGGTGGACGATCCAGCAAGGGCCCAATGCACTGGCAGAAGGGAAGCACAGGTGAGTTGGCTTGACTGATGATTGGAGGCAGAGGAAACGTCAGAGTCTCGGAGAAGCTGGATGCAGGGGGCGTGGTTATACAGAGGGCGGAGTTATACAAGGGGGCGTGGTCTGAGAGCTCTAGGATGAGAAAGGGAGAGAGCAATCTGACTTCCAGGATAGTATAAGATTAAAACGTTAAATAGTGAATCCACTGAATAAAATAATATTGTTAATTTATTTTTAAAGCAGCAGCTTTCGTTGTCTTTTTGTTTGTTCGTTTCTCTGCCTGGCTGTTCTCTCTGAGGTGAACTTCCTGGGACCTGTCTTGAACTTGTGACTTTGGCAGGATGGCAGACGTTACCATAGATACAGCACTGTGGCAACAGCTATCCTGCTGTTAGCTACCACCTATTAGCTCTAAAAAGCACAAGCTTGACCCAAAAACAGACACCTGGAATACACGAGCTGAGGGGGTGCACTGTCGAAGAGAGGTTCTGATAAAATCGGAGCCAGCCACACATCAGAACAAGACTGAATCATCTCAGTCCTGACTCACTGCAAGTGGACAGTCTTCAGCTGGCGTTGGTGAAAACGGGCAAAGAGGCAAACAAGGACCTGCTGCTGTCAAACTTCTCCTTCTCCATCACTTCCAGCAAACTGTGACCTGGACAACAGCAGAGTCTCTCGGCTCATTGTACCTGTAGTAGTCATCGTCATAAGAGACAACAGCACCATGTAGCTGCCAAAAACATACACAGGTCCCAGAAATCCAAGGCAAGAAAAGACCTTAGTGCACCCAGCTTCATGTTTCTATAAATAGCTGTTTTCTCACATCTGCAAAGGTACAAATATTAACAAAGATATTACACACTTCATAGCTTGTCCTTCTAACAGAACATTATGTTCTAAACATTAAAGAAATACTCTTTCTTCTAGCATATGAGCAGTAGCCAGCTTTTCTTCTGTGCCACCATCAAAAAATTCAAAAGACAATCTGCACAATGCTTTGTGAACTTTCAGGGTTTGATTGTGACTGAACTGCAGGGAGTGCATCGATTACCTTTAGTGTAAGTGCTGTAGGTGCATTAAGCATCAAACAAAGACCAACAAGAAACCCCTAAGTGATGTAACAGCTGCCTCAGCAGCACTGGAGGCAGTTACAAAGTAAAACCATTGAGGCAGAAAGAGCTCAGAAAGGCCTTTTTCATAGAGAACATTTGGCTTTGTTAAAGTAAGCATGGCCAAGTATTTAAATGGAAAACAATGAAGTTTGATGTCACTCTCTTCCACATTGTAACTGTTGAGGCTTATTGAGATAACTGACTGGAACACAGCTATTGTTTGTTTCACTCTGCTGTGCTGTCAAAAGCCTTAATGGCCACCGCAGCAGCGGAAAGGAGCACACCATCCAACAAATGCACAATGATTGGTCAATGTCACATTCGTAGCTTCTTATCCAAGGTAACAACACGCTTAGAGATTTAGTTTTTTTTTATTCTATAAAAAATTCAGTTTTTATATAAACAGCAACAGTGTACAAACACAAGTGCCTAGTTTGTTACTGGCATGATTCACAATGACTCATCTAGCTTTTAATGGCAAACCTTGAATCAGAGATGTCATCTTTGTAACTTTTAATTATGTTCATGTTAAAAAGCAATTTGCTGTCACCAGTTTTATTTGCATTTGACAATCCTTTAGTTTCAGATTCACAAATACCTGTATATGTAATTACTTTTTTATCATTTATTATCATCTAGCTCTCCCCCCAACATTCAGGGTGATGAGATCTATAAACACTACAATAATCATAGCTGGACAACAAACACAGGCCCTAGAGAATTCGAGCCATCGTTCGCCATTTCTGGTCTCCAGATAAAAATCCCAGACGTAGAAGCCTTATCAAAAACAAAAAGATGCTGGAAGGAGAACCTTTTTTAAAACTCACAAACACAGCGGCCATGCTTTTCCTGCTTTGACTTTATTAAGGTGCATGTTTACTCAACAACTCCCTCCACATCTAATCTTCCTGCATAGTATAATGCTTTCTCATTAATCCTCCTCCATTCCCCCTTTGAGTTGGTACATATTCTTAAAATTACCGCTTTTGTTGTTCCCAGTCGCTGAAAAAGTATTGTGATATTGTGCATATTTCATTTCTTTTTCTGCTAAAGCATCATGGAACATTTGAAATGTTTGTGAGGTTTCCTTTTGCACTAGATTATTATCTGGAATAAATAAATAAAAAATAAGAATAATAAAGGATACACACAGAGCTGCAGGTTGTGCCTGAACCTAATCCACTGTGCCATTCTTTTTCCTATTGCTCCACTGAATGTTCCAGTTGTTAGGCAACACATTCGTTTTACTTTCATATGGTATCTTTCCCTGTACTTATGGAAGTACTTCAATTCATCTGGTTCCTCTTTCCATCTCTCCTTTCATAGCTCTGGTGCCTTTCTTGATATTGCTCTTCCAAGCATCATTGGGTTTGGTCCATGCTCCTGTGGTGATAAACGAGTCAGAGTTCTACCCTTCTATAAATATACAATAGTCTGCACTGTGACTGGCTGGTCCAGAGAAACAAAGACATACATTTAGGAGCTGAAGCATCTGCAGAAATTGGCCACTTTATGCTTCTTGTGTGTGAAGTAAAGCTTTGGGTTTGTTGTGACTGTAGGAATGTGTGTGTGAACCAGCAAAGTTTATCCCTTGGTTTGTTATCGTGGCTGTTTTAAAAATGTTATTATATTTTTTATTTTGAGCTTACTTTGAGGCTGCACAGTGACAGAAAAGTAAATATATTTTGATTTTTAATTTTTAAAAAAGAAATAAAGTAAGAAGGTCACAGACATCCAGACATAGATTTGTATAGAATACATTTTAAAGGCTACCTGCTCATCTCTTTCACATGGTTTATAAGAGAATGTTACTTGAGAAACATCTGTATGTCTCACCAAACCAGGGCTGGAATTTTCTAGGCCAAATATGACCGTTTCTTTCAGCTAATGGTCAGGTCAGGGCTACGTCTATCATTTTGACTAAAGCACTTACCTGCTCCAGTAGGTGGTGAATATTCTTTATTGTAACATGAAACAACACTGCACAAATATGAGTGATGATGTTACATGTAGGACCAGTTCATATTCATGAATTATTCATATGTATATTAATTAAAACTCTCCTATATGAATAGAGGTGGCAAACCCACCTACTTCCTGGACAACCTGTTGTGACAAGTGGTGAATAAAAGTGGCATCAGCATAATTTGAGCTATATGCCAGTTTTAAACAAATGCTCGTGCAGTGTGTTGGCCAGGGACTGAAACACTGGTTGCTTGTACAGGAGCTCCAGGGGACATCTGAGCCAAATATTGACCTCTAATTTATAGAAATTGAGGCACGTGTCTGTTGAAATGAGTTTACGTATCACAGTCACTAAGTTGACACTGCAGACAGTTAAAATGTTGCTCATTGCTCACTTCTGTGTCTCTGCTGACATTTCTTTGAAATGTGAAAAGACTTTTTTCACACAATTTTTCAATAATTCAAAGTCCAATCCAAACAAACTAGCAAACGTGACACAACTTGATGATCCTGACAGTTTCCCTATTTGTACCCTAATAAACTTGGTACTTTACGAGAATATTTCCATTTCCTGTACCATTTAAGTATGTATCTCAATCTTCATCGCATGGTACCTTTGTAGACATAGGGCATCGGTTTGGGAAGCAGAAAGTCTCTGATTTGATCGCACCTCTGGGTGTGTGCCCTTGAGCAAGACAGTTCTCACTAGCTCCCACTACTCTACCAGGGGATGGGTCAAATACAGAGACGGATTTTATCACTATATATGTACAGTGCTTGTGGAATCACCTCTATTGTATTGCACTCCATCCATGACTATTACAGACCACTTGTTCTCCTGAGCTGCGCACTTGTTATTTTGTCTGTGGATTGGAATGAAATATATCCTATACAACCTATTTTAAACAGTCCCCCAGTAAAATTTGACCAAACCATCTGCTCTCTCTGTCTAACTTGTAGTTTCTGCGAAGTAAGAAATGTAATAAGATGCACGTTTTATCGTGACGTCCTTTTATTTTGAATGGCTGTCGGTTCCGTGATTCCTGTCGACGTCAACTTTTGCAACCAATCGCCTTCACGAACCAATCATTTTTTTTAAGAAACGGGAAAAAAAACGCACGTCACTCGTAGATGTACTACGCGTCTCTTCTGCGCAGACTCACACCGAGAGGAAGCTCGGACTCGCGTCCAGCGCAAGATTTTGAGTCTCTTTAGAAAGGTAAAAAAAAAGATGAATCTTTTGAATCGTTTGTTGTCTTGTCGGTGGCCGGAGGTGTAGATAAGCTTTCCATCCTTCACCATCTAACTGTAGAACAAAAACACCCGAACAGGACTGTTGTTCTGCCTTCTGCTCTGTTGTTATGCTAACCGGCGAGAGCTAGCTAATCTAGCTAACGCTGCCAAGTAGTGGTTAGCTTGACACCTTCCTCTGCAGCTAACGTCAGCTTTTGTTTCATGAGTCTCTGGCTCCGTGAGTACGACTGTATATGACCACGATGAAATTAGGACATCGACCCCCTTGAAATTGTGTCCAGCCACAAGAAACATGATGTCGCGTTAGTGATCACAAATGACATCTAGTAGATTTAACTGAAAAGTGGTTTCATTTAATTTAGTTACTGTTGATACATATAGATGGAGGTTATATAGCGGTAAAACTGTTACATTATGCTTAGAATTTAAACTAACCATCTGATAATGGCACAGAAATGATGGTGTTAGACTACCCAATTTGTCCTCTTTGAATGATATCTAGTCTTTTCAGACGTAATTAGGTTGTTTATACTGGTACACTGACGTGTACACAATATTTTGGTGCTGTAGTTGCTCAAAGTGGATTTAGCTTTAACTACAGTGCCAGTAACTATTAACTTGTGCAGTGTGACTGACAACAGAGAGCTGAGAAGTCATGAAGTGACTGACTGACCCTGTCCTGCTCATAAAAAAAAACTGAACAAATGAACTGCATTTTAAAGCAATATTTAGCCGTAAGTAGTTACAGAGACAATATATGGAATATTGGAAATTAGACATTTGACCATATCGGTAACAACAAAAAGCATGTTAGACATCAGGTGTTACACCGAAGTCTGGTCTCAATTATAGAGGCAACTGCAAGGGTTTAATTAATAAACTTTAAGAGCTAGGCTAAAAAACATTTAGATTAATTTGTATTATACAAAGTGTTATAAATATGTTTTTGATTGTAATGGAGCATGTTTGTTTTCTTTGCATCAGCTCCTAGGAGCTCACCACCACCAGTAAAGCTGTATAAGCCCCGGGTTGACGGGACCGAAGGAAGTGGCGCGTTGTACAGGGAGTTCACTGGTGACATCACAATGAGTTACAAGCCCATTGCTCCTGCGCCATCTGGCTCCAACCACACTCCTCCAGGTACTCTGACACGTCACAGCCTTATATTATAGTAATAGATGGAATTAGACTCTAGATTAGACTATAGGTGTTATGGCTGTAAACCTGTTACATAACACATGACTATTAGATATTATATATTATTATATATTATATTAGGTAGCTCAAGTAATAAGAGTAGAAGTAAACATCATTATCACCCCCCTATGGTTATATGTAAACCAAAGGTTTTCACATTTTCTGCGAGAATAGTAAAGAAACCAACAGCTTTTATCTATTTGTGTTGTGTGAAAATTGTACAAGACATTGTGTTCTTAATTGGCCTAAGCAAAATAATAACCTGAGGGTGAATTATTGCTAATACCTTCATTGAGCGTTTGTTTTTCAGTTCTGCATTTATTAAGATGTTCTCTTGTTCTTTCCAGGTTCTTCTGTGCCCTCTCCGTCTCTCCCCTCATCGTCCACCTTTAGGCCAGCTTTCAGTGACTTTGGTCCACCCTCTATGGGGTTTGTTCAGGTATGTTAAGACAAAAATTAGTGTACGCTCAGTCAAATTCACTTGGAAGTCAACAGAGTTAAGTTAAAATTCCCTACTGTCACTAATTTTAGATAATAAAAGATAATAAAAACACAACAGTTGTTTTTTGGGTAATTTATCTGCAGTGCAGCATAATTACTGCTCCACAGCTGTACCCACTATTAAGTATAGATGTGCATTAAAAGTTCTAAAAAGCAGCTGTTACATGAGATGATTGAATATGAATGTCTAAACATCTATCTAATACAATGGAAGCTCACAGTTACTGCTGTGAAATAATAGCAATTCAGCGAGGATTAGAAAGGAACAGTTGGGCAGATTAATGAACCGAACCCTGTTTAATTGTTTTCTCTTCAACTGTTATTACATTTTCAGCTTCTAACAAGTCTTACTGGGTTTATTTTTCCCCCAACAAAAACACACAAATAGCCTGTCAAAGTGTCTCAAGGGTCCACCTACAGTGAGCTGCTGTCTGTCATTGAGGAGATGAGCCGTGAGATCAGGCCTACGTATGCTGGGAGCAAGAGTGCCATGGAAAGGCTAAAGAGAGGTATGTTGGACTTTTCAAGTAATACCAATTTTTGCACTTTATTGAGTCAGTATTGAGCAGTTTAATATCTTGTATTGCTCTTGCCCAGGAATAATTCACGCCCGTGCATTGGTGAGGGAGTGTCTCGCAGAAACGGAAAGAAGTGCCCGCACATAACCTCTTGAAAGGATTCCTTCACCCCCAGTTTTTACCTATAGAAACTTATTGTCAGTTTTACAACCATTTTTTAAAGCCCTCCTACCTTTTGTGCTTTCTCTGCTCTGTTTTTATATGTGAGTTACAACCCTCTTGTATCCCTAAAATCCACCACACCAGTTTTATTTAACAGAGTATGACCTGTTGGGTGGTTGTAACATGCAGTTTTCTATTTTTGAAATAAGCATGTCTGAAACAAAAAGAACACATTTTTACTAAACTCTGGGGAAAGTGGACATGTACTGTTTTTAAGTATTTGTTCAAAAATGAAACTCATCAATTTGGCTTAAATTTAAATTCTGCACAACCGCTTACATTTTCATAGCATATTGCAAACACCTCATTACCATTACCTGTTGCTTTATTTTTAATGTCTGTCGTAGTTTACTATTAGATTCTCAATCCCCAAAACTCTGTACATCAAGTCAATTTGTTAGTATGGAAATTTTGTAAACCAGATTTTTGCAGTTCGGTATGTATATCTTAATTAAATAATGAAAAAAAAAGTCAGCTTTTTTATTTATAAAACAATCGGTTTGAGTAGAATTAGCAGGTAAAAGATTTCAACAGATTTTTCACTAAACATAAATGCTCCTCCTTTTTAAACAGCAATTCAAGAATAATTGCTAATTTTACAGTGCACACATATTTGTCCTTTGAGTGTGTGGTGTGCATTTATCTATAAAAAATGATACAAGTGGACACTGTTTTTTTTTTCTTATTGTATACTGGTATAAAATATTTGAAAACGGTAAAGCTGAGGATAAACATTTTATTCATACATGATCACAACCTCAAGCATCTCACATCAGGAAGGATGTTCTAATGACCAATGTGTTTACAAGGAATCAATAACTCTAAGCAAGAAGATACTGCAGGTGTCACTGACTACATCTCAGCTGGAACATTAGTATTTCTTAGATAAATGAAATAAGGAGCAAAGATAAGCATATATATACGTTTCATATATATATAATGACAAAGGTTGCTCTGTTTCCATGTCACACCTACTAAGAGATAATGATCTCCTATTTACTCGGCGATACACTTCCACCATTGTAAAGACAGAACAGGGTTTGTGGAGGTGCGAAGACAGTACATGGTGTCCTTTGAGCAAAACATAATAACAAATCTATTCCTGGAGGGTACTTTGTTGGGCCTACAATTCAAAACAGAAAATGTTCCAGAAATAAATCTATTTGTTTCTAGCGCTGGCGATCACTATATAAATTGCCATAAAATGACTTTTCATAAACATCCCAAAAAGCATCATTAAATAAAAATCTGCAAATTGTGTAAAGGTCATTGCTGAAGTTAACAACTGTAGGTAGCTCATTTCGTTGAGCTAGTCATTTTACAACATCACAGATTTCTGAAACCTCTAGCAGCTTAGCAGGAGACAGATTTGAGAGCTGCTATAGCCCGAAGATGAGTCACTGAATTAACAATGCCGCTGGTTAGTACACACCTACTGTTTCTGTCAAACAAACAGCAACATGTGCTCATTAAAACTGTTACCATTACAGAGGGACTTCACATAAAATAGGCAAGAGACCATGTTAAAGATAGTAGACCTTTTTGTTTCTATGTACAACCTGACAATGTACAACACAACAATGCATGTGTCTGTGTGGACCGAATTGGGCAGGACGGAATAAAGTTTGGCGTAAGTGCATCATGGATAAAACTGAAATACCAGCAGTGTCTGCAGCTTCTCCATCTTGGAATTGGCCTGCATCACTTCAATTCAACCCTGTCAGGATTAAGAGGAGTTACCTTTAAAATTCTGTACTGTATCATGATAATTAAGCTTTTCATTTAAATTTAATAGTTAAAAGAGACACATGCAAATTAAAAAAACTCCAACTAGACTTACTGTAGTGGCAGTGGCTGTTGGTGCACAAAATAAACCTTTATAGCGACCTTTCTCCTCTTTTTCTTTGGCACGGATCCTCTCCTCCATGGCCTTCAGCTCCTTGGCCACAGACGGCCCAAGAGACGGGTCCAGCTGCAACACCTTAGCAAAGTCTTCTCGTGCCTCTGTCTCATTCCACACTGCAGCGTGAGCTTTAGCCCGCTTGTAATAAGCCTTCACGTTGTCTGTTATGTGGGACAGGAAGTAAATAAACATTTCATATTCATGCACGTCTCCATTATAAATAAACTGTATTTGAGGATGTGTTATTTTACTACTATAGCTATTGAAGCAGGAGCATGTCATGTATATATATAAGTTTGTAAAAAACTTGCAACTCTTCCCTCTCCACAAGAACCCCTAGCTCCACTTAGCAGGAAGTGAAGGTACAACACAAAAGGCCCCAAAAACAGCCACTGTTGGGAAAATACCACTGTGTAGCTGCGTTGGCAGGAATAAACTACCCGATAAAACTGCAATTTATGAAAATTACAAAGACTTCTTAAAATTCAGAAATTGGCCAACTGCTTGTTGGCGAATAATAAAATTCCAAATTAAAAGGTATGGAGCATCTCTGCTTATCAACAATTTTTGTAGTCCAGCAGTGCATAAATAAGCATGAACTGGCAAAGTCTCCCATGCATATTCTGAAACAAAATAATTGGCTTTTTTAGCAAATGTTACCACCTGCCCATAACCCCTTAAATAATGACATTTATTCATATTTAATGCACAGACTAATAAATTGGAAAAGTGTGTCTCTAAATCTGTTTTTCTTCATCTTTCTTTTTCAAATGCCAACAGGCATTTAACAATGCTTACCCTCATACTTGAAGACCAATGATGAGCAGTGCTCAATGACTTCATAGTAATGGCCTTGGAGTAACTTGCACTGGCAGTAATTGAGGAGCAGTGGTGTGATCATAAGGTCCAACTTTACCCACGCTTGGTCTCCAGGATGCTCCTGATATAACAAATATAAACCATACAATAGCATTACAGATACTCCATGTATTACAGCATAACAAATGCTTATTATCTGTACATATTGATAGTATATTTATGCTTTTTACAAAAATTACAAAACATATTTCTGCCCTAACCTTCATCTGTAGATTTTTTAGGCAGGCAATGCCATTATAGTATTTTTCTGAAGCCTCTGGTATTTTGCCTTGTTTGAAGAGCGCGTTGCCTTCCTCATGAATCTGAGGTACAAGTGCAAGTTTCTCTTCGTCCGTCATAGCCCACACATCAAGCTGGAATGATCCCGGGGGAAGAACCTGAGCCCGAAAAACAGACTGGACATCAGTATACTAAGCAGATAAAGGTTTTGATATAAGAAATAAACTTTTTATAAATGCTTTTTTATAAAGCCTGCTCTCCACTGCCCACTCACCTGCAGCAGCTCAATAGCAAAGACAAGGGGCTGTGGATTGGCTTGAAGATGATCCAGGTCCTTGTGCCCCAATGAATGGTGCGAATGGATCTGGGCAATGCCACAGCAGTGCCTCTGACCTTCCAATGGGTCTTTACCAGCGCTGATGTTTCTCAGAGATTGCGATACGAGTGGGTACAGTGCTGTGTGCTGAGGGAGGAGAGGCACAAACACAGTCAGCGACGAGAAGAAACAAGGTGGCCGTTCTGTCACATCTATTGGGACCAGTTCACAATCACCTTATTATCGCAGGTAAATTCTGCCTGTTCTCCTTCTCTCATTGTGATGATGACTCTCTCCCACACAGCGAGTTTGAACTTCTTGCCCAGTATGAGCTCCATGGGTTTGCTGCGTCCCCCCATGGTTCGGGAGTCATCCAACACTGTGCCATCACACAGGCTGGTGCGGTAGTGGAAAATCACCTGGCAGTCGCAGGGGAGACGAGAGATATAAATTACCTTTTAATTAGAATTTTAAAAAATCTATATCTACAGACACCGCAGGTACCGCGTGTACACCGCTGTCATAATCATTCCTACTACAACCTTAAGCATTTGATGGACACTGTACTTTAACCAATCAGCAATCATAAACACACACCATCCTGTCCCGCCCCCTGTTTTTCCATCAGACGAAAAAAGGGAAAACTGTAGCCCAGATTTAAAAAAAACACCCGTACCGAGGTAGAATAACAGCAAAGGAAGAACAAGTCTGGATATTGTTGGCGGCGTGGTTTTACAGGCCCGGCGCGTTTACTGTGATATTCAGTAGCAGTTTACTACAGCCCAGCGTTAGCCTAGATGTAACTGGTGATAGCATGAAGCTAACGCGCTTCGTCGTTCTTTCTACATACACTCTACAGACCAAATCAAACCACTCGAACCGTGACCTCTGTAGATTTACCTTGGTTCCATTGGGGAAAGTCGACAGCTCTCCTTTGCCAGGACTAACCAGCTTCTTTCTTATACCTTCTTCGAGAAGCTTGCGTGCCTCTTCCTCCATCCTTGACCGAGTGTCGATCCACGAGAGATGACGATGTTTCCCGAAGCCCGACGCATCACGAGACGCCCTAGAGCGCCCCCTATGCGTAAACAATGGAAGTGTTTACATAGGTCATGGAAAGGCTGAGACATCTTGCAGATAAACACGTTCACAGAAAGAAAACAATCTTGCGTAATAATGCATGACAAATATAGACGCAAAATGACACAAGTTGATTTTCCGCAGTATGACACTGCTTTATTTTTTTAAAGACCACAGATGAAATGGTTTTGCTGGTTGTCTGTCCTACTCAGTTGATCATCATTGGAAAACAGCAGGGCTGAGAGTCAGGATTGGAGATACTGGGTCTGCATTGGCAACTGGAGAACTATTATTGTAAGACAAAAAAAAGCTGCATTTAAAAAAATAAATAATTAAAGTTGTGCCCTTTCAAATGCAAAACACCTACACAGTCCAGAGAGTAGGCAAAATAATCAAAAGAGCGACATGTGGGTGTGCCAGATGTGGAAAAAGTCCATTTCTTTCCTTTGCTGAAAAGTAAATATGACAGTAGATAATAATACCCTTTAAAGCAATGCACTCTGCCGCCTCCAAAATGACTATGTACTTGTTATATATTGTGGATAAAATAATTCATTTTCATTTAAAAAAACAAGGCTCCTTAATTAAATATAATATGTAATCACTAAAGCACAGCACACAAGCATGGCTCGCTTACCACAAGCATTGTAAATTCAACACATAGGATTTAAATAATACACAATGCATAAAGCAATACTGAATGTGTTTTGTGTAACTTGTGTAAGGAGAATATACCAATTTAAACGTTTCTAGATGTCTATGCATGCAGGTTTAAGATTTCTGTGCTTTAATACTTATCGGGTCATAGATCCTACTTTTCTGTTGGAAATAGTTTAAAGTAAAAACTGGGAAACATTCAACAGTTTGGAAAACAACTTTAACTCAAACAAATTAAAATACTAAAGATTTATTGTAATTTCACAGTCATTATTCACACAACATAGAAAACACAGGCGAGACGAAAATCCTTCCTTCCTTGTACAGTAAGTTCATTTAGTGGGAACAAAGTCTAGGCACTGAGTGGTTCAATTAGTAGTGGTCATTACAACGACAAGTAAAAACAACTATACAATTATTGTAATACATTTTTGTAACAATACATTTTGCAAGTGTCAACATAGAATTCATTTAAAGACAAACAAAAATGTATAGAAAATGAAGTGTCTCATATAAAGTCATTTTTCAAAATAAGGTAAGTAGAATAACTTGAAGCCTCTTCTTCCCCGGACAGCGCAGCTGATGTAAATCACATGGTACACTACATAACGGGCAAAAAAAACATTTTTTAACATGATATTTTGTATTAGATGCATAACTAATAGACAACCACACAACATTTTAACAACTAAATCCACGATTTACCTCCAGGGATAAAGAGAAGAACTCCAGGTACAAAGAAAATAGCACTTGAAACACCTGCAATGATGAGAATGATGTTATTGAATATTTTTTGTACTAGAAATATATTCACACTTTTCATTCAGGCCATGTGCTCTAAAAGCCTGTTGACAACTCCTGATCTATGCTTCTGAAAGCTTTTGAGGGGGATGTGTTTTAAGAAGAATTTATGTTATTTCACAGAAATACACATATAAATGTTTGTCACAATCTTTAAAGTTTATATCCAAAGTACGTATATCCCTCCTATAAATCACTAAGATATTATTTAAATCTATTTAAAAGCAGTCTGTATACATCTTTATTATTTTGTAGTATGAGAATAAAGAGATCAAAATGTTAAATTAAGGTCCAAGTCTATGGGAACCAAAAGTCACAGTCAGTGTTCTACGTACATACGTACGTTTTAAGCTTTATCCGTCAATGGATGTAAAATAAGAGCTAAATATCTAGTGTATGACCTACAGTGCCAGGTTGACAAACAAGAATCGAGACTTTGACCTGAAGAGACCGCTCAATCTTTAAAAGCAGCCCAGCAGACATTCACGTTTGAATACATTAAAATAGTTTAACAAAAAAAAAAAACGTTATGACTGCGTGTAGCCAGCATTCACATTCATAGATGCCAGTAAAATACATTGTTCGGAATTATGACATTTCAAAACACACACAAAAAAGCATGTCTGTTATATTTTGTAATGACATAAGTTAAACTTTGAATAACTTTGCCACAAATGAAATATATAAATTACAAAATACAAATATGTATTTATGAGTCTAGTAAAGTGTAAAAGTTGTTCATTTGTTATTATTTTAATGGTCGTACCTACCTGCATTTGGATTCAGTTGTATCACAACACCTGTGAAAATAAGAGCTAAAAAATAAAGTAAATTATTCAGGGATAAGGACAACCCAGTATTTGTATAATACAACACTTTTCATTCCATTTGATATCTAGGGGAAGATCTAATATAAACAGTGATTCAACAGGGGACAAAGTTTACTATGTGAAGTGCCAAACATGTCAGTGACTGACGCAAAATTGAAAAACAAGCGAGTGTTCATGTAAAAAGACGCATGTTTAAGACTCACCAACTCCAGTAATGAGGAGAAGGAATGAAGCAAGCACAACTCTTCTGTTTTTCTTCACCAGCGGATGGGACACCCACCTGAGCAGCACATTTTTTTCAAAGAGACTGTTTGTTGTTGTTTCATTGTTTGGAAGAGTGCCGGTGTGTGCTTGAGTTATTTGAACTTACCCGCAGCAGTGAGCAGAAAGCTGTGTGACAGAACTCAAGGTGCTGAAGGACCACTGGGAGCTGCAGTAGGACAGGGTTGCAGGGTCACTGCGAACAGAGCAGAGGCATATTTGATAACACATTCAGAGAACACACAGGATAAAAACAAAGCCGCTCCACTGTCCTACATATAAAACACACCTGATTTTGAAGAAGTTATTGAATGAAGAATTTCCATTGTCACCCAGGGCATCTTCATTTTCCAAATTCTACAGAAACAGAGCACAAAAACATAAGTTGCAGTGTCAAGTAAACAACATAGCCCTGGTTATGTTGTGTGTGTAGTACTTTAGGTGTACCTGGTATTTCAGGTTACTGTGGTCAGGTGCGGCACCAGCGTTGGGAGAAGGATGAGTCTGAGCTTTAGAGAAGGTCAGAGGACCAAACGTCATCTCTCCTCCGTCTCGGTCCTTCCATCCCCCCGTCTCTCCGTCTGACACAGCTCCCTCCTCATCACCCTCCAATACAAAGGCATCATCAATACTAAATTGCGCTGCCATGGTCGCCTCTTACACCCTGAGGTCCTGTGGCCTGAGGCTCACTGTGGGTTAAGAGGAAAAGGCAAAGTTACCAACGTTACTGCATCATCACTGTTTGTCAGCAGTTGGTCCCCACTAACCGACTAATGCATACTGCCTGGGAATCCCACAGTAGAATATTTAAAAAAATCTAACTGTTGATTAGAGGGGCTTTATTGACATTTGTCGATTAATTAAACATGCTGCCAGTGTTTCTCTTATATAAGCATATAAAATGCTGTTTTACAGTGCACGTATTATATAATGAGGAGTTAGCTACTTATAAACTTTAATCCAGTTAACTATTGTAAAGAAAAGTTGGAAAGCTAGAATGCTTAAATTACAACATCAAAAACAAAAAAATACATATGTAGCTGAGAAACCGCTTAAGAAACGGACTAGCTGCTCTGTTAGCCGCGGCTGTTGCTGCTCTGCCATTGTTTCTGCCTTTCCGTTAACGATCAGCGAGCGAAAACTTACTGTTTTTAAGTAGCTTAAATCGCCGGCGAGGTGACACTCGTCTTCTTGTGTAAAAGCAGGTCACATTGTGTTTTTATCTGCGCTAACTTTTGTAACTACCTTCTGTAACTTTTTGTTTTGCCTCTATGTAAGAAAAACGCGTCTGTATAAGTTTTAAACCTCTCCCTTTCCCACAACACCCGGTTCTCGATTGAACACGACTGATTACGCCCAAAGGTCTTCTCAGGCGTCAGTCCGCTCAATAGAGGATCGAGTCATCGATCGACTCCATAACTTATATAAATTGTGGGGTTAGCTATACTGAGTGTGGGAGCGTGGTCTGCAGCGCTATATCTACAGGGCCCTCAAAAATGGGAACAATGTGTTTCACTAGTTTAATATTTGGTGTAATTGTTTAAAAAAACAAAATAATATTTGTACTAGATAACACTAGTTATCTAGTAGATTACTGTGCACTTACTGAGTTATATGTAGTTATATGTATTCTTATTTAAGGTATTTTTTTATTTGAGTGGTCTTCAACTAAACAACTATTTTGGAAAACAACTGAAACAGTTTGACGTAAAAAGAAAAAGGTTGAGTTGTTAGGACCTGCAACTCAACTGGACAAATAAGACTTCTGATAATCATCAGACACAAATGACTTATTTTTCCATGGTTCAATACTGTACTATAAAAGCAAGACAAATTTCAACTTACTTTGATTAGAGAGCTACATTAGACATCCAAGTACAAACATCTGTCTGAGGTGCTGGAGACGACTCCAACCACCATTCACATTCACATCTGTGGGGGATTATTGCAGCTACATGCCTTTGGACTGAACCTTTTCACAGACAGGTATCAGGCTGACAAATAAATTCAGACACAGGCCGCTTTATCTAAAGCAGCTCTAGTCACCAGTACAACACTGTGCCAACTCTAAAATGAATAATGTTAGGAAATACTCTATAATGTGCTTTCTCTAGGCAAAACGTACACATTAATTAGTAATCCTAATTCATTAGTAATGTAATAATGGCTAATATTAATCAGTTAACTGATAAAGTATTTATGACAATAAATAAGTAAATTACATTCAAGCTAATTAAAAGGCATCATCCCACACAGTATCTTCTGCCAACATGTGGACTCGTGATTTCCAGAAAGTCAGTAGACCTGTGCTTTGCAAACAAACGTCTCTAAATCAACAGTCATAGTTTAGTCATAGTTGGTTTGAGGGAGCAGAGGTACGTTTAGTAAATGGTGAAGGATTAGGCAGAAGAATACCTGGTAAAAACTGTTCTCATCGCTGAATGTGAATACATCTGGATATTCAAGAGTTGTAAGTTATGTATTTTTTATACCTTTAAGCAATCATCACCTCACAAAACAAAAGCATTATTATCTACAATCTGGATATTGCTGTTATAGAAATAATATACTGGCTTCTAAAGGTTTTATGGCATTGATCACTTAGCAGCGAAATGACAGAAAAAAACGAAATCATAACAGTTTGTGATGTTTAACTGTTTTTTATTTCCCAAATTGCGTCACATATTGATCTTGTTTCCAGCTTGGTGCCATCATTTTGAAATCCCTTCTTGCAAAATAACAACTCCATTAACTCAACACTCATTTTACTCTTTGATCTGTGCTTAGATGAGACTGCCGGCTGTACTTTGCCTCTTGCTGCTGCTCATTTTTGAGGTACCATCAAAGCTTCGGCAGATTGTTGAGTATCTATCTAGTATTTTGCAGAGCAATGAAGTCATTGGGGAACAATTTTAAATCTCTTGACATTTTAATTTGTCAGCATTACATTGTGTTTCTTATTAGCTTTCTTCATGCACAAATCTCCGGGTGATACCTGGCTCCTCCCTGGAGCTGCCATGTCTTACGGGCGAAGAAGACATCTTTGGAGCCACCTTTACCTGGAAATTCAACGGTCTTTTTTTTTTGTGTACCTCGCAGCATTTTTCTCTCTTTGTTGGAAAACTGCACTGTTGCACATTTTGACAGTATGGTTCTCATTTAATACAGGTGAAGATGTAAATGCACAGTCATCTGTTCCAGTTAAAGTTATAAAAGATGGAGCATATATCTCCATATCCCCTGTAACTGCTGCCAACCAGGGCGAATATGTGTGTTTGGTGAAGAGAGAAAACTCAGAGACGATAAATATGTACAATATCGCAGTTGTTGGTGAGCTAGATGCCTACTTCATTTATTATTATTATTATTATTATTGATAATATTATTAGGGTTATATGCACTTTGATTTGTTTTTATATAAACATTTTGATCTTGGTTGGATTCCCATATCACATGTCAGATATTATGAATGATATTTTATCATGAAACGTTTCGTGCCTCTCGTTACAGCGTCCATTAGCTTCACCATTAAGGTAAATCAAGGCTCAGACGTTTACCTCCCTTGCTATCTGCCACGTACCACTCAAGTCAGTGAAAATGCTCGCTGGTCTAAAGAGCCGAGTAAGAGACTGCATACTGAAGATGAAAATAATAAGAAGATTATGCTAGTTTATCCAAATGACTATGATCAGACCATCGTAGTGAAACATGTTGCCATGGAAGACACTGGAACCTACCACTGTGAATCTGCTGATGGGGAGAAGCTGAGCACTGTGTACCTCATTGTCGAAGGTGGGTTGCCATTCTTTTCTACACGATGCCACGTGGTACAAAAATCGCTTATCGCTAATGTCCATTTTAACCACCTGCCTAACTGTTTTTAAGCAGCTGCCATACCTAAATCCTTCTCATGTGAAAACTTCACCATGCCGTGGGAGGCCTGCATGGACGTGGACGGCCGCACAGGGGAAGCCATACTGCAAGAATCCATGACAGAGTTCTCTATGAGCTTGTATTCTCACCTCAGACATATCCACCCCACGAGCAACCTGCTCTTCTCTCCTATCAGCATCGGCGGAGCACTCTCCCATTTATTGTTAGGTAAGAAACTTTATCCTGTAGTTGTGTAAATGCTCCCTTTAACCATCTCAACCATATATACAGTACATATACCTGTTTTTCTCAGGGAACCTCCACTAAACATCCTAGAAATTAAGCTTTAATATTTCCAATAAAGATCTATGTAGTTTGGTGCTAATTACCAGAGATTAATCAAACGTCATTGCAGACTCAACTTTGTCCTTTAATGATCATCCCAATTTATCCATCTAAAGTGTGTATGTAGAGAAGGCAACCTTAGGTGGTTTGAAAGTCACCTTCTACCGCTTTAAAATGTCATAGCAATTTCCTTCCACTTCCATTAAATGTCAGATGTATTCTGAGGCTTTCTATGCAACCAAGTATCGCTTGTTCCTTGTTGTGTACCCTTTAGGTGCGAGGGACACCACACGCGATGACATTGAGAGAGCGGTGTCTTTGCCTCATGACTTCCACTGTATTCACTCCCAGATGAGAAGGCTGAAGAACAAGCTGTCCAGCTCATTGCCCATGGCTTCTCAGATCTTCTTTAACCCACGTATTACGATCACTGTGTGGAACACGCAAAGTAGCCTCTTGCTACGTGCATTGCTTACATACAATAATATATAGTTTTCTATAGTTCTTGTTCTTTGTTTTGTTTCCTCAGAAATGAATCTGAGTGAGTCCTTTATTGCCCAGTCTGCGGAGTTCTATGAAGCCAAGCCCATCAAGCTGCTGGAGAACGGCGAGGAAAACGCACAGATGATCAACAGCTGGGTGGCGAATAAGACCAAAAACAAGGTCACACACTTGGTTGATACTGTGTCACCGGGAACACAGCTGATGCTGCTCAATGCCGTCTCCTACAGTGGTCAGTAGCGTTCACGTGTCTGCCCAAGTGCGTCTGCTACCTGTGGAGGCAGTATTCACTGATAAGCTGTGTATGTGTTGGTGTCAGGTCAGTGGAAAGTCAAGTTTGATCAGAAGCCAAAGAAACGAGGGTTCACGAAACTGAACGGCGACATAGTGAAGGTGGAAACCCTCTATCACCAGAAATACATGGCCGCTATGGGGCATGTGGTGGAGCTACAGGCACAGGTAACAAACACACCGACACTCACCTGTGCTTCCCAGTCTGGATTCACTGAACACTAACATCTGGGTGGCTGCACGTCGCAGGTTGCCAGGTTTGCTCTCACCGGCGAAACCAGCCTTTACGTCCTGCTGCCGCGCTCGAAAAGCGCAGCGGACCTGCAGCAGGTGGAGGAGAGGATGACGGACGGCAACGTGCGCCAGATGATCCAGTACATGAAAACGATCGCCCTTCAGCAAATCGAGGTCACTCTGCCTCACATCAAGCTCGATGTCGAGCCGAACATGAACGTACTGATGAAGAAACTAGGTTTGCTTCCAATTCCCGTCCGCTCACGTTCAGAAATACAGCTAAAGCTCTCAACTCTGTTTCTCTGTGTCCGTGTGTGCCTTTAAATGACTGCACCTTCCTTTTTCTTGACGTCTCAATGGCTCTGCCCTAAACAGGACTGACGTCACTCTTCGAGGGCGCCAACTTGTGCGGCATGTACTCCACAGACAAGCTGGTTCTGGACGACGCCAGACACCGGGCGACGCTGGCGCTCACAGAGAAAGGAGTGGAGGCCGGCGCCGTCACCAGCGTCTCATTCTCCCGCTCCTTCCCGTCCTTCTCGGCCCTGCGGCCTTTCCTCCTGCTGCTGTGGAGCGACCAGGCCAACGTGCCGCTCTTCATCGGCAGAGTGACCGACCCAGAGTGACCGGGGAAAACTTAACAGGAGCTCGTGGTTAGAACAGAAAGCTGTGCTGCCTGTCTGACATTACTGAACTATGGTAATTCCTCATTGTGTTACTCTGCTTGCTTTTTTCCAGGATTCAACATAAACCAGTTGAACACCTTTATTGCTTGATGAAAAAAATCAGATGTGATTAATTCTGGCTTGGATGTGGATTTGCTTTCAAACGCTGATGAATAAACACGCGTTCACAAAGCCCGCGTCACGCCTGATCTGTCTGACCAGACAAGCAAAAATAAAACAGACGACTACTGAAACAACTTCAATTTATTTTGCCAGGTAGTCACACAAACCCACCACAGGATGGCAGCCATACTGTGTGATTGACATTGACAGTGAATACACAGGGACTGCAGTAGTGAATTCCCTTCTGATTCCCATCTCAGTCCTCCTGCATCATTACCACCAATATCAGTTTAAGGAAGACAAGTGTCAAGGTCTGTGACAGTAAAGGATTTTTTTTTCTCTTTAAAGCAATAGTTTGCTTGGTAAAGCACAGCAACTGAGCAAGAAATACCCTGAATCGTCATATTCACAGACAAACACTAACGTTAACAGACCGAACTGATGGCACAGGCTGTAAACACATCAGCATTCAGAAAGATCAGCTAAGGTTGCACTCTATTATACAAGCCGGTGGTGTCTGCTAAACATGCAGCTGTATTGCAGATAAAATGATTACATAAGCAAAGCGGGGTCAATAGACGAGAGTCAGAAAATATGGTGAGTGTAAACAAAATCAACAGATCCAGAGACAAGAAGGAGCAGCCATCTAGCCAGAAATCTGCACTCTATCAGATCACTGTCACCCGTCCAAACCCCAAACAAAGTATTTAGGCTTCCCAGAAATGCATATTTGATGCTTGGAGAACATGATAGTGTTGTTTTGGTTTGATTATCTCACTGCTGACATGCTGGGAATTTGGGTGTGCATAGAGAAAGTACGGATTAAACCCACCCTCCTGGAGAAGTCGTCTAAGGTTCAACTGAAATTGAATGTAAACTGCAACATTTAATTTAGTTCCAAGCTTTTATATAATAAGCCCTAAGCCCTTTTGTTCAAAACCGAATTCACCAGTGACAGATGCGGGTTTTGCAACCAAAGATGAGACATTCACAAGGTTGTCAACGGACGCTAAGAATACGAGGATCGATTCAACAGTGAGAAAACTCCCAGAGGCCGCTGACTGACTGCGCGCGTGCTGGAGTCGATGGGCGTACGAGAGGGGAACCAGGGGCTTGGACGGTTCAGCAGCAACTGAGCTCATGTGCACCATCGACAGCAGAGATATGCACTGAAACACGTAACACACATGCAGATAGGTTTGCAATCGAGCATTGGTTCTCAACATCTTGTCATATCCGAGTGTCCGCCTTTGTCCCCTGTTGCCAGCGATTTGCATGCGGGATGTGATGTCGTTCCACCTCCTGAGGGCAAAACACGAGGGAGAAATCCCCTCTGACAGATGTTCGAGCAGAGGAGGACTGATTTCAAAATAACAGGATAATAAGACAAACATCGGATGACGTTGATGCAGCAGCTCGGATTCTGGCGGATGCTGATCTGAGTCTCTCTGGCAGTGAGAGAGAGAGTGAGGTGGCGAAACGTCTGGCACCCATGACTGACAACTTGCCAAATGTCCTTCAGCCAGAAGCACTGGCGACGGAGGTATGTGGTCGCGTGCTGGTTCCTTTCTTGTCCTTTGTTATTATTCCTTTACACCTCTGTGCTTCGAAGACGGTCCGTTGAATGCGACAGGAAGCGACTGCAGATCGACACGCACCGCACACAAGGAGGATGTAGGCACTCAAATACGCGTAGCCCTCATGCACACAAAGACCTACACCCACACACACACACACACACACACACATTCTGACACATTAATGTTCCATGTGAAGGCGTAGAGAAAGCCACTGGCACCACACAGACAATGAAGGGACATCGGAACAAGAACACGGAAACGGTAAAGGTACAAATCCACCAAATGGATCATTTTGTGCTTTATAATATTGTTTTGCATCAGATCAACAACCACTAAAATGGAGACCTCTCGTTACAGAATCACCCTTTGATAATCGTCCTGTTCCTGTAACTATATATCACACTATGAGTCACTAGGGCGCACTTAGTACTGGCCCCTTTCACTGGATGGATTTCGAGCCTAGTGTCATTCCCTTTCGTTAGAAACTCAGAAACAGACAGAATATGAGCGACGTCCACGTTACAGTAGGGTAATTAAGCACAGTTTTGTTGAGTATTGTTTGGTTACGTCAACACTTTAATGAGGACAGTGTCACAATTTGGCTCAACTTTAAAAGAAAAACGTGTTCAGATTACACCTTATTACCATCACTAATATCAGTATGAATATCATAGAATAATATTTTGTTGCTTGTAATTATTGGCATTATACGACACGCTTCACTTTCAACGTCATTATTATTGCATGTTTCATCCTTTGCTCTTATTACTACAGGACTCTGCTTTCAACTAGTGCTTTGTTTTGAAGGAGTGCGCGCGTGTGTGTGTGTGTGTGTGTGTGTGTGTGTGTGTGTGTGTGTGTGTGTGTGTGTGTGTGTGTGTGTGTGTGTGTGTGACTGTCCTGGGTCATCTAGTCCGGCTTGTCGCTGCTCGGGGCTCCTTGCTGTGTGAGCGTATGCCAGTACTCCACCTTCTTCCCTTTGTTTTTGAGGCAGTCGAACCAGTGTCTGAGTCTCTGGCCGCTCGCGTTGATGCCCAGCTCCACTCCACCTGAAACAAGAGAGGGAGACGGAGTCGCCCGTAAAAAATGAAGGCTGTTTGTTTATTTTTTTATCACGTGGAAATATTCAACTGTACACGTGTGCGCATTTTACCTGCTCTTGCTGCAATTGTAATATCTCTGGTGTTTTGTTTGTTTTATTGTCTAATTGAATATTTATCATTGGGTGGAGGGAAAGAAAGCCGAGGCCAGTAAACAAACTTTTGGAACAAATTCCTCAAGATGCCGAAAGAACCATGAAAAAAGAAAGAGAGTAATGAGAAACAAACTGTTGAATAACAGAAACAAACAGCTCTGTTGAAGGCGCGTGGTCGCTGAGCATGCTGCTTAGGGGAATAATCACGCAGACAAGCAGGAAGTGACTCAGGTGAACGCGCGTGGAGCGGACGGAGGCGTTGGTGGAGAGGCAGCCTGTAAGACATAACGAGGTCATTACGGAGCCGCTCCCCTGGCTGCCGTAGCGCGCCTAATGGAGCACAACGTTTTAAACGTGTGATTCCGCCAACGCTGTTGAGCGGCGCCTCTGGAAAAACGACAGCCGCGAGCGCGCGAGGCTCGATTGTTGATCTGCGACTGATCTGAGCTTAGCGCGCGAGCGCCGCCTAAGAGGCTGCTGTTGGGAGGAGCGGAGCAGCCTTTAGTCTTTCACAGCCTCCATCCTCGCTTTCTCTCATCTCGCACGCAGACCGACAAGCGGCGGATTAGCTCCCAACCTGTTGACAGTTTCAACGGCGTCGTGGCGTCACCTCCGCCCGCGCGCGCGCGCGCGCGCATCGATGGCGCGCTCCCTGAGGCCGACGTGACGAACGAGCGGGGCCGGTCGAGATGAGGGACCGGCGGGGGACGAGGCTGAGGCGGACACGCACACGACTTCCACCCCGTTGTCTGTCTGTTTACAACAACACAAAATCCCCCCTTGCTGCTCGTGGACGTGGACCCCAAGGTACCGTCAGGCTTCAAACAAAGTTCCCGCGGGATCAAACAAAGTTCCCGCGGGATCATCAATCGGCATCTGAAGGATTCCGTCCCCTCTCCTTTTGATGCCGACGTCTAAAAATGCTCGTTGCCTAAAGATACCGACCGAGATTCCAAACTTAAGCTCACGTTCAGATCTGGTTTGTGCTGGGAGCGAAGCTGAAGACGTCCCCGTGATTTATCGCCTTGTTGTGATTTTTCTTCGTGCGCTCTCGCGCTCGTGTCTTCGTCTCGCGGGTCCGTTCTCCGCGTGGCGCTGGAGTCCCACCTTCCACCGTTTGACGTCCTCCGTGTCTCCCTCTAAGCCTATTAGCCCGCGTGTTATTGCTCTCAATGTCCCACGAGCGCGCTGGGATTGCGTTCCTTCGACCTCTTTATCAACTCGTTCTCTCCGTTCTTCTCCGCCGCCGTCATTTTTCTCCCAGCCCTAATTAACATAACCGGCAGGGCGCTGTGGTCTAAACCTGTAATGATAATGGTCAAGGGAACGGCTGTTATCAGGAGCTGCGCATTAGAACGATGGCCTTTTCCCCCGGCAGAGGTAATAACTCCCCAGTCTTATCTGTCACCCGCCCACCCACATGTGCACACGTACACACACAACAGAGTCCAATGCTTTGATCTAAAGGCCCTGGAGCTCCTGGGGTGGTAATCCATTGTCGCTGCTTCCCCACTCGCCCTAGTGATGTACACACCAGCAGGAGCTGAAGCTGTCGGGCCGTTCGACGAATCAGGCGCGATCTGATGCGAGTCCGCGGGAAAACGCCGTCCAGTGAAACAACGTCCCCTTTTAATGTCTAATGCCTCTCATCTCTCTCGCTCACTGTTCTCCTGCAGCCTCATAATTACTCCTCATCTCTGCATTTTTTTTCCTACTCCTCTCCCCTCCCACGCACGGCCTGCTTTCCATGTTGTCTGCCACTGTTACACTCTCATTCAACTCTCATCTACACTTTTCTGCTGCTGCTGCTGCTGCTGCTGCTGCTTTCCTCCCCTCCCCGGGTTTTTTTTTAGCCTACCTATGAAGTCGTTGCTCATTCCCAAGTCGTAGTCCCAAACGGAGATCTCCAGGGTTTTCTTCGCCAGCTGGTCCAGAGACACTTCATATGAAAACTCCTACGCACGTGGCACAAGAACATATTTGAATTAATGATTCATGAAGGCAAGAGGGGAAAAGGGACTGAATTCGCAATTTAGCACATTGTCGGCAGACGCATTCAGACCGATGCAGAGAAAACATTCAAGGGGATGAATTTGAAGTAAGTCTTGAAAGGTTACGCTTAATTGCGGTGCTCTGTGCAAACTGAAGCCGTGTGGAGTTCAGTGGAGAAATTAATACGTAGTCAGATGTCTTGTCTGTGTTTCCAGAACACGCCTCACCTCATTAAATTCGGGGTTTAGAGTCTTTTTCTTCACTGAAGTCTTGTATTTGGACTTTTTCCCCATATCTGGCTGCAAGATGCTGAGAAATAGAGAAGAAAAATCCCATGAAAAGCAGAAAATTGCAATGTTCCGAATCTGCCTCAGGACATAATGTGTGACTTGAGCTTAAAATACTAGGTTGACAAATAAGCCCCACTTCAGTTTGGCTCCTTGTGAGGAGAAGTTTGATGCCTTAGAGCCAACTGCCTTATGTTATCATGGAGATTAGCAACGGACGACCTCTGACTGTGTCTGGGTGGGACGTGTGCTAACAGTTCAGCTTTAGGAATGCATGTAGGGCGATTATGAACAAATCAAAGCCATTATTAGACAATATGATTAGATAATTATCTTTCTCACTGTGACACTGAACTTTGACGAATGACAGAAGTTGTAGCTTTTGTTGGGGCGAACGTGACTCAGAAGTCTTTTGAACTGAAGCGGGCACAGTGAGTTGTGAAGGCGAAAGGGCGAGAGACAGTAGCCGCAGCAAGATTAAAATCAGTCTGATGTTGGAGTACGCGCTTCAGCAAAGAGGCAACAGAAGGATCGCTAGAGGGCAGCGGGAGTCACCATCAGCATATATTCCAGTCAAGATGTTGGGGCGTTGAGATATCTCACTCTTCCAGCCTCCCCAATGCCAGTGACGAATCCTGGCCTGACAGCTGATGCATGAGATGGAGCTTGGGGCTGTCACTGCCGGAATCAGAGCAAGTGAAGGATGGAGGTGGAGAAGGAACAGGAGCAAGAATAAGAACTGATAGAAAACTGACTTTGGCTCTCTTTATCACAGTTGTTTCAGTATTGAGCACATTCTACTGTACAGTGGTTGGATTATGATGATGCCTTTTACTTTCTACCACTGTTCTGCTTAACCCGATAAAAGAATAAACAGTCTAACTCAGATTACAGTGTTTTCTTAAGCCATTTGCCTCAAAGAATGTTTCGAAACAAAGCCCTGATGTTTACTGGATCCGAAAAGGTCATTTTCTCCATAAGCTAAAACACCTGGCGATTATACAGTCGTCACAAAAGAAAAGAACACGTACAGTGGGAGGAAAGGAGGAATGGACGGAGGGAGGCTGCCAAACGAAGCCTCTCGTTGACCGGCAGCATGCGAGAGGGTAAGGTGAAAGCCTGCGGGACATCTCACTCTGAGCTGGGCCAAATCACATTTGATGTTCGGCTCTGGGGCAGCATTTCAATTTCCAGTCTAACAAAAGCCCATATGACGGCAGCTTTTTTTTTTTAATATTGATAGGGTGAATAAAAATACAGTCTTCACAGCAGCCACCAAACTACGCTCAAATTGCTGCCCAAAACTCAATGCGAAGAATAATTCATAACATGGGAGGCTGCTCCGTGGAGATAGGGGGGATTATCCCCTCGGTTTATTGTGTAGCTGTTTCCCTAAAAAGTAGGTTGTTCATTGCAGAATACAGTAAACTACTGTAACTAACAATGGCTGTTTATGCTGTACCCACAAACTGAGAACTGTCCTCTAATAACCGTGATGGTGTCTGAATCTTGATTTTTGATTAGGAACAATATGTGGGAACATGCAGTTGTCAGCTTTCTTATGCCAATGCCTTTGTTCCCTGTTTTCTGCACTTTACAGCCTATACGGACACTGACAAAGCCTGTAGAAACATCTAAGTGAAGCCAGGTTCTGGTTGGTTAAGCTCTAACTTTACCATCAGAGCCACAGTACAATCACCAATGGGCTACTGCTTGTTTTCTATCACTTTAAAGGTGTTTTGCTAAAACAATGGTAGAAAGTGTGAGGAAACTGGGTGGAATGTGAAACTGAAATAACACTTGCAATAACAATTCTATGCACTAAATATCACACAATGCCTTTCTCTCATATCTCACTTGTTTTTGTCCATAACACCCACCACATGACGAACTAACAACTCTTTAATATGTCATGGGTCAGAAGGAGGCGAACAAAAAAAGGGTGAGTTCCCCTAAAAATGTGGACCAGAACCAACTGCAATGTGACAGTTAGTGTTAAAAAAAAACAAGCCAACCCAAAGAGTTGTGGTGCAGATGCGAAAGAAAAAAAAAAAGCGATAACATAAGCGACAAACGGAAAAGAGGAGCTAAATATATGCCTGCTGCAGTGTGAAGTCATGATTCTCACTTCACACGAGTGTTCAGAGGAAAAACGGGAGGGAGAACAAAGCATGTGATGCCTGGCAGTCTGCTGGGTCAGCGGGAAATATCTGACATGTTCGGCACTTTTTTTCTGCCTTCACATGTCTTTTTCCTGACAGAATTATTTATTTATTTGGGAGGCGTGAGAAAATACAGGGACGTCCACTCATTTGGTCTAAATGTGTCCTTGTAAATGGGAGACAAATTGCTTCTGAGATAAATCTGACCTTGTGTCACTCGAACGTCTTTGAAAGGCAGCTCGAGAGTCAGACCAATCAGAAAAAGCCTTGTGGACAAATGCACACACACGCACACACACACATCCTTGTGGTTATGTCAAAGTGGGGTCTCACCATTGACATAATGCATTCTAGCCCTAACCATTGTAACTAAAGGCAGACGACTAACCTTTGCTCTAATCCGAATCTAATCCGAACCAAAACTCACTTCTAACCTCAGCCCTAAAATCACATCTTAACCCTCAAACAGGTCTTCAAAGTTGGGGGCCAAAGGGCCCCACGAGTGACCATAGAGCCTCACTTTGGTAAATAAACAGGTATTTTGGGCCCCACTTAGGTACAGATTCCTCAAGAGATCCATTAAAGTTAGGACACAATAAGTCAGACAGCTCTTTAAACAAATGAATCCCTATAGGCGATTTATTCTTCATTATACTTTACAGATTTACAAAGATTTAATTATGTTACACTGGAAACCACAAAAGGACAAGTACTGTACAGACCAGTGAGTGAAGTTAAGCAAGCCACTCTGTGATAGATACAGAGTTTGTGTTACAAACGCTCAGAAGAGAACAAAAGGTAACTGTAACAAACTGGCAGGTGAAAAATGCTCCAAAGCAGCTGAAGTGCCAGAAAAACGAATCAGAGCACCAGCTTAAACAAATCATGTAATCCTAAAGAGTCTGTGCAAACAAAAACAGCTGGCGCGAGGATGACGAGAGAAGAAGGATGCAACAACGCAGTGAGCAGAATGGGAAGGAGGACAGAAGGAAGGAGAGCTCGATCCTCCCAGTGCATGTGTCATTTTCTTGTATTTATGGGCTCAGGGAGCACAAGACATCCCTTTTACAATAAATCAATAACTTGGAGAGAATGAAGAAAAAGATAGTCGAGGAAGAACAATTTCAGCGGAGACGACCGTAAAAATCCCAATAGTGCCGCATGCAAAGAGCCGTAAAAGTACTGAATGATGCGTTTACTGTCTCCAAGTTCCAGAAAAAACAGCACCTTCAGATCTGTGATTCGTTCGGTGTGTGAATGCGTCATCCACCCTCATGTGAGACAAAGATGCGTGAACCTTCCCTCCAAACCGGAGCAGAGCAGGGCTCCACGGGTGGATGCTATGACTCTGACGCACAGAACTGTCAGCGCAATAACTGTGTCTAAGCGTGTGGAACAACAACAGCGACAGAAATGTCCCTGAAAAGTCCCTCCACCTTTGAGCCTCCCACTGCTGGATCAACCGTCCTGTGTGGAAGCGCTGCTGGTGTTCGGGCGGTGGAAGATTGGACTGAGTGGGCTTTAGCGGGCGCCGCGCGTGATTTACAGGCAGGCGGCTCAGGTGTCACACACTTTGACTATGAAGACACCTGTGCTGGCTGCGACAGAGGACTGTGAATGTCAGGGAGCGCGTGGGAGTGAGATCAGGAAGAGGAGCAGGCGTCCACTTTCTGCAGAGTCACTGGTGAGGCGCTACTGTTGTTGGATGGAAGTAGATTGTACATCCACTCAAACAAAATGATATAAACTTCTTCTGGAACATTATCCACGCTTAAAGCAAAGCAAGCATGTTCATAATTTGTGCACAACAAAATTAAACGGAGGAGGCTTGAATTGTTAGTGTGAGCTTGATGCACAGCGTTTTCCTCAGTCTGTAACGGGGCCACACGTACACAGACAACGATTCACACTACCGGCAATTTAGAGTTTACAATTAACCTGGCTGCACGTCTGTGGGAGGAGAGAACCCCCCCCCCCCCCCCCCCACACACACACACACACACACACACAGGAGACTCCAACAGAAATGCCTCTTTGCATAATGTAATAGACTTTGACCTTATGTAGCTGGATACTAGACTGACTAAAGAAGTGAACCAACAAGGAAAACATATCTGCCCACATCTAGAAAAAACAATTGAATTCTAGGCTTTTTAACAAGCGTTTGAAGTGTGTTTTACTAAACACAAGCTAAACCTATTGCCTTCCTCAGGGTGTCTTTACACACCGTTATCCCAGAATAATAACTAGACCTTAATAAATAAATGCACCTAGTAAACACAGGCCACTAGAAGGTAAAAAAGGAAAACGTGGAGCTGATGCTTTGCTTCAGATACTGTTAAGGTCCCTTTGTTTATTGTTAAAAAGACTGTAATGACAGTTTAATTGGAAAACCGTCAACGCTGTCGTGAGACAAAAACAAATCAGGGTTCAATGCGCTCGACAATAACATGACCTGTGGAATGGGCACTCCGTTCACTTACATTTTGACAAAGGGGTCAGAGTAGCCGTTGGAGTCCATGGCGGCCAGATGGGCACAGCGTATGATCCCGACCAGCAGGCAGCCCTTGTCCGTGTTATAGCAGAGCGACACCAGGATGCGGCCGCGCTGGGGACACGGGCGACAACAGCGTTAGACAGAGCTACTGTTTCCACCTTCAGTCAATGTGGGGAATCCTGCAGCGGGGACTGCACAATAAAATGCACTAAAAGTACAAGTAATAATGTTCAAACATTAGCGTACGTCTGTGTGGGCAACAGGGGTGTTTAAATGAGAGCTTTTAATTACAGGTCTTATCTGTGTCTTGCAAAATGTCACTGTTTCCTCCTTTTAATCTCATAATCTCTAATCAGAGGCCAGACGCGGGTGCATTAAACACCGAGTCTGTAAAATCACAGAGTGAAATGTGTCGTTCACCGGCAGCACTCGCTGCAGTGGTGTGATTAACAATCCGTTGGCACCGTGTCCATGTGAGGAGCTTTCCTTCACACTTGTCTATTAAAGTTCACGTCTCGGAGACACGTACCGATTACAAACTCCTCACTGAGACGTTTTTTTTTTTTTTGCAGTGATGGAAATTAAGGATAGATTAGAAATAAGATAAACGTGTTAGCTGTAAAGAGTAAAAGGAAACGGCACTAAGGCACGTTTTGGATGAAAATGGCAATAATTAGATCAGTGATGATGGAGTCGGTGATAGCGGTACCTCCTCCTCTGCCACGAGTGCTCCCTGCTCCACCAGCTGATTGTTAGTTTCTTTATTCTGGAATGAAACAGAGAGGAAGACAGTGACATCACGGCTGTCGCCTACAGAGTCCTGATGAGCATCCATTACACAGTATTATGTAGCAATAGAAACTGATGTCAGATAGACCCAAGGCAAACAGGAAAACAGGAAATAGGAAACTACTCTATATATTTTTGCCCCAAGAAACCACTTGGCATTCATGGGGAAGTCCATCCACGCTCTCAAACACACACTCACCTGCGCAATTCTCTCCAGGCCCATGTTGTAGCGTTTGCCCTCGCCCTCTTTCAGCTTTTTGAGAGCCACTCTCACTTCGCCGATGAATTCATTTCGCCCGAGTCTGTCCATGTCACACACGCACAGCCTTCACGCACGAAAGCGACGGAACGAACAAAAAACAGCAGACACACGTGCACAGGAGGACAAAGCAGAAGCCGGGGAGTCAGTGAGAGATTATGGATGAACTGCTCATTATGGCGACTGAGCCGAATATATCCAAAGTGCATCTGAATAATCAATCAGCTCCTCCACCAGCGACACAAGATGAATCTCCCTTTCTATTTTCTCATGAGCAGCCTCGTGAATGATGAGAAGCTGCGTGATTGAAGCTGTAAAGAAAGACGGCTTCCAGAGGACTTCAATCACTTCCTTCTTGGCTGCTACTCCATCAGATGCTAATTTGCTGTGAATGAAACATGCAGGAGAAAACGGTTTAGAGCAGGTGATCAGTTCAAATCAGGGGATTGCCATCACACAATTTGTGAGGAGCGTTGGAAGAAAAACAAAGTGTACACGTGATAGTCAGGATGAAGTCAGGGATATTTAAAGGTGTTCCGTCCAGCAATCCCCATGCCGCTGCAGAGATGCAGTAGAACTTAATGAATTTTCAGTGATATTTGCATCGGTCAACGTTTCCAGTAGCCGGTATGACAGATGTAAGTAGCCTGCAGTCATGTGGAAGTTAATTAGACTCAAAAACACTGAAAGTGGCTCTGACTCAGGCTCTGTGACGCAGGAATAAAGATGTAAATGTGCCGTCCTGCATCTCAGAGCTCCATGGAGCTGTTTGGACTTGGCGTTTTCAGCCCCACTGATCGGAGCTGCCTTCATGTGGCATCAATAAGACAGACGCCCACCGTCACTAGTGAACCCACTCTGACCAGGATGTTTGGCACATTATTTCCCCGTGATCAAACTTCCCCAGTTGGAGTGGGGCGAGCACACACACACACACACACACACACACACACACACACACACACACACACACACACACACACACACACACACACACACACACACACACCTTCCCCCTCCCGTCCCTCTTTCTTTGCGTCTTTCTGACATTTGGACGTTTGACATGCTGGTTCCAGCCTTTAGTCATAAGTGATGAATATCTCTAGCAGAAGCTTCAAAATAACTCTGACTCACGACCAGTGCTGACAGATGATTTATGAGCCTTTGCTCTGTCATACATGTCGGGTGTCTGCAGCCCGGGAAAGCTCGCGCTGTAAAGTGACACCACTTTCAGGACTTTCTGCTGCTCAAATGCTGCAGCTGTGTCCTCACACCCTCACCTACAAGAGCCAAACGTGCACGTGATTGGCTATTTATTATGTTTTATTGTTACACACATTTGGGCAAAAGTAAGTGTTTATTTCACACATGCTGGTGACTGTTAGTCTGTGGGTAGAGAAGGTAAAGGCTAAATGCTAATTTTGCAACTAAACACAAGCCTTAGAGGATCAGTGATGTCAAAATGGATTGATAATAACTTAAAGACCTGCACTGAGCAACGAAACATAATATCCATCACATGTTCTACTTCCCTGAACAGACCAGCATCTACATATCACTGACTTCATCAGTAACACCAAACCAAGTCTGTGATTCACTCCAATGTCTTCACAGCCAAGGACAGTGTGAAACCTCAACAGAGGTACAGGGTGAGCGTGCACACACACACACACACACACACACACACACACACACACACACACACACACACACACACACACACACACACACACACACACACACACACACAAACCTCTACATGCTCCATCTCTTCTCTAACAGCCTGATAATCATTTTAGTGATAGAAGCCATAATGAGTTTAAAAGATGAGATTGTCCCTGAGGGATGCATTAATGTCCCAGTCACATATAGATCTATCTTCAGGGGAGTCTGATATGGCGCTTGGTTAAAATAAAAAAAAAAAAAATAGTGCTCTTATCAGCACAGTTCTCTACTATAAATATCTTATAAACATAATCAGCAATTTATACATTAAAGTTGGCTTGTTTCAACCGCAAATCACAACTTTACCTTTAGGTTTCCATCAAAAGTGTCTTGACAACTTTAACACTCAATAACAAGGTAAATAACTTGAAAATTGAGATTTTTGCAGTGTACTCCACTTCATTTGACTTTCACTCAAGACATGAGCACCTCCGGCACTCTTGCACCAATTAAAGGATTAGTCGGTGTGAGGCCAACCGTGAAGCCTGGATTGAGGACATGAGTTATTAGTTTACTCAGTTGGTTCATTGCTAATAAGAGACTGGACCTCTAGTGGCCCTTCAAGATAAAGTCTGCATATTGAGGAGGTTGTTGAATGCGGAATATTAAAAAATGAACGCAGTTAAAACCTCTAAAAGCAATTTAAAGCCAGCCTCTATTTAGCTGCCCCTGCTCTATCTAAGTGCCCCGGCATAATGGCTTTACATAATCATTGTAGCTGCAAATGAGCGCATGAATGAGAAAATAAATGAATACATGCACAAAGGCAGACTTCCGCCTTCGCTCTGTCGTCTTCAAGTACACAGACGCCGGAGACATTTTTAATGACTCCAAGGTTTGCGGCAGCTCTCCTGCTTCGTTGCAGTGCATCTGCAGTAAAGTGCTGTTCAGAAACGCAGCGTTGCTCCTCGCCCCCCCCACACACCAGACACACAGACACACACACACACACACACACACACACACACACACACACACAGACACACACACACACACACACACACACACACACGCGGCCCACTTTTCGCTAACTAACTTCGTCCTGTCCGAGCCTTGAGGCAGGTCCACTGAGAGGCCGACTGTGGGGCGGTCCTTCTGTTCAGCAGGGGGTCAGAGGACGGGGGCACCCTGCTGGGGACGCGGCAGCACCCAACGCAGCCAGGAAGCATTTCTCTCCTGTTCCTTTATTCTGACTGCTCGGTGCTGTTTTCGTGCTGTAAGTAACGACAACAAAGTCTGTTTATGGGCCGACGTGTCGCGCTGGTGCTGGAGCAGCTTTTCTCGCTCCCTTTTATTGCCGCGTTGCTCGCGCTCCCCACCTCTTTCCCAGCTGTCAAACAACATTTCATTCACCACTCGCTCATTTGCCGTCTCACACATTCCTCACTGTCCTCGTTCTTTCGTTTTCGGCTCCCCGTTGAGTAAACTCCTCCCCGTCACTCTGCCTTTTTTACAAGCTAAGTGAATTCCCTCATTCATCACTTTGTCGTTCCTCTCGTCTCTCATCTGACCCCTGGATTCCCTCCACCCCTCTATTATGTCATCTTTCTCAATCTTGGCCTCCCTCGTTTCCTCTTCCACACCCAGTTATTTGTCACTTGACATCATTCACGCTCTCCCTCCTGCTCTCTTTGTTGGTCTTGGCAGCCACCTCTGGTTGGACTCTGGTCACACTCCTCCTCCTCTTTGGCTGCCCAGAGCCCCCCTGCTAGTTTGTGTCTGTGCTCTGTGTCCTTGAACAGAGGTCAGGTGGGTTTCCTCTGGTTTGAAGGCTCTCTCCTCCAGCTGATGTGTGTATATGAATGCGTTTGTGTTTGGGGAGGGAGTAGAATGTAATATTATTTATTATGTTACTTCTGGAGGTGTGTAATAGCTCAAGGACGTGTGTGTGTGTGTGTGTGCGTGCGTGTGTGTGTGTGTGTGTGTGTGTGTGTGTGTGTGTGTGTGTGTCTTTTGCCCTACATGCAAACGAAGGGCCATGCATGTTCTTTCCTGCCAGTGATTGCCCTTGACAAATACGCAGGAGGATAAGCACACACCTGACCGCCTGCATTTGTGAGTACAGGGCAGATGTGTGTGTAGTAGTGTGTGTGTGTGTGTGTGTGTGTGTGTGTAGTATGTCTGTGTCCATTTGCGCTCATGTTTCCTCAGGATAAACAATGCCATCCAATCCTATTACGACTCCACTGAGCAAGCTGACACTGATTGAACGCAGTGCACACGTCCGCAAACAAAACATACGCAAAGCTTTGAATCAACTTACACTTGCAGGGTAACATGAGTGAATCAGAGTTTTGGGGCCAAGATGGCTACACTTGACCTCAATCCCTGCATGCAGAGGGCTCTGTGGGAAGGAGGGGGCGGACACCATGCGCACAGTCAACACCTGGGCAGTTACCGCGGCAATGGCAAGCGGTGTTTGCTGACGTCACCCACATGAAATAACGAGTGATCTGTAAAATCCTACTGGGAAGCGTGAGTCGCCGTCAGCAGTTCACTGGGAGCAAAAGCACAGACGTTCATCGTCTGCACGACCAACTGGCGGTTGAGCCGCCTGGGGAATGGAGCTAATTGCTGTTCAAGCTGAGCCCCTACCTGAGTGTTTTGGTGGTCATGTCGGCTGCTGTGATGCCATGATACACCAGCGTCTCGTTCCACACTGGGTTCAGCGTATTCTTCAGGGTTTTTGTGCGTAGCTTGTTTGCCTGAGGTAAAAAAAAAAAAGATGAAAAGTCAGGGAATAAAGGTTTCATACGTGAAATCATCAGATCAGAAGAATGGAGTAAGAAGATCACAAATATAAAGTGAAACAAGTGACACTAAAAATATCAAGAATAAAGGAAGAAGAGTGGGAAAGCATCATTTATTTCGGGCCCTCGGGACATCGCAGACATCTGCTGCCTACTTTGTAGAGGAGAGTGAGAGGACACGAGGATTCCCTCCCCTCACCTGTCGGCCTGTCTCCTTCCCAACATGATAAGACAGTGCATTAGCACCTGCCAGACCTCCAGAACGAGCGCTGTGCCTCAAACACAACACTGCACAGCAGCCAATTAAGTTTCATAACACAATTAACAGGGAAAATTAAAGCTTTCCAAGAGGGAAAATGGCCCCGAAGAGCTACACCCTCCGTAAATAAAGTGTGGAGGCACTTGCTGTTTAATTTCTAACTCTTGTTTTTTAAAATGTGTTCATCAATTTTCCCCTATTTATTTATAGATATTTTTCTAGAACATTTCACTGACTCTCATTCTGGATGTGCAACAGAACTGCGGCTTAGTCAAACCTCTGGCTCAAAAACTGAAGGTCCAGATATGTTCTTGTCCTAAAAATTAATAAGACGCTGCCGAGCCAAAGGCAAAACTAATTGGCTGTTCCCAGCTTCAGGAGCGGTTATCACTGGAGGGAGGTATTAGGTAGAATTTTAACATACGGTCCTTTTCAATTTTAGACTTGCTACTTTCTGCAAACTTGAAGCTGGAAATCACTTTATAAAGCTATTACATACAGCGCAAAGAGGATTAAATAAAAACCTGAACAGCACTGTCTGGGTACAGACAGCGTCACGTAGCGTTTCCTGTTTGTTACGACGTCGGTGCAAAAAAAAAGCCGATCTGATCGCGATGAATACGAGCAACGCGGTTTATTTTGAACAATTACGAGCAATGACACAGTGACTGGAGCACAGAACGCTGCACATGCACAATCAGCCCGCCTTGGCGAACACACGCACTGCCCACTACTTTTTGATTAATGTTGTTTCGAGCGCACAAGTACAACACTGTAGGAAAATGAAAGTGTGTTCATCTTTGCAGATGAACATCTTCGGCGTAGTGAGCGCTGACTCTGGTCTGCAGCCTGTGTTTTCCCCGTTCTTCCCTCGCTCCTGTTCCTTTCTGCCACTTGCTACAGTGCCTTGGGGCCAAACGCAGAACTCTCCCTTCCGTCCTCTTCTTCCTTGCGGTCTGTTTTCATCCCCAGATCTCATTGTTCTCCCCCACACACACACACACACACACACACACCCCGCTTCTCTCTTTCTTCCACTGTCCCGTTTTTATTTCCCCATTTTTCTGCCAAAAAACCCTCGGCTTATCTGCAGGACTCCAGAGCTCACGGCCTGAAGAGAACAAGTGTTTTTGATTCCCGTTATTTGTTTGATTCATTAACGTGCCGTCAGAGAGGATCTCTGGCACGTTGCCTGTGCCGGTGCACAGCTGTATGTGGGCTAGAGCAGCCACGCATTTCACAATCATCATTCATTATTGAGCAAATTAGGGGTTGATTTTCAGAGCGCGTCTTACACATCTACAAGCATCTACACCGCTCCCCTCTTCCTGCTCTTCCTGCTCTTCTTATTTTTTAGCTCTTCCCGTTCGTATCCATTCCTAAGCGTTTTATCTTCTCTCCACCATCTGCCCATCGCACCCCCCAATCTGTCGGCGCGGATCTTTTTACTTTTCCTCACACTCGGTCTCTTTTAATCCCAACTTCCCGGAGCTGTGAGCGAGCGAAGTCTCGCTGTGAGTGAATTTTCCACGACTCCCCGTTAGGAGGAGGCAGATGAAAACACCAGTGACCATCACAGAGGCGGCTGTAAAAACAGGCAAAGGCGAGCGTCGCCGTGTGACGGTGACTACAGCCCCAGCGCGTGTCTGCAGATACGCAAGGTCATGTGCGGCACGCGTCGCACCGTGTGCGTCTGACATCACGCCCGACTCTATTCTGGTTGAAGAGCGAGCGCTGGAGGACCTGAGGGTGAGGAGGGTGGGAAACGCGTGGAGAGGTGGTGTCTCTCTCTCTCTCTCCCTGTGCTCTCTGTGTTTTGACAGCCCGGTTCTTCGCAGAATCCGAAACCCTTTGTGCGGTGGATTATTCATCGCGCCGCTCGTATGCACAGTCTGAGTGGAGACACGAGTAGGTGCGCGTGTTTGTCCGTCACCCTCATGTCTACGTGCGCACCCCCCCCCCCCCCCCCCCCCCCCCCCCCCCCCCCCCCCCCCGCAGGGTATTTAACAAAGTGCGGTTCACGACTACTTACCTACTCATTGGCGCTTTCACTGCACACACGGCCCACCAGCACCAGCGCCACCGCCACCCGCCCCCCTCCCCACATCAACACGCGCCTGTTGACGTGAGCCGTGTAACAATCCTCCCTGTTTCCATGACAACCACCTGCTGCTCTCCTCCCCTCATCTGTCTCCCGCTCCCTCCCACCCTCCCTCATCGACCCCCCCCCCCCCCCCCCTTTCCTCCCTCTCAGTTTTCCGCCTTTCTTCTGCACACTGTTGGTATTTCAAGGTCAAACAGGGTCACAGCCAGATAGTGAGATAGAGACAGAGATAGGGCTGGAAAGTGGGGACAGAAGAGCGATAGCGGTGGGAGAGAAGACAGACAAAGGATGGGTGGAGGACAGAAATCCCCCCAGACATTGTGTATTGTTAGCACCTTGGACCTCATGCAGCCGCCTCATTCAACCTATCTTTGCCCAACATGCTTCCCGCACTTATAACCTCATTTGGTGTCAACCTTGAGCCAAAATGGCCGACAACAGGTTGCACTGTGCCGGGGCTGGGGGGGTGGGTTGCCGTTGCAGCAAGCCTTATCTTTCCTTGCTGCTTGAGCTGAAAACAAGACAAGAGCAGGGCAGCGGAGCAGAACGTGTTTGTGCTCGATAAAGCAGAGCATTGGACAAGCCACATTAAACAGTAACCAACAGCAGAGCTCCCCTAAGCTGCTTGAAACGACACACTAAATTTGCCCGCTGCCATATTTGTTTGTTGCGAGTGAGTTTTGACCTTTATGCGGTGTCCGATGAACAAGATTTGACAGGAAAGAGTGGAATTATTCATTTGTTTTAGTTTTCTAAGCAAAATAATGTTTGATAAGCTTCCTCCTTTTGCCCGTTTCAATCGTCCTTTGCCATCAGTTGCTTCATGTGTCATGTTTCCAGCGTGTGGCACAGCATGGATGTTAATTGCCGCTGAGGTAAAGTTTGTGTAGTGACCTTGCTCGCCCCGGGGAGAAGATGAAGCTTGACGTAAGGATCGGCCAGCCCATTGGAGTCCATGGCTTTCAGTCCCTGTGGACACAAACACACATACATGCACACAAAGATGACGTCACCGTGGCCTCAGAGCTGCACATAACTGACAGTCAGAAACAGACAGTGGACATGACACAGCTCTACTGTAGTTACATCTCAAATAAAGCTTCTGGGTGTTTCTTTTCAAGCCACAGTTTTTTACATTCTTTGACTCTTTTGTGTCGTCCTCAAGGGAACCGTTCAGCCAGATTTACATAATTAACGTCACGTGACTGCGCCCGACATGTAAAGTTGGGCTCGTGTGCTCGTACGATGGCCGCGCTGGAAGAAACGCACGCGCCCGTCGCCGCAATGGAGCGAACTTGCCCGACAGAAGATACGAGATGATTTTGTCTCGAACCGACAAGTCGCAGAAGGTGCGTGACGAACACATTAGTTTAAAGAATTTGAGGGAAGCCAATTGGACGTCTCGGGCAAAGGATTATGCAACGACACATGCACACGCAGGCAGACTGGGTTCTGTTTGTATGGAGGAGAGGCTGAAACTGTGCGTACCTTTGCCTTGTGAATGGTACAATGGAGACAGTTGTTGTCCTGATCAAAGAGCAGGCTGAACTCTAGCGTTCCCAGGTAAGCTAAAAAAACAACCCAAGCCACCACAGTTACTGCCAGAATACGGACACACACACACACACACACACACACACACACACACACACACACACACACACAAGCTCGGAGTCACGTTTGTAGCAGATGGCCTCCTACAAACATGACGCCGCCTAATGTGAATGCATCTGTCTTGTTCGATTACTGTTTGGGGAAAAAGGTGAAAACTTCAGCCTGAGCCTAACAACTGCTGCAGCCTCTAATAAATCATCGGCGCCACTGTGTCACATAAAGTGGGAGTGACAAACACTTTGGCCAAAAGGCTCAACTCTACAATTACTCTGTAAGCGAAATGTTGAAGCTCATTTTGGTTTGAAGGAGAAAAAAAAAGTGACGAGCCTCCACTTTAAAGTTTCAGTAGCTGCCTGTGTTGTTCTCTCTGTTGTAATGCCTAATGATTTTCACATGAATGAACCTCGTCCACCCCGCACACACAACTCACTGTCGTCGTCGTCGGAGTCGAACACCTCCTCCTTGTCCCCGCCGTTGTCCCCCCTCCTCTCCCCGTCCTTGTAGCCTCCGCCCGTCTCCCCGTTGAAGGTCTCCTCCTTCAGGATCTTCTTCTCCCTCGGAGGCGGCGGTGTGCAGGGGTAGTCGTGGAAGCGAGGGAAGAAGTCGGAGATCTGTGGGATGGGGAGGATGGGCCCGGGGCACACGTTGATGGCAAAGTGCTCCTGCATAGAGATCTTGACCGGCGACGGCGGGGGCGCGGCGGTGGAGCCGGGCGTCGCCAGGGGGGAGGAGGCCGACGGGGAGGGGGCGGGGGCGGAGGAGGGGGGGATGGCCAGGTGGGAGGTGGAGGGGGGCGGCGGGGGCTTGGAGACGCTCATGTGGACTGCCGAACGGAACTGTGGGGCGAAAACGGGGGGGGGGGGGGGGGGGGGGACAAAAATAGGGTGAGAACGCTAAATAAACAAGCGTCTGAGCGGAGCGGAGGAACCTAGGAGAGAAAAACAAGACAACAAAGTCGCATCCTCCGCCTCCTCTCAGTTTCCATCCTCCAAACCGCTCCGGAGCTCGCGCTGCATCGGCAGCAGAGGGACTCCATCCGTTGCGAGGCCAGTCGACGCCGGCGATACCGCTTTTTTATAATTCATAAAACATCCAAAACATCCTGGGGATTTCTTTTCCTCCCGACCGCATGCAGTCCTAGCTCCTCAAAAGCCAAAATAGAATTCGCCAGAAACCTTTGGCACTCCGAGTGTGACTCACACAGTGTGCGAGCGCACCAAGTCTGTGCGCTGAATTAATATTCAAACGTAGCGCTGCGAAGTATGAACAAGTGATGTCACTTGTGTATCTGCACTTCACTCTAATCCTTCCCTTATCGCCCTCCTTCACTGCTCCTGCTCGTCTGTGAGGCCCCTGAGCACTATTTACATAATGCTATTGGAAGCCTTCCTCAGCCCTTTGCACATTTGTCAGTAAATGAAGCATAATAACTGTTAACAAACTCCAACCTTGTTAAGCTAAATGTCATTAGTTTCCTCCCTTTCTCACAGGAAGCAGAGGCCGAGGACATTTCTTCTCACACCGCTGCTGGCTCTTTATTATTTCACCAAGCGCTCCGACAACGCTCCCTTTGTTTACTGGCCCACATGAAGCTGTTCGAATTCACTCACTGGTCATTTTAACGATGCTCGGCGCGACACTGACAAAATCGTAGCTCTGTTTTATGCATGAGTGTCTTCAATGCATCAGCACTGGAAACGCTGCCACGCAGCCCAGTCATCTGAGGATGCAAACCGCTTGTCATCCCTACATATATTGCATATGTCAATCATGCCACTGCCGGTTTGTGTCATCGCGCGAACCCCTGTTCCTTTTACGTCTGTGCAGATTTCTGCTTTATTAAAGTCTGCTGAGGTTTCAGACACTACTCGTTCTCCCCTCAGAAGAAATTGCTCCGCTCTTTTAGTTTTGACTAATGCGTGTGTTATATGGATGCAAGTAATTACAGCAGCCTATATGGAGCTCCAGCAATGGGGCTGTGTTGCTTTGAAAGCCGACTCCAGAGCTGTAGGCAATTATTATTTTGTGGACAGTTAATCTTCTTTGTTTTTAATTAACTAGTTATTTTGCATAAAATATTAGAAACTAATAGAAAATGCTTGGCATAAGTTCCCAGTGCCCACTGCCTTGTCTTCAAATAGCTTGTTTGACTAACAGCCCAAATAAGATAATCATTTGCATTTTGCATCTAATGACTTTGAATTAATTAGTTATTCCACAGTGACGCACACGCTACAGGCAATACAGTGTATCGCACTTAAGATGACCTGCAACTGCAATGTTTGTCTCGGATGAATGTCTTCTTCTGTGTCTACGTTGACATGTGGTTTGCTTGAGCCTTTAAACTGTCAGAAGTTAAAGGAACGCTGTAGAAGCCTCACAAAACAGGCACAGATCAAACTAGATGCTGATGCCGTGAGACCCGTTCTCTTGCTGTAACTCTTCAGGTAATAACAACACACTGACTCTCTTATTCTTGATACACACACACACACACACACACACACAAACACACACACACACATAACATAGGTAACAGTTCTAATAGAATTTAGCCAAACGACGCTGAATGAGCCCCGACCCAACTGGGAACTTAGATTTGCTCGCCCGCCGTATGAAGTTACACACACTCAGTCTCGCACAACCGCATGTGCATAGAGACCCTCTGGACTGAGAAAGACCCCACGCTGCCTGTTCGCGTCTCCAGCACCTGCAGTCGTTCACGGTGTTCTTACATAACGCACACGTTCTAAGCAACACATAAGTGATCACTTGCAGCGTGGTGCCTACAAAACTCACCAGCTCCGACCCCGACGCGCATACAGACGCACACACCTGGACGCTCACATGTGCATGCGATCCCTGACACACACAGTCACACGTGCACAAACCATGACCATGTAGCGCGTACGTACCCAGGGACAGTCTTCATCTGTGCCAGCGCTCCATCTTGCCTGCTCTCATTTTCTGTCTCTCCTCACACACTGAGCATGCAGACCAGCTTTGAGTCAATATGTTCCTCTGTACTCTCTGTCTCTGTCTCTCTCTCTCCCTCTCTCTCCCCCCCTCTCTCCCTGTCTGTGTTCATCGTTCGCTCTCCTCCTCTCCTCCACTCCGTCCCTCCCTCCTTGAGTTGTGACGTATCTGGTTAAAATCCCCGTCATTCGTTTGCGAAATGTGCATATAGTGCTGTCGCCCACTTTCTCGGCGGCGGGGAGATTTACGGAAACCTGGGAAAAGGGGGGCGTGAGCGTCCGCGTGTGTGTCTCGCTGGTGGATAAGGTGTCAGAGAGACAGAGAGAAAACAAGACAGAGTGACAGATGAGGAGACAAACACTGACAAACACAAAGTGACTCAAACAAACACAAAGGGACACAATGTATACACTGGATACAGAGGGAAATGGGACTGGAAGTGCTGAACGCACACAAAAGAAAATATTGCCCAGGGATGAAAAGAATCCACCATCTGAAGGACAGAAAGAGGAAATTAAACTCTGACTGTTGAGTGAATGAACAAGGCACGAGGCTCTCCAGTAGCACTGGCAGATTACTATGACAAGAGCCAGTATTAGCCGACCATAAGAGTGTGTGGGGCTTTGACTGGAAGTGTGGAAGCGTGGCAGCTCTCATAGTAACGGCTGACACCTGCCACGGCAACAAAATGAATCAAAGACAACAATGTATGAATAACAGCGGACGTGTGAAGTGCGGTGAGTCACTGTTGGAAACAATGGAGGAATGGGCAGGTGAAGGAATTGGGCAACGGATGCATAGAAAGAGGTTAAAAGGGAACTTACTAAAAAAACCTTTGTAATAAAATCATATATGTGACAATAAAATGTTTATATTTAATGAAAGTCAGCTCAACTCTAATAGAAAGAGGCGCCGTGTAATGTAAATGTCCCACTGAATGACATTTTAATGACATACTATTGGTTCGAAAACTATCGGAGCATTAATTGACACCTTTTCAATTTGACATGGTTGAAAAGTAACAGATGAACACCAACAATGTAATGTCACGTAAATTCATCATCAGGAGCTGGAGAAGTGAGTAAACACAAGTATTTACTCATTTGTAAACACTTTTCGTTTGGGCGTCTCATTACTACTAGACCTCATCAATATCACGTTAACAGACCATTAAACTGTATATTCATTCATCTGCACGCAGAACATGAGGGCTAATTGAGTTGAAATGAGACAAATGAACGCTCAGTCCACCAATGCAAACCATCTATCAAGAAATAGGTGCTGCAACTCAAGTGGCTTCACATTCCTTCAGAACTGCCCTCCACACAGGTTAATGTGCCTTTTAATGAGGATAAAAATGCACGGCGCGTCCACGGGTGAGCTCACGTACGAGCACGGCAGCTGTGAGACGGCTGCCGAGTCCTCACAGTCGACGCTCCCCACGTCTCAGGACACCCAGGAGACGCGCTGGACCAGGAGGACTCTCACGGCAGCCTCAACCAGGCAGCAGAGCGGAGCAGGACCACCAGTGCAACGTTACTCGTTCCCCGTGACTCCTGCTCATTATGGGATGGACTGTGTAAAGCGGGGACATGCACTGGTTCCTGGGGATGTCATGGATGTCATCGAGATCAGGGTTCCGAAGGCTCCAGCAGCGAGGGATGGATGGGCACCTTTCTCACCTGCTGCTCTCCACCTCCTCGACTCGCTCTGAATGTGGTGTTTACAGCTCCGGTGCCAAGTGTTTTGTTTGGTCTTTGACTGATGGGCGCTCGCATCGAAGCAGGAGACAATTACATTCAAGGACAAGACCGTCAGTCAGCGAAGGCGTTAACGCGCACTGTGCAGGCGCCAGCTCGCGACAATGTCGGACAGCTTGACGTCAGTAATTAGGAGCGATCAATAAACCCATCAGCGCCCTCTAGTGGGCAAACACTATAATGATTGAACCGGTTTGAAATGACAGGTATTAAGTATTGTCCTGTGATGAGGAACACGATTAGGAGGATGGATGGATACAAGGTATCACTCAATGAACAATGGAAAACACAGTATGAAAATAATGAGTCATCTAAACAGGTATGTCAACAATTATCACAATGTCTCACTCATCTCTAGCCTTAAATCAAGCTAATGGAAGTACTTATATGTAATAAACCACTCAATAGCCCCAAGCTTAACTGACACTGTCCTCCATCACAGCAGAACCACAATACGTGGAACTCGCTGGTTTACTGTGTCCAGGAAAGTTCTCCGAAAGGAGTGCAATCAATGGTGCTTGAAGAATGACGTCTGGACATTGACGCGGTGGTATTGATCTCTCTCCAGGGTAAACATTAGGACGCCTGTCAGATGGATATTTAACACAGGTGCCCATGAGATGACAAAAGTACACAGAGCGTGAGCAGCATCCAAGAGGACGGGGAGCTCAGCCTGGGACCGCCTGATGACGTACGTATGGAAATGATACTGCTACATTACTGATACAAGCACTTTGAGGCCCAAAATATATTAGTATAGAGAAAAAAATAAAATGCATGGCTTAAATCAAAGGTCCGTCTCTAACTGTAGGTCACGCCTCAGTCTCCATGTTTGAAGCGTCCGCGTTGCATGTGAGTTGAACATAAATAATAAACATCCAGAAAGTCGGAGAGGGAGAACGGTGCAAAGCAGGAAGAGGGTACAAGCAATTTGCGGAGGAGCATTCACCCAATCCTTCTGCATGGGAGGATAATCTTCTCCCATTACTAGCACAAAGCAGTCCAGGTTTTCCATTAAGTGTCCGACCGCAGCCTTCCCTGCCTCTCAGCCAGCCATTAGTTCTGAGATCAACTAAACCTCTATTTACATACTGTAGCGCAGGCACATGCTGAAATTTTTAACATCTGCCACCGCGCAGGACGGTGGGAAACTGCGCACGCTTACAGATGGAGATCAGACGAACGGAAGCGACTCAACACATCTTGCGTTCGTCCTTGAAGCCGCGCGCCTTGAATTCTTGAATTACCCCCTCTGCTTTTTTCTAAGTGCAGCGCTGAGTGTGTGTGTGTGTGTGTGTGTGTGTGTGTGTGTGTGTGTGTGTGTGTGTGTGTGTGTGTGTGTGTGTGTGTGTGTGTGTGTGTGTGTGTGTGTGCGCTACAATGTCAACGTTCCTCTGAGGAAGCCCACATCCTCTGCGTTTGTTCAGTTTTCAGGCTCAACGCTGGATCCGTCACTTCATGCTCGTACTGTGTGACACACAAAGTTATGCTTCATGGCTTCATGTTCACTGTAAACTGGCTCGTAACCACCACATTGTGTATTACATTGTGATCCAAGCTCGCTGCAAATGTGCCTCACAACAGTTCCAACCTATACTGAAGAACAGACCAACATGCAGCACAGCAGCAGAGTCTGTAATGTGTGCATATTTCACAAGAAAGAAGTCGTATTTGGGTTCAGCTTGATGTAACTTTTAGGTGTTGGAGCAGAATGAATGTCTTTAGCTGCACTTCAGCCGCCTGCTTCAAAGATCTCATTAATGCGTGGCTTTGATTTCTGCCATGAGGCTGGACTGACATTCTCCTCGCCTGCTGCTCTCCAGCTCCTGGACTCACTCTGACTTTCACAGCCTCTGTTTATTAATTAACATAAACGCACAGTGTGCTGTTTTTTGTGTTTTTTTTGGTTTTGTTTGGGGCAAAAGACTGATTTTTGCTTCCCAGTGTGCAGTTGCTGGCCCAAACAACCAGCCTGTGGTTGTTCTCCTGTTGCTTGTGGTTCCAAACCAAAGGCAGGAACACGCAGCAGCTGGTGAGTGAGTTATGGCCATTGCACAGAACAGGATCACTCTGAATATGATGTAAAAGTTGAACAAGTAGAGAAGTGTCATAAAGTCACACAGCACAGACTAGCTGTAATGTAAAATCAATTTACATTATTCACCAGCATGTGGTCACGCCACACTACAGGAAGTACGACTGCAGCAGCACGTGTCCTCAGTGCAGCCAAGCGTTTCACTGCATACGACCTCGGCCTCTCATCTGTTACAGCGTGAGCGTCTTGTTCAAAAGTGACAAACAGGCGTCTTAAAGAGCAGCATCATCGGCCGGGTTGGCAGAGAGTGCTGTTCTGTCAAGGTGCATTATTCTTCTTACCGTGTGTCACATCCCCAACTTCGGGCTCCTGCTCTCACACAAGCAGCGGCTCCTTCGCTCGCCCTCCTCCTTCCTGCTCTCTCGCCTCCCCGTCGCCGCTATCATCTCCCGCTTTCACCTTCCCCTTATTTTATCAGTCGTTCCTTCCTCCCTCGCTCTCTCTCTCTCTCCCTCTGTGGACTGTTCTGACACAGACAGATCCCATTAACCCCACCACTGATGTGTCCTTGTGCGGAGGGAAGCACAGAAAAAGAACAGACGTGTAGTTTTTTTAATCTATATACATACACAATGTCACTGAACTGAGGTTTTCTTTTTTCTAATATCTTGTGACAGACCCAGTCAACAATGCTAAGGAAAAAATGACCCCTGTCAAATACATGACAGATTGACAGAATGACATTCCCTTAGGTTAGGTTGCTTTTTTATTGTTTTATTTATTTATTTTGCCCATGTGTCATATTGTTCTTTTCTCCGTTCAGTGATTTAATGCAGAAAACACACAGCAGATCCCTCTGATATTCTCTATGTGACGTTTTGGCTGTAGCTTCGTGGGTTTGTTTTTTTTTAACTTACCACATGGTTTTGGTGTCAGAAAAGAAGCAATTGGATCATAAGCAGACGGAGTCGGGTTGCTCTGGAGGTTCGAGGTTACCTCATTTCCTTTATTATCCATCATGAAATCAAATTACCGTCCTGCTGATGCTGATTTTCAACCAGCCTGCTCCTCCAACTATGGAGCTCAGCTCAGCACTAACGTGGCCACATTATTTGCCACTGACCCAATTAGATCCTGCATACACTGTACTGTAGATACACTATGTGTTTCTCTCTCCCTTGTTCACCCTTTCCTTATTTTTCCTCGGCTCATTGTGATGAATGGCTTTGCTTTTTCAGGACAAATGACAGCTTACTGATTAATTGTGTGCTTTTTTTTGCTGTTCCACCTTCGCACTTCTTTATGTTTCGATTTCTGTCCCTGTACACTTCAAGTAGAAAACAATATTTATATCTACCAAGGTTTGCCCCATCAGCATAGCCCCACAAGTGAAAGAGGGCTGAAGTGAAGCGGACATGGCATGCATTCGAGGGGGGGGGGGGGGGCCCAAAGGCAGGGCAGCAGCCATGTGTAAAGCGAAGGGGTGAGTGCGTAGAGAGGGAAGGGGGAGTGAAGAGTCAACTGCTCAGGATCAGGAGTGTGAAGGTGACTGCAGTGAATAGGACAGGAAGGTGGAGATTAAATGAAAATGAAACACAAACGGTTGCAGAGGTGAGAAAAAAGAACAGCCGGAATCTGGGCTGGATAAAATCCACGTAAATACCTGCAGCGAAGGAAAACGGTCCCTTACTCAAATGACAAAAGGTGTGCAAAGCGAGGACATGACAAGAGAGCGAACAGCAAAGCAGCAGATGAAGTAAAGCGGAAACGCGGGTGATTGTAGTGAGGTTGTGCAGCCAGCGCCCCGAAGCAAGGCATCACGGTGCGCCTAATGAGGCGCGACTGCAAGCAATTAGTTCCTGATATGACGTTATCAGTCACCAATAAGGGATCACATCATTAACCACGCGGCCACTCCACTGGCCTCCCCTGTCTTCAGCCCTCGCGTATGAACAGCCCATAAACACGCGCTTTGGGAATTATCAGTATAAAGACAGTCAGATTATTTTCTGCTTTGAAACAAGATACTATATGTGTGAAGCATTCATCGAAAATGGACTCCCATCGTTCTGTTAACGTCAATACAAATCTTTAGTCAAGTCTAAGGCATGCATTTGCTTCAAATGCATTTGCTTATGTAGGACAAATGTTGATGTTATTATTAGGACATTGTTATAAATGCTGTCAGTGATGCTGTCCTTTATACCATGTGCCACCTTTATATTATGTTTACTGTACAAGCTTATCTGCCTGAAACAGTGATAGAAGTGATCTATACTGTAGCCCTGTATGTGAAATGCTGGACTAATCGCCAAGGGCAGTTGGTGATTTACAGAAGTGTCTTGCTCAAGGACACTGTGATCTATGGACAACAGGAGCTGGGGATTGAACCACTAACCTTTTAATTACAACGAGCAACCTGAGCCAGTTGTGTCCTTACACTGGGGAAAACACAGTATCTGTATGTGAAATGACTTTAATTTGACTTCACTATATACTGTGTAGGCAACTGGAAACACTATGTGTGAAGTACAACAACTCATTTCATCAATCAAATTTTATGAATCAAATTACTTCTATCTATAACCATATTCTATGACCATTTTCTTGAACACATGTGCGTTCAAGATGATATAGGATTCTATTCAATTGACTAGTGTCCCTTTTTTTGTTCAGCACTCAGACCAGACTTGAGTCAGAATTCTTAACTTATACAGTACTTTAAACATATTGTACTTGATGACTCAGTATTAATAAACAACAACAACAACAAAAAAGCTGGGAATTCAGCAGCCATGATTTGGGCATCAACATAATGAAAAAATTAAGGTCAAATTTTATTAAATCTGTAAAATATGTGTTTCCTGTGCCACAAATGGTAGCCATGTTGGAAGATGATACATATGTGACTTATAGGTTTGTTAGATTCAAGAGTTCTACTCTGGTGTCAGGCAGGATTGCAGCATTTCCTTTGTCTTACGAGCAGCAATTTTAAATGCTTCTTGCGGCTTCATGCTGCTTGGAACTGCACCAGTGCCTCCATCCAATCCAAGCCAACTATAAAAGTTGATTTCCACTTAAGTCAACAATTCAAAGGTCTACAGTCCATTGGGAGCTGACTGGTGCATGAAATGTGGCAACATTATTGCACTCGCTTGTCTTTTGTGTGAAGGAAAGAGGTGAAATAAGTTTCCACTTCTTCAAAAAAGCAATGTGCTAAATAAGGGCTTTGGTTGGACGCACTAAGCAGATTTGAGCGTGGAGAGCGTCTGGATGCTTAGGGGAATACGTTTCCCAACAGTTACCCACTGCAGCACTGCCTCGCTGGGCAAAGTTAAAGAACAGAAACAGAGGTAGAAAGCGTAAAAATTCGATTACACCATACCTGCAGCTTTTGTCTCCTCATCAAAACAAAAACGCAGCTTAAGTGTTTTGCTCTTTTTGGGATTTGGCCTACCTGATTAAAATGATAGTGCTTTAGTGGACCCACTAGTCACGCTTCTGTAAAAGTACAGCTCATGTTTCGTTGGAATCACAGGACAGAAACCTGAGTTTGCGTTGCTGTGCGTCTGAAGGCAAAGTGTGACATTTACAAAAGATACGAGTCATGCAAGAGGTTTGTCCGGTGAAGTGAAACAAAGTTCAGCTAGTGACCACAGCAGAGTACAGAAAATGTCAAGGAGTGGAGGAGCAAATCGTTTGTATGGACACGTCACCTTCCTCGTGTTTGGTCACATATCCACACTGAAGCTTGTGCAGATAACGTACAGCTTATATCATAAACCATTCTGACCTCGTTCACAAGGTAAATTTACAGTGTCCTTTCAACAAGGATAGTGAGACAAGTTGGCAGTCAATAAACAGTGCAGCTTTCAATAAGAAAAGGCCGCAGGGACATGAAATCCTTCTAAATGCTTCATCTGACAGATAAAAGTCAATCAGGAGACTCTGTCGAGAAACAAACTGCAACAGAAGGAATTAAGGCTCTACTTTTTGTATCTAAGTTTCTATTTGTATTATACACTGCTCGAAAAAATAAAGGGAACACGTAAACGACACAATGTAACTCCAAGTCAATCACGCTTCTGTGAAATCAAACTGCCCACTTACTGTAGAAAGCAACACTGATTAACAATCAAATTTGCATGCTGTTGTGCAAAGGTGGAAAGGTGGAAATTATAGGCAGTTAGCAAGACACCCCCAATAAAGGAGTGGTTCTGCAGGTGGTGACCACAGACAGGGTCTCAGTTCATTTTTCTGGCTGACGTTTTGGTCACTTTTGAAGGTTGGCGGTGCTTTCATTGTAGTGGTAGCATGAAGGAGTGTACAACCCACACAAGGGCCTCAGGTAGTGCAACTCATCCAGGATGGCACATCAGTGCGAGCTGTGGCAAGAAGGTCTGCTGTGTCTGTCAGCGTAGTGGCCAGAGCATGGAGGCGCTACCAGGAGACAGGCCAGTGCATCACGAGATGTGGTGGAGGTCGTAGGAGGGAAACAACCCTGCAGCAGGACCGCTACCTCCGCCTTTGTGCAAGGAGGAACAGGAGGAGGTCTGCCAGAGCCCTGCAAAAGGACCTCCAGCAGGCCACAAATGTGCACGTGTCTGCTCAAACGGTCAGGGGCAGACTCCATGAGGGTGGTATGAGGGCCCCATGTCCACAGGTGGGGGTTGTACCTACAGCCCAACATCATGCAGGATGTTTGGCATTTGCCAGAGAGCACCAAGATTGGCAGTGGATCAGTAATGGTGTAGGGTGGCACAGCCAGAGGTAGGTACAGTGATGAGATCCTCAGACCCTTTGTGAGACCATATGCCAGTGCTGTTGGAGAGTCAGGAGACCACCAGCCACCTCATCAGGAGCATGCCCAGAGGTTGTACTGTAGGGAGGTCATACAGGCACGTGGAGGCCACACACACTCCTGAGCCTCATTTGAATTTGTTTTAAGGACATTACATCAAAGTTGACTCCGTAGTGTGTTTTTCCACTTCAATTTTGAGTGTGACTTCAAACCAGACCCCCAATTAATTTGACTTCCATTGATAATTTTGTTCCCAGCACATTCAACTATGAAAACAAGTATTTAACAAGAATATATCATTCATTCAAATGTAGGATGTGTTATTTTAGTGTTCCCTTTACTTTTGAGCACGGTACATTTTCATATGTCTATGCTTTATACTGTAACAATCCTCCACCCCAGCACAGCCCTGCTACTGTATGTCTTACATCCAAAATGACTGAGAAACTAAAAACTATATTTTAAATACAGTACAAAACTAGCACAGACTGACAATACAGTAGCAACATTTGTCCAAATATTTGTGGGCTGTGATCTTCCTGCTGCTTCAGGTTCTGTCCTGTTTGTTACTGGCTCTGGATGTGGAGTTCCCCCAGCAGAAGAGAGGGCCTTGGCGCTGGTTAAATCCCAGTTCCCTTATTTGATCATTTCTCCACTTATGCTTTTGTGATGTCTCTGAGGGGCCTGTTTTGAGTTTTCAGCCTAATGATGGCACGCTTCACTGCCAGTAACGGTTCTTTGGACTACTTTTTCATGATTAACAAGCTTCACAATGCAGGTGCCAAGCCTTGTGCTTATTTGTAAAGAAGGTAATGCGGTGATAACACATGGTCCCCAAACAGATGAGAAGACCTACAAGTTGGAGCCTAGCGACAGAAATGGTTGTATAATTCCTACCTGAGTCACACAATGCCACATTTCATACGAAATAATAAATGAGGTCTGCCTTAGTTGCAGTAAGACAGTATCATTGCCCCTTTGTTCTGGAGGACAGAGGCATCCAGTTACATCTCTAATCCAGACATATTTAGCTGGATAATCACCTTCCATTACATAATCCCCTGGTTAGATAAGGCTTCAAACAGTATGTCTCATTTGCACCTGTCATCCAAGACAAATAGGCAGAACAATCAGATAAAATAGAATAAACACTGAGCAACATCTTCCACTATTTTGGTTTCATTTGCTGGCTCCAGAAGGTAAGCTTGCGTACTTGGCATTGACTTGTTCATTTAAATACTGCACAATCAGGTACGGTTGATTTATAATCTTGTACAGAGCATGTCTGAAGTCACACCAATGACAAACATTTCTTTATTTACTGGCTTTATCAATTGCTATTAACTGCATTTTGACTACATGCTTTATTTTGCTGAACACACTTGAAAATGATTTGAAACAAAACAGACATTAAGCTCAAATTTACTAACACAATCTTTTTCTTTCCATTTGTCTTTGCCCTTTATGATTAGATCTTTTTAATTAGAGCAAAGCCTGAAGTGTGCAAATTTAACTATGTCCATTTAAAATACTGCAATTAGACAAATGCTGCTGCAAATACTTCTTGTACTCCTCTTTGACTGCACCCAAACTGTATGGTTGATTTAAAATTTACGTACGCAATTCTGAAGTTTAAATTGCTTTTAGAAAAGTTGATTCCCTTTCAGATAACACATTTATTACAAGACGGCAGAGCCTTAGTGTTCTATCTATCACACACACACACACACACACACACACACACACACACACACACACACACACACACACACACACACACACACACACACACACACACACACACACACACACACACAGCTCATCTTTACAAAAACAAAATTACATAAGATATGTTATTCTATTTTATTCCCATTGGATGGAGCACAGCTGTAGGTCTGGCCTGCAACTGCATCTGTATCTATCTTCTTCACAGCCAGAAACACATTTTCTGAAAGACATGCAACCTCTGTTCACAAAGTGGTGGCAGAGGGTGGGCAGGACGTTATGCTCATGGGCCGTAGCGGCCCAAAACAGGCCCAGTATGAACTTTACTGAAGCTTGATGTCAGGAGGGACATTTTGTACAAATTCAACAAAGTGTATGGGCCAAGCTAAAACCGGGGTGATTCAGTGCCACTGCAAGCTTTGGGCCTCTGACTATGTAGCAGTATAACAACCACACACATAACTAAAAGTATAATGTGGCTGCGTAGATTTGAGAGGTTACATTTACAATCCATTGAATGTTGTGATTTTGAGCGCAATATGATTTAATAAAGTTAAGAAATTACACTGTGTTCATAATAAATTAATATGCAAAACATAGACACAGGAACATAATGATCTGAATTTGTACTTTTGGTTGTAACATCTTATTTTCTAATGTGTTGGCAAAATTAATTCATTTATTTTAAGTTAAATTGTGGATATCTTCAGTCTCTAAAGTGTAAAACTTTTTACTTTTATTTATGCCAAAGAAATTAGTTTTCTAATAATATTTTTTCTCCTATGCTTTTTCTAAACTGAACTAGTGACTAATTAGTTTGTTTATACGGTATATATACAAAATGCAATTAGACCAACACTTAATCAAATGAGTCACAGTCAGGTTGACATCCAGTAGGAAGCATCATAATTAGACAAGAATTGAACAAAGCAAGGAGGAGATGTTTACACATGAAAAGACAGAAAACAGTCTCAGTGAATAGGAAAAATATTGCATTCTCACCCTCTGTTCCAATATCTGGACCAATACCAAAGGTGACAGTCTCATTTCAGAGCCGTGACAAAAAATCGGTGATGGGGAGAGACAGGAGGAGGAGCGCGCAGGAAGTGGTGGAGAGGTGTGAGGATAGGTGAGGATAAGATGGAGTGCCACACCAGATTGCATTACTATCGCTTGTTTATGGATCAGACGCGGGCTGATTTGGTCTTCTGGGATTGATTGTCTTCCGCCTGAACAGCAGGCAAATAGAAAGATGATACAAAAACAAAGACAAATCAGGGGGAGAAAACAAAGAAGGGCGATGCCTCACTCGAACTTGAAGCGAGTGTGAGTGGAGCTATAAAACAATCAGCGGTGTTGAGTTGAACGGAAGTGAGTTACCTCCTTATTCCTCGGCTTGATTTTAATAAGCTGCTTAAGCTAAACACAATAACTGCCCACGTCTCCGTCAGAACATTGGAGCTTCAAGTTGCATTGTGGGAACGTCGGCACCAGGTTTGGCAAAGTCCTCAAAAACATGTCCATGATTTCCCAGCAAGCATAATGTTACCACTGCCATACAGCTCGAAGTTCATAACAAAGACATTATTATTTCAATTACTAAAATAAAATGATTGCCTCGGTGGAGCAATTATCTGCTTTAAATCTGTTTGTTATTTTGCAGTATGTGCCCTGTTTGAACACTTCACTCCAATGGCTCTTGTGAAACACATTTAGAATTCCTGTTTAATGTTTAACCCCATTTGTCTCCCGCATCACAACCCTAGAGCGACGCTGGCGCCACATCATCAATAACGGTAGCAGTGTTTGCATTAGCCGCATCCACCTGGCCCCTCATTTCATTACTTCAATTAGCGTGATTAGGATCTAAAATTGCCTGTGTCGGCTTGGTGATTGACAGCAATTGGCCACTTAGGGAGGAAAGTTGCAGATGCACAAACTGGCGCTCAGTGACGTGTGTAGTGTGCATTTAAGTGTACGTGCGGTTGTTTACCCTGTTGGGAGCTGTGCTCACTGAAGATGAGAGCAATTCCTCAAAGCAAACAGAGTGAGACCACCACTATAGAGAGTGCAAATATATAACTTTACCCGTAAACACTATTAAAGCCTGCATGTACTGCAGGCATTTCTATTAATAAACGCCTGCTGTGATATACACATACAATACAGAAACATGGAGCACTGTCAGATACTATAAATACTGCAGACTTTTCATCAGACTGCACGACTCAAATCACATGTGGACATGAAAATTCCTCCCATTGCAGCTGTACAGCTTAACATGTAGTCAGCGTGTTGCATGTGTCCAATGCACACGGGTGACAGACAGGCAATCACCACTTAGTTATGGCACGTTGTGTTCATCCCACTGGAGCTGGATGTGCAGCTTGTTTGGCAAAGCCACATTAAACAGTCAAGTGTAATTTAGAGCAGCGGCTGGTCTTCACATCTGTTTCCATTACAGGCCCTTGTGGCCTATGTGCTGCTAAATAGCAACCGCTGGAGCAGATCTTCCTTGACTGTCTTCACACCACCTTCATGGCATATGAGAGCACATCTGTGCCTAGTACAGATGTTCATCATCAGGCGCTGAGAGCCAGAACCACAACGCTTTATGACAGATTATTATTCCTCTCAAATGGAATACGCTTTTCTTCCTCCTTCCTCTCCTCTTCAAGTCATATACGTGATTCTCGCCACACCTCTTCTCATCGTTCTTGTTCCCATCTTTCCTCACTTCACACTCACATTCTTCCATTTTTCACACCCTTCTTAAATTTTCTTCATCTCATCTGTCGTTTCTTTGTGTATCTTGGTAATTTTAAAAACAGTGTACGTATCTTCTTTTACCTGCTGCAATTACAAATACATAACAAATAGGGATAGGCTCTAATATATTGCTCTTGTATTTTTAAATAAACAAAAAATATCATTACTTTGTGTAATGTGAAGCATGACATTCTCCTTACTCAGCATTTCCTCTAAGCTACTGTTTAGAAAAAAGCTGTGCATTTTATGGGATCAAAAACAAAATAACAATTCACACTGGACATAAAATCATCATGTTGCAAAAAACGTTTTGTCCAAAATTCCCTTGACCTTTCAGAAGACTCTCTGTTTGCCTTTTCTGTGACATTAAGACATGCCATGATTTTTCCCTGCACTCACATTACACTGCACATTTATCTGCATAATTTCAGGAAAGATGTCAGTGAAAAGTGCAAAGGGAGGACCAGAAAGCAAAGCATCCCCTGCTGCCAGGTCTGTGAAAACAAAATGAAATGGGAACAAATGCAAATGTGTACACTCAGTGATCAGTTGCCATGTTGGTCTAAATCTCAGTGAGTTCCATTTATTCCCTACAGTGACTACAGAGTTCAGTGTTTGCTATAAAAATAAGACATTTATTGTACTTTACACTGAGTAAGCCTTCTTTCTCTACTAGCATGTCTCCACGAGGGGGAAAGGGAGCAACAGCTGGCAGATCGCCTGCTGTTGGGAGATTCAAAAACAAGGCCCTTCAGCTCAGCCTCTCCAAGAAATTCTGGTTAGTACTGTTCTGCTCCTAATAGCCATTGATCGGGACAAGAGACGTGTGGCTGTGTAGATATGTTCACCCAATTAGTGTCATCAATTGGTACATTAGCTACAAAACAGGCCCGCAGGATTTTGAACTCCAGTTGTTTCTTTTTGTTTCTGATGTCAGCGCTGACGTCAGCTAATTGATCGGCTGACATTTTTCATTTGTTGCACTCAAGCTGAGCAATTACTGTATTTCATGGGGGGGGGGGGGGGGGGGGGGGGGGACGGAATAACACCTTTCTAAGAATAATACCCCAAAGGCTCACTTATGTGTGCTTTTTAAAGTAAGTTAGGAGGAGAAATTATAGGCCTGAGCATGACGATGACAGCTCGCAACACTTAGCATGCAAATGCCGCGCTCCACTTCACAGCACACGGTCCCCGTCGGCCCAGCAGAAGGGCGCCGGCGAGGAGAGGGCGCGGCGGCGCGGCAAACGGAGCCTCAGCAACAGCTCGGCGGTGGCCGCCGCCTACGTCTCCTACCTCAACAAACTGTTTGGCCAGGTGAGTTCAGCACCACTGTTACACTCGCTCACACTTAGCTTTCCTATGAGACTCTTCTCTAAAGAAACAACAGAATGAGACGATTTACACTCATCAGCAATCAATTTAATTGACCAGTTAATACAGTTATGGAGGAGATATGCAGTACACTTTTTCTATCAATAACTCTGAATGACTTCAACAATATGAGCAACCTTGTATATGAAAACCGGATAAATACTGACACTAATACAGTGTGTCAGTAGGTCTGTAGAAGTCTGTGAAGTATTTTTCCTGCTTTTCTCAATAGACAACATATCTTAGTCATCCTCTTGGACCTATTTGCAGCTACATGAATCATAAGAGCCACTATTATTTTCTGACCCTTCACTGTCACAGCTCTTCTGTCTCTACTGCTCAGCAGCTTTGTCATATTATTTAGGGACCTTGTTGGATCCTGTCAGTGGTTTCAAAAAGGGAAGCAAAACACAAAGTGATGATTTATTCAGTGTCCGGCAGTAAAGTAAACTAAGTAAAAGGTATATTTTTTTTGTGGATTTCAGTGAATAAAGGCAAAACAAGGAACATTTTAAATCGTGCCCCAGCAGTTCGCTAAGCTGAGTTGTTAATAATTTCCTCTCCCGAGTGTGAACATAATGTGTCCTTGAAAGATAAGACTAACTGTTGCCTCCTTCTTCTGACAGAGACTTCAAGTTAAAATATAGCAGGTCTTCTTATCGAGTAATTACAAAGACATAAAATGCCTTTTATAACTAACTGGAGTGTTGCACTTTCACTACATTTATGTTTAGTGAAAAAAAATCACTAATGCCATTCACAGAGATACAGCTCCATTGTGAAAAATACATATTCTCTCTTTAAACAGGTCCTGTGCCTGAAAGCTCATACCTTTGTAAAAAATAAACTATTGTATGTGTTCACTTAATTGTTTAAAAACTAAGGTAATATTCATTTTTGGACCTAGTTTCAAACCCTAAACAAAACATGAATCCTAGTTCTTCTGAACGTACTCTACAATAAACACAGCAGTCACTCTATTTAACTTAAGACAACGCAATAAATATAATGTAGCGCATGCGCACTCACCCTCTACGAAGGAAGGCCGTACCCCTGTCTGTCACGGCGGTGAAGCGGTCAATAACCACGTGATGGAGTTTCCCATTGGCCTTTCGTTCATCCACAACAACATACGTCTTCCTCAAATGCACCGTTCTTCTATTTAGACACAAAAACGAGCCCAACCTGACCTGAACTATGCTGGATAAGTTTAGCCGTTGAAGTTTAGCGATAGCAGCTAGCAGCTCTTTACGGACCTAAGTTTCATCTAAAGGTCAAGAAGTCTCGCTTAAATCTCTGCGTGCAGCTGTAGTTTTTGATTTTTTTTTACTTGTATTACATGTTGTTACGGCTACGTGGGAAAGCTTGGGTGTCGACGCCACGCTACGTTTTGCTACGAAGTGACGCCAACGTCCACCTGCCAACTTACGGCCATTAGCTCAGTTGTAGCTGTGCAGTACCGTGTTTGGCCACACGCTCACCCCATAACATTTAGGGGGCGCTGTTTCGCTCATTATAAAAGGGAAAGAGGGCAGCCAGCAGCAGCGCAGAACTTTATTTAGAACTTATTTCTTCGCATCAGGACTGTGGACTGGCTGTTTATGCTCTTGATTCTTGCAAGGCAAACTCTCAAATATTTCCTCATATGATGTAAATGATGATTTGCATCATCATGTACCAATAGAGTAAATGTTTAACAGGCAGTATACCTTACAGTATGTGTGTGGTAGTCATGAACAGAGACAAAAACTTGAACATGTACCAGATCCAGGATATTTATTTATGAAGGCTCCTATTTGGGATGTTAGTACTATTATCATATATATAATGATATTATGGTAATATTGAAGAAAAGTTGGCTGGAAATCCTTTGACTGTACCAATGGAACCTTGTGAGCCACTGCTGAGACCTTATTACAAGCAGAGCCAAAGGCCTTTTAATAAATGCCTTCATCACAAAAGAACAATTAACTGGCACGATAACAGAGAAATCTACACTAATGGGAGATGTGTGTCTTTTAACAATTTTTCAAAAGAATATCTCTGGGTACCTATTGGGACAATTGCATTGTTTTAAAGCAATCTGAGGGAAATGGAAAAGCCATTTCAGTGACCTTGGGCTCCTGAGGACTCCTCTCTCCCATCCTGCCCTGAGTCACCACCTCACCTGCCATGACTGATGTGCCACATTTCACTCTGACAGATCCTGGTTTGTATTTAGTAGTAGCCAGGTGGGGAGGTCGGCTTCGCTTGCATTGGATAGAGGACACATTGTTTTAGTAGCTGCCCTGTCACTGAGCAGGGAGACCATCCGTCCGGCAGCCATTCGTAATCCCTGCCTCAACACAAGTATTAATAACCCCCTCAGCAAGGTTCGCTGTCAGCTCTCATTAGATCCCTCTGAAGAAGGAGCTGGAGGGGACAGAATAGCAGGAGAAAAACAATTGATGTATTTACATGTCAGATAGAGCCGGTGGGGGGGGGGGACTGATGAATGTGTGGCTAAACAGACACTACGCACCAGTGTGTTGTGCATGCTGCAACATGTGCATGCTGTTCTCCATGGGACTTTAATCTACAGAACATATGTGTTGGAGCCCAGCATCCACATATGTCTCGTATGTGCTCACGGACTGCGCTCACCAAGCGGCCGGCTGTTCAATGGGCCGCGTGAAGACGGACAGAATGAAATTAACCGTTAATGGGCTCAGTCTGACGGATGAATTGCACGGCCGCGCGGCACGCTGTCTAATCCTTTTCGGGTGAAAAAAAAAGTCCAGTTAATGTGATGACCTTGCTATCTAAATATGCGCTTGCAGGCCGGAGGAGCCCGTGCAGAGTAAACAGCAGCGCTGCATTCTAAGCAACGGAGGGTTTTCTCCCCTGCAGCGTCTGGAGTCATATTAAAACTTAAAAGCTTGGTATAAATTATGCGCGTCCATACAGTATAGTGAGATAACGCCTGATGCAATTGCATCGACGCGCTCGCGTTCCAGCTCTGCTGGCAACGTTGCACATGAATCATCTGCACGCCTGACGTGTGCATCGGCTTCCACATAAACTGTGGGGGCCTCTACCTTTCCTCGAGCTATTGTGCACTTTAACAGAATGACCTTTAGTGATTAATGTACAGCACATATATCAGATTGCATTTGCTTCACATTTCTCCTTAATTAGAATAAGCTGCCACATACCACTCTTGTGTTAGGTGTGGATGCAGTGCCAGTTTGGTTTATATTTTGGTTTCTCCACCACTTAAATTCTGTTAATTGTGTCATCATACAATTAATACCCATACATTGATTACATGGAAACTAAGAGGCACTGTAAAGGGTTTTACCACATATATGCATGTTTTTGAGTGCCTTATTACTTATGTAAATGAAACATATTGTTTAGTAACACTGTCTTTGAGAATATAATTTTTAAACAGGATTAAAACAACTAATCGTGTTTCCCGAGATGTGAAAGAGACTCATCTATTGTGGCATTGCAGGCAGATTCAGGTTCATCCCTTTGCATTTAACGGCACTGCTGCTCTGATTAGCCTTTTTTTTACCTATTACAGTTTCAGTGGTAAAAAGGGCACCTGAAGGTTGAAATATTGTCCTTAATAAAAGTAGCAATATAGGAATGGACATTGACACTTGATTAAAGGCAGCGATCTCACAGAAAAGAAAAAAAAGTAAAGCGAGCATTAAGTAGATTGAAGAATTAAAGGAATAACCGCTGCAGCTGATTATTAGGCGCTGCCAAGTTGAACCACTTCATGAGCTGTACTTTAAGGACACACTTGGTTCAATTTTACCCCATGTAGTGGTTCACAAATACAGTAACTACCTCAATAATACAAAGATGAAAAGTTCAACATTTTCTTCTGAGAAACAGCTGAATCTAAGCAGTAAAAGTAAAATGCCTGCTCCATGGATGGAGGGATGGTTACTCACACCTACTGTACTAGTGTGTTTTATCTCAGGGAATTTCGCTGAGCCTCAGTATTTTCCATGCTGCATGAAAGTAAGGAAAGATTAGCCTAGAGCAAATATTTTAATGGTTGTGCTTGCAGTGATCAAAGCTTTTACCAGATCGCGTGTCGCCCCTATTTCTTTGAACTAGTCACTACGTGCTATGTAGTTTCTCCACATGCTTTTTATGGTGGCAAACCCAGGAGTCAAGACGCTTTAGGAGCCACATCTATCACATTGGCTGTCTCCCTCCCATTGTTCCCATTATTACGTCAGTCATTACCATTTGTCCGTCTGAATCTGGAGGTCTCACAGGCAGAGCCTCCAGGACCTTGGGTTGATTGCGCTCACCTTTGGGGCTTTACCTCACATTGCATTCCTCACCACATTTGATTAAGATGTTCCCCAGCTCCACTGTGTCGTAGTATGGTACAGATCTCTATGCGTTACAGTCACAGCAGCTCCTCAGTTCCACCTTCTATAGATCTTCCAGCTCCCATGCTTCTGATAGAGGACCATAATTTAAACACATTTATTTCAACTCAATATATAATGACTGATGACTGATTCTCTTACCTGGCAAATATGTCAAGTGGGGATAAAAAAAAGCTGGTGAGATCATGTTGCCCCATACAAAATACACCATATACATACATGCACGTACGTCCTCAACTGTCAGTACACGTGTCTGTGTTGATTTGCAACAGTGCAAGCTCTGCAAAACGCGCAGTCATTGCTGTCAGTGTTGGCATGTACTTGTGTACACACAAACTGGACTTCATGCTGCGTTACACTCAGGACGCTGCTGATGGTTTTGTGTTGGTGTGTGTGTGTTTGTGAGGCGTGTAGGAGTGTGTGGCATTGTGTCATTTTACAAATTAGAAAGACATGTCGCTGGGTGAAATCCCATTAGAGTGTGCTGTCAGGAAGCAGCAGTGTTGACATGATATGCATGTTATTCTAATTTGGTAGTCGAAAACAGATTATCACTGGGGTATTTCTCAGGAGAATTTTCAGTTTTAAAGCTGCCCTGATTTTGCATCTCGTCCTCCAGTGCTGTCTGGTAATTATTTCCACTGTCTTTCTTCTCTCTGCTCCGTAGGAGAGAGAGCTGATGCCAGAGGAGTTAGATGGTAAGAAAATGGTCTAATTATGTTGCAAATAGATTTTATGTGCTGCAATACTGCAGACTGAATTGCACAGCCTTATCAATCACAGTGATATTTCTTTCCGATTAAGCTCAGTCATGATCATTATTTATGTTAGAGATTGAAGTATTCTTAGATTTACCTTGAAATGTTCTTGGCCAAATCCCATCACACTGCAGAATTGCTCTTCCTGAAAGCTACTCTCCCTCCTGATAGTTACTATAAATGACTAGCTTAGAGACAAGTATGGCCATCATTGCTGATGTGCCCCATTGTACAGTACTGAGGGAAAAGTGTTTACCCTAGTTTACAGATTGTTGTTGCTCTAATTTGTTTGCGTGTCTGACAGAGCTACAGGAGGCCTTTAAGGAATTTGACTACGATGCAGATGGATTCATCCATTACAAAGACATCGCAGACTGCATGAGGACCATGGGCTATATGCCCACAGAGATGGAGCTGATTGAGATCATTCAGCAGATCAAAACAAAATGTGTGTATCTACCTGGATGCCTCATGCCGTGTGTGTGTATGTGTGTGTTTTCATTTCCTCCTCAGAGGGTAAAGCATGTGTGTATGATGGATGAGTGTGTGTGTGTGTGTGTGTGTGTGTGTGTGTGTGTGTGTGTGTGTGTGTGTGTGTGTGTGTGTGTGTGTGTTTTTGTGTGTGTGTGTGTGTGTGTGTGTGTGTGTGTGTGTGTGTGTGTGTGTAAAATGAGTGTTCTGTTTCAAAGCTTTGACATGTTTTAGCACACAATGACAAGCAAAGTGTAAAGTCAAAATAAAAGTATCTAATATTGTTTTTTATACCATCTAATTTGGTTGAACAAGCTTTTGATCATTAAGTTTTAATCATATTAACACACCCCTTGTTCAGATCCATTAATAGCGTGACGTTCCATCTTTCTTCTATAACTGGCTTAACACTGCCAATTAAAAAAAAAGATAATTTCCAGACTTTTAGAAAAAAGTTCTGTCCTTTATGACCCAGTGAAGGTACAGAATCACTTTAAGGTTAGTCAGAAATGCCAGTCAAACTGAATATGTACCATGCGTTTTATCAAATAGTGTACTAGCTCAAGATCATAGCATTAAATGCCAGATGTGGGTTTGCAATTCAAAAATGTTTCATCTGCTGTTTCAAGGTTAACATCAAAAGTGGTTTTTAAAGCAAGCAAGGTTTAGTTCCACAGTTTAGATTCTCATTTCCAACCATCCTGAATCTCAAAGCACTAATTACATTTTTGAACCACAAAATGACCACAGGGCTCTTACTGAGAACTCTCATATCCGCCAAGGCCCAGATAATGAAAACAGCCCAAGCCTTTTGGACCCTAGTATTAAATAAGTCTGTGTTTGGTCAAACTGATCTGAAATATTGCTATTGTCACAATCTGCGTTAATAATTACCAACACTGGTCTAAACTAGTTTCTAGGAAACATAATGAATTATTGTTGTTGCAGCCTTCATGCACTAAGGACATTAATAAACCTTGACAGGCAAGTTCAATGTTAAGTCAAGAAAAGCTGCAGAAATATTATTATTTACACTATACTTCATTATTTATTTGACAGTTATTGTGTTAATACAGTCATTATGTTCTTGTGTATTAGGAACATTTGTCTACAAAACAAGCCTGTGACCAAATAAACTTATTTTAGAGAGACAAGCAACACTGACAAATGGAAGGGTTCATGGATCAGTTTGTCTCAATCAGGAGACTACTGTTGTTTGTGATATTGACAGTAAATACTACATTTTGCTCATAAATATACACTTTAGCTTTTGCCCCGTTGAGTTTATTTCATCTTTTTTTCTTCAAATTGGATCCTACTTTGTTTATCGTTTGATTTATTGTCAGTGGTTTTGCAATTAGTTTCCAGCAACACAAAGCAGCTGTACAAAAAAAGACAAAACATCCAACTAAGTCTCAAACACACTCCCATCACTCACAGCATCATATTTAGACGTACTGTACTGTAGGATGTTAAAAATACCCAAACAATGCAGTCTAAGGTTTGTAATGTAAACATGTCAATTATGAATTGTGTGTGTGTGTGTGTGTGTGTGTGTGTGTGTGTGTGTGTGTGTGTGTGTGTGTGTGTGTGTGTGTGTGTGTGTGTGTGTGCGTGTGTGCAGGGGGTGGTCACGTAGACTTTGATGATTTCTGCCAGCTAATGGGGCCACGGATGCTGGCTGAGACGGCTCACATGGTCGGGCTCAAGGAGCTGCGCTGTGCCTTCAAACAGGTAAGAGGCTCCACTTCCTTCAGGAGGGAGAATCGAGGCTGACGCCGTAGCAGTACTTTGATGTGTGCGACTGGACCCTCTTTGAGAGGGCGTATGGCTCATACTTGTAAACAGGTCTGAGTGGAGAGGCTGACTATAACAGCAGAGGAAAAGACTTTCAAAGGGCAATGAGGAGTTTTCACATATAGACCACTTGCAGCCAGCAGCCGTCAACATTTGCTCCATAACCACGCCTGCTTTTTGTAGCGGTGGGAAATATCTACTGAGTTGATCTCTGACGTCAACCCAGAGGCAAGTACACAAGCTTTTATTTGATTGCCCCCCCACCACCACCACCATCAAGGCTGCTAGGATGTTGTCTGTGACCAAGTAAAGTAAACAAGGTGATGATGTTTTTAGTAAACACAGGTTCACACATCTGAGTTCAGTCACACGTCACAGCAAATTACTGCCTGTTAACAACACATTTGTATGCTGCTTTTAATCATCTGCTGTTTAGCTGTTATATTATTATCTAGGTTTAAAGTAGGTGTTATTAGTTTAAATATGTTACACTAACTATACTGAAGTCCCCATGAACTTGTGGGGATATTTGATAGTTTAGATATTTGGACTGATGTTTAGAGCAATCGTCTAGACTTTATTATCAGCTATTTATTATGCTACTAACATTCATGAGTCAACATTGCTACGTCTGCTTTTAGGCTTTCAGACACCTCGTGCAGCCATGTTGGAGTGTGTGTGTGTGTGTGTGTGTGTGTGTGTGTGTGTGTGTGTGTGTGTGTGTGTGTGTGTGTGTGTGTGTGTGTGTGTGTGCGCCCCCTTCCTGCTAACCTGGATTCTCCTTGCTCACCTGCTCATGCGCTCACCCTGTTGATCTCCTCTTTACACACTGCAGTTTGACTGCGATGGTGATGGAAAGATCACGCTGGATGAGCTGAAGGAGGGCATGAAGACCCTGCTGGGGGAGAAGCTGAAGAAAGGCGAACTGGAGGAAATCCTTGGGGACATTGACCTCAACAAAGATGGCAACATTGACTTTGATGGTAAGATGTTGGGAATTACATTACATATAAAAACTTCCAGGACACTACAGTAGCATCTGGTTTATATACTGTTATAAACACATGGTGCATGAAGGGTGCACTGTGAATGAAGAGGTACTCCAACTCACCAGTTAGAGCTGTGTACAGGAAATAAGGATAAACCAGAGGAAAGAACAAAGCCCAGAGGTCAGTGAATGGACCCAGGATGAAGGAAGCATCAGAGGAAAATGAACACAATGTTACAACACTAAAAATAAAACTAGATGGATTATTATTAGGATAATTACATAAACAATACAGCCCATGTTACAGGTTACAGGTGTCGGTCTTGTCTCAGCCAATCATTAGCGGGAACCTATAAATAAACATGTCAGGCATAGAAAATATCAATGAGCAGACGGTTGCCATTGTTATGGCTTCGCCCCCAGGCCAGCGTTGGTGTGAGCAGGTTAGTCCCAGCGCTAAGGCACCTGGCTGGCGAGCATCCACGGCAGCTACTGGAGCTGTCGAAACATCCCAGTGGCAGCTCAGTCTCCAGCGTCAGGACGATGGGGCCGCTGCTGCTGCGCTCGGCTCGCTTCCTTTTGTAGGAAACGGTTAGAGGAGTAGCGCCACAGATAATGTTAGTGGGCTAATCTGGAATTAAGCTCTAGAGCTCGGCGAGTCAATAGATCCACACCTACTGTACAGCCTGAAGCGCTTCGCCGAGACAATGGGGGACGCCGACGCGACGTGATTGAGAGGACGGGGCCCGTGAGGAGCGCCTCCAGCCACCTGCAGCCGCGACGTATCGACAGGGCGCGTCAATAGACGTCTTGACTGAAAAGTGAATCCATAGTAATGTATGCGGAAAGCTGAAACAAGATGTTTTCAATGAGGCAACCAACCAGGATACGTGGCAGTCAGGGTGTTGGCGTCGGTACCATTTTAAATCCCGGACTCGGATCCTTTCCTGACCTGCTACTGTACATATAAGTGAGGAAATCCTTGTGCTCTGAAATATCAGCTCATGACGGCTTCAGTTTTTCATTAGTGATGATGAATAACGTTTTGCTGTTGCATCACACCACAATATCATGAGGGCTGATAAGATGCAGCTGCATCCCCTGGTCTTTTTATGATATTAGAGTGTCATTAGTCCTTATCGCTGGATCTGCTGCCTCCTGTCTCTGTCTCCCTCTGCAGAGTTTGTTATGATGCTTTCTGCACGATGACCTCTGATGGAAGAAGATGGGAGGATTCACCCGTGCATATGTGAGCTGTGCAACAGGTCACCATCGCTGTCTTCTTCTGCAACGTTCATTTGAATCATAGAATTGTAGGAAAACTTAAAGACATCTGTTTCTATTTCCATAATAAAAGTTGGGGTTGAGTGAGCGCTGAGAGCGTGTTATGAAACACTACATGTGAAAACAGCGCTGCTCTGATGCCTCCTAGTGGCACGACACAGATTTGTGGGGGCTTTAAACTGAGGCACATCTGGCAGAGAATACAAAACCCATTTCCACAAGAGTTGTGACCTTTTCTAAGATGTACAAAATCACAAATAAAAAAATATGCATTTTTACTAATCAACGTTTGCTGGGCAAAATTCAAGTTTGGTGCCAGCACACAAATAGTTGGGCACAGAAGCACCACAGTATTAAATCATTTACCAATTGCACATCAGGGAACAGAGGATACGAACTGTAGCAGTTACTTGCTTTTCATGCAGGATATAAAAATAGAGCTGCTGTTGTCTGATCGTCAACTCAATGGTGTGTTGTGCATTTTCAGCAACAGACTCGGTTTTATGTCCTGGCACGAGAAAACCAAAAGGGTTCAGACATTGGACTCATCTGACCACTGAACACGCATCTGTTTTGTTCTCATCTCTTACGCTGTGTTTTCCAGTGGTGGGTCATGAATTATAATTTAGTGAATAAATGAACACTGAAACTTAAATTGAAAAAAAAAAGAATTTATTGAAAATTGATAACTTAAAACATCTGTTCACTTCAAAATGACTTTAAAAACGCTTCATCACAGCTTTGACTTGACGTTTTTTCCCCCCCATTTCTTTTAATACACACTGTGAGCACATGGTGTCTCAAACTGAAAGGAAGAGGAATAAAAATGCATTCGTATCTCATACCATGGACAAAAGGAATGGTAGCCAAGCCAACACTGGTGTTGAGATCACAATGCTAAACGGTGTAAGGCAAACCGGGCCCCAGCCAAAGCGCTGCAGGTACTGAACAAAGGCTAACCTCACTTTATGCATGCGTTTGTTGTCTCTGCACGTGTTGTAATATTATTGCAAAACTCACTCAGATGCCTATTCAGAATATACAAATACTTCATAAATTAAGTTTAAGTTAACAAAAGTTGCATTTTGGCTTTGAGGAGAGACCAATAATATAAGACCAAGTCTAAAACACCTTTGTTTACGCACTCTTCAGACTGTAGCAGAAAGGTAGATTTAGGGTCGACTGCAGGAGGAAGAATCACATTTAAAAAGCACGGAATCAGTTAAGATTTAAATTAGGATTTTAGGACTTTAAGGGGAAACAAACTGGGGAAACACTGATACTAATTAGAAGCAGCAATGGAAGCAGTAAATACACATTTTGGAGAAGTGACAAGGAGAAAACTTGACACCTGGAAGAGACTGAATAACACTAATAATTAAAATATCGCATCAATCACCACTGTTTGATAAGTAGTATGCAGTGGCACTGGTTTTTGGTTTAACCTACTCCCAATGGCTCCTCTAAACCACACTGTCATTTACAGTGTAAAAAAGGTTCACCTTTTTTTGTCTCATTGTCAGCACTGAGGATTTTGCTCCACATACAGTAATCTCTCTAGTTCTGCTCCCTATACATAAATATTACAACTAGGGAAAAGGGGAAAACAACATGTCTTTTGCACTTGTCTCACAAGATAAGACACAACACAACCCTAATCAGACTCTCTTGACCTCAGCTCTGCAACAATGATCTTTCAACGACATCATCAAACTATTGCAGCGGCAGCGTATCCCACTTTTAAAAATCATTCAGGAGGTTGTGTCCTTTTTGACAGTCACAAACGGTGTGCGTCCTTGGAGGCGTTCCTGAGAAGGTCTTCAATAGACATCAGAAAGTTCACCCAAGTTTTAGCCAGGCTTTTATAAGCTTAAAACAAATAAGTGGTTGCAGCTGTCGAAATACAAATGGAAGGTAAAACAAAACGTGTGAAGATGTTGACTATATGGTTGCATTAATATTATGAAATAGTGCAAAGAGAGTTTGTGGTGGTGAAAGTCTGAAGCGCTAGTTGTTGGGGATGCTCTGCAGGTAGGTGAGTATGTGCTGGATCTTCACCAGCCGTTCTCGCAGGCTGGTCATGGAGAGGACAGAGAGCTGGAAGAGCGGGTCAATAGGCAAAACAGCCAGGAGCCACCAGCAGCAAGCTGGACCATCGGGCGTTGCCTAGAGGAGGATGAGGAAGAGCATGAGCCCATGGCAGCAACTAATTTTCAACATCTCATATCAGATTTACTTTAATTACTGAAAGTGTTAAGATGAAATAAGAGAATCAAATCAATGAGGAATTCATTTACAGGAGAACAATGAGGAGCCTGGCGTGTGTCAGAGCTGTAATGAGCTTCTGATAAAGAAAAGCACCCAGAAAAGAGAACTTCACCTCCTTTCAGGTGTTTTAATTGTTCATTGTTATGGAGACTTGGACACACAATTGTATTTTCAGATAACCTTAAAGTCCCACACCACAAAACCTTGTACTTATATATCACCACCACACACACGGCCTTAAACTTTACAGTCTGAGGAGAGCATCCTTGGCATGAATGTCACATCCACCACACATTGACATTAATATTAAATATAGATTTGCATGCACTTTGATCAAGCACCAGATAACTAATTAATGCAGTTATCTCAGGCATGAAGCCAAAGCATGAATAATGTTTTACATCGCTGGAATAAGAGCATTTAGGATAAATGACATTTGAAGACTTTGCTAGAGAAATGACTGTCTGCATCAGTTACACGGCTTTCAACTTTAAGCCAGTTACAAAATGTCTTTGAAGTATTTGAAATAATGATGTTTACTGTCTTCACTACATTTTACTTTAGTGGTTTTGGTTGTTATGTCCAATGCTCCGGTAACTAATTGAATCACTTTTGTAGTTTTCTCTGGAACAAAGCACCAAAATTCAGGGCTCAGTGCTTTGGTGGGCGTTGGGATTCTCTTCATGACCCACTGACGCAACGGGGCCGGTGGGGTTAGACATGAAGCACAGATAAATCTGTTTAACCTGCATTACCTCTAGATGCCGCCCAGTGTGTGCTTGTCCTAAGAGCCGACCTGTAATCCCCTACAGGCTACGGGTCGAAGCCACAGCTGAACACGCACGCACGCACGCACGCACGCACGCACGCACGCACGCACACCTCAAACTAGATGCAGATGAACTTATGCTGCACAGGAATTAGGACAAACTTTTTTACAGCTTCAATTAAGGTTAGATTTCTCACATATCTCATCCCCGAGTTAAAGTAGCTGTTTCTGACTTGTATTAGGTATAGACAGGTAAGTTTACCTGCACACAAGGACGTGCACGAGGGGTTCGAGCCACTGCCCGTTTGCCCTTACAGTATGAAGTGCCCTTAGAAAAGGCAAATGTTTTGTTTTCGAACTCCACTCCGGGTTTTACTTTTCTCGCTTGAGCCCTAACAGCCGCTGTCTCGGTCAGTACTCATGTACAGACAGTCAGTCACTCGCTTCAGTCGCCACCGGAGCTTTTTGGTTTTGTAACAAAAGTAAAAAAATATTGGAGCCTTCAAAGATCCCTTGACTACTCAGTGTTTTTGGATGTGTGTGCCTTCACGTGTGTGTTGTATAGCAAGTAGTATCAAGAATAACAAAACTGCACGTAATTGCATTCATTTACTTTGAGGCAAAGGGCGAGTCAGGGAGTGAGGGATCAGCCAGTTAAAGGTGTGGCTGCATGATGGGAACTTATGTATTTGAATAAAAAGCTGAGCTAAAGAAGTAAAATATACTATTTTCAAAGTTTCACATAGGTTAGGTAGGTAAAGTGTTGGAGTTTGGAGGTCTGGTCTGTGCTTCAATCCACCTCCCCACTATCAACATAATTTATAATAATGTTTTTATGACTATTACAGAAAAGTCCTTTGTCTTTTATTTTGATATTGTGTAACTGCTCCTTTTTTTGTTTTGGGCCACTGCCTTTAAAATGTCATTGCACGACCCTGCCTGCACATTTTTTTTACCTGGATGTCAGCTTCACGTTCTGGCATTGATCCAAAGTGCTGCAGGATTTGGTTGTGGAAGCGGATCTTGAGGTTTTGGAACCAGACGCGGGCCTGCTCATACACATCATCGTGGAGCTGTTGTAGTCTTTGTAGCTCATCCTCATCCTCCACCTAAAAGAGAAAATTAAAGCTATTAACACTCCAGTTGAACTATAGGAACTTCATATTAAAAGCCGACAGTTCATATTGTGGCAGCTTTGTTTTAACATATGGATTTTTCTTGGCGATTAATAGTAAAACCTACAAACCTATAAACATCCAATAGCTACTCTGTCAATTTGGTTTTTACCCTGGTGTCCTCCAAGTGTTCGATGTCAGCAGTACTGTAGCCATCCTTCATTCCCCGCGACAGAACGCGAAAGCGCTTTCCTCCGACTGTGTCCACTATTGATCGTCCATCAGGGAGGAAATAGACACTTCTAATGATTAGCATGCAGCCATAATCTGCAAACCTGCAAGGATTGACAAACAAGTCGCAGCTGAATTTTGGCACTTTGTTTCAGTGAGAACATTTACGTCATTAACAGAAAATTTCCCCAATAAATGTAAGTGTTTGCTCACCATCCAGTAAACCTCATGAATAATTGTTGTTTGTTTACATGTTAAATATGAAGATATGCCTAGTTGTAATAAAAATCATGCAAATCTTTACTGGGTTCTTACACTTTCTCAGGATCATTAATACACATCCCAAACTGCCGCGTGCCTGTGTCCATGCAGCGGCGAATCATCAGGCGGTAACGTGGTTCGAAGACATGCAGGGGGCAAGGCACGGTGGGGTAAGCCATGGTACACACAAATATAGGCACATTCTTAGTCAGGCTGTACAGAAAGAGAGAAACGAAGATACAGGTCAGACTATGCACACAGAAACGTCTGATGACCAACGCTGGAATCAACCAGGCCACAGGGGAAGTACTTACTCAGAAAGCTCTCTGGTCTCAGCCAGCTGGGTTTTAGTCCTTTCTGCAAATTCCTGACTTAAATATTGTTTGATCAGCTTGTCTAATACTGTCGTCACCATGTACTTCCTACATGCTAGAAACTGGAGAGAGCAGAATACCATAATTAAGGATTAACCCATAAAGAAATACACTTATTTAAAATAGGAACACTTTAAATGAGAGGAGACCTCTTTCAGGCTCTCTTTACAGAGGGGACACTGGGGTGTGTGGTCCAAGCAGCGTTCTAGACAGTCTTTACAGAAGGTGTGGCCGCACGGTGTCGTCACAGGCTCATAAAACAACCTGCATTTATTAGAAAGATGCGACAGTCATATACGCATTTAAAACACATGCTGATGGTGATTGTATGAAATAGCCTGCAATCCCACCTCAGGCACAGAGAGCACTCCATGTCACATGGATCCAGCAGATCTGCAGGCACATTTCTGCAGATATTATTTTTGGCAGCTTGTTGTTTCAAATTCATCCCACCTAAAAAATGAAGGAAGCAAACACATTTAAGAATTATTTCTACGTAACTAATGAAATATATACACAGCAATGTGCATTTTAATAATAGGGGAGAGTAAATGTAGCAATATGTGATGAGATCATTGGAAAATTAAAATATAAATTAAAAACAAAAGTTTTCACCTGACCTTTTTCATGTTTGCTACTTCCACGGTCCACAACACAGGGTTCTGTATCTGACACAGCCAATTTTCTCTTCAGCAGGCTCGCCTTCTCCTGGTCACCCAGCTGAGGTGCAGAGCAAACTCTTTTCAGACCCTCTTCCACACCATTAGATCCGTACACTCTCAGCGAATGAGCTCGGCTCAGACCTGGGCGTTCCACGCTTTCCCAGCGCTTCTGAAAAAGTAACTAAAGAGCAAAAGGTAAGAAGATGGCTGTGACAACAGCTGCTGTAAAACACTCTTCACTACTTTTTTTTCCCCTTTACCTCCTCGTTGCCGACATGGTGGTGGGCAGAGGTGGTACGAAGCTGATGATGGGGCTGTCTTTGTTTTGGACTCGTGGGTTGAGTTTGGCCACTGGCCACAAGGGTTTTACTGCGAATGTGGGGCGAGGTGTTCTGTGCGGTTTCTTGCAGGCCGACCTTGACATTCTCATCAACTGGAGACAGGAGTTCACACAGGATCTGAAAAGAGCACATTGACGCCGAGATTTTAGGGGACCTTTGTTGCATAAATGTGCTACTGATTGATTAATTGGTAATATGACACAAAATGGTGTAATCCTGCGCAATAAAATTATTGAGATTAAGGCAACTTCTGTTTAACTGGCCTCAAAATATGTATTAATGTACAAATGAGACCAAACTGCTTTGTGTTGCAGGAACAAACCATTGCGTGATGTTTTTTGTGAATGGAAATAGTACAAAGATTTCTGGTGATGGATGAAAGACGTTATGTAATCACCAAGACTAATGACATCAACAAATCCTAATTGGAGTCAGGAGTTTGCAAATCTGGAGGCCAGTCGCTGAAACAGGCTTAGAAGAGTGATTTAGAGCTACTTGAACTTAAAAAATAATTCTTTTTTTTTTATGAGAACCAAAATACTAGTAACAAACATCAACCATTAGTGTCAAGACTGTGTTTTATTAGTTGTTCCAAAGTTAACTAACTAACTAACTCTGGGTTTATTTTTGGACTCATTCTGTGGGTTTGCAGTATGAAACCATCACCAGAGTAGCTGAAGGTCCGAAGAAAAAAAAAAATGACCCTATTAACAAATAAGTCTATTTGTCTACTGATTGCAAATGATTGCTTGGCTATTATAAAGTCACAAATATTATTATGGTCTGTTCCTTTTTATTTTGAACATTATGTTTGTCTGTCTATGCTGGTGACTCAGACCCACAGCACCAGAAAACATCCACCTTTCTTTCCAGTTCAACTTTTGAGGGCCTGAACACTGAATCCCTTTGAACACATGTGCAGTGTGTGCTGTAGATCCATCAATAAACAGTCTCATCCATTCATCTTTCCTTCTAATCTCTGCAAATACAGTTTCCCAAACTCCTACAGAATCTTGTGTGACACGGGTTTTACTGTTCATATTCTGCATCAATGCAAAGCTTTCAGTTGAGTGACTGTCTGATTACCTTATTTTATCTGGTCAGAAGCTTTCAAATTTTCAAAAATGCAGGTTTTTATGCTCAGTCAGTTTTCTTTTAATTACATGTGTACTGTAAAGACCTTTGAAGCTGGAAATGTGATTACAGGCAGTGCCACCTTAATTTGACGTTCTAGTGGTGCAGTCTGTCTGGCTCCCTCACTTCGTTAACAGTTGAACACTGTATTTTTACAAAGTGAAAACTGTCATTTCTACATTAATCTAAAGCGAAAGAAAACCAGGTGAAGGAGTTTTTCTGGTTTCCTTAGTTTCTTTGTGCATCAGCCAATCAATCAAAGCTCCCCCAGAATGTCTCACCTTTTTTACTTGTCTTTTAGCACAGGGGAAGTCTTCATCCACTGCCAGGCAATGGAGGAAGAACTGAAGAGACTCATCCACCTGCCCCATCTCATGAAGCACCATAGCTTTTCTGAACAAAGACTGAAAAGAACAAAAAAAAAAAGACAGACATGAGTTAGATTTGTGTGTATCAAGATGTATCTAAACTGGGTATTTTCCATCTTATTCACTTTAACAGCTTTCTTCATAAACAAAAAGGGTGTTTGTTTTGCTTTGTGCACAAACAACACAACAGATGCTACTTTTATTTAGTTCATTCAGCTACCAGTCAAACCATAAAATGCATCATGAAACCCAATACTTAAATCCAACAATATGACTATGTGCTGTATACCTGGTGTTCCACAATTTCAAGGTCATTAACACGCACCCATAATCCAGTGACATAACACATAAGTTGTTCACTGTGTGTGGCTTTAAGGCCTGGGGGCTTAAAATAAAACTTGTCTTACTGTAGCTGACTGATATCAGCACAGACTGACTGACACACGACAGCCGTCAGTAAAGGGGGTGCGTGAACATGTGAAAGCAACCAGAAAGTGCTTGGCTTAATTAGCCTGTATACTATACCACTGTATGGTGATATTTTATGAGAATCACACAAATAATAAAAAGGCTACAAAATAGCTACACAAAATACTTTTTTGTAAACTTTGATTCATATATTTGATCTAACTAATTGATGCAATAACAACTAACAATGGCTAATGGCTTACTTCAGCAGAACAGCTGGACCCGTGGCAAAACTCTGTGTCCTCCAACGCCAGACAGTATTGTTTAAGAGCCATGTAGGCCTCTGATCTGGACAGTCGAACGGCCGCTGCTGTGTCTAAATCTGCAGAAAACATGAGGAAATAGAAAGGTGGTGATCTGGATTAGCCATTAGACAGTCGTAAGAGGCCAACTTTAGTTCAGCTTCACTTCCTTCATGCATCATTCATTGCATTTGTATAATATATGGATGTCATTAATTCCTCACTTATACTGACAAACACAGAGTTAAATTTATTTTGTGATGTATAGCAGGTGGCAATGCAATGTAAACAAATTGACAGGTAATTTGTCAAGTCATCATAACACTCAAATGCAAAAATATGTATTTGGAGGTTTCTGTCATATGTTTTGCGTTCATCAGCAAGGGCCAGTTCTGTCAAAAGCAGGCTGCATCACTCCCTCAATAATAACAGATCACAACCTCAGGCCAACCTCAAATCTCTTTACTGACAGTGATAAACCACTTATCCTCAAACAGCATCTACAATACACATTTACCACTTTTGTGAGTCCACCTGGTGCAACAATGTATGCCTGATAGAACTGTGCCTCTATAATCATGTGTCAACAATTAAATGTGTCTTTGTAGATAATCTGGTAAAATGAAAATCATTCAAGACATTAAACATCTTTGTCTATAGTATATGTCTTGTTGAAAATAAAAAAACTCCAACGCCCAATGTCTGAGTGATGTATTCAGGTGGTGCTGGTGCTTAACTCTTGCTCAGGTTCTTGTACCTGAAAATATTTGTGAAGAAGAGTTTGAGGTCAACAGGGATAAAGTAAAGTTATGTGATATTACATCCCTTGACCTAAATACTACTGAAGTTTCTCCATAATCTCTCATAAACCGGATACAATTTCAGAACAACTTTCTAGACAGACTAAAGATCACTGCAATGTACATGAAAAACCTAAACTGCTTTACTTAAAGACTCCTAATCAGGAGTTAATCTAAACTAATCTGCAACCTAAACATAAAAAAGCAGATCAGGAAAGAATGTAATTTAGCAATAACTGGTGATAGAATCCAATGTGTAAACCAGATATTACTCAGTGGACATGTTTCCAGTTGTTGGCAACTTGCACTGAAGCATTTATGGGTTGAGTGCATTGTGATTTGCGCAAAGCTTTGTGCAAAGCCATAATCATTACTAGGGCTTCAACTGTACTTAGAAATTAGCTCGATCTAATGTCTTTTTTTAATCTTTTGTGTCCACAATCTAAAAAACCTAAAGCCCAACACTTTATTTAATATAATGATAATGTGTTACTCAAAGTTTAGAATAAGAAACCTTTAACTATTTGACATGTCTGCTTAAAAAAGACTTAAAGTAATGATGGAACTTGTCATAAATGACCCAGTCTTAAAATGAAGTGTTGTGTTCATTATTTTCTAATCAAAATGATGCATGTGGAAATAAAAAGTAAGAACATGTCCCTGAACTCACATATTGAAATCAGGTTTATTATTTGAAATAGAGTGATTTGGCTTAAATCATGTTTGAAAAGAAACCACAAATTACCTTTAACATTACAGCATGTTTGTGATTGATCACATCCTGCTTAAACCGAGGCATAAATGTTCATTTTTGTTAAACCACGTGTGCTACAGTGGAACCAGTCCACAACAATCACAAATTACACACGTCGCCTCCCTTGATAAGTTACAAAACCTGCCAAATTATGTGTCACGACCTGCCTTATGCAACTTACACCGAGTGCGCATGCGCAGCCGAGGGAGCTTTCGTAAGCAGGACGGCCAGATTACCCATCAGCCAATGGGAACTGGCTCCAGTACAACACATGGCACCGGCGTTTGAAATGTTGGTCAGTAGAACTAATTCTACTTTCCCTCGGGGTCTCCCGAACACAAACAGCGATGACTGTGGCATCACGTTAAAGTGTGTTTTCAACATTGCGACCCAGAGACGAACGCATAACGTCTCGAGAGTCAAATATCCGTGCGCTCGTGCTGCTCAGTGAGAGTGCGCAGCCAGGAAACGCCTCTCGCTCCACAACAGATGCACGGCTATGCGAACCGGCCTTACCGGACTGGATCGCCTTCGTCGCTAGCGACACGGCTTCGTGGAAGCGCTTTTTCCTACACAGCTCGTCCACGTCCCGCAGCTTCTTGGACTTCTTCACGTCGTCGGGGAACCATTTGTACAAGAGCCCGTGCAGCATTACGTTGGTCTTCTCCTCGCCCTTCACCGCCGCGCTGCACAGTTTGCACTTGAAGAGCAGCCGCCGCTGTAAACACCGCTTGCAGTACGTGTGTCCACAGCTTATGGTCACGGGTTCGCCTAAAAAGCTCTGGCAGTTCGGACAGTCGAACACATCGTCCCCGGGGATGGAGCGACTCTGGGCCGACAGTGCGGGCGCCTTTCGCTTAAAGTTGCGGAGGACACAGTCCACAAAAGTGCTGAGCTGTTCGGGCCGGACGGGTCCGTAGCGTCCGGCCTCCGAGAACCAGTGGATGGCTTCCGTCAGGCGGTTTTCGGCCGCGAGCGCGTTGGCTTTCTGCAGGATGAGCTGCTGGTGGTCCTCCTCCTCCGACACCGAGCCGGCGGCTCCGATGAAGAAGCCGCCTCTCCCCTCCGGGCCGTCCGGTTCGGGCCGCTGGAGCGACATGGCAGCGTAGAAAAGTGGGGCGCGTGAAGGTGAACGTTACGTGGACGCAGGTTCGGTCCCGTTACTACGTCCATACATGTCACCGGCCGTCGCGCTCCTTTCTTCTGTTGTCAGCGGACTTTTCCGTAGACCTTACGTAAAAAAAACAGAGGCACGTGAGCTGCAGGCTCGCGCCGTGATTGGCCGGAACGTCTCCGTTACAAAACCTGCGCTGGAAAGTTTCATAACTACGACAGCGGCGAATGAGACGCACTGATAAAGATGTTTTTTTTAAATATTTGAACCTTTGCTCTCGCGTCTGACATGTCGCGATGTAAAACCATACAATAAAACAAGCAACACAATAAAGGATCCTTTCTTTTACTGTCATTACTGCGGGATTTTTCAATGCTGGTAGAAAACTCCAAGTGGTTGTGTAATAAAATGTTGCAACAACTTCACAATTTCAATTGTATGTAATTACTTTATGATTTTTAACTTGACATTAATGTATGGTGGTTTGTGGTGTCTGTTTCATTTATTAGTGCATTTTATCGTCTATTATTATTTAGCATTAGAATAGCGGTAGAAGCTTGTTTATTAGGGGAGGCTATGTGTGTGTGTGTGTGTGTGTGTGTGTGTGTGTGTGTGTGTGTGTGTGTGTGTCTTACGAAAGGCCATGTGAATCATATGTTAAGTCACCAGTTTTAGTGCATGTTAGAAATCATATGTTGGTTCATGAGCTGTGTATGTTCAGAGTCATATAGTCTGTGACTTGCTATGGAGGGAGAGAAGTCACGGCTCCAGACGTCTGATATTGAATTATTCATGTATATTTTCTTTTTACTTGCAGGGACTTGAGGTCCCAACAGTTTGCAGACATATCAGTTAACCTTTAAAATGAAAAGTACACATTACATCACAGACAGACTACAGAAAACAGTAATTGTTTCAAACAGCGAGGCCTGAATAACTCCTGCAGGCACACACTTCGAGTTCACATTAGTAATGTCGCATCTGACCAGCAGACCAGAAGATTAGGCCCCAGGGATAAAACCAAATGAAACCAGATGTAGGGTTGACCCAGGTGCACTCGCTGTCTTCAGTTCCCCTGATAGATTGAAAAAATATGGCTCTACAGCTGGTGAGGATCATGTCTCTGTCATCCACCCCCTGCAGGATGAGAAGGGTTATGAGACTGGTGGATTAAGACACTGCAGGCATCCTCCAGGAATATGATTTATAATTATGTTTTATATTTCCATCTTGTATTTCCAGGAAAATATTTTACACCAGTAACAAGGACACAACAATCTTAAAGAAACAGGTCTGCACAATTTAATCATGAGTGTTTATTGACTAATCTGACATAAACATTGTGTTTATTGATGACCTGTGTGCTGATGATTCTGAAGTGTGCTGCAAAACTAAAGGACTGGTGATCATATTACAAATTATTACACAAACACATGCCACAAAAGAATTTATGCAGACAAAGAAATAAATAACCCACTAAAAGTTAAAGAATGTAAATATATTATTGTATATATTAATATAAGTGTTTTCTAAGCCCCAAATGAAACATAAATACGTACTGTCATGTTTATTTGAAGGAGTGAAGCTGTCAGTGTGATTATTAGGTTTTGTATAAAGTCACCGCCCTCTAGCGGTGGGTGTTGATCATTACTCTATCAGGACACAGAAAGAAAGGAATAAATGTTGTTAGTTGCAATTCACCTTTAGGTGTTAAGTCTTTAGACAGGTTTTATTAAAAGGCTAAAAAAACAGGAAGAATGTTTTTAGTCACTGAAGTTTTGTAATAAGTATACAATGGTTTCATTTGTTTAGCGTTAAAAAAACGTAAAACTACATCTTAATGGTATTTTTCTCACAGCACCATGTAATCCCATTGCTTTGACAGCTGGATCAGGTGTGTGGGGTCAGTCAGAAGCTGGAACATACTACACCACCGTCACCTGAGACGGTATCACACAGCTGATTGACTGAACAGCTCTGGTCCAGGCAAACAGCTGTGAAAAAGACTGGGGGGGTTGAAAACCAAGCATCAGAGGTACTGAAACTGCTCACACCTGACTTAGAGGTGCAGGAGGTGAGTGAGAGGAGGGTCCTGGCTAAACTGACATCTATCCTGGACCAAGACTCTCACCCACTGTGGGACTATTAAAGGTTTTCTTATCTTATCCTGATGAGAAAACGACTCCCACTACCACCACCAGGGGGCAGTGTTGAACTGGAACAAACAGCTGATCTTAAGCAGTGTAGCGACCCCCAATGTTTGGCTGGAGAGGTCGAGAACATTCTCTATTACTACTTGAAGGAAGACAGAACACAGAAAGTTAGGGTAGGTACAATTTAATAATTAGGAAAATATTTTAATAGTTTATTTTTTCAATTAAAGCAGATTTCCAATCTTCCCACTTTTTACTAATGATACACGTTTTTGCCACTGTTTGCTTTTCCTACATGTTCATTCTTCAGGTGTGACTCCGACCGGTGACGCGTGTGCTAAAACACAGCTGTACACTTCGTTCCTTGTGCGTCACGCTGCCATTTTTCTTACCCCTCTGTGTCACACAGGCGTCAACATGTACACAAGATCATCCATACCCAGACTGTGACACTTTACAGCTGATTAGGTCGTTAAATCAACCTGTGTGAGAACAAGCGTGTAGGTGTATTGATCCAGACGCATTCTGCTCATGCCTTAGTACTTACTGTAACACATTTTTTTAGCAGACATATTATTGTTTCCCTCCACAAAACCTTTACTTCTTAAAATGTCTAGAATATTGACATAAGTTGAAAAATGACATGAGGTCAGTTGTGAAAACACTGTGTGACTAAAGACTGTCAATGTGCATGTTGACTCTTAAAATACAGCGTTATCATTATGACATACCGTTTCTATTGCCACAACAATTCCACAAGTGATCCCTCAGAGAATTCCAGTCTGCACCGTGATGCATGGACCACAGATGGTGTTGGATTTTTGGCATCTCCCGCGACCAAACAAGCGCTCTGATCGGTAAAGTCTTGTGTTAATTGCTTCATATGATGCGACACTAATTAGCTGTAATACCCAGATTCATTTGTTTTAATGCCACAGCTGTTTGCATCATTCACATCCGTTATGCAACTGAGCAGGAAGGGATAAAAAGACAATCACACCTCTCATGGCCCAGCAATAACCTTAAATACTGTTCTGTTCCCAAGTTGCTAAACACTAAACAAAAGTGGCAAAAGAAGTGCGCACATGCAGACGTGCGCTCACACGTTCATTTATCAATGTGGGAAACCTTCAGCGCTCCATTCTCAAACAGGAATGCGGCGTCTTGGTCAGCCTTATCTGGCTCTGCATAATCTCCCAGAGGTGTTTGGGTTCCCAGCAGAAATACATACATGTGTATCTACAAAAAACATTCCAGCACCAGAGCGCGCACACGCACGCACGCACGCACGCACGCACACGCACACGAGCGAGACATGACGCAGTGTGTTTCCGCAGACATTTTGATTCGGTGTATGTGATGAATTCAAAGCTGGAGGTGCTGTAGGCCGCCGTGCCAGCATGAAGAGTAAATGCATCACTTTAGCTGCAGGCGTTCATAGTCAAGTTTACGCCTGTTGATGCTCCACAATACCTGTGTACTATGTAAATACAAAGACTGTTACTGTAGCGTGTCCCTAGAGTTTGTCCTAGAGTTGGATTCTTCTCACTTTGCCAAGCGATTAAATATGTGAAGGGGGACATCGGCCCCCGCTGTGACCTTTGAACCCCTTGCCCCCTTGTTTGCCGCATGACTGCCCCCTCCTCGTTGAGTTTACAGGGTCTTATCCAGGCCAGTTGTGATACAATGAACCCCTTTGTCTGCTGCTATATGAAGCTGTTATGTAAGAAATAAGACAAGGAGTGAGACCACCCCCCTCTGCTGAACCAGTTCATACCCGCTCGCATGCAGCTCACCGCTGAGGCCAAATCACGGAGTTTTGAGCGTGGAAGAAAAACAAACGTGAGGAGAGGAATCCAGAGTTGGTTTGGACCTGAGAAGGTGTAAGAACTCCGAACAAGCCGTCACAGAAACAAATGACTAGAGAGATCATGAGAGGACTTAGAGCAAACTCATCCATACGTTTGTGGTGTGAAAGGTCACGTGGTGCAGGTCAATGTTACATAAGTCTCCATCCCACTCATTACTTTAATACATTTAATAGTGCACTTTGATTAAGCTGTACAGAAATAATATTAATAAAAAAAGATAAAACATTTGTTCATTTGTAACACAAAGCTTAACATTTACAATACAATACAATAGAATGGTATGATACAAAGCAAACATATATTTGAGGTATAAATATATTTGTTTTAAATTAACTGTCATTGCCATGTGTTATTATTTGGCAGAGACGCTGTTATACATTTATGATATTAACAATGGCTTAGTGAATTAGTCACACAAATCAAAATGAACATGGATGCAAGTGTTACGGATGGATTGATGGATGGATCAACGCCTTCTGAACCACAGTGGAAAGTAGAGAGCAAGAAGCTTACACAAAGGTTTTTCCTTCCTTTACAACGACACGACATTCAATCTGCCCTCGTCCTTACAGTAAAACCTGTAAAATGTCCACCTTTATAAAAGGACCTTTTGCTGTTTACATCTCGTTACTTCTTAAAGGACGTCTGACACAACAGTGCATTGTTTTTTCTCTTTGTGTGAACCTAAAAGCAAGCGTGAAACCTTTTTTAAGTGATGTCCAGCAAACAACAGTTCTGTGCTCTGATGCTTTTTAGTGGTGAGGAGAAGCTTAGTATGGGGAGGGTACTTCTTCTAACCTAGACTTGTTGAATCTTTGTGTGCTTTATATCACTGGATTACGCTGTCACTAGCTAAATAACTTCTTCTGGATATGATATGAGATTATTGGTTTGCAAATAAAAGTCTTTCATTTAGGTGAGCCAGCCACCGTATGCATCTGTCACTGGCTCCATCTACTGCAACGCTAAAACCCTCTCCAGCCACATCCCTAGCTTACACATTCTACCAATTGTCTCCACGCACTCTGCAAACTACCAGCACATTCACGTCTTTCTTCACCCATGGACTCATCAGTCAGGCAGCCATAAATATTTATCTGTTCTCCCTCAGACAGGACAGAGGTGAAACTGAGGGCCACTATCACTGAACAGAATACTGTACATACACATTATGTTGTGACCATAGACCAGTGCGAAAAATGTTTGTTGCTTTGCATACAGACCCCCCCGTCGCTTCTCAGAAGCAATAGCACCCAAAGGATAAAGTTTAAACCTCCCATCCTGCGTTAGCGACATCATGTCCTTTGGCCCAGATCAGTGTTTGTGCGACATGTGTCCTATTGGCATCGCATCCACAGCTCCAATAAAATGGCCCTCAGATGGCAACACTGGCAAATGTTTTACACGCTGACATAATCAGAACAAACCAAGACCTTCAATCCAGGATCCGGGCTTGGCTTGTTTGTTTGAATGTGTGCATAGAGAGTCTTTGATGTCTCCTACATCTCGGATGGAACGGGCGGAATGACTCACTGCAGGTCCTCAGTGGGATCCAATTATAGTTAGCAGTTCAAAGTAGCTGTTGACAATGACGTTGCCGTAATTGCACGCTGCTGTTCATTTGTCCATGGGCACAGTGAATGAGTCATGTATCCGCGCCACCTCAGCAGCACACAAGTGTCCATAGAGTTTGTTGTACCACTCCGGAAAACGGCCCCTGGAATACAAGACAGGAAAGCGATCGCTCATTTAGCGTGGCCCTAGAGCTGCGTGGGTGCTGTTCAGAGCATGACGATCATCCACTCACCTGCAGTCGACTCTGGAGAGATGCGTGAGTCGAGACTTGTTGGACCCGCAGGGCTCGATAAAGTAGCGTGAGGTAAGGACATTGGCTCGAACACCAACCACGGGGGCCCCCTCATGGTCCACAGAGGTACACATGAGTGCACACGCCCCCTTCGGCAGGTCAGTCACCCAGGTTCTGACGGAAGGGAGGCAGGCAGGGGGTTGTAAGTAAAAACAAAGCGTTCAATCCAAGCAGAGCAGCAAAAACCCAGAAGAAAAGCCTCAGAGCTGAGAGGAGGAGGAGGTGGGAGCTCTACCTGAGCACCACGTGGTCTCTGGTGGGATGCGGGGCCATGGTGTTCCTGACGAACTGATACACCTCAGTCCTCTCGTCCAGAGTCTCCAGCACTCTGCTCTCAAGCAGGTCCTCGTCCCAGTGGGCCTGCTCCCGCAGAATGCGGGTCAGGATCTCCTCGGGAGCGGCAGGCACCTCCACGGTCACCTTCCACAGCCGTAGCGGAAACCCATCATGGACCTGGACAAACGGACGGGTTAGGTTACATAAAGTTCAAAAGACGGAGCGTGTAAAATCCTAAGTAATTAGACATTGGAATCAAAACTTCCTTTGTTCAAATCAAAGCTCACACGCTTTGCCTTGTGACTGCCCAAGTGGAGGGAACTGGATACAGGAAATGTAGGCCTGAGATAATTGTGAGGTTGTGTATGTTTTTGTGTGCGTCTCTGTCAAGCTGATGTCATTCTGGGATCCGGCCCAGTAGTGGGATGGGAATGGGAAGGCGAGGACCAGGCCACTTTCACACGACCGTGTTTCTACACAGGAAGCTCTATGTGCTGGCTTTCCACTAGATATGTGGAGCAGCAGGAGCGGGCGAACACAGGAAGCAGATCATTAATAAGACGCCATGTGCTTCGTCAATGGTGTCCTTTTCACTCGGCAGTAACAGACCGATGAGCTGATTTTGCTTTTCTTAATTGGGTGAATTGATTCTCATTGCTTTCACTCTGCAGCAAACGGATCCCTGCACTCAGCTCCTGTCACAGCAAACACAAAGACGGCAAAGACCTGGACGATCAGCTGGGCAAAACGTGTGGTTTACCTTTTTACAGGCCAGCTCGACATGTTCAGGCGTGGAGCAGCTGTCATAGCCTCTGAATTTATCCTTGGCCTCTTTGAGGAGGGCATCCAGACTCTCCTGTAGATACGCCCTGTAGCCTCTCTGTCCAGCTTCTTCACTCGCCAGCTCCTCCAGGCGCCGTGGGAGCAGCGCCTGCTCCACATAGGAGTTCCTGCAGTGGTTCATCTCCTCTGGGATCTGGTGGAAAGACAAGAACGGGAACATTTAATCTCACTGTAAATGCAAAAGAATCCTACTGTATGATCAAAACTGGGCTCTCATAAGGCTGTTGTTTAAGATTTAGGTGGGACCCAGTGAATCCTACTTTTATTCCCGTTTGTCAGTATCATCGTTATAATTCTCAATCCATTTGAAATCTAATTGTTCATGAAGAAGGCTCGTTTTAATTACAGGTAACTACAGGCCATTTTGCACAGGTCCTCTTCCTGTCATTAGTGTCCACAAGCACTTAGAAATCTGATTTACAAAAAAAATTAAGGAGTTAACTGAGTTATGTGACATCAACATCTCAGGAAGCCAGGAAGTGTTCCCACCCTCCAATAAAACCATGGACATTAATACTCCACAGGCTGTATAGCTAATGATTACTGTAACATGTCAGAGCTGGACAGAGCAGGGAATGGAAATCACATTATAATTATGTAGCGCCTTGATCACTTCTTGTTTAAATATAAACAAGACATTTGTTTTGTAGAAACCTGGAATCAGATGCCAGATGCATTTTACGTAATCGTAACATGGACATTATGAATCGTTGAGTGTTATGTAACTATTGTCATTTACAGGACAAACACACACTACAGTGAGGTAGATGTGACCTTTATTATGTCAGCAACACACCTTCACTCACCTCAGCAGTAGCTTGGCCAGTAAATGTTTAATCGGCATACATTTGTTTGTTCATCACTCACCCGGAAGAGTTTCCTGCACTCCTGGATCATGTGTGCCAGGCCATGAGTGGCAGCCAGGTTCTCGTTCAGGTCCCTCTGGTCCGGTTTCCCCAGAGTCGGCTTCCTGTTCATCACCCTTTGACCAGGGAAAAGGACGAGAAGAGGAAGCAGTAGATAAGTTATCTGTGTTCATAATGTAGAACGCAGGGGAAGGATCATGAGCGGAAGGCGGATGGCAGAGGTTTGCTGTCTACAGCAGATGAACTCTGCTGCACCAAAATAAGTCTATTAGTTCCCTGGAGAAGGGTTTATGTAACCTTTCCACTTCCTCTATCTCTCCTGTTTCCCTCCTCTCCCAAGTTTAACTCTCTTCCTTTAAGTCTCTTTTGTTTTTCAAAAGAGACCTTTTCCTGTTTTCCCAATCTACAGCACATTGTATTTTATAATAACCCACCTGTGCCAGTGCTAAAACTGAAAGCAGCACCTCCCCGCTGACTGAATACGACGGCACACCCACCTCGGCGACGAGCTCTCCTTGCGGCGCAGCGTGTTGAGGTGGAAGAGCGACGGGGCCAGGCAGACGGCCAGGTTGGTGGGGGTCATCTGGTTCTCGGCCACGCTGGCCGTCACGTCGCTCAGCAGGCACAGCAGCGTGCGCAGGGCCTCGCGGTTCTCGTCGGGCAGCAGCAGCACGGCGGCGCGCGCCGCCTGCAGACGCAGCTCTTTGGGCATGTCTGCAGGGGGATAACAGCGCGTTACGGAGGCTGTTATGCGTGTGCTGCAGCCGTCACGCTTCATGCACAGGCTTCTGCTTCACCCCACAGAGCACACGGTTCCGACTTCTTAATACCATTGATCAGTTCATGTCAACAGGGAGCAGCAGACAGATGACTTGATAGTGAAGCGGGGGATCTACAGGGTACATACATGACCTCATTCCACAAGTATTTCCTGTGCTCCTCTTGTTTGTTTTCCTTTTACGGTTTCACAACTTCTTTCAACACGGCAGGCATCTACAGCCCTAAATCAACAGACCCGTGTGCGCTGCTGCACCCTCTTTGCGATGTGGGGTAAAAGCGCGTGTGACCGACTTTGTTTATGTGTTCTTACACTGATATATCTGGAGAAAGGTCTCGGACAGCTTGCTGGTGAGCAGGGGCTCTGGCAAGTCTCTGAAGTACTGCTTCAGCATGTCGGCAACATCGTATGCCGACTGGCCCTCGTAGCTGACGCCTCCCCCGTCGGCGCCTCTCGCCTCGTTCATCTGGCGAAGAGCTTGAATTCGGGATTTAACACCAGATTTCCTGAAAAGGCCCACCTGTAAGTAGATGAGGACCCAGTAAGTAAAATGAGTGCACACACAGGTCCTTGTTTATTTGCTTATTATACAATATTTAGCCTTTAACGCGCATCAGACATGATGACTGTGTCTTGTAAAGCTACAGATTGCTGTGGCTGTTACGCAATATTCTTCGACGTATCCCTAAACCTAGATTACGGTTAATATGGTTACATCACAACAGATCTTGTTGACTGTATTTACAAAAACCTCCCATGACACCCGGCCGACATTCCTGGGAGTGTTTTGTGCACAAAACAGCAATGTTGGGGAGAAAAGGAGGAAAAACGCCATCGACTTCTTAAGTCTGAATATTTTCCACCAGCTTTCACCACTTTAAAACAGAGGTGCCTTGTCCTGTGTTGACCAACGAAAACAGCTACTTTCCACCTATCCTTACTTTCCGTCCTGTTTTAATGTATATTGACATATGTTGTACTGTATACGTCACCTGGTCCAAGCACTGGTTGTGCAAGTAGCGCATGGCCTGCTGGATTCCCTGAGGGAGGGGCTGGCCTGTCCGCTGGACGATGACTTGCAGTGGCACACCGAACACATTCCTGTCTTTGTAGTCGCGCACCTTAATCCGCTTCATAAACTTTGGCACCGCCCTGAATTAGAAAAATCGACACAAACCAAAGGTGTCATATTATTATTATATTTGGTGCATGGCACTGGCATCGATCTTTAAATAGAGCACATTGTTAGCAATTGAGCCGTAAAAGGGATTTACTACAAATTAGCCTTAGTGACCAAGTAGAAAACCAATCAGGTACATCAACCTGTCTTCAGGTGGAAATAGGAGGATAAAGAGGGTGGGGAAAGAGGGAAATGGAAAATACAGGGGCTCCTGCTTTATTCTATACATGCCAACTCATAAAGCAATGTGTGTGTGTGTGTGTGTGTGTGTGTGTGTGTGTGTGTGTGTGTGTGTGTGTGTGTGTGTGTGTGTGTGTGTGTGTGTGTGTGTGTGTGTGTGTGTTTCAGGGCTTAAACATGCAGCCCAACAGTTTCACAAGAATGTGCCCACAGATTTACGGTTGTGTGTCCATGTGCATGGGTGTGAGTGTGTTTAGCAGAGATGCTATGCGTGTCTCAGAACAAGCTTGTCTTTGTAAGACGCGCTCACAAGACCCAGAGTGCTTCTCAAAATGACATTTTTGGGGGGGAAATGAAGAAGGAGCATGTTGTGTTGCTGGAACAGACTTCTGAATATGCGTGGGCCTCCGGCAGCCAACAAGCAGCGCCTGTCTTTTTGTGAGCCACAGCCGGTCATAAGACCGTCCTAATGCCTGCAACGTCTGTCCGCCGCGGGCCTCGGGTCCAAACAACCACAGAAACAGGAAAATACTGACTATGATTCGATTTATTCTTCACATCTGACCCCGTGGAGCTGAACCAAACAGGTAACCCTGGCCACTTGCTTGGGTCACAGCAGTTTTACTGTAAAGTGTTTAGTATTGCTTTTAGCCCAGCGTTTCCCCATTATGTGGATATTAGAAAGCAACGCTGCTACTGAAGGCTCGGTAAACGGCCTACGAAGTGATGTCAGAAGTGGCACGGAAGGCGACGGTGGAGGGATAATTGTGGAGTGCAGATTTTTCCAGCCTCCAGCTCTTGTAACACCATGCGTGTGAACTGCCATGATTGCCCCGTTGAGAAAAAGACGATGTACACCCCTTCCCAGCAATTACAGGCCTGGGAAAAGAATGTGAAACCCAATCTCCGCAGACAGCCGTCATCACACTATACAACAACCTGCACATGGAAGGGACTGAGGAGAATGGAGGGGTAGCTGGCTGCCTATATAGACAACAATTACCTGCAAGCTCAAAAAAGAAAAAACACCTTCGCTTCTCTGCACCCCCCCCCCCATTTAACACTCACCAGCTAAAGCCATGCTTGTTCGTAGGGGTGTGCCTCTCCAGCAGAGCCGTGAGCTGCAGCAGCGAGAGCTTCTGAAGTAGGTTCATCTGCAGCACAGACTGGCAGCTAATCTGGAGCTGGGCAGAGGCCAGGCTGGGCCGGTGGGAGTTCTGGAAGCTGGGCCAGCGAAGCTTCTGTGGCCTGGAGAACGGAGAAGGACGGAGAACATGATGTCAGCGTGAGAAGAACGGCTTTGTGAAAGAACTGCCGGGATCTGCGTCATGCTTTCTGTGTACATGTAAGCTTAGGAAATAACACACAGTCACACAGTGTTTGTAGTCGTCTGAGGCAAGTGATCAGTTCAGGGATTACAGGGATTTATGTACACATCAATCAAGAGATTGTCCATAAGACTGAAAACCTGCACAGAACCCCCCACCCCCCCCCATCGGTGTAATTCTGCCTGGATTCCTGAAGAAACAGCAACAGGCTCCTTGGAGACCAAGCAGCATTCCAGAGTACGCAGCATTACATAAGGAGAGGAGTCTCAGCGTGTCCCCCGAGTTAATCTCTGCTGTCACTTGCTATTCAACCTTTTTTTGTTCATCTTTATGTCTGTATTCGTCTTTCTATTGTGCCATCGTTTGACTGTTTATCTTAACTCTGCTGGCTTATCTTTACCTATAAATGACAGACATTTTCTCTCCACTGACCTGCTGGTCCGGGTCAGAGATGCTCCGACGCCAGAATCTCTTCTCTCTCTCATGCCCTCCTCGCCCTCGCCCAGCGGGTTTCCCGTGCTGTCTTGGTCACTTCCGTTTTCCGCCTCCTCCAGCCGATTCTGCAGAGGAGACGACGGACACGGGGAGGCCGAGTCCAACGCCGAATCCGAGTCCCCCTCTTCCTCTTCCTCCTCCTCTTCCTCGCCAGCCACAGCCTCAGACCAGGCGTTGACAAACCGCTGCAGGCCGCTAACGCGCTGCAGCACCTCCTCCAGTTTGTGCTCGTCCCCTTCCTCCTCTTCACCTTCCTCCCCCCGCTCGGTGTAGGGGACGTTGTCGTAAAAACTGAGGCGGCTGTCGACAGATCCCGAGGAGCTGCGATGCTGCCGTCTACTTTGGTGTCCTCTGAGGGTCACCGAGTTCCCATTTTCGTTTCCATTACTGCGTGAAGTGCTGTCTCGCAGCGCTTTGGGAAAGGTCCCCGGCTTGTGCCCTTCCGGCAAGTAGAAGATGATCATGCTTTCGTCTTCCTCCTCCTCCTCCTCTTCCTCCACTTGCCTGCAACTGTCTCGAGCGCTGCAGTTGTTCCTGCGGTTCTGCTCATCGACCGTCATCCCATTAGCAGCGTGGCAGGGGATGGGTGGGGCAGACTTAGGTGGAGGTGTCGGCTGGCGATCTGAAGCTTGCTGCTGAATGCTGAAAAGATCAAACCCCTCCAAATACATGCCTCCCCTCTTACTAGAGGCTGCTGCTGTGCTGTGGCTGCGGGCGCGAGTCACGGGGCTCGGGGTGCTCACCGCGCTCCCACTGCTAGCTTCCGAGTGGCTGCTCCCAGTGCTCCCAGTGCTGCCGTTGCTGGTCTGAGTAGAGTAAGATACGGAGCGATTGCGGTTGAGCGTCATGGTTTGCGTGGGACTGCGGTGGTGATTGAGGTTATGGTTAAGGTTCATACTTGAGATGTCTACACAGTTGAGCCTTTTTAACTTGTCATCGTCTAGACCCTCTTTAATGACAGGGCCACTGATTTCTATCTTCCCTCCGCTGGTGCTCCCCTTCTTCTTTTTCTTGGAGGAGGAGCCACTGCGCACTCGAAGACTCTCCATCCTCTTCAAGAAACTTTTAGCTCGTGAGCGTGTGCTCTTGCCACTGCCGCCCCCTCTGTCCAGGCTTCCACCGAGCCCCGCCATCGCTGTTTTCACATCAAACGTGAACTGTCCAAGTGTCTCGAGGGGCGATGGAGGCAACCCATCGGACAAGGAGTCTTCATTGGCGCATCCTGACCCACCTGTGCCCGAGGACGAGCACATGCTCGCAACAGAGCTGGCACGAGTGGCACCTGCAGGTGCAGCCTCGTTGGCCAGGGCAGCGCCACGGATCTTCTCCTCTCCTCTTCCTCCGCTCCCACTGCTGTGGATGGAGCCCACTTCAGGCTGCTCGCTGAGGTCGGTCAACACGCTCTCTGAACTATTACCCTCACGTAGGACACGCTTGCCCTTCTGGGACACATGATCAACTGGTAACAGTGACTGTGCAGCATCCATTGGCAGTGAGGAGAAAACCTCCAGCTCCTCCATACGAGACCAACGCTTGCTGTCTCTCTGGAAGGTCCAGCGGCCACTGATGGCACACGGTTCATCCTCGTCAGAGTCCTCACTCTGGAAAAAGAAAAGAAGGAAAACACAGTGAGCTGAAGTAAAAGAATTTTAGACTTTTGATTTATGATTGGAAAAAAAACCTACATCAAATTATAAGACATAAAATGGCCACTAACATGATTACAAAACCCCTGGAGGGGAATCAGGAAATTCCTTTAAGCCCCCCCTTAGCTCATTGTGCAGCCGGCCAGACTAGGGTGACGTCTGCCTACAGTATTTATTCCCTACTTATTCATTGCAACTGCTATTACTGCTTCCTTATCTATTACAGAGATAGTCATGCTGCCAGGAATGTGAAATAACTATTCACGCTATTTGTTGTGGATGGTTGTCAGTATTATAAAACATACAATGAAGCTATAGACTCACGAAATGCCACAAGACATTTGCAGCATGAAACTATTATCACAACAAGATAGAAATGCAAAAGCAGGGCAGACGGGGAGATGAGGATTTAACAGAGAGGGAATGTGAAGACGTGAGAAGATCAATGCATTCCTGAGCTGTCTACTTGGGGGGTTGTCATCCCACAAAAATGGCAAATAACCTCTTTGACTGCTCTATTCTGCTGACTTCTGAAATGAAAGGTGACACAGAAAGGGTCATTCTAATGAATACCACCACACAGAGAACAAGGATGTCCCTATGTAGCATTTCAGGCCTATAGGGAACTGCGGTTCACTTGTTTAAAATGAAACCATTATTGTCACAAAGTGGCATTATAAGTCAGTCGATGTTTTCTAAAGCTGGATTATTCACACAGTTAAGCGGTTGCTTCCTTGACAGAGATGAATAAAAGGAAACTAACCTATACAATCAAACACAGTATTGCCTACTCAGCATGATTACAGACAGCAGATAGTTGGTCTCAAAATGCAGCACCAATTCATTTCTTGTGAGCCAGAAATAGGAGGAAGTTCTCGGGAAAGAAGAGGAGCTTCTTTTGAGTAGGGGGAGTTCCTGGTAAATGCAACCCCTTCATTTAGACATTAAAGCTATCCTCCTTGCCCTAAGGGTCCTCACACACCACTTGATTTAGAAATAAACCCAACAGGTTCCTTCTCATTAAACTACATGAGAAAAAACACAAATTTGCCCCGTGGCCAGGAGTGAACTGGTGGTGGAGGTGAGGGAATGAATTTGTGGTCGGGGAGCTCGCAAAGGGGCTTTTCAGGAAGGAGTTCATGTGGGTGCATATGCACTTACTCGTTTTCTTTGTGGTGAGATCTCCAGTCTCATTAGAGCACACTTGTTGAGGGTGTTCAGTCTCCTGCAAGCACAAACACATTACATTTTATATATGTATGGATATATATTCTGCCGTTCTATAAATACGTGTGGATGGATGGACGAAAGGATGAAAACATCATGAGGTGGAGAGAAGGAAGAATGAGGTTTTTTGGGGCACTTGGGCTGGCTAATGAGCTGCTGAAGGATAATTCCCACATGAGCAGAGAAAGAGAGGCAGACAGAAAAGTGGAGGGTCTGCTGGAGTGGCGACAAAAACTTGGGGAGGGGGCCGAAAGCTTATCCCCCCAGCCACCTGGTGAAGGGGAGCAAGGGTGGTGGTGGGGTCCACCCTCTGGAGGGCTCTTAGATCATGTAACAATGGGTAGATGAAGGGATGGGAGCTGGGGGATAGCTGGGGATGGGGGGCTGAAAGGCTGCCAGGAGGAGACGCTGAGATGATAGCTTCCAGATGCATGGAAGGACACCTGCTGTCTTTTATTAGAGAGTTTGAATTTGATGAAGGAGTCAACTCCATCAAAAAGCCATTAACCTCCCCCTCATATGCTAATTAAAAAGGATAGAGGCACCAACTATAGAGCAAACCCTGTTTGGACACAATGCACTGACTGTTTAACCTGTGTTACATGTAAATGCACAAAGCATTTATTCCACACTAGTGGATAGTAAATGACACAGGACGCCCTGCAACTCATCACACATGGAGTAAAAACTTGATGTGAAGAGCATTGCGTGACTGCAGCATCTAACAGTGAAAGGCAGAGGGGAATTATGCCGCGACTTTAATGGCTGTGGTAAAAGCACTATGAGCTTCAGAGGGAGAACAAACTGTGGATACAGAGAACTGAAAAGAACGAGGGAAAGGTAGAGCACATAGCTCAAGGTGCTTATCGCCTCATTCTTTCATCTCATCTGCAGCTTTCCATAGCATGTCTCCTTTTGAAGTCGTGCCCTCGTGGTTTCACTTGAGGGAGAACAAGATATAGAATAGAAAAAAAAGAAGGGAAAGAAAAGGAATAACATCAAAAGATAAATAAGCACAAAGGGATCAGTATGACTTGTAATCTCACCTGCAGAGAGCCTCAATAGCATCCCGATGGAGGAAATCATGGTCTCTGGTGACTGAGGAGATGTCGATGGGGAACTGGGCATCTGAGGAGAGTTGATTCAGATTAGCGTGGGTATGTCTGCCGCCAAATGGATCGGCATGTTCAGATGAAGTTAAAGATACAGCCCCTAGCCTCCAGAAAACACCCACCCACTCAAGCACCCACTGTAGCCTCCCTTCCCACCTTCGCTCCCCCCACACAGCCTTGATGAAAAGCTAAAAGAGGAAGTAGCGTCTTAGCCGACCAAACAAACACAGCTGCAGCTTTCAGACCCAGCAGGCAGGGGGATGTGGTGCACAGAGGGAGAGAACAGGGGATTGACTGAGGAATGACAATAGGTACTCCATGGCCACTCAGAGGCCCCACTTCCTTTTCTGCTTGTTGTTCTTTTTATCTCATTAACGGAATGACTTCTTCACATGTTAAAGTAAAACTTTAAATTTATTGACGTATTTGTCTAGCTTATCGGTCTATGGATGGATAAAATACCTGAAAATGCTTCTCTGGAATGTGGTGACCCAACCCAAAATGGGAATCTTGTATCTAAACCCTTGGGGATGATCCCATTCAGCTGCGGCCAGCACCTTCAGCTCACAGTACTGAAAACAGGCCTATCAGTATGCTTATCTTTAGTGGGGCAATAGTCTTGACAGCGCAGACAATTGAGATTGTCCCTTGGATACAACGGCAGGAAAAATGCCTCACGCATCACCAGAAATTCCTGCTCGTGTGGCAACGGCCATCGCTTGCTGAGGCCTATTGTGGTTTGCACGTTTGTCTTGATGCTGATGTGTACACAAAAACAGTGTCATCACATGCGCAGGGACACAATGAGGTTTCCGTTCAGAAAGGAAACATTATATGTTTAAGAGACAACAAGCAATGACCTGTTTGACAAGGATAGATTAGTTCCGCCTTCATCTTCCTGCCGTTATGTAACAGCAACTTGAATGGCCACGGTATGATTTACTATAGTTTGAGTGGTTCCACACAGTGTAGGGAATGTTGAGCACATGAGGGTGGAAATGTATTTAACCAAAAAAAGCGAGGTACAGAGCAGACAGACAAAGAATTCTTCTAAATGTGAGGACACATATGAGAGACTTATAATGAGTGTCCTTACCTTCGTAGAGTTGGGCGTACTGTGGAAACCCTGCTGCTCTGAGCCAGGTGCAGGCCTCTTTGGCTTCGATCTCTACAGAGGACATGGAGAAGAACAGTGGCGAAAGGGATGATTATCATAAACAATCATGTGACAAATCAATCCCAATGAGAAGCACATTTCAACAAGACATCAATGTGAACTGCTTGAACTTATTTCAATATAATAAGTGTTGCTAATGCAGTGCATCTGACATCTTATGATGCCAATATAGAAGATTTAATTTATTTTACCATGACCCATCGTAACAAACTCTCCATCATGGAGATTGTCCTGCGACTGAATGATGAGTTCCACTGTATGCTAGACAGGGGACAGGGACATGTCCCAGTTATGTGTGAAAGCCCTTTAGATGGCATATGCCAAATGGCTGCCCATCCCAGCATCCTCAGTTGCGCCACCACCCCCACAATCAGCAGTTTAAAAGAGACAAAAACGTGTCCTCGGGGCTCAAAGAGCTGACTTTACAATGTCCTCTTTAGCGCACTGATAGCAAGTACAAATGTAGCACAACCTTGAGAAAACCTTGTCAACAAAACCTGTGGCACAAAGGCAGGAAAAGACTGACAAAGTCAAGTGACATCTAACGTAATACTTATGTGTGAAGTCAAAAATTCACAGACAACTAAAACCCAAACCTGTTGCAGCTCTACAAGAGGTTTTCTTAGTACTGGTGTTAAACTACAGGCAATAAAATGCAGTGGAGTTCATTTTATCAACAGCATTTGACTAACGACGCCAGCAGCAGGTCTACTTCACTTCAAGGCTAAATTACACCACGACCTTTTATCTCAAGTTCAAGCATATAAGTATAGAAAGAAAAACAGACATTTTCTCTAAAAATATGTAATAAAGATATTAAAGTACCTTCAAGCACTACAAAGGACAAGGACCAGAGAAAGTTAAATTTAACGCACAGACAAAGACAGGTCTACTGTTGTAAAGGCTCTAGGCTCAACCATGTACATTTACATACCAAAAACAAGCCTAGACGGCAGACAATCCCACTAACAACAAGGTGTGACACGGCCAAGACAGGGTCTCCCCTCTGCCACAGCAGACGACAGCAAACACAGACACCAGCATGCACCCGCGTGTCAAACAGCACATTAACAAGAATGTTTTAACAACTTTTGATTCAAGATGACCTCTGGTTTCCCCTGACTACATTCTGAAAACTGCTTGTGGACAGACATGTTTGTATGTATGCGTGTGAGGTGATGATAGGTTTTCTTGAGTGAGCGACCCCATAAGAATTGTAGAATCCACCATGAAAAATGAAGCTGCGTTTTTGGAGGGAAGTGCAGGGCTAGAGGTTGCTTGTATATCTCTCTGTGTGCGAACCGTGTGTTTGCAAAGACCAACCTCATGTTTAAAGACAAACCACTCAAAAGACAGTAAAGCCATTGAAATGCAAATTAGACACATGGTTAGCTTTTCACCAACCCCCCCAAAAAAGCTAGGGTATCCAATAAGTGCTTTGGAGGGAAGCTATCCAGTGACACACCCCATTGAGCTAGAATGTGTGTCAAATCTACTTTAGAGTGACATAATATGGACTTAGTCTGCCTGGGAACCAACAGTATTGTGCAGGTGGATCAAACTGAATAATATTTGTCACTGCACTGCTTTTTGTCTCTATTCATTCAAGGCGGAGAAAGAATATTTTTCTCTTTTGTTTGGCTGCAGGAAGTGGACGGGGCATGGGGCATCCAGCACAAACAACCAAACAATGGAGCCACACACACATGTGGACTGCTGGGTGCATCTGGAATCTCAAAAACAAGTTGTTTTGAAGATGCCATGGAAGAACATATCAGGCAAACATATCATCCTTCAATACAATACAGCCAATACAGTTCAATTTGTCTTTGTAAAGATAACTTAAGATTTGAGAGTGTGTTCATTTTTTTCCTTCCCACTGTCCGCCCTAATTCCTAAGCCGCCAGGGAACTACCTCACTTCCTCTTCCTGCTTCCCTCACAGGAAGAGAGCAGAGCGGCGCTGCTGTGGACGCCAACCACCCGGCTAAAGGGCCCTACCTTCGTTTGTTCCTGGCCAGATAATAGGCAGAGCTGCAGCCAAGACAAACACAGGCTCCGGTGATTGTGTGCACTTACCAAACGTCCTCGTGGCTGATGACCGCTAATATGACACCAAGAAAGGTATAGAAGAGTTACCCTCAAGTTGAAAAGTGTTGGCCACCTAGATGACAGCTTTTGGACGACATGTCCAATTGTAAACAGCGCAACAGAAAGCAAATATGCAAGCAGTCGGGCCAACGCAGCGCTAAAAAATACAAGCTAGCGCGGTAATTATGCAGTACGCGGCACACGCTTCTCCACATGCCTATTGTCTTTTCTGAGGCAGCACATTCTGGCCACATCCTTCATGTTTGCTTTAGCAACAGCTGTTCAAGAAGAATTCAATGCCGTTAAAGTGTAGCTTATCACAATCAGATATACTTACACAGCAGTTCACCAGACCCTTGTCATTCTGACCCCAGTAACTGTCTGCCTGGTTAGCTGACAAACAAAGATTGTGGTAAGCAGTCGAAACCAACAGACTCGACACGACCAGAACATCCGGTCCTGCTACAAAGTTGGTCTGAAAGACGGATAAGTGGCCTCGAAGGGAACAGCTGGACAGCATAACTGGTATCTTCTCTAACAGACAAGGTTTAATTAAAGTCTTGCCTCGTCAAAGAAATATATAAAAGAAAGAAATCCCTTCAGCTGGATTTCATACACACGCATTTGATCACGCAACAGACACGTCATCTTCCCCAGTCTCTGGGAAAGAGAAATGTAAAACAACTATCTAAAGGCAACAAACCCTAAGCCAAACCAGTGTTAATACAGATTTTATAGATAGTTTATTGTCAAAGCTGAGCTGGTCACTGGGCAGTCAAAGTTAAGCCTTGCCAACTGCATCGCTGTGTTGAATTCTAAAATTATCCATCATGGTTTTTCTTTGTTTTCCTTTTCCCTGTGCTCACCCACTTCTCTTCCACTCTTTTTGCTCTTTTCAACTGTGCTCACCACTTCTCTCCTTTCCTGTGGCAGGAAATTCTCACAATTGCTGGCCAAGGTCCCCCTCCTGCTCAGGAGGCAGTAAAGGTCTGGTTTGGCCAAGACTGAATGCTCAGCTCCATTGGGAGTTAGTCTGCAGCTAGAAAACAAAGAAGGCAGCTCCCCACTTCAAAGTCTCAGCTACATAATGTACATGGCAAACTGGATGTCAAGTGGCTGAATTTTGGGGTCTAGACATTTCAAGTAGAAAGATGAAGAGGTACTTTAAGAATAACAGAAGTTCTGAAGTATTGTGGCTTATCCCAAATGAGTTGATAGCTCCAATTGTACAACAACCCAAGCAGCCAAAAGGTTCTAATCAGCTACAAGTCTGAGCGGGTCGTTCTGAAGAACCCAAAAAGTGGGAAAACACAGCTAATGTTATAAGCCAGGCTGGTAGCAACAACCCAGAAAAACTAGCGTTTGTTCTTCATGTGTTGAGCACTGAGTACAGCTCTGTAACTGAATCATGATCTAGGAATGATGACAAAATCCTTATCAGCTTCAATATCAGCTAGAGAAAACATGGTTTTTAACATCACAGGTGCAAAATCCTTACGATACCCTACTGGAATGCAAAAATGACCAATAATATGTTTTCTTCGTCACGGGGATCATGTTTTTAGAGCCTACGTCTGAGACAGCTGGTGTTAACTGAGAAGGCCTGGCTGTAGGCTATGTGAGATGGTGCCAGGAGTGCCGCCATCTGGCTAGCCTCAAGCTATGCCCTGTTGAAACACACACTCTTATACCATAGCCCGTACCAGTTATCCACCGCCAGCAGGCACAGGCATCCACAGACATAGATGCATGCAGACTCACAGCTGGCCCAGATGGGTCGTCGCTGAGCTGACCCCAAAGGGCACAGAGCCCCACGCCGACAGATTTATGCTCACAAGGAGAACCCTAGCCGCGGATCAGGTGATCGGGCAGATTTAAAGTCTCCGAGAACCTTTCCACAGCCAGTTGACAGCCGACCTGCTGGGATAGCTGATGTGTTCATGAACAGATCTGAGAACAGCCTTGTACCTCCAGCACAGAGAAGGTTAAAGTCAAGATGAACACATGTGTCTCCTCAGCGGACACGCAGGAACTGCGCTCCAGATGGATGTAAATCTTCCAGATAAGCCCTCAGCTCACTTCCTGTTGCACTATAAGTGTAGATAAAAGCACATTTCCTCATCTGTTCTTCTCACAAAACCAACACATCTATAACCACACCTAGGTGTAAGAAATAGGAACATGCAGTGAAAGAGTGAGTAAAAGGCTTGCTATTTTAGGATAGGATATCTGACTATTCCAGTGTAACACAGCCTCTATGTTAGCAGTTACTTTAACCAATGTCCATTCACCTTGCGAACCTCCTGGCTTCGAGTGTCTTTCAGCACGTTCCTAATGGTTATATGGCTCAGCTGAAGCTCGCCATGCTCATATCAGCTTAAGGGGTTGAGGTAGATAAAAAAGCCATGTGTTGAAACAAACAGTAAAAACAGTTGAAACAAAGGGCCAAAGCTCTCAAATCAAGCAAAGTCTGCTGGTAACAGCCCCAAAACCTCCCCCCAGTCCCCATTAGCAAAAGGTCGGCAGCCAGGCAAAAGGCAAAGGCAGTTGAACCAACTGGAGGCACTGGGATGGCAGGGGTGTCAGGGACCGGTGCTTCTGATCACCATCACACAGAACCAACTTATTCATTACAACTGAGTAATTAAAGGTCTGATTGAGAAAATTTAAAATATACCTTTATAGGTAAATATCAAACCTGAATATACGGGAACGTCGGGATATTCAGGTTTGGAGCAGGAGCGGACACTTTTGAAGAGGTCCTGAGCTTTCTTATCTGACAGCCCGAAGCACTGCGCGAGAAGAAGCCGCACGTTCGCGTCTCAGGAAAAACTCCTAAGCGTTTTAAACACTAAAGCTAAAAGAACGTCGTGGGGACGGATCGTTATTCAAAGCACTGTGTTTGATTTAATTGAGGAATAGAAAAAGGTTTAAGTGCAAGGGCAAAATGATAAGTTTAACACAAAAACACAAAACGCTAATCGTCCAAACGCGTAATGTAATGTTTATAAATTACTTACGTGTTAATATCATTTTCAATGTCTCAGCATAAAACCAGGTTTCCTCCAGTCAGATCAGTCCAGCGTTAGGACGAAGCCCGCATGATAAATCCAGAGTAAACTCAAACTATAAAGTCCGATCCAAATGTGTTTTGGTCGTCGTGCAAGAGAGTAAATCCATGATTATACTTTGATTTCAGGTACACGACTCACGGAAAAACACAATCCTACAATTTTCAATTCCCCCAACAGCGAGTCCTTGAATGAAGCGGTCACCGACAGGAATGTGAATGGGAGTAGTGTGAATCAAGCTTTAGGAATGGGCGGCTGCGCCGTGGCTCCGCCCCCCGCGCGCTCGGCACCTGATAAGAAGCCAGAGCCCAACAGATCCAATCTGGCAACTCCAGCCCATTACACGTCTGCAGCGATTACCACCGGCCGCAGATCATTACACTAAAGATGTAGCTTTTACTCCACACCCGATAACATTTCTAGATGTAATTTATCCAAAATACAAATTCGCTTGTATAAATTTTGCTGGCATGAAAATCGAAAGTGATTAATTCGCTCCTCAGGGACCCCCTCTCCTCATTCCTCGTCTCCCCTGTGCGCCCCCTCTAACAGATTGTAATCGCCTCGGAGGCTGGTGCCCAGTTTGCATATCATTAAGAAACAGTGGAGACGACTGCGAGCGTTTTTTGTGAAGTCCGTCTGAAAAGCGCAAGTGTCGTGGTGAAAGAAGCGCAGTTGGAGACGCGGTGGGTGCTCCGGCCCCTACTCGTGGCGCCTCTGACGCTCGGGATGACGCTGCGGAGCGCCGGGGCTCAGTCTAAGCACATGTACATGTAAACACTGCCGCAGCGCTAAACCTTAGAGTAAACAAGGGCATTATAATTACTACAACTGGCAATCAGTGCAGTAATGGGGCAATATAGGAAGTGATTTCTAAATATCTCGAGGGTATAAAAATATGAATAGGTTATTTTCTGCCTACATGCTGGTTTTTAATATAATTAACTTTCATGCCTCTAGGAAATATTTTAATGCCAGTTAATGTGTGTGTATAATGAGGAGGTACGGCTGTCGCTCATTACTCATATTCATACCTGGTCTATTGCTAAAGGGCTTGGTGAGTTTTTCCTGTATTCTGCACTTTTCCTCAATCCAGCGGGCTCGATTCACACTTTCCAAGAACTACCACCGCGTCAACGTCTGGCGTTAGCCTTCAGTTTGGCATCTGCTTTATTGCCATGGTAACGCACAGGCCGTGAGGTGGTGCAGAAAGGGAAAGCCAGATGAGGAAAAAACAAGTAATCCAAAGCTTGGACTGGCAGATAGCGAAGGAAAGGATGAGGCAGAAAATCCTGGCTAACTCTGCCGCCTGATGTTGGCTGCTACGCCCGTCCCAGCTGACGGAGGAGTCACAAGTGATTCACCCTTAGATCCTTCGAGCTAACCTGAGCAAAATCACGAGTTAGCACAGTGCAGGCATTCAGGAGAAGGGCCTGGAGCTTGTATCACGCTGATACTTCATGACCAAACATATAAGCCATTTTTTTATATGAAAGTGTTTGAACAGTTTTTAGAACACTACACAGTAATACTGTTGGGGTGCCACAGGCTACAAACCTTGTTTCCCTGTATGTTTCCCTCTATGTCAGTAATTGGTGTTTACGGTAGGCTTTATGCAGCACCACCCAAACAAAATCCCAAGTAAGTCTATTTGGATTTCTGTTATTGGAGTTATATAACAATTTGTTCGCCATTGGCCATTTTGTGTTTTAAAGAACCTTTGTTATTATTCATGGGCTTTGCTGGGGGTCTGTGGGAACCCAAACACAAGAAATGTCCACAAAACACAAGGATCAACGCAGGCAGACTTTCAAAATAGCAAATTCAATCCAGCTGTAAAGTTTTCAAACATTTTTGATTTAGGTTAGGGAGATAGTCTTTTATGCTAATAACATGATTCAACACAACCTGTTGAATGTTTGTAGGTCCAGTGCTACAACACCTCTATGGGTTTACACCCACCAAAAAAAGGATTATATCAACTAATAAATAAAGGACATAGACAAAAAAAAAAGTCAACGCCAGTGGAAAACATCATTTCACAAGGAAAGCCTCTTGTGATTTTGCTCCTAAATCTGTAACCTGGAGGCAGAGGGAAAAATAATGAGGCACTGTTAGTGTGTAAAGTGTGTATGAGAGTGAGGGAGAGGAGAGAGAGAGAGAACGCAGAGAGGAAGGAGAGATGAAGCGAGATTACCAAACAAGGCCTAATCTCCGAGCCACAACAAAACTCGACCACCCAGAGGCTGCATCCAAAAAGCCAACCCTGAGCTACACCCTCAGCCGAAACGGGTCAACAACCCCGCTCAGAGACCAGGGGCTTCATGCCGCCGACTTGTTTTGTGATGGCAAATACGCAATAATACCAGCGCATGTTGATGAATGTGTGTGGTAAAGTATAAGAGATCAGACAAGCAGACTGCTGCTGCTGCCAGTGGCTCAGGGGCAAATGAGTGTGTCTCTTTGGAGTGTCTGCAATTTTCATTCATCAAACGCTTGTTAGAGTCAGACGCTTGTTTGGCTTATGATTCAGATTCAGATTAAATACACACAAGGATAAATAGGGCTTTGGACAAAAGAGAGGAAACGGAGAGATGGAGGAGTGTTACAACAGACACACACAAGAGATTAGAGATGCTGCAAAACGTGACTTTTCCTCGAACAGATATAAAAAGGGGGCCTTTTGCCTGGAACGGTGGGAAATTTTGCGGGATTATCTCATGCTTCATGAAGGTTTTCCTCATGTCTGTAGAAGCTCTAAATGATCAGTATTCTGAAGACAAACCACAAGAACTGCCTTATTTGCTCTGTCAAAGCACTGCTGCAATGTCGTCGGGTGAAGTTCCTTTTGTAGGCTATAAACTTTACAGCGTCACCTCTGACCCTGACACACAGAAGGAGGGGCTTGGAAGAGGAAGAGAGAAAGTGAGAATAAAAAAGGCTTAACAGTGAATAAGAGACACAAAAAAGACTGAAAAAATAAAGATATTCTCCCACCATAGGAAGCGTTCAGGGCTTGTGTTCCCTTCTTCCTCCAGCGCACATGCAAACACCCAAGGCCACATCAACAGAGGCTCACAGAAGAGATAACCAAACGATAGGCCTCCAGGTCATAGCTGCCATCCTGGGTTACAGATGAACCTATTAGGTGGGTGTAGAGGATCCATCCTGCACCAGTATGTGCTTGTGTCTAGATCCAGTTTTAGGTAATGGCTTTAACTCCTGTGCATGAGAGGCAGTCAGGGGTGACACAGAGGAGGTGGGGAATATTTTCATAACGGGAATCTCCAGAAATAACTCGTCCATGGTCTTCGGACTGGCCCAATAAGACACCGGCTACACAAAAAGAAAGGGAAAAGAGAACGAACACACACAATGGTAAGGAGGAAGTGTAGGGACAGAGGCTTGGAGCAGCTTACACACAAACACACAAACAGAGGAAGTGTGAAGCAGACAGCGGCCCAAATGCCTCGCCGACAACCTCTCCGGGCTTTGATGGACTGACCACGATCACAATGGAGACAGGAGGCTGACACACACATACACACACATACACTAGACAAACAATAGATCAGTGTTGTACTACCATGTATTTTTCAGTGAGTTTCAAAGAGATGATCCATTTATCACTGAAGGTTTACAGAGTAGATATTTTGGCAAGTATAAAAAGAAAAGCATTGCTTCTGCTCCTCTTCAACTAGATTAACTCTAGAATTGACCAATTTTGGATCTGACCCACTATGAAACTACAAAACACAAAGTCCTGCCTATGTGTTAATATATCTAATACCCAAGTGAAATTACCTATAAGATCCAGTGAATAAAATATAAATGTAAATAAAAAATGTAGACAGTTCTCTTTCATAATAGGCACTTACATGCCATCCCAGAACGGCTGGGCTAAGATTAATGACACATCGGGCACTGTCTGAAAACAGCAACAGCATTCATTGTGCAAACTCTAACAACAGAAGGACCTGGACCTGATCGTTAGTCCCACTCAGCCGACTGTAAATCTTGCACATTGAGCGCCACTGACAAGTTAAAGGTGTTAAATCACAGTTTCCCCCGTAAAGCACTATTATATACGACTTTTGCTATGCCTCAGCGTTCAGACAGGAGCAGAGCGGATTACAGGCCGACACTGATGTGTAAGTGCTGGTGCAGACAGCGACCAGTTTAACACTTCATACTCAGTGGACACAGTCAATGGCATGTTTTTCAAAAAGACTTGAGAGTATTTTATTCTTTCTTACTTTTATTTCACTAATCTTGTCTACTAATCTTTTTTTCTGCACAGGGCTGCATTTTTGTATTTTTTTAATGTGTTACATTTATTTTCAGTATCTTCTCTTAGAGTGACCAAAGTAGCTGTTTTTATTATTTTAGCTTACACAGAGGACATGGATCCTCAGCAGCAGTCTCTAATGTTGATCCTGATAAAGAAGCAGAAACACGTGCAGGCAGCGTAGAATTATTGCTCGTATTTCTCATGTTAGTCATGCCCAGGGTTTGCAGATTAGTTATGGTTTGCTTGAGGGATGAAAGAGGTGGAGCAGGAGAAGGGGCTCTACTACATCTTTTAGAAAAAAACATGTCTCAAGAAAGGCAAAACCCACAATTAAGGGACATGTATGCACAGAAACTATTAGTTATTCAGTGTTATTCTGAAGTTTATGTGTCAATTAAGTGAAAAGTACAACTCAAAAATGCTGTAAAAAACATAGTTATGAAGTTTGGTTGATTGTTGACATTGATCTCACTCCTGGGCCTGAAAAACGTTTAATGCTAGAGTGTGGTTGTTACTGGCCCAAAGTGAATAAACCAAGCTGGTCCTGATTCAGTTCTTATGCTGTACAAACAGCGTTTCAACACATAAACAGTCACTCTGTGTGCAACCACATTTCCTAAGAATTACAGGAGGTGGAGGTCTGCCTGGGAGAGCCACACAGCGAATGCTTGAGGAGCGGTTAATGATGCCAACCATATGGCTGTGAAATGTGCACACAGCAGCACTTTGAGGTGTGCTGAAATGCCTGGAAACTTCCCGAATGCCTTGCCCAAACCAAGGTTTAATAATTATCGTTAAAAAAAAAAAAACCTGGACACTATGTTTCATCAACTACACACTATCAGGATTAAACAGATCAAATCTTAGTCCTCCCGTATCACCATTATTAACGAAAATGAGGGTCCAATTACTGTTCCTTCTAGGGTTTAGCTGTAATTGTTCTGCACATTACATCCCTGCTTCCATTTGCTTGCCTTGCAGATTCAAAGTTAAACTGTTTGTGGCCACTTAAAACCAGCCTTTTTTGTTGAAAGGGAAAAATTGTAATTTCTTGACCTTGGTCAAGGTTATCTAAATGGCAGCATCTTTTCTGCTTGATGGCTTCCATGTGTGTGTACCAGTTGGCTTAGTGGATCGGGCCTAATTAAAGCAGTGTTTAAAGTAATATAATAGTCACTTCATTTTTGAAGTCTACAGTAGGATCGTAAGATCCGAACTATCCTGGAGGACAGAATAGTTGGCAGAGTGTCAGTCGAGTGTCAAATGTATGCCAGCTAGCTGTCAGCAGCGATGAATCATAGGAACCTGAATGCAAGAGATGACAAGTTGTATGGTGATTTTTGTTCTGTGCACAAATGAGGAACGGGGTAGGAGTCAATAGATTTTCAAGCGCCTGTGATAAAATGACATCAGGGAAGAAAAATGGGAGCGTGTGCTTGCGGATGCCTCTAACAATACTGACAAAAAAGCACAAAACTTCAATTTTGTGTTTGTGTGCTAGACCAAACTTTTCTCTCTTCCTGTGCAGAATCACCCGGCGTAGTAGAGTAACACAGGAAGTTCATGCTTTAGTCTTCTCTGCCCTGACCCATGACCTCCTTTGAACCCTGACCTCTTGCGAGACGTGTGACGATCCATGCAGACGTCTAGGCTGTCATGAAAAACACAAACCAGGTTTAGCAGAGAGATTATGCTCCTTTGGTCATTCGCGTCTACCAGCTCCCACCTTATTACACCTCCCGAGTCTTGTGTCATCTTTTAGAAGATAAGATGAAAGAAAGTCCTACTGCAAATCAAAGTGAGATGGGCTAAAGTACAGCCACACCAGGACAAATCCTATTCCAGAACTAAGATCACCAAGGTCTGAAACCCTGTCTTCTTCACTGAAAGTCTGTTGGTGATTTGATACTAAATCATCATTTAAAAGAATTCAAACTCATGTTTAACACTTACAGTGATTGCTAATCATCTGTTTCTCTGATGAATAATGAACAATGAAGTTTATCTCAATGTAATTTATGTATGTGCGTCTTCAGGCTTCAAATCAAGCCTGACACGCAAGTTCACTGCACTGTACATATGAAGTAAATCTTCAACAGTGACAACCCTGACCTACTAAACTGTGCATGGACACCAGTCTCGGAATGTCAACCGTGCAGGTATTGAAGAGATTCAGACTCAAATATTTTTTTGCGGTTGCCTTCTCAAATATACGTATATACATGCTTGCCATATTTTTATGATGGGCGTCTGTAAGCAGTGACCAACACAGAGGGTTTTTGATATGATTATGAAGGGCCATAGTTCACTTAGAACATCTAAATGTTTGTCTTTATGCATATCTGCCCCAGGTCCAGAGCACAGGAATCTGAGGAATTTGGTGTACTGAGCTGAAGACAAATAAACAAAAGGAAGGCAGTGTATGTGTTTAGCTGTATATGGTTAAGGCAGTATTCTTCATTTACCCTAACCACGTTTGCAAAGTACAAATTAAGGCCTGGAACATCATGTGACAAAAAACATTAGCTTGAAATGAGGAGCCGGATGTAATGAACAGTTAGCTAATTTACCTTAAGAGCTAATAGACAGCACCAATTTGTTTGAAGGCAGAAACTTTGGTGATGAACACACGTCCGAGGCAGACCTGTGACTTCCCATCTCCCCCCCCCCCCCCCTGCTCCTCACAGGTCTCTGGGGGACGATAGCTCAGCATCTGTAGGGTGGGGGACTAACACCATCCAGCTGGAGGTTTGGCAGCAGTGACCTCCATATGCCCAATAGATTGAGCTTTGGCTGCAATCTCTATTTCCGTGTTTTGCTCATCCTGAATGAATCAGTGTAGCAGAAACGTGAAACAGGGACAAGGGAGCAAAAGTATTTCATAGGATAATACTGAGCCATACTTTCCCGTTTCCTGTTTTCAAGTACACTTACTTAAATTATACAAAAATTTACTTCAGAAAATAGAAGATCACTCCAAAATTCTCCAAATGTATTTAATTTTTTGCACTGCCTGGCCAAAAAAGGCACCACCTGGATTGATGATCTGGGGTTGCTGCAGTTGATCAGGTCTAGGTTCAGCAACAGTATGTGCTGAGAGAATGAGATCAGCCATTACCTGGATATACTGAATGACCAGGTTACTCCATCAATGGATTTTTTTCTTCCCTGATGGCACGGGCATATGACAATGCCAGGATTCATTGGGCTTAAATTGTAAAAGAGTGGTTTGGGGAGCAGGATATATAATTTTCACACATAGATTGGCTGTGACATTCAGCCTCCACGCCGCTAGAGGCGCTCTTGGGACTTTTTGGTGTGGGTCTGAGTTTTTAATTTCCTGTGTAATTAGTTGACCCACCTGTTTTGGTTTGTATATAAGGGATGTCTTTTGTTTCACACATTGCTGGTGTGTACTCGAGGTTGTAGCTGGATGTTACACCAAGTTGCGTTTCAAGAGAGGAGAGTTCATGGAGTGATGTTCCTTGGTTTCTTTTTATGTCCTGTCACCACGCAAGGTTTGTGAGTGTCTTATGTTTTATGTTTAGTGAAACCGTGTTACGGAGCGTGTTTGGTTTAGCCTGTTTGACAGTGCTGTTGTTCAGGTGTTAGTTGTCCTGCGTTATGTCTTGTGTTTATGTTTAGGATTTTTGCCCGCAGTGTACGGAGCGTTTAGTTTAGATAGAGTTTAGGTTGTTTATCGTTTTCCTGCAATGCAGTGATTTTTAGTTCTTCCTTTGTGTTGAACTGAGTCCTGCGGTGCAGTGAGTTTTTGTTGTGTTTAAATAAACCACTTTATGTTAACTGGTAAGACACTGTGTTTGGGTCGTGCATTTGGGGTCTTCCCTCTCCTGCCCCAGGGTTCCGTCAAAGCCCCGTCGGTTCGGAACCGACGGGAGGAGTTAGTAGGTTCCCTGTCAAACCCCGCCAGTTTGGAACCGACGGGGCGAGTTCGTAACATTGGCCTGCATTAACCCCATTGAGAATCTTTGGAATGTGTTGGAGAAGGCTTTGCGCAGTGGCCATCATCAATGCAAGATCTTAGTGAAAAATGAATGCAACACCGGGCATTGGCCGGGCAGTGTAGTAACTAATGTTTGGAAGATATCACTAGCTCTCACCTATGTTGCCACTGGATAACTTAAGAAGATTTGGACCTAGTGCCAAATAGCTGAGCACTTGGGCATAGTGAGCATCTGCACCAAATATGAACATCCTGGTAGAAAGATAGCCAATATGTGTACAATTCATTTAATAGTTATTAGCAAACGTAAAAATGTTGAAATCATTACATCGCTGGAAGCCTCAAGGAGTTTATCTACGTCTAATAAACAAAGTTCTTGTTTTGCAAAGGTTCTTCCTTCCCTGAAAAGAGAAAAACTGTATTTTATCCAAGAGAAAATCACATGATGTTTTCTCTGAAGACAATACAACCCTTATAATATGAGAACACTGTTTAAAGTAAACACTTTTCAGGCCTTAAGAACACTTTAAAACAAAGTAAGTGGCCATGTTCCTCCTCACTTTTAGCTCAACAAGAACACAAGCCATGGGGGTACTGTGCTCTGACTTTATTCAACTGCACATTTTAGATGTGATCCCCAAAACTGTTGCGCTCATTGACTAATGAATGATTTTCCAGCCAAAGTGTCAGTGAATGAATGTTAGAGACACTTGACAGTTATTAAAGACCCTGCTTAAAGACAGCTAAAAAGATTTAAACAGCGTGCTCAGGAAAACTTAGGTTTAAATGGAAGACACTTTAGAAAGGGTAAGACACAAGGATCACTGAAATGTTGAGGCACCTCGGAGCCTTTAGCCCAAGACATGCTGGACACACATTATGTTCACTGACCCTGACCTCCACCACACACACACAAAAGACATTAAGCTGTCAAAGTGTCACTTAGCCAACATGCTAATGCTAAGTGCTCCAGTGATTGTATTATTACCATCTGTAAGGACTTAAAGTGGAGGCTGGTCTGGACACAGAGGGTGACAACAACTTAGTCAGTGGCCTTGTGTTCTCCCATTCAAGCTGGAAAAGAGGTTATGATCCCTGAAGGTGAAAGGTCACCAGAAACACCTCTGATCAGGAGGAGGAAGGGACATTAAGTGGGTGTTCAGTCTAGGGACAGATTATGTCAAAGTGCTCTGAAGATTCTGGGATGAGCAAAAAACTTTGGCCTTGTCAGCACTGGATCAATCACTTATCTTAAAATATGGTATGAAAACCTCAAAGGTTTTAAAAAGGTACACAGTGGTGGTGGCTCAGGGCACACCTCATGACGATCACAATGTTCCTACAAATTTATCTTGTGAGATTCTTAGAAAAGACTTCTAAACTTAACGCTTTAGCCCAGAGGCACCTGCAGCTCCTTCCTCAGAAGCCAGAACAGTCAAAGATTTTTTCTTGGTGCAGTTCACTCCCAGACATCTAACCAAATTCCTGTTCAGACAGAATGACAAATCATCACAACTAGTTAACTGTCTGGTCTAACTGCCAGTAATGGTTTTGTCATATCACAGCCATAAAATTTACAGCATTCACTATCAGATCCAGCAAACAGCCTGAGTGGGGGTGTATGTGCTGCAGTGTAACTGGGGGGGGTGTTCACCTTGAATATGGTCCTAGTCACAACTATGATACAATTGAGATCCTTAAGTCTTCAAAAAATACTAGATAGTAGCATGGAAAATATAGGTGGTCAAGAACCAGGATTCACATGAGATAGTCATATATAATTACATACTACTATTAATTCCCTGTTAAAATTTCTTTGGCACATCCACTCCATTATTATCCTTTAGATTCCTTTCTATTTGTGGTTATAAACCAACTCCTTTTATCAATGGGTTAAAAATAAAAAAATTAATTTTCTAGTGCTGGGGACATTATAAATAAAGAAGATATTAAAATTAAGGTTAAAGTCTTTTTGAATTCCCATGGCACTGGAAAGTGTCCAGTGAATTTGGATTTCCATTTTCAAATTCCATTTTAGGATTAGTACGTCATAGTTAATTATCTCAGCATTTCTTTTAGCCGATTGGGACTTGCTGCTCAAAAAGTGGAGGAGAATTAATCCAATCAATGGCATTTTTTAAAGGCAAAAAATACCTGCAAGACAAAACGAATTAACTCAAAATCTTCTACTGAGCGGCCGAGTAAATTCAAGATGGCTCACAGACATGCAGCAGACACGCAGGAAATGAAGGCCCACTGGAGAGTAAACAAACAACATACCACGAGATCAGGCACCCCGAGAGGCAGTTAAGTCACCAGAGATGAGACAATTTTAATGGGGCACTAAAACTTGTTCTGGGTACACATCTGGAATAGATTCACCAGGAATGTGGCTGTTTTACGACTAATGATCAGTGACGAGTCGTCACGCCATCGTCTTCCTCTCGTTTTGCGTCATTTGGTAGACTCTGTATTGCTAACATGGACAAGCACTAAAACTCAAAAAAGACATCCTGTTGACTTTGTTATGCTAGATATGTATAAACATCCACCAAACACAAATATTATGCGATCCATGAAGACCTTTGCTTCCGTTTACTGTTACTCTGAGTTCATCTTCTGCCTCCAGCAGAAGGTAGATGATTGTAGAAGAACCTGTATTTTCTCTGTATAAGAGGCTGAGACAACTTTTGGTTAGATATGTACATGCCCAAAACATGTCCAATAGTCATTAATATCATCAATAGTCAAACACCACCACTAAAGCATTACTTCTCACAACAGCATGTACATTAGCCCAAGCCTTGCTTCAACAAAGGCTCAGCAAGAATGTTACCTGCTGCCTGGAACCCAGTGCCACACAATGCCAACAACACTTCTACTACCACCTTCCACACAATCACCACCTTACATCTTCAGGACTGAGGCAAGGTCAGTAAAGGAGATGATGGGGAGTCAGGAGTTTGCTACTCAGTTCCCAAAATCACAAAAATGTAATCAAGGTAGCTTTAATGTTAGAAAACTCAAATCTGTTGACTGTATATAAAATGTCTTCATGATTCACACTAGTAAAGACAGAACAAATTGGACATTGTTGGATCTGCAAAACAGAGGGGTCTTATAATGCGACTGTAAAGAGATGCTGTGAGTGAGTTCATGTGTTAAAAGGAGGAAGTGGGGGGAAAAAAGAGTAAAGGAGAAAGTAAACAAGTTTGGCATGAGCTAGCTGGAGTCACTGAGTTTAGCAAAACATTCCAAGGTCTTCGACACAAGCAGCCTTGTGAGTGCACAGAGGCAGAGACGAGGGGGCTTTAAATTACTGAACAAGAACAGCGTTGGAGGACTCTGATTCAATCATAAATATCTCAGAGGTGTTCACCTTCACACACCAACATATCAACTTAAGTGACGTGCAGTTACCTATAACAGCAGGGTAATCATAAAGTCAGAAAAAAGGAAGCCTGAAGTAAAAAAGCTTCACAGACTGAACTCATAGGCTGTAGTGTTGAAAAGAAAAAACCCTTTAACAGTTGCATGATTTTTCTACTTTTGATTCTTCTACTTTTACTTATTCAGTTAATTTATTGTGTTCATATAGGTTGTGGTTAATTGCCTTCTGGTAAGTAAGTAATAGTTGGCTTTATTACATGGTCAAAATGAAAGGCAGTATATGGCTCTTTGTTTATGGTGTTCTTAAAATATGTAAGTCAAAGGTTGTGTTAGACAGGGGCTGCTGCTGAGAATAGTGAGACAATACCAAAATAATGCAAGATCGTTTTTTTAAGCTACGGGCTGAAACATGTTAGAAGTAACAGTAAGTTAGGATCATTTTCATTTAGTTTCAGTGACTTAGCAGAATTAATGATTTCTATTTGTCTTCAATTACTTTGAACAAAGAATTACATAGGAAACAAGAACAATAATGGAGAATGAGAAAAAGACAGTATGTCCCTGGCACATGTCCCATAGTCGTGTCTAGTCGAGCTTCACTGTGATGTTATAGTACATCAGCATGCATACTAACACAGTAAGAGTCTGTGCATGCTGTTAGGTATGCCCTGAATCACTCACACACCAACACACCCACACACGCAAACACTGTGTTTTATGACTCTTTCAGTATTCAAGTGTGGCACGCTCCACTCAGGAGACACACATGGACTTCATACAGGCACAAACAGAGATGGCAGGAAACGCTGCTCTTGGCCTACTTTTCGTATCCTCCTGACTAAGATGGAATGCGAGCTTCAAAGTGTTCATCTGCCTTGATAAATAATGAAGAGGGGTTATTAATAGTCACACAAAATGAACTTGAAGCTAAAGACAAAATGAAACACGACAACTGGGAAGTAGTGCCTGAGACTCTTTTATTAAATTAGGCCACCATTGTGGGAATTGAAAGACAACAACAAAGATTAAAGTCAAGTGATGTGGTCCTGAACCCCTCTGACATCCGGATGTAGATGAGAAATATCTGCTTTTAAGCAATGTCATGGGAAAATCTCACCAGGCTTAGAACCACAGACACTTAGAGGTGCAGTATGCGCCACAACCCAACCGACAGCCAGGAATAATGGGCCAGCAGCAATGGGTGTTAAACACAAAATGACACTGCTTCTTACACATTCCATATTTATCTATCTATCTATCTATCCGTGAGCTGACAGAAGTTCCTGATTACATTTCAAACGTCCTGTCCATTCTTGGTGTGAATCTATTTTGTAGATGCTAATTTGTTACATGGGAACCTGCGGCGCCTTTATAGGACGAGGTCTGTGCTGATGTCACACTGGTGTGTCCTTTCTGACTTTCTCTTTGGGCATCCAGAAGGCGTGAAATGACCCTGCTGGGTCGCTGTAGAGTCTTGTAGGGCCACAATAGGCCTGGGACATCTGTGGAGTTTCACTGAACGCAAGGCCAGGGTAAACCGGAACACGTCTATGGACCTCCCACTGGCACCGCCTTAAGTCCCAAACAAAAGCCTGGTTGCCAACTAACAATAACGCATTCATCCACAAATAGGAGCACAAATACAAACTCACACTGGCACCAAGGTATTACAAATATATTTTTGTAAATCCACGCAGAGATGACTAAGCTGTATTTATTATAGTCTTTGTGTTTGCATTAAAGGCCACTTCACAAGCTTCATCTCTCCTCTAGCTGCTGAACACATACTGGTAACACACAGGGCCACAGTAGGTGAGTGAGGGTCCAAATCACTCCAGTCTAATTGGCTACATACTTTCTGCCAGTTTCATCTGGTAGTGCACAAGGCAGGTTGTTGTTTACCCATGTTAGTGTGGTCATCATGCGGTTTGAAAAGGACCCACTAAGACTGGTGGAGGGCTGTGTCTGAGGGCACGGTGATGCGGGTTTGGTAGTGCAGGCAATTTGGGTTTTCATCCTGGCATTAAACTGTGGCTCCACTAAGACTTGGCACCAGACAGGTGGTCTGTGCTCTGTGCTGCTGAGGGAACACTGACGCCTTCATAAACTCACAGTAGTAAACGTTTAAACAGATTCACCTGTAAACATACACAGCTGAATAGACAGTTAAGCCTTTTACAAAAAAATGCCCTATTACATTTGAACTGGGAACTCAACACTGTGACCATGTATAGACCAAATATTAGGGACATGGTGTTGACATGCAGTTACTGTCTGCGTTTCTCAAAAAACACATAAAACAAACAACTAGGAACAACCGGAAAAGCTAATGTTACCAACAAGAAGGACAAAATTTAGGAAAATGAGACTAACCTTCCACTCCGGGTAATCTCAGAAAGAACTTACTGTAGCAGGAACATGAACTAAACAAACGTCATCAGCCAAAACATCTGCATATTAGTGTACAGTAGCTTTCTGCATGTTCAGACTCACTAAAATTAGTAGAAAGTTAACAGCACATTATGCAACATCTAGGCATGTGCTGAAATGTTCTGTGCCAGTGTGAAATAATCCTAATAGGCCTATTACCTCCTTTCACATGACCTTGGCAAATGGCTTGATTGACAAATCTCTGGTGCTCATGTAACAGTATTATTGTGGTACATTTTCAATATTTTTAAAGGTGTACGGCAGCGTCATGGCCTGATCAGAGTCCACATCTAATAAAACACATTTTTCAGGCAGACTGTGTCATCACCCTGCTTTCGCTTGCACTATCTGCCATGGTTCCAGATGCCCTTTGACCCCTCTGAACCTTATCAAATGCCCATGTGAAACAAAGCAGAAGACATGCCACTCATTCCGCACCCTTTTCTCTTATTTGCCAATGTCCGAGAGGTAAAATCAAGTACAGATGTCCTACTAGTAAAAAGTGAGCATTGATCTATCAGCATGAGTAAATTCAGAGGACGTGTTCCTTACGGTACAGTTATTGTTGCCAATTTGTTGCCGATATAATTTAATTCATTTATTCAATCTGGGGATGTTGATTTTTTGCAAAGCTGTGAGATAGTGAGCGTCTGTGTTCTCTGCCACATGGTTTCTCCTTCAAGGGACGCAGTCGCTGAGATAACATAAGTGGGAAATGTCAACAAGGTTCTAGATATGGAGCCAGTGAGAGGAGTCTTAGTGTCCAGGCTTACATCAAGTCATTTTCACATCACATTAAATAAGAATGAAGGAGGACATTTAATTTAATTGTATTTGAACGGCAGTTTAAGAATAGTTTAAGGATAAATAATTTGATTAAGTGTGGAATGTCTTTCAAATCTTTGTTAACTTGCATGTCATGTTAGCATATCAGACATAATCGTGTATTAGGGCAGATTAAAAGCCTATGGCGTGATCACGATTTAATTTAATGATATTTCCTCGCTGAAAGCTTTATATGCAAGTCTTCTTAGAGATTAATGGATATTAGAGTCAAGATTATGTAGTCATAATGAAGCTGACTAATAAACCCCCAAGTTCGCTACAGTGTGTCCCTGTACTATGTGGTGAGGGACACTCATGCACGTATTTATGTATTTCAAATGTTTTCATTACAATCTCTGCAAAAAAGCAAATGAGGAAATTTGTGTTTACTGTACATCTGGCCATCATTCTGTGACCCATATTTTCCATCTTTCTTCTTTCATGTGTGACAGTGAGCTTTATGGGAAAAGGCATGAAGTATCCAGTGGGTATTTTTCACAGGGTGCTCGCTACTTCAATAGAAAGGTAAGGTCAAAGGGCACCGACCCTTAGATTCAGTGGCAAAATTTCAAACGCACTGCAGCCAAACTGATGTCCATCATAAGCCCAAAGGATCATCACACCTTCTTCAAAGACACTTTGAGGTGGCCTGAGCCTCCAGATGATAGTCAGCTATGGCTGGCATTGCTCAAGAGTAGTTCTGTTAGTACGTTTCCTTTGCTGCTGACAGCAGCAGATAGACGGCCATCTGTATTATTTAAAAAAAGCTGCTTGAGGAGCTCATTAATTATACATGGGTCAAAAAGAAATGTATCAACTGAGGCAGAAACGAGAGTGTGCCAACACTGCTGTTTCAGTCTCACACAGAAGCACATCCAAACACACACAGACACACAGACACAGACACAGACACACACACACACACACACACACACACACACACACACACACACACACACACACACACACACACACACACACACACACACACACACACACACACACACACGCACACACACACACACACACACACACACAGGCCTGCTGTCACATAAAACTGTAGAAAAAAACAAAAAGACAGACTTGACAATAATCACAAAAATGGGCCAAGAGACAGCCGAACTACTTGATGCCTGCAGCATTGCCACACATCCATTACACATTCTCTATTAATCCATCTGTCAGAAACGCTGTTCAGTTTGCAGAAGCCTGGCAGCGCATCTCGCCTCTCCAGAACAATGACGAGGCACTTGTTTCATCCTGCTGCGCATCTGTGCCGACGGGAGCGGCGTGAACTACAGCTACTACTGTACAGCTGTATGTCCTGAACCAAAACACCCGCAGGCAAACAAACGCCAACACGTACAGCTCCCACATCAGTCACACTCACCTGCCAGTCGACTCTCTCGAGCGGTCTTGCTGAGCATGTCTCTGGCTTTGGATGTGGAGGACCTAATGTGATCACTGAAGGACCTCTGAAGCAGCAGCAGCCTCATGGAGCGGGACATGCCACTTAGCATCCGCCCAAACGCAGCTATGTCAGGCTCCTGCCTCCTCACCACACCTGTTCTATTGCTACTGGCTCTTCAGCCACTTGATCCTGCAGTTCTCTTAACCTTGGATGACACTGGATGCATTTTCCATCTTAACCTGACTAGCCTCTGCGTCTATCCTGTTCTGTTCGATCCTCTGCACTGATCTGGTTCCGTCTCCCTCTCCTCCTCATCTCGCGACGGGGCTGTACACTCCCATCTGCTGCAGCAAGCATCAATGCGGTAACTGCTGGGACACATCCAGCCAGTGCTGCAATGCTCATATTCTATTCTGCGTCTAATATATATATAAAAATGTGTGTGTGGGGAAATGTAAGTGCTTCCTGACACGAGCGCTGATGCTCTTGTGAATTTGTGAGTGGTTCAGAGTAACAACCAGCATGTCTCCCTCCCTGAGCTTGCTTTTTCATCTCGCATCCCTCCTCTTCTGTCACCTTCCTCTCCGTTTACACACCAGCCCGACCCTGTCTAGACACAGATAGCATCACTTCCACTTATATAACCCCATGCCCAGGCTGCCTGCTTGTTATGAAATTCCACCTGTCCTTCATCACTGGCAGCATCACAGAACCAAAACAAAAAAGACAGGAAGGAAGATGTTGAAGGGGTCCAATATTGTTTTTGGTCACCCAGAGAGAGCTGCAGAACTCAGTAAAAAGGGATTTATATCTGTTCCCCTGCTGCTCAGGTAGCGCAGAAATCTTCACAGCCAATAATCGCTTTTCATTTAATGGCTTTACTGGAAATAGAGTGGACATAGGACAAGAAGAAGGCTACACAAGCCCAAGAAAATGCAATTAATTTGTAGGAAATAAGCATGAATAGTAAATCTTATGTAACCCAGCTGAGAGGGACAAACACTGTGAAATCCATTACTCAGACTTCTGCTAACTTCTGCAAATATAGACTGAATTAAATTTTCACAATACATCCTGGATAGGTAAATCAGCTACTAGGCTACAGAGAAAGTCTTATTACCTCAATATGCGATTCTACTTCAGGCTATCGTCCACTTAGTTCTACACTGAGCTCACAGGAAAACACTGATAAGTCCAGCAAGTGAAGGCAATATAACTTGCATTTACTTACTGCAGTCTGCTGTGCTCATTGCAGACCACTAACTAACTTTATGGCCCTGAACGGTTTGCCAAGACTGATAAGGCTGGGTTCCGGCGTCTTTGCTTTGCGACCTTTTAGTTGTTACTTTTGCGATTGTGGATTGACCTTTATTTTACAATGTTGTAAACGAGGATTTGGGGGATACAGAAAAACAAACTTCCTATAAAAGTAACACATTTTACTATGCTAGTAATGTATCGGTGTACTTCCCCTGTCCGTGTTCCTGGTATACCTGTGATGAGGGGGTAATACACAGTGCAGAGTAGCCTGGATCTGACACAAAGAGTCCTTAAGGGACTAGGTGGTGCTGGAAAACAATAGAGATTTCATTAGGAAGGAAAGTCTTGTAAAATTCCCTGTCAAACAAGCCAACGTGCCAGTAATGAGCACCTACATCTCCCTTCACGGTACAGAGGAAGCAGAGGGTTACCTGCCAATGTTTGGACCCACATATCTACAGGAGCGTGTGATTTATTTCTGGGAAGACTTCAAACAGTCTATAACAACAACATGTCAGTCTACCATCAAACGAGTGTGAGAAACAATGCGCTGTGTTCTATTCTTTAACACACGGCCAAAAATGTGTCGGGACGGTGAAACATGTATGTGTGGGTGTGTCCAAGCGTGACTGGAATTGTGTGCGATTGCTTTGATGTGACCACCATTAGCCAAGGTCTCCTTTTATACACGCAGCACCTCACCCACACTGTGCCATAAATATAACACACGTCCAGCAACACCTTCAGCTACGAGAACACCAAGCATCCCCAGTTTCCTGCGTGCGTCAGACAATTGGTCCCCCACGACATCCAGGCGAGGGGAATAAACCAGCCGGGGAGTGACAGAGCCTGCTGAGCCAGCACTCATAGTCTGAGAAAAAAATGGACATCTTACACCATCAGCACTGGCAGATGCACAGTCACCCCCACCATTACTTACAGTTTTTAAGAAAATCATCTATTTAGACAAAATAAGTGTCACTATTACTAAGAATCATAACTTATATACATAGTCCATATGTTGTTACTATATATTAACTGCACTTTACTGTACTTTGTAAATTTCAGTTGGGACACTTGGTGATGAAACACATGCCAATGTGAGAAACCTTTACTGACAGTCTGAAGACTCCGGCCCTTTTAAGGCTTCAGTGAGTCGTACAGAGAGGACTTGTAACTAAGATTTCAGCGAGCCATCTTCCTGTTGTAAATTCCCCTCCATGAGCTGGTTTCCTGTTCAGTCTGGGAGACTTGACACTTGAAAATCATTTCTGTCATTTCTTTCCAAATTATAATATTATACTATATTTTATCCATTATCATAACAAATGCCAACGTGTCAAATGTCTCCATAAATAAAATCCTACATGTGAATCATTCCTTTTCAGAATTTATTCACCGTCAAAGTTTAAGTGTGAGATATATATGGAACAATTTCCAGTATACTAGAAGACAGTGCCAGTCTCCACACAGGAAACCTGGGAAAAAGTGTGTCAAACGGATGGAGAAAGGAGGAGCTCTCTAGCAGGGAGGCTGGTATGGACCGGAGGGTAGGCCAGGAATGTGACCTTGCACACACACAGACTCCAGCTCTGTGTGAGGAGTCATAGCAAAAGTGGGAAAAACCAGATTCAATCAAGAGCAAGTAGCAAAAAAACAAATATCGGACATGAACTGTTATTGACTTGGCTCCAGAAGCATCTTCACATCTGTTAAAGCATCGTCTTCAAAGGGCACGTAGCTACAGGGTATGAATTAAAGGAACATGGCACAGGTCACCAATAAGAAAGTCAATGTGTGTTTGTTTTTTTTACAGCCACTCCACCACCACAATTAGCTCCTATATAACATATCTATGCAAAATCTGATCCAACATTCCACATTTGGGCTGCTTTTTATTATGAGCGTTTTCTGCTGCTTATAATAAAAAGTGCAAGCGATTGTAAGTGGTTTGTTAAAGAACAAGTTTTCAGCTGTATTTGTGGAGCTCATTGAAATGGTCTCATCAAATCTTTGGGAAGAATCCAAACAATATTTGTTAAAAATGGCTTCAAAGGTTTTACCCCTTAAATTTCTACTTTTGAGAAATAACAGTACACATTGATCAGCATAATGCAGCAGGGGAAGTTTTGAAAATGTGCAACAATACAGTGATTAATCTTGGAATTTTATGAATCAAATAGCAGCATTTAAAATCAGTTTTAAATACCAGTGACATTAACAGTAACAGGTCACTTGAATTCCAAGAAAGTAGGATGATGACTAAAACGGAAATGACTTTGGTAGAGAAAAGCAAAAAAGTGAGGCGCACAGAAATGATGAGACAAGTTTTTCTCCAGAACCTTCCACCTCATTATGTTGAGTACCCCCCACCCCCCCACACACAGGGCCCCTGAGGGTGCTAAACCACTTCCTTTGCTCAGCGTTCCTTTCCTTTTCCTCACCTACAACAGAGGCAAGTGTTTTAGATTAGCTTTAGTTTTAGTCCAGGTAAAAGGTCAGACTGTAACATCGTTGTTGGTTTGATACCCGTTGTGTTTTGTTTACATTTATACGATTCCCACCAGTTTATATTTAACTTACAAGGAGAGAAGTGGAATGTAACATAGAACATTAAAGTAAATCACTGGTACATTTATATTACTTAACTGAAGTGTTTTTTTAATTTTTTAAATTATTTGTTATTTAATTAACTTTATTCTACAAAAGGGTTTCCCCTTCTCCTTCTATATATTAAACATGAGGCTGTGTATATATTAAAAGACCAGCAGGCCTTTTCAACATTAGCTGGTTTACACTAACGTAGTATGAAATGAGTTGTCAGCTCTTGTTATTCTTAGTCCAGGGCCTGTGAAGCTCAGGCTGTAAACGCATCCCAGCCTCATAAAGAACACACCTAAAGCGCAGAGCTGCGACACTGACCACTCAGTGTGGCACATCCAACGCTGCATCATCGCACAACACAGGCTGTTAAAAACGTGTTGTTGATCACTGGCTTGCCTTCGTTGTCACAGACACAGTCAAAAGAAAGAGCGAGCTCTCATGGCAGGATGACAGCAGCCTTCAGGCTATGGTGTGTGATGTAACCATGTCACAAATGTGTCATTCCCAGGGGCTTAAATGGCGGAGACACAGAAGGGGCTTTGAAGTGTCACAATGAACACTGGGCTTTGTGCTCCCTCAAGTTCCCCAAAACTCCCATCACACCCCCACCCACCCCACTCTAGAGCCCTGGGTTCCATCACGCAGACCAGAAATGTAAGTTACATAACTTGCTTACAGGAAGTGCAAATGATTAAAAAGTGGAAAAATCACCATCATTTCTTACATCCCTGAAGAAGTTAAGACAAATTGTTGTTGCTCACAGCTACAGTACGCACGTGTACAGTACACACATGCAATTCTACTGGGAGCTTCTGCACATTATTCCTGAAAGCTTTCAGCAAGTGGCCGTAATTAGAGGGAGCGAGACAGTGAGAGTGAGTGAGGACTCCTAGCAGGCTTGGAGACAGCGGGGGGCAATATGAAAGCCTCGTCCCCATGCCGAACCACCTCTCTGGTATTGTTTACCAGCGGACTGAGAACACAGGGGGGTGTTTAATGAACACTGCCCCCCTGCTGGCTGTCTGAAAGTAGGTCCGTCCATCCATAGTTTCCTGATGACCCTGTGCATTACGGGCAGACTGCTGACGGAGAGGTTGGAGCCAGAATGAAGGGAGCAGTCACTACAGATTGAGTTTATTCTCAAGATCGACTGATAATAAAGCCTGCAGCGAGGATGACAGGCCATTCTGCCAAGTAATGACATAACGTCAATAAATAGAAAGCTGTTCATAATGAAAAAAGACTGATGACTGTAGAGAAATAGCCAGTTAGCTAAATCCTTATATGAAGCAATATACTAAAGGTTGAATTAAACTGGAAATCTGTTAGTGATATAAAAAGGGAAAAATGGTTAATAAATGTGTGTCAGAATGTCAGAAGGTTTATCAGTCTCAACATTTAGTCTGGCTCCTTACTCAGGAAGGCGACAAGCTTGATGGTTTAGCACGGGTTTGTGTCTTATCTAGACTTGCATCCCGTGTCTTAGATGCAGAGCTTGCCCTCCTTCACCCAACCACCTCCTCCCACCTTCACGTCTTATCCCACATTGTGAACACTAGACCAAACTATAAATCAGAATATGCATTGCCGAACATTAGGTCAAGCGCAGTCACACTCACAACTCACTTGTGATAAAGAAGCAAAACAGAGGAATGCTAATGCTATCACCTCAGGCGTCAAGGTTCTTGTTGAACCAGTCAACATCTGCAAGTGAGCTGTGCATATGAAAATGGAAGAAGTGGAACCTTACCTGCGTTTTCCTTGTCAGGAATCAAGGTCGACTGTAAGAGAAGAACAAAAAGAATGAGAGTTTAAATAACTCTGAGGCTCTGGGTGTGTGTGTGTGTGTGTGTGTGTGTGTGTGTGTGTGTGTGTGTGTGTGTGTGTGTGTGTGTGTGTGTGTGTGTGTGTGTGTGTGGCAGGGGCAGCAGTCAGCTGGAATGCAGAGGTCTTCCTTGCCTCTGACTTTTGACCTCAGGTTCCTTGGCTGACCTCCACACCCTGACCCGTTTTAATCCACACTCTCCTGGAACGCATCAGAGCAGGGAGGAAACATGCGTGCTCAACTATTCACCCATATTGCCCTGCATGGAACAAACGCTCCTTCTTGTATTTCTACTATTAGAAATGCTTCCCTACATTTCTCCCCCCACAGGCCTAATTAAAGCGGTTTAGCCCAGTGTCCTGCTGTGGGACTACTTTAGAGCCTGTTTACCCTTCGGCATCTATTTACAAAGCAGATTCAGTGCAGACAAAAGCACATCGGTTTGACATTTGGACAAATACAGCACTTCACTTCTTTTCTGAGAGCTAGATGAGAAGATTAACAGCACTCAGCACACGGCTTTCACCAGCAGCCAGCTAATTCTCAGCAACAAGACTGGAAACGGAAGCAAGCCGCTGGTGTGGCTCTGTCCTCTGCCTCCACCTACAAGCCCCTCTGAATTTCAGCTAATGTAAACAATGGAATCCTGGGACGTGACTGGTGACCACAAAGAAGTTGTCTGGCGCACAGCCCACTGCAACTGATGCTTTAAATACAAAGAGTTAAACATTGTGAATTCAAACAGTTGCCTAAAAGCATTTACGGGTTTAACACCCTGACATATTTCTATACTTTCTGCCTAATGCCATTGTAGATGGTGTTTTTTGAAAAACTACTAATAAAGTCTGTGATGGACTGGCGAGTGTGCGAGTGTGAACCAGCATGGCTGCCACCCTTACTGGAGCAAGTTAAGTCTCTAAGTCTCAAGAATTTCCCTGTTGCATCTGTCTTGTAAACATTAAAATGTAAAACTTGGACACAGTTTAGTTCACACATGCACCAACCATCCTTGTGTTTGTTTGGTTCATTGCAGGAAGATTTGTCATAAATCAGTGAAGACACACTTTCAGGTGTGTTTGATTATCGGCACATGTTTGTTTGTTGTTGTTTACCAGCATTCAATCCCATCTTGGGTCACATTCCAGACGCATAGCAGGACAATATACCCTCTAGGGATAATACAATGCGGATTAATAGCCTACAAGGAGAAACCACAGCCTTAGTCTGCTTCTGAGGCCCCAGTCATTGTATCAGCAGCATAAAAAGAACAGCACAAGTCATGTGAAATCAGGCAAATTCAGTAATGTTTCAGATGTTGCCTCCTTTTTCTTTGACTAGGCAAGTTGAGCATCTTTACACCTGTATTAAAAGGGTACATGAACCATTGATTCAGTCATCATTCTGTAGAATATTTTCAGCAAGCTTGTACACATCCTTCTGCTCTTCACTATTTAGAGTCACTAATGTATGCGCCCCAGACAAAGTAAAAATAAAAGTCTCTGCACTTTATTCCCTTGATGTCATTTGATATTAATACAAGCCTATATCAATAACTTTCTTTATTTTAACATGGAAACAGCAGTCTTGTATAACGGAATCAATATGGGAGGTCTCGGTGACTTCTCTGCTTAGCACTAACAAGACACCAGAGTTCACCAGTGATCGCCCTTCCTATTGTGTAAACACTCCACCATGGGTTCCTGTCAATGACCCATGAAGTCACTTACACACTGTGCAAGTCTCCCCTCTCATACAACGCGGTGTTTTCACTCATAATAGCAATTACAGTTGAATAAATGTGAGTGAGAAAAAACAGAGCCCAACAAGAATGTGTCTGAATAGGCACCAGCGAGGTCTCAGTGTTTTCATTACACATGGGTGCGTGTCTGCCTGTTTCCCCCTGGCAGGTCCACGGCGCAGGTTATCCCTGTGTGGGGTTGTTGAGACTGTGTCAGGTGTCCGCCGGGAGCTGTAGGCTACAGAGCTGCAAGCGTCAGCTGCCTCATTTACTGCCACTAATTTACTGGAAGTGGGCGTTTAGGGCCACATGGGCAATGGCATGTGTTTGCTTTACAGGAGGTGAGTGGACTGTGAGCATGTGTGCCTGCATGATTAACCTCTGTAGGGTCGTTACTGTCACTACTGTAGCATGGAGCTGAGAAAACAGTCTAAATAAAGGAATTTAAGTAGCCAGGTTCAGAAACATAAGCCAATGATACCTCTGCTTTAATGAATTATGGGTCAATTAAATTTATTAAAGCCTAAAATGATCCAATCTATGACTAAATGTTTAATATTAGATATGTCTCAGGCATCATTATTTTACTTAGAATTTAGCCCACCAGTGGCCTAAAGCTCAAAGAATAAAAAAAGAGAATGACTGAACAACCACGCAAAGGCAGTTTTTACGACTTAATGTGTTTTGATGTGCTGCAGTGGTTGCGAGACATAATGTTTTCGTTCTTTGACAACGTAATCTGTTGACTGCATGTTGCGCGCAGCTGTGTGCACGTGCTCTGCTGTGTAAATTCGCTATTGGGAGTTGTTGAGCAAGCCATCGGCATGCGGCTCTTGCACAAAAATCCCAAGCAGTCCACCGTGCCTCTGCCACCCTCTCATCTCCATCCCCCCTCCTGCAGTGTGTGTGTGTGTGTGTGTGTGTGTGTGTGTGTGTGTGTGTGTGTGTGTGTGTGTGTGTGTGTGTGTGTGTGTGTGTGTGTGTGTGTGTGTGTGTGTGACCACCCATGGTCTGCGCTGCCTCAGGATTAAGGGGCTCAGGCTAAACCAAACCTGTTTCTTCACCACTTAAGGCAAATGGCTAAATTGGTGCAGATGGCTTACGGTCAGGTAAGCTGGTGGTTCCAGCGCCAGACGCGTAGGATAACTGTGTGCAGGAGAGAGTGAGTGCACCCGTGCACTAGAGATGGTATCTGGAGTTCAGTCTGCATTTGACTTGCATGAATGTTCCCTTTCTGCCCTGCTCTTATACAGGAATTTATTCTCCATGCTCTGTTGACCCCCAAAGTGCACATGTGCAGAAGAACGTGGGAAACAATTTCATTTTGTCCTTGACTCAAAGTGTTACCCCCACCCCCTCCCATATACTTTGAGCCCCACATCCCCATTCTATATTTTAATAGCTTCCATATGTCACACTTGGAGTGTGTTAACAGGAAGTGATGTGATGTCTTGGTGTAATGATGCACTGGAACATTTCCTGCAGAAAAGGTATATTAGTGTCCAGATGTTGGACTTTACAGCTATTTGAAGAGAAAACACTTGTGTAAAAAGATTTGAGAGACGTCTTAATAATGTGTACGTGACAACTTGTAAACGCAGAGCTGTAGCCTGAACGTCTGCTCTTTCAGCGCCATTAACAGATAATGATTCTAACAAACACAGCACTCACTCTCACACACTGACCACCAGTGAGGCATCTTTCTCTCACTTAACCTTGAGTCATGAGATATGTTCTGTATGCGGTCTTGATGACTGAAGGAGAGCAAGAAAAGTGGCTCACACACACACACACACACACACACACACACACACACACACACACACACACACACACACACACACACACACACACACACACACACACACACACACACACACACACACACACATCCATTGTTTGGTGGAGTAAGCCAAAGTAACAGGGTTCTAGTTTCAGGCGCTGTCTGGTGGGATTTAGGGCCGGGCCCCTGGAGCTTAAACTCTGAACTGTTGACTAGCAGTGGGAGTCCACATGACAGTAACTCTTGACTTGTCTAATCACACGACTCTTCCACCTTAAAGCAAAATAATCACGTATCACCAAACGCATGGCAACTCTCACAATCAAGCTATAAAAGTTACTTACAATAAATATGGAACGTATTATGGTCTTGAAGCCTATTCTAACCTGTAGGAGGAGGAAGGTATATTTAGCATTCTGTACTGCAGTCATGCCAAGTCAGCAATTAAATCTATGCACATTTGAGGCACTGAAATATCCATGTCTAAAAAGCCCACAAACATTTGGCACTGGTTCTTTCATGAAACGCAATTCACAGCCATCTATCCATCCTCTGAGACAACTACAGTATTACACACCTTCCATGTCTCTTAACCTGTTTATCTCACAGAAGATGTTGCTTTTCTATGTGTGCGTGTATCAAATGTCTGAGAATGTGCTTATTTTTAGTTTGCCCAAAAAAACACATGGGAATGTTTTTGTAGACTTTCTTGTGACGCCCTCTCATTAAACTGATTATGAGACAAAGTGAGTCACCTGTTCCCGCTCACCACGTTCAATTCGTAGCTTATGGGCCAGAGCTAATGTGGTTAAGCCTTATGATCCCAACTGCACCTACACTGTTGGATTGAGGATTAGACACCGACATTTTTGGGAGAAAGCACAGAGCGTTAGCAACAGCGAGGGATTAGACTGGAGACTGTGGAGCCACCCCCACAACAGCACTCCGACAGACACAGTTTATTGACTCAAGCAGAGAACACAAGGTAACACCACGCTGGGTCCCAGTTGTAAAAGGCGGTGCACAGACCAGATGTACTATTATTTGTACATTTTTGAATTCATTGATGTAGGTCAACAAAGCATTGACACACTATTATTAACTTTTTACTGTAGGTCTACAAAAATACAAATAGTTACGCTACTTGGATATTAAAAGTGAGCATCAATTTACCTGAGTGACACATTCAGGTGTATGTTGGCTGAGGTGTTGTGACTTTAAGGCAATCAAAACAGCAACGTGAACACACACACACACACCGTAGCTGAACGCCCCAATTAAAACCCCAAACCGCAAGTCTGAATAAGTGTTGCCTAAAAGTGCACCTAGTTTTACGACGCATTCCAGTGTACGTGTTATAGCATCTGTGAGCGTGTATAGGTGTGTGTGTGTGTGTGTGTGTGTGTGTGTGTGTGTGTGTGTGTGTGTGTGTGTGTGTGTGTGTGTGTGTGTGTGTGTGTGTGTGTGTGTGTGTGTTCTGAGTGCATTTAGTTTGTTTGTTCGTTGCGTTATTTATGGTGCTTCGTTATGAGCGGGCTGCAGGGTTGTTTCCAGCTGCCCACATTTTCCAGTCATCTTTAAGATTTACAAGTGCCATCATCCTGGAAATATTCTCTACACTTTTTACTGTCTGCTTCATGTAACAGATGCACAAATCACTTCGCTGACTCACTGTGTGACTTTAACACTACCAACTAGTACGTGTTGTTTTGTTGGGATGAAATTTTGTGATTCAAGAAAATTTGTTCCTATTGATAATCACACCTAACATTGGAACAGAAAACAACAGTAGAACAAAGCTTACATAGTTGTTAAGCAGTGTAAACATGGAGGATTTCAACCACTTGAGTTAATAATTATATCTTGACAATATAATTGACAAAAATATAAGTTGAAGAGAAAGTAATTTTCTACATCCTGTTCTAAACTCAAAGCTTTTCTTTTTTCTCGCCCTCTTTTTCTAAAACCACAGCAGGTCTGTGTTGGTTTCCTCGTTCCAGCTGTGCTCAGCAGAGGCGTGGCCTTGGTGACAATGACAACACACAAAGCAGCTTGCATAGCCATGACCAGAGCCACTACTTGCACCCCTTGTCAGGCTGAATGGTGGTTGGTTTCATAGCTCGCTGATTCATTATGGCCTACTACAGTCTTTAAGCCAAATATGTGGGTGGAAAGAGGGAAAACATAATTATGCCTGCCGCACGTGTACTTGACTACCAAGGACGAGAATGAGAGTGAGTAGGAGCAAATGTAGCAATAAATAAAAGACTGCGCCTGTTGCAAAAGATGAAGTTGTTTATCTGAGAGGGATATTGAGAAGGTGTGGTTTGGATAAAGGATGTTTGGGAACTGCCAAAACGGAAGATGGAGGAAGGACAGAGCAGAGATCTGCTAGTGACCTTAGCACGCAAACCACAGCACTCCTATTGTCCAGCAAACCACAGACAGATAAAGAGCTATGAACATACATAACCCACAGACCATAAATAAAGCCCTTCCTTCATTCTAAAATAGAAATATCTCTCAATCAATCATGTCACAAAGGATCTCTTACATCTAGTCATGGAAACTTCAGGCATAACTGTTAGAATTTATTGTCAAACAGTTGTAAACCGTGCTAAAGATGAAGGTTGTGCTTGGAGTAATGTTGCCATGAAGACAAAATACGCATCGTAACAAGGGGATAAAGGTTTCCCGGATACAGCACCTTCACATGTCACTATATGCACGACAGGTAAAACACCCTATTGCTAAATTTAGGCAGTAGCTGAGATCCCAGAGTGATTCAGAGCATACGGTATGTCCTACTAGAGCAAATGCTCGGGGCTGGAGGCGACTGATATGTTGTTTCCGACTGTAACATTCGGAGGAAGGTGGTCAGGGGTCAGCAGCCTCCACCCACCTCTGTGGCTTGGTACATCCTCTGCAGCAACAGGACTCTAAAAATAGAGTCACATAACAAATGGTTCTCCCACCAAGTCATGTTTATGTGCAGTAATGCAGTTGAAAGCAATAAGTTTATATTTATTACCTGCCAAAACAAGACATCTGAAAACATCACGTCGAGACATTTCCTTTACTGTTTCACAAACCAAACAACACATCAATAAGTTTGGAAAAAGACCAGCAGATTAATCGTTACTGAAAATAATTTTTAGGTCGCCTACATACATAATGTGGTTAAATCAACAGACACGATGGCATAAATCAAAACCCACCTGTTGCAACAACATTGCAAACTAAAACAACATTAAAGACACCTGCTGCACTAAGTGAGTAATAGAAACCTGCCAACAAAAACAAAAACACTCTGGACAAGGAATAGCAGCTCCACAATGAGAAAAGGCACCTGCTGTGGCACAACATCCGCTGCATGTTAGCGCCACATTCAATGCATCAGAAACAGCCACCTGCTGGAAGCCAACAATAGCTACCAACTAAGCCAGTGTCCAGCCAAGAATATGTTCACTTGAAGCCAGTGCCTCCTATGTAGCAAGGGGCCAATGATACTGTGGAGGCTAAATCACTGTCCTCTCATCAACAACGCTCACTGCCACATACCAACACTTCACATTTATCATGCTTACATAAGAGAAAGAGCCGAGTATGTGTTTGGTATAATCATAGCGAGCCTGACACTGAGTGTCAGCAGGTGTCACCGGGACAGTAACAACAGTTGCCTCTTGCATAATCCAGAAGAAGATGGAAAGAATGCAAATGTTCCATGAGCTCTTGGATGTTTATACAGGCTCTACTATCTATATCAATAAACTAAAACATCTCATGCTCAGGAATCACCATATGAAATGAGATGGCTGACGTCGAGCCTTTGCTGGTTGGACATCTGGTGGGCATCCAGAACTCATCTAACTGTAGAAACAGCCACAGCAGCACCATACTGGTCCGGGCGGGTTTGAGGCAAAACATTCTTTTGCTGCCAACATTATTATTATATTCCCCACATTCACTCATGGCCAGTGTGGTGGTCTGCAGAAATCTGGGGCGCATCACGGACTTCTCATTAATTACAGTAGTTGGCACAATTTCTGCGTTAAAGCTGCCTTTACATTTTTTTCCACTCACCACTGAATTGTCAGAAAGATATATGTTGCATGTCAACCTGTGTAAACTTGCAAACATTTTAGAAGGACTGATGAGCTATGTGCTGACTTGCCATGACAGATTTACTCTAATAGCCTCTGGTCTATTTGTAAGCAGTTAATATAATGACCATAATAATAAAAATTGAAACGTAGTAATATTTTATTTCATGACAAATAAAGTAATTCAGTGCTTAACCTTCAACCTCATTTGTGTTGCAATTAACATAAAGTGTGCAACCTTTCTCTTAACCTACCTTATAGTTACATCGTTTAAAGGATTTGTATTGTCTAGCTAAAAAGATTAAGGAGGCGTCACAACAGTTCAGGTTTGAAAGGACTCATCAGTCCACAACAACTATTAGCTAGTGAGAATCTCATTCATGAGGTCATCATCTCCTTGGCCTTAATCAATCACCCCACGGGGCCTCCACTGTAAAATGCCTCCCATTAGTTGAAGTGAAAGCACTGTTTACCCAAGTCTGTTACCTTGGGTAACTGCAGGACTGGAAGTTGTGGAAACATTGGCCATGGACACAATACATCAAACGCCATAGAGTGCGTTGGGCTGTGCCTCTCAAATTAATCGAGAGATATGCATGATGACAGATAAGTCGTGACGTCCGAGAAGACAAAGCATTGTCAGGAGGGAAGAGATTACTTAGGAATGCGAGCCGTCCTTTTTGTCAAGGAATTCTGACGTTTCCACAGGTTGCAGTGTTTTGTTCCAGCAAGATAAGCGATAAGAAATGTGTTGCAACACTGACATTTAAATCTATCATATTGTGCATCACTACACTGAGATACTGCTCATTAAAGCCGCTCACATCAGTTTCACCTTTCTTTTGTAAACATTATTTATAAAGGCTTGCTTAAGTGCTCAGGCGCTGTCTGTCGCCCTCGGCCTTGTTCACTTTGCCCTTATTCTCAAGGCAACAGCAAGGTTTGCTTTTCAGACCCCATGATTGCGCTTAAGTGAGCAAGCAGGAGGTTTAAAATGTACATCTCACTTGAAGCGTCCCCCCTTCCACCTTGCCTTGGCTTTTCACCTTGTAGACCCCCCCTTCTGACCCCTATTGTTGGGGGCGAAGGGGTCTGGATCTTTGGAGCAAGCTAATTATAGAGTTTTAACGTCTGCTTGGCTAATCCCTAAGTGCTGCGGGACATGCCTACAATGGGGAGATTCACTCAGTGTGTGTGTCTCTGCGGGGACTCTGCATTTGCTGTTTTTAAGAGAAAAATATACGACATGAAAACTGAAAAGAAAAAACGTTCATTGTTCAAATTAGAAAAAAAAAGGTTTAGGGGTCTTCGGATTCCATCATTGTTTTGGAGCTCTGGCACAGTTTCTGGAGACCACCACATGTCTTACTAATTGGTGCTTATGTGCTGTGGTATATCAACAAAAGAGACTTGACTTACTCCACTTTTAGGTTTCGCTCCAAGGACCGGTGCGGCTCCTACAGGGATGGCACCAGGAACAGGCTGGGGATGAGGAGTGTTTTCTAGTGCTGCTGGCACAGATCCTAAATCCACTTCCTGTAGTAGAAAAAACATCTCACATTACACTGTTGGGCATAGGGAAACTAGTTTTGTACTATAACTGCAAACGAGTTACAAAAAAGTGTATACACACATGGAGTTGTCTTCGATGGAGGATGGGGGTGCTGTCCATTGAGGAGGTAGCGCTGAGCGCGTTCTCAATCTCCTGGTCCAACTGATCCAGCTTCATCAGAAGCAACACCATCGAGTCCAGTCGAGCATGTTCACGCTGAATAGAGACAAAATTCTAAATAAAGACTAAATAAAACTTAAACACCACTGCGTTAGCACCTACTACAACAAAGCAGCTGATTTACCCTCAATCTGTGGTGAACTGCGGCAATGACTATCGCAAAAGAAAACTGTGTTACTGAAAGTAATAGTGTTTGAATAATGTAAACATGCACAGGATAAAACCATACCAAGATTAATTTTATTTGTAGCATTCAAACACAGACCACTTCAATTTATTGCTCTAGTAATTTACTGTACTCTGATTGCAGCAACAAAAATTAACTGATCTCAACCCCATCCAACACATCTTTGCTTTGACTTATCAATGCCACCCAACTGGAGTTGAAATATGATCACTCTATAGAAATAGATATACAAGCTTCCAATACATAAAAATCCAGAATTACTACTTACGTATGGTGTGTTTAAACAGCTGTTACAGCAAAATAAATCTATGAGCTATTCTATTGTATAAACTGTCTCCTGCTCTGTCTCTATCCTTCTCCTTTCTCCTCTTCAGCCCTGCTCGCCTCGTTTTGCTTTTTTCACACACCCTGTGCTTCTCTTATTCATGATCTCTGATCCATTTCATTCAAATGACGTCAAGATTTCAAATATTTTTCTTTTGGTCCTCTACCTTGCAATGTTCAAAAGTCCAACCCGGGTGATAACGCGTCTCACACTGACCTCAGGTGGTGTCTCTCCAGTAGGACAAGCTAATCCTGTTTCCACACATTGTATGCAATAGGTGCTTTTTATTTTGTTAGAGGTTTAACAAAAGACTTGACTATGAACGGCTTTCATTTCCTGTCAGTGTTTTATCGTGGCTTCGGTGTGGCTCCCCTGAGAAGAAATTACATCACACAACTGGCTCATTAGGACCCAAACAAACCTTATTACAATATCTTACATCAAACCCTGTTAAACACTTTATGAGGGTGAGCTCATGGGACACAGATATTGTGACTATGTTTGCACAAAGGTACAGAGAGGCTTGTTTTTAGTTCTTCATGTGTCGTGTCTGTCCATAATAGATTATGCAGTATGAAGTCAGTCCTCCATATATATCATGGACACGGATAATGTGGCTTAATTTTACAATCTGTGATTACAGACGACAACATTCATATGACCTAACTGTGACTAATACTAATCTGTGTGGTGCTGACAGCCTCTGGATCTGCATCACGATAAGCAGCCCCAGCCCCGCGGCTGGCTCCAAGCTCCATCTCTAACACATTTTATGATTTGTGCTTGTTACTGCCCAATTAGCCCGCCAATGTCAGTCCCTGCTGGGTTTGCAGAGAGAACGGGTAGACACTGGAGTGCCACGTGTGTCATCGAAATGCGTCTCAACACTCATGCATTCCTTGGACTGTCTCACATTCATGCATTCTTTGGAATTCTGCATTTGTGGCAGTGCACATCACTGCATCCCGTCTTCTTGGTTAAGTATCACAATGCGACATTGTATTTTGGTGAAACAATGACATCTTTACGAGGCTTCGCTGAATGAACAAAAGCATCTGGTTCGAGATGGCAACAACAACCACAAAAAGGCAGTCAAAAACAAGTGCAGCGCAATGTTAGGCGCCTCAGAGGGGCAACGTTTTAGGGGCCCTCTGGTGGTTTGGGTTCTCACAAGGTTTCTTTTCTCTCTTTCCTGTCTTTTGAGGTCTGTGTTAGATTCCTCTCTACTTCCTGTTTTTTTGAGGGGAGAGACAGTTCCCACAATGCTTGAACTCCTAGACCCCTCCTTGCGCTTTTCCAGCTCTCTTTTCGAAGCCCCCCTTCACTCAGTGGCCCACATCCCATTTCTCAACCTGTCCATCAGGATTTTTTTTAATTCTAACTTCAGATACTGTAAATGAAAGAGTATTGTTGATTTTTTGACTCAAAATGGAGCCAATCTATAAAGATGAAGGAAAAGGAAATATAGCATCTAATGTTGTCAAGTTGACTAATGTTTGATAAATGACACTTGAAGCAACTTAGCCCTGAGGTCAGATGGGATCATTTTACAAACTGGATGTGCAACAACAGAGGACAAAGCCATTCGTTGATGAAGTGATTTCAGAATGTTGCAGTCATTGTCTTGGAGCTTCAGATCTTTGATACTAAAGTTTGAATTCACACCAAATATGTCATATTATCCCCGTTAAATTGTGTAATAATGCAAAGCCTTACTGCAAAATTTCTTGTTTGCCTTCATGATCTTGCCCTAATCTCTTTTTATTGAAGAAGCCTGCTACAGTATGTAAATACAAGGCATGATGAAAACCCCAGCGTCCTGTCGAGTATGCAAGTCATTGCCATATGGTAGATGGATTGCCTTGGCGCCTTCCACTTTTATGAGTAGGCTCTTCCTGTCAGGTTCCAGGAACCAGGTTTTAATCCAGAGGTTTAAAGTCTTTCTACGACTGAAAGCGGAGCCAGTGGTAATGAACATATCTCTGGTTTTCTATGTCCCTATGATGGAGTGGTATCGAAAACTTGCCACATACCGTAGGGATCTGCAAGCCACTATTTACCATCACGTTGCACAATCCAAACCATATGTTGCTTTTCTGATATGCAACAGGAAATTAAATGTCTGAATTAGTTCTAATCAAAAACCAACCTACACAGATGTTCACATTAGAAAAAAGTACTTAAATTTGTACACTTGTACACACTAGAAAATTTGTACACATTACTGCAGATGTATCTAGTATTAATGCTTACAGACTCATGTTTATAAACAGATTATTATACACAATACAAAAGCAACATATACAATGTTATAAAATATAAACTATTTATAGATTTGGAGTTTTGTAAAATAAACAGATTTACTGTTCAAGCTAATAATTGTATTTAAAAAAAACGTACCTATCTACAATAGGAAACAACATGACTGCTTAATACAGTAGGTTCCGTGTGAAAACATCTCAACTAATGATCAGTTATTTGTGCATATTGAAATAAGACAGTTTAGTAAACAATTCATTTTTAGTGTGTTTTTGTAGAAATAACACCATCCAGCATTTATTCGAGGAAGCAGTTTGAGTCTTTCCCATTGAGCCTCCAACCCCCTCTATGTTCACAGCCTTCATGCCCTTATACAGTAGGACCTTGTTTTGCAATGAGCAGTTGAGAAAGAGCAAAACATTTCACAGACCCCCCCCCTTCTCACACACAACCCCCACACCCCACTCACAACTCTGTAAGCATGTGAGGGTGAAGTCACTGTTTTCCAAGACGCATGCCAGTATGTGGGACAAAATTATTTTTGAGCCATTTCACCCACTATAATCTCAGTTGATTTAAAAACAAATAAGCACTAAAATGTTAATGTCTCAGCTAATACACTATATACATGCATACATACATGAACCAGGGCAAAACCAGCCTGTAAAATCTGAATCACAGTCTTACCTTTCTCATGCGCACCTTAACCAAGTTGTCGTTTTTCAGATCCCCGGGTTCATTCGATCCATGTAAAACTGCGTCATCGGCGTCTTCCATTCTGTGGTGTTCCCTCCGACCATCTGCCACCTCAGAGGCAGGTGACTCATGGAGGTAATGGTCACAGGACTGGTTGCCATGGAGCAGGTCTGGTGAGAGCTCATCCTTCAGCTTTGCAGGGCACGCTAGCAGGTCTTGGGTGTGTTGGTTAGTACACGCATGTGTATCTTTCACACAGGAGTGCTCGGCAGCTGAATTTTGCGTGAGATCTGGTGCAGTAATCTTTCCAGGTTCCAGGTCTGTGTTGTCACATGGCTCAACATGGCTAACCTCATGCATATTATCCAGTTTTAAACAGCTAATTTCCAATTGCTGAGCTATGTTTTGATCCTTACTTGACACCAACTTACTGGTCGGTAAGCTTTGATCCGTGTCTTTCATTGGTTGAATTGGAGTGGTCATCCTTCGCACACTCTCAGTCTTTGTAAGGTCTTTATCAGAATTTTCAGTCTCCGCTTGTACCGATACCATATTGATGTTAACTGTTACAGTGCAACACTGACGTTTAACAGCAATATCAGATGATGTGACTGTCCCATACCTGACATCTGCAGAATTCTTGCTACTTTCTACTCGAGTAGTTTCCTCTTCCTGAGGCCTGGCCATTCCCGTCTCTTCAAAATGAGGCTGTTCCAACAATGTTGGACACATCATTTCACCACCAGAGATCTGATCCAATACCATGCAGCCCTCTTCAGTTCCTCCTTGAATATCTCTTGAGTGATGACTTATTTTTTCATTAGGCATTTCCAGATAATTCAATCCACCCAGCTTGTCAGAAAAATCTGTACTGGTATTTTCAGTAAGTCCGCTGGTACATCCTTCGTCTAACACTAAGGTCACAACTGGCTCAACACTTTTGCGGTCCGATGACGTCCTATCACCAGCCTCCATTTCTGAACTGTGCGGCACACCAACTAGTAAAGGTACATTTGCATCAGTATGGTCAGAAGGTAAAACCTTATTTTCATCCTGTGGGATGTCAAGTTGAGGTTCCAGTTCAAAAGCAAAAGATGAATCTAGTGTGGCCCCAGAGATTTCAGGAGGCCTGCTGTAACCCTCTGTATGGCTCTCCTTTGTTTCCTGATGATCTGGAATTTTGCCAGGCTGTTCACCAGCAGATTCAGACAGTGGAAGCCCATTGTGTGACGAGATAGAGATGCATTGTTGCACTTCATGAGAGATATGTGGACTTTTAAAGGCATTACCCTCGCTGCAGATGTCGTGACTCTGTGTGTTCTGTGTGCCGACTTCACCTTCACGGTTGATATTTTTGACGCCGTTAGAGCTGATATAAGTTGCACAAGAAATATTTGTGGTAGGACTCACACTGTTTGAGGTATTATCTTGAAAATTCCCTGCGTTTGCAGTCTGGGATGTGTTTACATCCACCATATTATGAGGGAAATGAACTGATTCCTCTTGCAAGTCCAGTGAAACCTTTTCATTTTTTTCCGATTCAGTTTTGCCATTCTCAAGAGAAGCTGTCACCTTAAGTGTCTGAGCCAGGTCGTCTGTGGGCAGCTGATGGCAGCCTTCTGGCATAGAGGCACACCTCGCTTGTCGTCCTGGTTTAGAAGCTCCAGCTGCCATCCAAGGTCCTTGGCCGTCAACTCCATGAAAACACACCAAATCCAGGTCATCATAGCTATACTGTAATCCTGACGGGTGAGTCACATGCTCCTCCCAACTTCTTTTCCGTATGGCTACCGGCATGGTGGGCAGCCAGCGCTATCCCATAGAGCTGCTTTTGACACCAGGCGAGAATCAGTTCTGCAGTAACAGAGAACAGAAATAAGGACAACAGTTTAGAAGCAATGAATTTAGAGTAAGATAATGTACAGATGACGATGTGGTAAGGAATGTTTCACTTTAAAGAAACATCTGGAGTGGGGCCTGGTGAGTGGAGGTTCAAAAAGGTCATAATTATAATGCATTCACATTGGGAAAGTCTAAACTCAGCTGGGTCTCTATAAGATGACAGGAACTTCTGTTATTCTAATCTAACATGGGAAAGCGATACCTTTACAGACAGACCTGCTCTAAATTTCACATTGACTCATGCCAGCTCCAAAGAACAACAGTGGTTTAGAAATGCTGACAGCCATAAACTCAACCATCTTCACAGTAAATTTTCACATAAGATTAGTTTGTTAAATTTAAGTGCATTACAAAACTTTAATGAACATAGATTTTAACTGCAAAACCCCAACCATGGATCCTCAAAAATCAGAATAATGCAACATATGTTATAGGTGTTCTTTCTTGAATAGAATTTTTTAATGTCAGTTTATTTACTGTAAATTGCAGCATTTCATCTTAAGTCACTTTACAGAGAAGACAACACACAACTACATTATATACAGTAGAAAACCCAACACACCTTATTTTACTATAAGTGACTAAAAGCTACAATTTTCCACCTTGTGATTTTTGAAATGTACACCTGAAAATTTGCCATCTGCCTCTACTGGTACGAAGCTGCACCTGGTTATTAGTTGAAGACAGAAGACTATGTCTTGAAGCAGTTGCTCCTTCAACTTACCCTGTACTAACAGCAAAACTGTCACTTCATACCATTTATGGTAACTGACACTTCAGTAACAATACTACTGTATACAGTAATCCCATAGCTGTGCATTTAGTAATTACACAGCAGTGTACAAAGTGTACAGTTGTACAAAAATGTTTTACAAATTGCCTTTTCATTCATCGGCCAAGAGCGATTTGTCTGCGTTAAGAAAGCGTAAATCCATCTCTTCCTCACTTGACATCCAGTTTTCCTTGTAAGCAGTGGATAGTCCAGGTCTTTACGAGCCATTTCCTTAACTTCAGTCAGAATCGTCACTGTACAGCTGTTGAAAAGCAGCAAAGCCCCAAAGACAAGCAGAAAGCCGGGGAGCACGTAGGAGTCCATAGACTACTTCCATCTTGATCACATTAGGGCTTCTGCTGACGCTGAAAGCTGACGAGTCGGGGTGGTGTAAGATGGGCTGGGTTTTCTTTGTCCCACTCCACCCCTGCTCTCCTCCGATCTATCCCTTTTCCCATCAGACAACCCCCCCCCACCCACACTGATTTTGACAAGGAGTCATATCCTAAAGCCCCATCCCCCATCTCATAACTTAGTCAGTACACTGTATGCATTTATTCCCTCCACCCACCTCAACTGCACTCTCTTTCCTTACTATTTAAAAAACTTCCTCCCAAAACTCTTTGCTTTTCTGCGCTCTTCCTTTGCTTGCTATTTCACTAAGCTGGGCAAGGCTCCACCAGTTGGCTTTGATTAGTAACAGACTGCCTTGTAAGACCTCTGGCTGTGTACCAAGAGAGATTGCGCTCTAATGTTTTAGCAGTTTTATCTAAGGCATGTTATTTTTAATTTGTCATCTTGTAGCTCTACTAGCATTCTTAAGGTAACACACTGGCACTAATAACAATTATGAAAACAATGGAAGAGATATTCTAAGATATGCTTTCCAAATTTGTTTTTCAAAACATCTTTTAAGAATGTGAGAAAATAGCAAGTAATAGCCATGAAAAAGTTGTTTCATTATCATACAATTTTAAAACGTTGTGTCTTTGTTTTTTATGACCGACTATGACTAAGACTAAGACACTCTGCAGTGTATAAATGCACCTTTTTTATGTGATCTCAGTGAATGTGTATCTGCAAAAAGCAAAAAGATGCAACCAAATAAACAGACAATATTTATATATTTATCAGCAGGGCCAGCTGCACGAAATGAGCAATACCTCAAAGCAGCGTGGGACAATGTAAGCACCAGACAGAAGTGGAAAGAAGCCCCCTGCAACTGTCCCTGCAACTCTGGACTTTAACCTCAAGGTCATCCAGATGTGAGGTGAGACTCTGGAAGAGGCTTTTCTTAGAGGCCTTGCTGGGAAACTGTGCACAGCCGTCACCGTTGGCTCTCCAGGGACACAGATGGTCATACTAAAGGGGAGGGATCCAAGTTCAACAAGACTTCACTGTGGCATGTCACATGATGTGCTCTGTGGTTACCCTAAGTACAGTTTAACAAAATACAGATCTTTTGGGTCATAATAGCCTCCGTGCGGATATGGATGATGATTGAAGTGTAGAGGCTGACACAGAGCATCAGCAGGCTATCCCCTTATTACCTTCTGTAGTCATCTGACACAAGCCTATAATTTCAAAGACGAGGTCTCCCCCGACCAATCACACACTCATGCAGGCCCACGGGGCAACTGGCCAAAATTGCAATCTGATCCATCGTGTTGTGCAAACAAATGGTCCTTTAGCAGCACGTGTGACAACAGCTATCTATCAGCTATCAATCAGCTCAGCAAATACGGAAACCACTGAATTTAAAAATAAAAATAAAAACCTAAAAATAAAACATCTATAGTCATGAAGATTTAATGAGAGAACATTCAACTCACATTTTATTATTTCCCAATCTAGAATCTAGAATATCACAAGTAGAAAATCATAAAGGGGGCAACAAAACTTGGAAATTCCAACTGCTTTTGAGGTATTTTAGCCTGTGACAATTTGCATTTCCCAACAACTCACTTCATTATTAATCATCCACCTGTAAACATGCTACAGTAAAATGTTCTTTGTAAATAATTTGTACGTGTGAGCATTTTACTGCTCGTATGGCCATAAAAACCTTTCAAAGCACTGCTATACAGAGGACAAGCATGAGCACTCTAAAGAGCATGCAGCATCACTAGTCACATGTCTGCGGTGAAATACATAAGTAAGAAAGACCTATTCATGATTCACCCTATAATCCCCCAATGTTCAGCCCCTTGGCTTCTTACTGTAAGTGGACCACTGAGGGCCCAAAGGAAACAGACTCACATTCCTTACTGATATAGTTTAGTATTGGAAAAATAAAACAGCCCCACGGGCATCGAAGATCACAGCGCATTTGCCCACGAAGGAAAATTTGGTCCTCTCCCATAATTGTCATTTTTAAGTCTTTATACAGTACAGACAAAAATTACTTTCAAGAGATTTTGTTGCACCGTTTTTAATTTTTGTGACATAGGTGTGGCCTACTTGTTTTTTAAAGTTATACAAAGGATCCTGGGTAGGATCGAATAGAATAGACTCCCATCTAATCATCAAATAGTTAAAAATAACATTAAGAAACCACAATCTTGTGAGTAATCTTCGACTGTTGCTAGCTTTTGTCCTGTGGTTAACGACTCCTTTTCAAAAGCCTAGTCATCTCAATTTAAATAACAGTGTTTGAGGTCTGGGTGGGAACTTGGGCAATCACAGTATTTTTTAATAGAGCGTCCCATGGATGCAACTTTAGAGCGTTTAGAAAGCCATGGAGGTTTGCATTGCTGTCTTAATTGAAAAAGAAAATACTTTCATCATTTGTAGAGTCCCTTTGCTTGTGTTGGTCCAAACACAAGCCGTTGTGGGAGACACTGAGGGGGCCTTGCCCACCGATCATGGGTTATAGTGTGACTGTTGTGACCGTGGGAACAGGAAGTACAAGTTATTGAGGATACAAACCATAACAAGCTAAAAAAATCTATCTAATCTTCTTGCAAGAGGGCCTGAGTGTATGCGTGTGTCCATGAGACAAGACTACTGTATATGTGTGGGTGTGTTCTGGCTTGGTGCTGTGTGTGTGTGTACATGTTTCCTTGAATGTGAATCAAGATTACAATAAAGAAAAATTATTTACTATAAATAAACTTTATTATTATAACTAAACTTTTGTTTTATTAACTAATTCAAATAAAACAACCAAAGGCAAACAATAATCATAATAACCATCAATTCATTCAAATATTCACCAAATACTGTATAGTATATTGCATGTTAAAAAAGTAACATGGGTTAACATCTGTTTACTATATAAACTATATATAAGTATATATAACTATATACCCAATATATATAACTATATGTAACTATATATCCAATACACTTCCTGAACTCAGCAGAACACTGAATTAATAGAAAGAGACAGTTTAGTAGAACTTACTCTTGCACAAGCGGTAAACAAAAACAGCAGCCAAGAAATTGGAAATTGATCACGTTTCTCTCGCCTCTCTGCATCTCCCTACTGCTCAGTTTAGTCTGCCCTTTCCAACTCATTTGTACCTATGCCATTTACAGGAAACTGGATCCTATGTAAAATACAAGTCTGTTATTTGCCAGTTTGCTCTTTGGGTAGGAAATGAGCATACTCCATTTCAATAGTTACCAACAGATTTGTCAATTCTCTAATTCTCTAATCAGGACAGTGTCTTATTCCATTTTCGGACGTTAAATATGGAGGTCACGGACTTCTTCTCAACCTTTTCTTATTAAAATCTACATTCTGCACTGCTTTAGGAAACACAAAGCTATAGTGCTTTTCATCAATATATCCACGTGAATGATTTTACTGGCTCAGGTTGGAAAGTACGTTCTGGTTTAACAAAGGTATAGTGAGTCACAAAGGTTCCATTGTAATACTGAAGAGTGAGTAATTGATTACCACAACATTCATCAATTTAGCAAAAAAAAATAGTAGCAACAACAAAAGGATTTTCTAAATATTTGCCTTTTGTGATTCATTACTTGTTCCACAGCCTTCTAACAGCTTGAATCATGAAACTATCTGAGGACAAGGACACATAATATTTATCCAACTGTCTTGTTGTTTATGAGGAATGACTCTTGAGCTTGGACTGGTCCCTGTGAGAGCCAGAGAAGTGACACCCCCCCACCCAGGATTCTGCTGAACATATGCTGCGCTGGCATTGACTTTTACTGCAGAGATCCAGGAAAACGTGTTGTCCTAAGACACCGTTGCCACAGCAGCATCAGGAGGAAATGCTTGAGTCCCAGAGTCAGGAGACGAGGGGCCAGGAGTGTTTTCGTCATCTGACAAGAGGTCTCTGAACACTTAATGCTACGCGTTCATGTGCACCGTGGTTCCAAATGTAACCTCCCAACATCTGTGCCTTGTTCTCATGCACATATTTGTTCAAGCGCTGCAAGATCTCTGTATATTTCTGTGCTTTCTTTCTGAGTTAAAGACAGTGCAAGCACCTTTAGCGTGCACGTGCTACAGCTACAGTGCTTTACCTGCTCTTCTAATCTGTCTGGTGCAGCACAGCAGAAAAATAACACCTACTTTATGTGGAAAAAAGGAAAAGGTCACATCTTGAAAACACGGTTTTACAGTAAGTGAGCAGGTCAGAAAGACAATAAAGACAAATACCTCCATAAAACAGGAGAATGATACCTCATAAAACAGCAGTAGTTTGACAGAAATAAAAAGATGCAAAACGTTAAAACTAACTAACTTGCGATAACACGGTACTGACGCTAGGGGCCTTTTTATGGAATCTTTAGGTAAATGACGTCACACAAACTTGCCCACCTGTGCTAACTCAAAAGTACATGCTAACACACTGCTATGAAATTATTCAAGCTAGTCACAGCATCAACGTGCAGTGCTTCGTAAAGTTTAAGAAGCTGCACAAAGGCCTGTGGTGAGCAGCAGTTACAACAATGTAGATCCTTGACTGATCCTTGAACAGACACGTGAAGCACACTCACCTGAGTGCCCTTCGTCAAACAGTGACTTTACTGCCTCGGCTTGCATTGGGGCCGTTTGGAGCTGGGTGACAGGTCTGAGTCAGACCCAAACGGACGACAGTTACCACCCGGCTCCAGCAAACGGCGCCAAATGCTGCACGTGCCTGGACTGGGCTGTGGAAAGCTGTGCTGCATTCACGTAATCCTGTAGAAGCCAGGCCATAATACTACTACTACTAATAATAATAATAATAAAAATGAAATAAAATAAAATAAAATAATAATAATAATGTGTACTTCTATTATTACATGAATTAACATTTCATGCCTTTTAGCAACGCCTTATATATACACACAGCAAATCTAGTGACATATTAACTAACACAAACTAAATATACTTACTAAAGTTTGTGATTCAAAGGTTTTATTTGCATTGCTAACGTATCTTACAATTACTATGAGAGTACAACTGTCTTTCTTAACTTTCTTAACTTTATTTTGCTTTTTGGCAATAGCTTCAATCATTTCCGGGAGGCCATGAAGGCAACACACTATTTTTGACTTCTTCCGCCTTTTACCTGCAGCTAAAAACTCGGAGACGTTCACTCTCGTAATGGGCGTTTGCCCATGAAAGGATTCGGATATTAGACGAGCTAGACGCGTTGTTGAGCCTGTACATGTGCTTTTGAAAAAAAAAGAGACGATAGGGGAGAAGTGTAATGAACTAAACTCAAACGTTTAACAGCGCAAAAGGCAGAAACTTTAGTTTGCCTCTCGCTAAACCTCGCGTCTCCTCGTCGTTCACAATGGGGTGTTGCGGCAGCGCAGAGGTGAGTGAACCCGACGCAGTGCAAAGGAAGTTACTTTAAAAGTTGGGGCCCGAGTAGCAGACGAGCGCCACGCGACGTCTCGTCTTCGGCGTTAGCGGCGGCGACAACAACAACGGGGAGCCAGCCGCTCGCTCGTCTGCTACTTTAGGAGCGGAGTAGCCACTGCGCCGCAGCGTCCGCACACTCAACCCCGGGGTCACCGCTCCTGTCTGTTCTTTATGCCTTGGCAGAAAAAGCGGGACTGGACGCCGCTGGAGGACCGCAGCTGCACGGACGTCCCATGGCTCGTCGTGTTCGCCCTGTTCTGTTTTGGGATGGTAAGTGTTCAGCTGCCATGTGTGACTATGCAAGTCGTGGTCACTGGTGTCGGCCGACGATACGCTCACATCACGGGGTTGTCACAGCACAATAGTCAATACAGCACTACGATACATAATCGCTATATATTATTGATTGATATTAATTCGTACATCACTACTAATGAGGGTGGAGTTAAGCTTGATTCAATGCATCAGCATCACAAACTCCAGTTTTAGTTTAAGACCTAAACTCAATTTAACACATTGTTATTACACAACAAAACAGGGACCTACACTACAACATACATTGTTTTTCTACAGATTTAGCAACAGGTTTCTGTTCTAAGATAGTGTATTGTAATCACTGTAACCATTAGGGGTTTTGAGTTGCAATAGCCTTACTTTCTGTAGATGTACCACAAGCCTGGAAGTTATGGATTTAGTTAATTAAAAAAGTCATGACAGCATGGTGCTTCTTGCTAGTAATGTTCTAAATCTTCCCATTCAAGCGTTAACTTGAATTCCCCTGTGTCGTCCACAGCTGTGTATTTGTGGCTACCCCATTGCCACAGGTGGTGCCTCCAGGCTGATCTCGGGATATGACAGTTACGGCAACACTTGTGGGCGGAATAACACCAACACCAAGATTGAGGGAGTACCGCTCAGTGGCAAGGACATGACCGAAAACAAGTAAGTCAAGAGTTTCATTTCACCCGTTTCTCTGATTACATCACACACATGTAAATAGATGGAGCACATGAAAGGAGACGTGCTCAGTTCTCTATTTTTTTTTCTTTTTTCATGTCGTGTCGGTGGCACAGATGAAGCCAGTCAGAATTACATGTGTTCATGCAAGGATTGCATCACGTTGTCCTAATCTAGTTTGCCACAAACAACCGTTTATTGCCTTGGTAAACGCATCAGTTTAAATCTTTTTCATCTTACTGTAGTTAGTTGTCAAGAGTGAGCTGTGCAAACTACATATTACCAACATATGCATGAGAATTACAGATGTATATTATGATATAGCATATCATAATATGCATACAAATACACAAAGTTACACATTCTTCTTTTATAATTTAAATAAATGCTTTTGGGCTGTAGCTTTCCATCAACAAGCAACAGCCTCCAGTCCCAGTTTCCCTGAAACAATAGGTCATGCTTTACTGATGGGCTGATTGCCCGTGGTGGCGTTGAATAAAAGGCGTTTTGGTTACAAAGAAGGATCTGTGTGAGGGAAGCAAATGTCAACCGCTTTCACATTCGGTCCAGACAGACAAAACCCAAGTGATTCAGAAATACCCGGATACGCTTGTATTTTCACGTCTGAAAAATAGTTTCTTACATTTTAAGAGCACGTGGCAGCACTTTACCATTGTGAGTTAATAAAGAGGTTGTATTGTTTCTTCCAGATTTGTTTTCTTTTTGGAGCCCTGCAACGTTGACATCATCAACAGGAAGGTCAAGTCCATTGCCTTGTGTGTCTCTAGGTGTCCTGCTACTGAACTCACCACATATGATGATTTAAAGAAGTTTGCTCTGAATAATGGTGAGTAAAGTGAAGCATAGAATAGAGGCCATATGTTTGAAATTCAATTGTCTCCTTCAGCACTGAAAATAATATGTAATTTGTCTGTTTGTTTTTTTTTTGTTAGGCTCTTATCTCTGCTCGTATGATATTCCCTTCACAAAATATACAAGCCATCCAGATCGTCTCACTAAATGTCCAAAACTCCCTGTTCCAGCAAGGTAATCAAGCATGGCCTTTAACTCTGAATGTAATGTTACTCCATCTTATAACCAATAAAGTTATTTGTTTATTTAATTTCCTGAAAGTGGCACATTTACTCAGGCCTTAGGTGATTAGTTCAGCCAATGTGGTTAAAGTAGCTTTAAATCACAGAAATGCCAAGTGTATTTCTGTCTGTTTAACGTTGCTGTGTGCTTCGGTTTTAAGTCTACACTGCATTCAGTTTTTTTTTTTCTGGGGAACTTCAAAACTAATTATACTGTAGGGTGCAGTAGCACCACCTTCTTCAACATTCTCTCATTGTAGGACCACAAAACCATGGCCTGCCACAGTCCAGAAACCACAGCTTTTTTCTATGTTTGCAGTAAGGCTTTCCCAGTGTTCCACCGCTGTATTCCTGTGGATGTCGGCTGCTACGCTCAGTTCGCCCAGGCATTCATTACATTTGTCAGTGACAACTCTGTGATGCGCCGGGTCATCGCCGGTGTGATGGCCAGCAAGGAGATCATCATGGGCCTTTGTGTTCTGGCTTTAGGTAAAACACTTGGTTACGCCCAACCTGACATATATGTGGAACATGGAGCTGTTTTGTTTCTGTAAGAATTGACTGCTCACTTGGTTGGTTCAGACATATTCATTTACATTTTTTAGCTTCTTAGCTGTAATTGCTTGTGAGGATTCAGTAGGAACCAACGGAAGGGAAGCTATTTATATAGCAATAACAGGAAACGTTTGGACGGTTACAGTCACTGTGTCCATTGAAGTTTAGCTCACAGGCATTCATTTTATTAAGATCTGCTTCATCTCCCCTCATCGGTATTGCATAAAAGACAAAATTCATCCTGTGTTGCCTTTTGATGTCTTTGATCCCTGGAGGTCTGAATTTGATCAGTCTGGATTGTTACTTCTCAGGGTCAACAGACCTTTTGTCATAGTTTGTTGTTGAAATGAAGCACTGCCACTCATATCCTAGATGAATCATTGTGGGGTTTTTTTTCTTGTCAGCACATTTCTGCAGCTTCAAGTGTCTTAATGTGCTCTCCCCACGTTTGTGTTTTCATTTTAGTTTTGTCCCTCATCATGATGGTGATCATTCGCTACATCTCTAAAGTATTGGTGTGGATTCTAACAATTCTGGTGATCATTGGCTCGATAGGTAAACTTTAATAGCAACCTCACTTAAAGTCAGTTTGACATGTTCTGACACATTCAGCAACCGTGGAGGCTGTTTCTGCAGTGGAACCCTTGTTTTGTGCCCTGATGTTTCACAGGGGGGACAGGCGTCCTCTGGTGGCTGTATGCCGACAGCAGGAATGCCCTGAACCATAACACCTTGTCCGTATTTGGGAAAGAAGTGGCCTCAGACAATGTTAAGGCCCTGCTTGTGTATTCAATCGGTGCTACAATTTTCACGGTATGCCTGAAATTTACTTTGTATTAGAAATGGTAATAAATGTGAAAGTGTTTCTTGACATGACCGGCTGTGTCTCCATGTTCAAAGTGTCGTTCACTGGTTTCTTTGTATCCGTACAGGTGGTTCTCCTGCTGATCATGTTTTTCTTGAGGAAGCGAGTGGCCCTCACCATCTCCTTGTTCCACGTGGCTGGTAAAGTGTTCATCAGTCTCCCCTTGCTGGCCCTGCAACCTTTCTGGACTTTCCTGTGCCTCATGCTCTTCTGGATCTACTGGATCACTGTGCTTCTCTTCCTCGGAACTGCAGGTTGGAAACCCCTAATATGGTGCTTCTGCATTCATTTATGTGGATTATGTGAATGCTTGTGCAGTCAATACTTGTCAATGCAGAATTCTGATAGTTCGGAATACTTGATCACCAGTGCAGTGCAAATTAAGTTTGCTACTCGCGACATTTTGTCTTGGTTTAGTGGCATAACTAAACTCCCACATTTGAAATCTCGTGCCAGTCTCATGACGTGGGAGGATGGACTCAAACAACCACTTCTCTCTTCATCTCCCACTTCTCTTTTCCACCGTTACTGTTCCTTTACACCAAAGTACACAGCTCATAGATCATAGTTTCCTGCTTATGATCATTAATAATAATAATAATAATAATAATATATATATATATTTTATTAAACTTGTTATTTAAATAGAAATACCAAGAAAATGATTAGTAATAAGTGGATAAAAATACTCAATCCTGCCTCTTATTCTCCTCACAGGGACACCAGTAAAAAATAATTCTACAAATGTGGTTGAATATCAGATGCAAGGCCCTCTTCAGTACCTGGTGTGGTACCATGCTGTGGGTCTCATCTGGATCAGTGAGTTCATCCTCGCCTTCCAGCAGATGACCATCTCTGGAGCTGTAGTCACCTACTACTTCACAAGGTCTCAAAAACAATCATTCAATGAGTTTTGTACGACAAGGGTTGCTTTCGGTGCCTTTTCAATGTCACATTTCAGTTTTTATTATGATTTTACTCATTTCTCTATCCTTGTTTGCAATTGCCTTAAGAAATAAGTCCCAACTGCCAGCAACCCCCATCCTTTCTTCCATGATGCGCACCATCCGCTACCACCTAGGTACTCTGGCCAAGGGCTCCTTCATCATCACTCTTGTTAAAATCCCTCGTCTCATCCTAACATACATCCACAGCCAGCTCCAAGGGAAGGTTAGAAACGAAACGATTTCTGTTCAAAGGTCTCTTGTTAGAATCTGATGATGATGATAGTTAATGTTTGTATTTCCTAATGTGTCGTAGGAGAATGCCTGTGCTCGCTGCATGCTGAAAGCCTGCGTCTGCTGCTTGTGGTGTCTTGAGAAGTGTCTGGCATATTTAAATCAGGTAAGTAACGTTTTATAACACCATCAAATACATTAGGTATGATGGAGAGTCTAAGTATGTGTCTATTTTTGTCAGAATGCTTACACTGCAACAGCCATCAACAGCACCAGTTTCTGCACCTCTGCCCGTGATGCTTTCCTCATCCTGGTGGAAAATGCTCTCCGAGTAGCCACCATTAACACTGTGGGCGACTTTGTCCTCTTCCTGGGAAAGGTACTGTACCCACATTCTTCTTTCTTTCTTTTCTGTATTCTCTACCTGGGCTGTAAAATTTTCATGTGAGATTCTGCTTCAAAGACCCAGATGCTGTCTAACCGGTTGTGAAACTCCCCTTTCAGGTGCTCATAGTCGCCTGCACAGCTTTTGCTGGCATACTGTCTCTAAACTACCAGAGGGACTACACAGTGTGGGTACTGCCTCTACTCATCGTCTGTGTGTTTGCCTTCCTGGTGGCCCACTGCTTCCTCTCTGTGTTCGAGAACGTGGTGGATGTTCTGTTTCTCTGCTTTGCTGTGGACGCAAAGTATAACGACGGCAGCCCTGGACGAGAATTCTACATGGACAAGGCTTTAATGGTGAGAGGAAGTTGTGTACATACAGATAATATTTATTAACTTACTGACATGACAGGTTTTCCTGTTACTGTCAAGCTTTGAGAATTTTTGTTTTTGTTGTTTATTTCAACAAGAAAACATTTTCAAGTTCTTCCTTTTTGTCTTTGCAGGAATATGTTGAGGAGAGTAAGAGGATGGATCGGTATAAGGCAGGTGACGGAAGTGGGCAAGAGATGAAGTCCATGGTGAGTTTCATGCTTGTTGTGTAAGATTTGTATCTGTTGCCTAAAGTAAATCACTGCCACTTCCTCATCTGCAGTTTTAACAATATACTTCGACACAGCTGGTGTGACACAGCAAGTAAAGCGTTTTGTCTTTCTTGCAGGCGCGTGGAGGGACTTTAGCCTAATGAGATGTCTGAACAACTGCCAAAACCACTGAAAGACAAAGAGTTGACCAGCATTTCACTCCAGGGACAGAATGATATTGTTACTTTTTGTACTGAAGCTTTAACAAAAGATGCATTTGGGCTTTAGTCTTTATCGCTGTTGCTACTTTAAAGTTTGACACTAATACTAATTTTTTAAAGAAAGGTTGTTTTAGTGTTTTTTCTTACGATAACCTTGTTATTAACAGATGTTTTTGTACTGTAAGCTGCAGTTTAAATGAGATTTTAAACAGATGACTATGTCTATTGACTATGTGTAAGAGGTTGTTAAAATTTTATTACTTATTACGTTTTATACTTGAATAAACAGATTTGTATTGTTTGATGTTTGCATGTATAAAACCCTGCATAGAATCAGTAAAAACATCAGAAATTACCAGTGCAATGTCTTCCCCTTGCTATTCTGTGGAATATATGTGTGGAAATAGTGTCCACACATGTAGTTGGTACATTTAGTGTAAAGTCCTTCCTTCCACATCTAAACATTTTCACTTAGTTCTAAGTATTTCATTGAGAGCAAACATTAACAATAGAACAATTGAAACACTTTCAGGTTCAACCACATGATGGCAGCAAATCATGCCAAATAAATGCCAGTTCATGTTTATTTCACCTATGGGTGTCATGCCCTTCAAAAATAAATAAACAACCATGGAATTATGACTTCCTACTAGAGTGAATGGGTTTAGAATTGAATATTCAGTAAATGATTGTGTTTGATGCTGTTGCATACTTCATGACTTCATTCGGTTTTGATTTAAAAAAGATGAAATTTAAATTAGTTTAACTTCTGAGCAGTTTGGGAGTTTATTTGTGTATTGGTAGAACTGAAATAAATAGCTTTGCAGATTACGCTTCATGCACTGATGGCAGAAGTGGTATTTTTCTTTCTCTTTAGCATGAATTATTTAATAATAATTTAAAATATGCTAATTTCTGTGGATGAACTGTGCTGTTTTTTCCCCCTTTATGGTGCACATGTACTTACAAGCTGTTAAAACTACCTTGTACTGTAGTTGCTAAATGCACTATGCAGGGGAAACTGACGGGCCATAAATTTGTGCTCCCGTGTGTTTCCACAGTCCACTAATGTACAGATTACTGCCTCCTCCTCTCCCGTTTCTTTTTAATCCGGCATTGACTAGGCAAGGATCAAGCCGCTAAGCAGTTAGACGTTATTGATGGGAAAGCTCTCTGCCCACTGCTGCCCACCTCCATAAAACAGGAATCCAGTGGAACCGCTCAATGGCTGGTGAGTCACACCTAAGTGATTCTGTAGTACTCAGAGCGTTCCTGGAAACCTTTGTCACTGGACTCAGACACAGGAAACATCATCCTTCAACAGGAAGCAGTGAGATTTAACAGCTTAGACTTTAATATATTTCCTTATTAATTATTTTCACTTGATTAATTGTTTGACTTACAAACATAATCTAATCACATTAAAAGACTATTACAGCACATAAAAGCTCTATTCTATTGCTTTTGGACACTGGAAGATTTTGAAATTAAATTCAGTTTCATTGCTGTGCAAATTTCTGTAGTTTTCCTCTGCACAGACGGTGTGTAAAATAATATTTGCTTCATGACAGAAGGGCTGAAGCTCTTCAACTGGGAAAGAGTTTACAAAAATGGTCCTGTCCTGCTGCTAGATGGAGGTCTATTGTTTGTGCTGACTCAGGCGCAGTAACAGGAGCTTTCTAAGTGTGTGTGTGTGTGTGTGTGTGTGTGTGTGTGTGTGTGTGTGTGTGTGTGTGTGTGTGCGTGTGTGCGTGTGTATTGACCAAGAGTGACTTAACCATTAAGATGAGCCACACTGCCTCCTCAGCAGCCTGCGCTGAGAGTTCAGCATGAGCTTTTAGAATGGTGCTTCCTGTGGAACACAAACAACCAGAACAGCCCACGGTGCCGCAAATGTCATACAAAATACGACAACGCAAGGACGGCGATCATAACCCAAACACATACTTATACTTATACTTACTTATACTTACAGCGGGTTGTATAAATGAAACCCTTTCTAATATATAATAGGTATGTGTAGTTTTGTGCATAATTGTAGGCTTCAACCATTAATTTATGTTCATTACATTTTATCTGCTTCAGTTCTGACCACTTAGTTTTGTAATGTCTCCTGTGAGTCCTCAAATTATTTCCCTTTAGTTTGAACAGATCAACATTGTGCTACAGTACATCATCACCATCATCAGTAAACGCTAACACATTTACTCCCAGTCATTCCTTTACCTACACAGTGTTATTATTGTTGGGTGTCTAGTGACAACGAGCAAGTGTGGAGGAGATCTGAGTCAATCTTGCTACTGCCACTGTCCCTAAAATCACACGCTGAGAGAGTGATCACAGCTCATACAGCAGCAACACCTCACCACATCCATAAAACGGCAGCAGCGCAGAAGCAATAAAACAACCGTACAAGCGTTTATTGCCTTTTTAAGAAACCTGACTTCCGGAAGTTAAAAGCGGTTCCTGATACTCGGGGCATTTTCCATCAGCGCTCAGTCATCCCGTCTTCAGATCACTTTAGATTGTTGAACTGCCTCCAACATCAGCCTCCACTGTGTGGACATTAGCTGTGAGATGGCATCTCTGCACGTTCCTCCAGTCAGCGCACGCGGCTGGAGGAAAAGCGCGAGAAAATGAACACTGGATATGAAAGCGTTGACTTCCTGATGTGGAGCTGCTGCTGACAGGTCCTGGTGCCAACACACACACACACACACACACACACACACACACACACACACACACACACACACACACACACACACACACACACACGCACACACACAGTGTGAAATGTTCACACGTTGAACTAAGGGGAAACAGTTGTTTTCATTCAGGTCAGTGAACGCACCCTTTTCCTACACCTATTGATTTAGTGGAAGTGTGTTCCCTGTGTGTGTGTTCACGTGTGATAGTACTCTGAGTACTGGATACCAGAATGATTTCCACCTGTTCTTCTCTCACATATTGCAAGAAAGCCTTTGCACAGAGGACCCACTGCCTACAACAAGTCGAGTTTGTCGGTGCTCTGCCTCTAAATCCACGTCACGCAGACATCTCCACCTGACAGATGTTGTCACTTCATTTTATATTTAGCTCCAGCACAGCTGCACACCAACAGAACACGTGACAGCGCAGTCAGGTATATATTGGTCAATATAGCTTTTATTTAAGCAAATCATACATACACTGTAAAAAATGCATCTGTTTCATAACCGTTAAACACTATCAGAGCTGTGACGACAGTGCGCGATTGGTTCAGAGTGGCTACAGTGTCTGAGGTCATCGAAATGATTTGCATGTCATCACGCTCAAACAAACAGCACTGAAATGGACTGAAATGCTTTCCAGTTCAGGAAGTGCATTGAAATTCCAAGTTAAAAGGAACCGGGAAAAGAAAACGAGGACTACTAGACGTCGAGATGGCACTTTTCATGTCTTAACATGGAATTTCAACAGATGTTTGATTCTAAACGAAGCCGGGTGACAGATTGGAAAGAAACATAGTGTGACTGGTCCCAGGTCTGTGTAAACAGTCACAGAACATAGTCATACAATGAAGAATACACAAAACTGGGCTCAGTTTCGGGTTTTAACCCGGACAGATACACACTATATAAGTAGTTACAGCAGATCAGGTACAAATCAAGCTTCAAAAACAAAGTAAAAGCAAAATACTGTAGATTTTCATCTTTTTTTTTCATATAAAGCTGTCTAAACCAAAGCTTCCTAGCCAGTGTACTAATATATAAAACATCTTCAAATCCAGCAGAATCTACTGTGTTGGTTTGCCTTAACTGCTAAGTATCTCTGTGCTTATCTACATTCTAACTATCCACTGTAATAAGTCAAAACATCTGGAATATGGCCGCCGTAAGAGAACCCCCGAAACAGAGGGCGCACAAACCCCAAACTAGCGCCTGAGCCCTGCAGTCAGTCCAGTGAGCACAGTCCCAGCCACTTCCTTTACCAGTAAAAGGCACCTTACTATTTATCCCCCTTTATTTCCAACAGGACTGCGCGGCTCTGTGGTTTTACTACTGTGCATGAGATTTGCTCTGTTTCGCCGCGTGCTCAAATCCTGTCAAGTCTGAGTCTTGTGTGTGAAAATCTAAACCCACGAGGAGGCCACGGCGTCCACTGAACTCGGATGAGGCTTTTCTTTGAGCTCGCTGACACATTAAAGGTCAGTAAACATTTTTATTTTATTTTATTTTTTTACCACGCAGATTTGAGCAGTTTGCGACTTAAAAGTGTACTTTCATCTGCACACGCTTCGGGGAATTTTTAACCTCCAGCTCCATTTTGTTTTGAGTCCCACAAAGGTTTAGCCTCTGGTTCTTTCAGACTGAAACATCACACGATATTAGACACGCTACAACAAATCTGTTTCATCTTCTGTGTTCATTCAATAAGGGATTAGAAAAATAGATAATATTTTCCCCCGAACACTGCCGGCCAAGCAGTAATTTGTCTCTTCTTGTTGTTGAGCCTGTGAGATGATTTGACTTGATTTGTGTCTTAATGAAAACAGCTAGCATGTCGGTTCTGATTGTTATCAAGTTCACGCTGTTATTTTTTTATTATTATTATTATTTTTTGCCTTAATTCTCCTAATGAAGCATGTCTAATTCTTATCTTGTTTTATTCCACACAGTTACAGTCACGGTTACAAATCGAAGATGAAAAGAAACCTAAAAAGTGCAATATTCTCCTATCTACATCATCAACATCCCACCTATACACAGGAACCGAGGACGAGGAGAGGATGAAGGGATGAAGGAGGGGAAATCTCTTTTACATTGCGCCTCAGGCACCAACATACTCAGGCATCAGTGCTGCACAAGGACAGGACACACTAAGACGTGGACTGTCGTCCAATGAAGGGAGGACACGACCAAATCCCAAATACTGGACTGGCGTCGGTCAGTCCTTGTTATATTCTCTGGTTGTCTGACACACAGGTGAACAAGTGCCATGAACCGATCATATATATTTTATACTCAGACAACATTTTAGGATTTTTTTTTTTTCATATGAACAAACAATACACAGAGAGTAGTCCATAGGCTGTTAGTATGAATAAGTATCTGTCTGGGGGGAGTCACCTAGAAACGTGCAGTTTGACGAAAGAAACAGTTTTTGTTTACGTGTTTTCTTTTTTTTTTTGTAACATTACGACAGATATTCATCGTTGACGTCGTCGTCCTCCTCGTCCTCGTCGTCCTCGTCGTCCATCCCCACCTGGTCGTTGAGGACGAACGAGTCCTCGTCGTCGTCGGCGAAGAGCGAGTCCCCGCTTCCGAGGTCTCCGGACGACTCCAGGACCACACCTGGCAACGACAGGTGGAAACGCGAGGGCCGAAGTCAGTCAAAGGTACAAGTCGGTCAAAGGTAAACGTGGGCATTTTGGGAAATTAATTATTTTCAAGCAAAAATATGAAAAAGCTCTAAAATTCCCTTTACATGAAACCACCTGCAGATATGACTGAGGTCACAGGTTATGGAGTGTGTTACGTTGGAAAGTGGATGTGTTTTTGTGCCTACCACAGTCTGCCGGTCCGTGGGTGCGTGACCCGGCCGCCTCGTTGCCGTATCGGTCCACACACCAGCACTGTCCACTGCTGCTGTGACACTGGTGGGACCTGTAGTAGCCGTCCTCATCGCAGGACGGCAGATACTGACCTGCACCGACGAGCCAGAAGCCACAGACACACTCAATGAGGAGGGGTCTGAAGAGTGTGTGCGTGTGTGCGTGTGTGTGTGTGTGTGTCTGTGCGTGTCTGTGTGCGTGCATGTCTGTGTGTGTGTGCGTGTGTGCGTGTGTGTGTGTCTGTGCGTGTCTGTGTGCGTGCATGTCTGTGTGTGTGTGTGTGTGTGTGTGTGTGTGCGTGTCTGTGTGTGTCTGTGTGCGTGCATGTCTGTGTGTGTGTGTGTCTGTGTGTGTGCACGGCCGTGTGTGTGTGTGTGTGTGTGTGTGTGTGTGTGTGTGTGTGTGTGTGTGTGTGCATGTCTGTGTGTGTGTGTGTGTGTGTGTGTGTGTGTGTGTGTGTGTGTGTGTGTGTGTGTGCATGTCTGTGTCCGTGCATGGTATGTCTGTGTGTGTGTGTGTGTGTGTCTGTGTGTGTGTGTGTGTGTGTGTGTGTGAGTGTGTGTGTGTGTGTGTGTGTCTGTGTGTGTGTGTGTGTGTGTGTGTGAGTGTGTGTGTGTGTGTGCATGTCTGTGTCCGTGCATGGCATGTCTGTGTGTGTGTGTGTGTGTCTGTGTGTGTGTGTGTGTGTGTGTGTGTGTGTGTCTCACCCAGCAGCTTCTTCCCCGCTTGCTTTTTGTTGATACTGGATAGCTCTGCTTTACAGGGGGAGTCTGAGAGGCAGAGACAAAGGGGTTGTGGTGACAAACTGCACGAGTCTGCTGTTCTGCGAGTACATCTGTTTGCGTGAACCTTGCCTCCTCTGTGTACTTTCTGCATCCGTCATGCTATTTGTTATCCGGCTGTCTTTGTGCAGCTCTGGTGACTCATTTTGTTACAACCCAAAAAAAAACACAACTTCTTCGTGCTCGGTCCTATACAAAGGTGTTTTAATGCAATGCAATGTGCTGCAAGTGCAGTAGTAAATTGTCAAGGGAGAACACTGCAATCTGATTGGCTGGACGATATTCAGCATATTTACCCTCAAAGCTGGTAAATGTAAAACTTGTTTGGGCCGTCTTTACCACCACTAGACTAAAACAAAAGAATCCACTATAGTGAAGTGAATAGCCAGACATCATACCTGTGTACCTCTGGAAACAGGTGCACCACTCGGAGCTGCTGATCCCTCTGTCCGCATGCGTGTCGCAGGATTTGAAGAAGGCCTCGGAGCACGGCTCGTTCCGGTCCACGTAGAGGCTCCTGATCTCCGATTGGTCGAGCTGGACGTCGAAGTTGGTGTCCAAGCGGGAGAACATCCAGCCCAGAGGGTCCTTACAAACAGGTGACGCCCCGACCTCAAACTCTGTGGAAAGAAACGGTCCGGTTACACTCGTATTATAGCGACCGCCTCCACTTCACTGATGCTGCGACTCACTGTTCTTCTCAGGCTTCTGGATCTTGACTCTCTTGTGGTTGCCATTTTCACGCAGCACTCTGAACCAGTCTCTCAGGCGGCTCACCACCTCCTTCAGGTCCGACTCGCTGCACACTGAAACGCGACAGCGCCCGTGAATAATGCTTTAAGGACTCTTTACAGTAGGAGAAGCTGCTAAAACCCTTAGAAGGTTAAAATGAACATTTCAATAAGACTAAATGAACTCTTTCTTCCCAGTTTGCAGCTGAACCTGCAGATCTATGCACCTTTCTTCTCCACAGAGCCGTGCTCCAGCTGCGAGGGGCAGGGACACATGCCGGAGCACTTCATGGCGATCTTCTTCCCCGTGATGCACGCCTGGTAGTCTAACTTACACTGAGCGACGGAGACAGAGGCAAAAAGAAAGAGACAGACGAGGAAGTGAAATGGGGGCGCGCCGGCGCCGGGAGGAAGCGGCGTGTGAGCGCGTGTGAGCGCGTGCTGCAGCGTGGCATTCTGGGTACCTTGGTGGAGTAGGTGTGGCCGTCGGTGCCACACACAGGCGACGGGTGGACCACGGGGCAGGGCTTGCACTTGGACCCCGGGCTCCGGAACAAATTGGCATCTTTGAAGCTAGAGAGGAGATTCAGAGGAGCATTGTGTCTGTTTAGAGGCGAAACACGGATTTAGGATCCGTGTGGGTCACTCCGCGACTGGCCCCGAGCTGCTGTCGTAATTGTGCTGTCGCTGGGAACGGGAAACGAGGTCAGTACGGCGTGACTGTGCTCCGTCCAGTCGCCCCCCCCCCCCCCCCCCCCCCGGCAAATACGAACACACATGCCCATTCATGGCCTTTGGCAGCGCTGCCGACGGCGTAAATGGACTCAACCGCAATGTCGCACAACGGCGGCGAGAGAGCCGGGCGGGCGAGCGAGCGGCCGGGAGAGGAGAGAAACAGCCGGGCCGCGGGTGGTGCCGCTCATCGGGCTGCATGAATAAGTGAGCGCGAGGGGGGGGGTAAGAAAAACAAGGGAGGGGAGCGATCTGCTCCACATCCACTGATTCTTGAGTCACTTGTGGCTTTGTCACGTTGGAGGGTCTGTTTTAAAGAGGGTCTTCTTACCTGACTCTCCTCTGGCTGACGCACGTGGCCGTCTTATAGTCCTCCGTCACACACACCTTGTGGCGGCTGCACTTGACCTTCAGACAGGGGTCTTTGGCCGGATCCAGGCCTACAAACACAGGGAAGACTGAATAGACTGAATAATTCAAATGTCTACAGTGTGTGTGTGTGTGTGTGTGTGTGTGTGTGTGTGTGTGTGTGTGTGTGGGTGTGCATGTGTGTGTGGTGACCAATGTGCAGCCTCTCAAAGCTTCTTACAAAGGTTAAGCCCATTAGAGGAGACAGAGGGAAAACTTTCACAGGTTTCACATCTCACTTCCTTCTTGAAACGACGCACTTCCTTTTATTTTTACGGGCTCTCTGGATTTTTGTGTTGTTTGTATCCCTACATCTAAAACCAGTTCCATCCTCCATCAGCCTGTTCTTTGTGCGCCTGCTAAAACCCTCCACCTGATCTGGCATCAGCTCTAACCAATATCTGGCTGCTTTCAGATCTGCCTGCTGGTGAAGAAGCTCCTGTAGCTGTTCCTGAACACAGCATCTAAGCGCGTGAGCTGATCTCAGAATAGTGTGTGAATGACCTCTGCTCTAAAGAACCTTACTGTAATCCCAGAGCAGCTTTGGCAGATTATCTGCCTCCATCCTCCGAAGCATTATCTAACACTATTGTTTCCCTGACATGTCTGTGTTGGAGGATCCACTGATAACTGCTGTGAGGGTGCTCTCGTCCCGGCGTGAGTGTCTTTGAACTCGTCAAGGGACGCGAAAATCAGCCTCTGACTAAATAATCGACCTGTTGGTCCTAAATGTACAAATCAAACTAGCTCATCTACGTTGTACTTTCAGGACCTTCGGTGGCCAATGCAGGACATTTCTCAGTTTGAACACTTCGTGTGTTGTCTGTGAGAATTAAGACTTCGGATTTTCCTTTTAGTTCTTTCGCTAAACGTGTTCCACAAATCCCATCTGAAATTTGAAGAAGCGCTTCTGCCCCCGTGGCTTCTGTCACAGCGCCAGCACCACTGCAGGCAAACTCGCTCACACCCACCTTGATCGAAGGGCTTGGCTGGAGTCCATGTTCCGGGCTCCTGTAACAAGGTTAACCAATAAACAAAATCATGAAAATGTAGCCAAACCCAAGAAATAATATATGGCTGATACCGAGCTATGAAGCATCGTACAAACCTCCACTTCCTTTAGGAGAAGGCAATAGGACAGAAAACAGACATGTGTTTGGATTAGGTTTGTTTAACCACACAAACTGACGGAGAAGTAAAAGAACACGAACTCTGAGTACATGCACACTATGGATGTACTGTGTTCAATCAATATAATGGTGATGTCACGAAGCATTTTCTGTCTGTCATGTGACGCGAAGGGCCCACGTCTGTTCGTGTGCGGCTTGTCTCTTCACTTTCAATCAATATCATTGTGTTCGTGCTGTAAGTCTTGGGCTTCGTGGCACGTGCACACGCAGCAGAGGGACTTAATGGTGGTCAATGGCTCTGAGAGTGATAAAGTAATGTGCACATCTGCTTATGATGATTTGCGCTGCTGGCTGAACCTTTCCACGATGCAGGGTTTAATATTAGGCCTATGTGTGTGTGAACTGTAGTTTGAAATGATTATCAGCTACTGTGGTAAAGTGAGTGTGGCATCACGGAGCAGATAAACATATTTGCCTTCAGGGATCTACTTTACTGCAATCTAATCTAATTTACCCTTTTTACTCTCTTTGTACTAAAGCAGCTCCCGTTTAGCTCCCATCCAAAACCAAAGCTCAGGGTTTAAAAACATGTTCTTTATTCCATTGGATTCCTGCTTATTACAAAGAATTACAAAAGTGCTGCGCCGTACAGTACAAACTGTACCGAGTCCATTAAGGAACACACGTAATCAGCAACTAATTTATATCCTGGGTGAAGGTCTCCAGTCCTCCCCCGAACGCTTTGAAGTGAGTTATTGAATAGTCAAATGGTTTAATCAGCTGCGTGTGGATGTGTCCTTACAGTCTAAATAAAGGCGGCATCCACTGGTGGAGTGAGTGGCCCGGCTGCTTTTAATAAACACCACAGCGAGACACACCCAGAGGAGGCGGCTGGTCTGCAATGCAGACGTAAGAGGCTAAACAAGGAGCTTTAATCAGTCAGTCCATATCAAGCATTTTTGCCTTTTCTACAAACTTTCATTCACACGCATACTTTTTTTGTGAAGCAGCTAAATCACCCTTTTTCTCTGGGGACTGAATAACAACATGTGTCTCCTTCTGATCTTGGTTAAGTTGTGGTTATCAGAATCCTGGTCCCCTGGTGAGCCGCCATCCATCTGAACGACTCAGCCTTTTGAAAAAATTAAAAGTCAACTGGCTAATTTTAAAATTGTCCAATAAGGCGTTTGTGACATATTTTAAAAACTTTTTGTCCTATTATTTACATTTATTGCAGGTCATAATTTAAATGTTTGTAAATGACGAAATGCAAAAATAATTGGAAACAATGGAATAATTTCTGAGACTGAAAATAATAATTAAAAATAAATTGATATTGTGTTAATAATTTAAATGCATGATAATATTACTACTATATTGTATTGTCTTTGGTATAAATATTGGTTGTGCTATATTTCATGCACTTAATTGTTCATTTTATCAGAGTCTCGGCTGCCTCAGTGTTACATGGTGCATGGGCCTAGACTAGGCTTATTTAGACTAGGCTTATTTAGACTAGGCTTATTTAGACTAGGCTTATTTAGACTAGGCTTGGCTTAGTTAATGGACCCTACTGAGAGCTCTCTACTCTGTATTACCACAGAAACGAAGAACTAGTGCATTCATACTAGTCGACCTGATTTAGGCGGGCGCTGTCCCTGCGTGTATTTTGTCCTGCATGTGTGACTGTCTACCTCACAGAGACCCAGATACTCTCAGCGAGTCCTCCACTCTGTTACCTCCCAATTTGCTACAAGGTTAACAAGGTCAGCGGCAGCCGTCTCTCAGCTCTAATTAAATTCTCCTCCTTGTCCTTCATCACTGATCCTCGTATGACCTTCAATGCAGACTCGTTATTTCTTATTGTGTCTCGTTTTGCTCTACTTTCTCAAGACTCAATAGCGGCTCAGTGTGTGTCTTTCTGTCAAACTGCACGACATGTCACGACATCCTAATGAGAAGAGAACCAACCTATGTTTGAAAGTTCAGCATAAATAAAGAGACCAGGTTTCTCTAATAGAAATAGAATGTTTTGCCATCTGCTTTCTTTCTACAGAGGAAGTGGAACACACACACACACACACACACACACACACACACACACACACACACACACACACACACACACACACACACACACACACACACTCACACACACACGCAAGCACAAAGAGCAGCAAAACAGAAAACTCAACACTAAGAATCCGTTCTACAAAACCACTGGCCTGTTACACTTTACTACACATGCAGCCGCCCACCTTTCCCAAAAACCACTAAGCACTTCAATTCAACAATAGGTCTAATGGCCTTTTGAGTGTAAGCTAAAAATAGTGACTTTTCAATCCGTCTTTCCACCTCCTTCACTTTCTCTCCTCCACAGTTATAACAGCCTTTTACCAGCTGAGTGTACGCGGCTGTGTTGGCTAAGCTCCTAATCTGACACTGTGCAGACAGGTTGTGTGCGTTTTATCTGCATCTCCATAGACGTAAGCCCTCGTGACCTGTTTCTCGCTGCCACTTTTCCCACCTTTACTTTCCACTCATTTTCCACAGGTCGGATTTCGGGCCTCCAAAGTGTGTTCTAACGGCTCCCCGTCTCCTCCTGGCTTCTCGCTGCCTCCTCGCGACTGTCCAGCAGGAGGAATGTGTTCCCGCTGTGCTCACGGGCTGCGCTCGTCCCGCGCGAGCTCGCTGCCCGCGTGCGCGCGCGCATATTCACACCGAGGTGCTTTGAAGTGGAAAAGGCCTCAAGCTTTGTACCTTCTCTGCATCATTCACCCTCCACAACACAAACAGCGCAGGACAGACACGCATGGCGAAACGCACGGGGAGGGGAGAGAACAGGAAGCCGGGAGAAGGTGGATTCTGCTGCGACGAGGCTGATCCCAACATGCTGCTAATTCGCCGATATAATACGCAATTAAGCGTCGTGCATGTCATCGCACATCAGTCAATGCGTCCCCCCCCCTTAGCTTATCTCTTCATTCGGTGCCAACGCTGCGAGCGAGCCAAGGTCCAGCGAGCGGAGCCGAATGTCTGAAAACACTGTGACGGCACCGGCACAGCCTCGGGCCGCTGCAGCCGTCCTACCAGGACCGGGTTCAAATCCAAGGCCAGGATCCTCTCCAGCAGCACACTATATAATGTTGATGAAGACAGGTGAAACAGACAGACCCCAAACGCTCACAATGAGAGCAGCATGTTGTATCGTAACGCCGTCAGAGGATAAAATGTGGAGTGAATAGTATCAGAAATAGTTTGATCGCTTTTTTACACGCAGAGCACAAAGTTCTGTGTCATTTAACTGTTATTCAACAGTTTTTTAACATTGGCTGTGACGTGTCAACCATTTATTAGTGATCAAAACCTGCACAAAAACTTGCTTTGGTGGTGAAAGCATTCTCATTAGACCTGCATCACAGTAAACTACTGTAGAATACATTAAAGCTCTTAATTAAGCAGCAGATGCAAACAGACTGAGTTAAATCAAAACAGGCCGACTTTCAATATTCACTTCATAAACATATATAGTACAGGCCACATATAGTAATAGTACAGTGTCATCTGTACAGACTGTGTTATTTCCCTGAAACTGTGACTTCGAGTATGTACATATATTGGTATATACATGTATAAAACTACTTAATACTAAACAATATACTCCATTTGCACAGTTAATACTGTTGCTTTGTTCTTCTGTCCTGTCTTCTTTTTGTTTTTTGTCTACTGTCTAACCTCAACCCCATTGTGGGAATAATCAAGTCCTATCCTCTCCTACAGTACATGATAAAAACTGTGGCCAACATTCATTACGCACGGATGTTGCTGTCAGACCGGCATCGTTTCACATGACACACAAAGAATGAGTACTCCAAATGCTTGGATTGAGTAACTCATCCTCACTTCTACTGCTTTAACTACCAATATGCACCATGTGTTTAACAAGCTCATTATCTGCTCAGGGGTCGTGGCCTCTGTATCACTGGAAACAACACAAGGCCACACTGTTACTGCTGCACCGCTATTCACTAAAAAAACCCCTCCATATACTGTTGCGACACACGCCTTTGTGAAAGCATTCAAAAGCACACGGTTACACACAATCTGGGACACGGCACCGAAACAGGAAATGAAAGGCACGAACAAAGACGCAGACGCGGCGCACGGCGCTTTTGAACTCCGGCGCTGTCTCCAATGCCGGAGCCTCAAGGTTAAAACGCAGACGCAAAAAAAAGCCCACGGAGCCTCCGGCTCGCAGCTCCGTCACACACTGCGCTCGTCTCCGGATCTCAGCGAAAGGAGTTCAGCCCGTCCTAAATAGCGCCACACGACACGTGGCCGACGCACACAACCTGCGGCGGGCGCATGATCCGAATCCCGCGCAGCTGCTGGACCTGTGCTGTGTCACACGGGTCCACCTGAGCTGAGGGGAAAGTGGGAGCTGTAAACAAGTACAGACACAGACCGGCTCCTGCGAGGGCCCTTTTAACCTGCGCTCGAAGGCGGGACGAGCGCAGGAAACGCTGAGTTTTAATTATTAAAAGCACGACTGCAGCCTGTCGGCGCTGCCGTGGTCACCGGAGCACTGCTGAACTAAACGGTGTGTATAAACACATCAGGGTAATGACGGCTGACAGCACCTTGTTGAAATCCGCCAGTGCGTGCGCTCGCTGCTGCCGTAATGAGCCAGATCCCTTCAAGGACAATCGCCAGTAGTCTGGTGGAGCGAGGAGACCACCAGAACCTGCCTCAACGGTCCTAAAGGGCCCGGGAGGTCACACTGGACCCTTAGCGCTGGATCCCCGTGTTAAACAGATATAAATGGCAAAACGAATACTCTGTATGATCTGTTGTGGTGCTCTGCATCCCACAGCAGGTGTATCTGAAGCAGCACGCGCAGGCCTGCTGCGGACTCCTCTCGTGGCCCGTCCGTAATTAGGCCCACGTCGCGCAGCACGCATTGGCGTCTCTGTGAGTCTGAGGCCTTTGCTGGCTCCGGGGAGCGCGGTCCGCCGCCGCTACCGTCTCAGCGGAGCGGCCGATGGACGAGCGCCACAGCGGCAGCGGCAGCGACGCGACGCGACGCGACGCGACGCGACGCGACGCGGCGCGCCGCTCGGACGCAACGACAGAAAACGAGGAGCGCATGATCACAAGCCAACGAGGCTGAGGCAGAAATGGGGGAGGTGAGGGGGGGTGGGAGGGGGTGCAAACGGGATAATAAGGAGGTGAAGCGCGTTCACAACAGCAGCCAGAAATACCACTCACGTCTCTGAATTTGTCCCATCGCCCGGCGAGCCACTTATCGTCCAAAAAATTGCCGCTGTCGGAGCGCGCGGAGACGCGTCCGACGGCGACGGCGCACGCACACAGCAGGGCGACGCTCAGCATCTGCGGACACACAACAACAACACGGAGGGAGGACATCGGATCAGACCGCGAGGCGTCCGCGTCGCGTGGAAAAACAGAGCCGCGGGGGACGGCGTCGCGGTCGCGATGCCGACGGGCTTTTTTCCGCTCCTACCTTGTCGCATCCACCGCTCTCCAGACTGTATGTGCTCGCTGCCGCTCGCTGTCGCTGGTAATAGCAGCCCCTCGCCTCCCTATCTCTCCCCCCCCTCTCCGCACCGGCCGTCTGTGCGCAGCGGAGCGCGGGAGCGCGCGTGGCACCGTGCGCGCCCTGCGCTCCGCTTCCTCTGTTTTTTTCCTGCTCTCAGTGCGGAGGAAACGGTCATGACGGCTCGCTGTGGGCCGTTATCGGGCCGCCGCAGCGTATTTCCCTCCGATTAGTTTCGTGAAAAAAGAAATTATCGCCCCTTTGTTCGAGACTGCGAGAAATGTGGATTTTTATCCGAGTTAAAATGTGGAACGCCGTAGCGGCGTTTGATCATAGTGTGTAAACAACAGAACAACACAAAAGCAGGCCGCTAGATCAGAGTCAGACATTTACATGAAAAGGGGAAACAAACATGTTTGTTTCTCAAAATGAACGTTTCTGCGCGCGCGTTTTTCCCGTATTTGTCCCAGGTTTCTGCTCCATTACAGCCGCCTCGTGGGAGCTGCACGGGCCTGTTTGTACATTAGTGACTCATGAAATAGTTTCACTCGTTCTGCGAGCGGAGGTTGGGTCGGGCCTGCAAATGGATGCGCCGCCAGAACCCAGTGTAAGGTGCAGCACTCTGGATCCTTTGTGGAGGTGGGCGGAGCCGCGGAGCTCAGGGCAAAATTCAAAACATCCCTCCTGCGCGTAGGTTTTTGTGTCTCGCGGCTGTTGAGGCAGGAACGTTTGTTCTTGGTGCGCTTGGCTTTAGTAGGACACCACGGGGGCTTTTCCGTGGCTCCTGACACACATAGGGTTTTATATTTAACTCGCGTGTCTGCGAGCGGCTGGTTCATCACGGGTGAATTTAAGGAAAATCCTTAAAGTGTGTTAATGAGGTGTGAATCACTCGCTCAAGGAAAAGCTGCTTTGCGTCGGCTCTCCGGTGTCACTGGGGCCCGGGGCGTATGTTGCAGAGTGGGGACGGCAGAGATGTCACCCGCACCACGCTGTGCAGGGTCCTGGACGGGTCGAGGCTTCGTTAGGCCCAAACCGTCAGACTAGAAGCACAAGAGCGCGCGCGGCTGAGGGCGGGTGTTGGAGCCGAGGCGCCGAACGGGCGACCGCGCGCAGGTAAAACGAAGCGTCTGCCCCGACGGGAAGTGTGCGGCGTGTAAACAGGAAACGGGTGGCGGAGGCGCCGCGATGGCTGCCAGAGCCCACCGTCAGGCAGGCTCCACCCGCCAGTCCACGCCAGGTGACGGCGCACGGAGCTGCCGAAGCTGCAAACCTGAGTATTAACGCGTGCTTTCTGAAGTGTGTGCAAATGGAGGCAGTGAAAAAGGTGTGTGAGCGAGCGAGCGAGCGAGAGAGAGAGAGGGAGGGAGAGTGTCTTCAAGCCCAGGCAGTTCATAAATTATTCACTCTTCGATATTAAAGATGTAGATGTGGTCAGAGACATATGCAGGGGAGACACGCGGAGTCTCCACATTCAGACTTCAGCTGTTTCCCAATTTAAGCCCTGTATGGATTTTTCGTTGGGCTCCAGTGTGATGTTCGTTTTGCTCCTTTAAATAAATTCATGAGGATCACACGTTGTTTACTTAATCTCTACGCGGGCTGGGAAGAAAGATGAGAGAGGAGCGATGGAGGGAGGAGGACGCCGGAGAAAAACAGGAGAAAAACAATGTGATGCGTGAGTGGGAGCACGAGCGTGCGCGCGCGCGTGTGTGTGTGTGTGTGTGTGTGTGCGTGCGCGGGAGAGGCATGAATCGTGTCTCAAGGAGCGGAGATTTCACAGCTCAGTGACTCTGTCACTGTGCACCTGCTCACAGAGACAGTGGGGGGGAGGGAGCGGGGAGGAAAGTGATGGAGACGAGGCTGTTTAGGGTAAAGTTTAGGGTAAACAAAGGTGCAGAATCCATCAGAGGAGACTTAGGGTGAGCAAATACGATCCGGGGAGGAAGCACATGGCGGCATGTTTAGAATAAGGTTGCGTAGATGTTAAATAGACTCGACACCTAGCATCATAACGAACGCGCTGCTCATTTGTAGGATTGAGTTTCACAGGGTTCTGGCTGCAGGGAGTCCCCCATTCAGCCTCAGTGAGGCCGGGCCCTGCTCGAAACCAGAAGGAGCTCTGAGGAGCTGTCGCACTGCAACGACTCAGCGCCTAAGACCCAGATGGTCGCCACAAAGTTCAAATCTGTTGTCTAAAATATCACGCCGGTCGTGTTTTTAACAGCCTCGGTTTCAGGTTCCTGTTTCGCTGCTTTTCTGCCTCTGCTGACTTGTGTGTGTGTTGAGCTGCTCCACGCTGGTCCATAAACCCCAGAACCAAGTACAGCATGTGCACAGGTTAGACATATACAGTACAACTCTTTTAGGACAACCCAATGTAATGTAATGCAACAGGACGAGAGCTGAGGCGCTATTAAGGAGCGTTCAATTACAATGCGGAAAATGAGGGCGTATCGTTCCCGCAGAGTGTTTTCCCTCCAGCCTCCTCTGGCCTTTCGCGTGTGATGAGAGAAGAAAGGTGACAAAGCAATGAACAGGGGGAAATCTCAGCTTTGTAACTGGATTTAAATTGATCTCAATTATTAAGTAAATGGCAACAGTCAAACGTTTAATTTATTCGTTTGCATTTGAGTGCATCAGGATACTGTACGCACGGCCGTGTGTGTGTGTGTGTGTGTGTGTGTGTGTGTGTGTGTGTGTGTGTGTGTGTGTGAGTGAGTTACACCTCCTTGAGTTGGTGCGTGAGACACGAGGATGCGACGCGACAGAGGGGAGTCAGCGGGTGGAAATGGGGGAGGGAGGGGGGTGCGTGTGTTATCTAGCAGAGCAGACGTTTCGAGCATAGCTGTGACTATAAGGTCAGTGTGAGTCCTGTGTTTTAGCCCCGGGATGAAAAGCTAATAGCGCCGTAATGACAGAGAGGAAAACTGCAATCAGGAGATAAGGCAGACAGAAACAAAATGGCCATCGCTGAGAGGGCCTGATTACAGAGGCGGCGAGCGAGCGTAGAGGAAAAGCGGCTGAAAGGAGAGCGAGGGAGCAGAAAACGACTGATGCTTGAACTCTGAAATCTTCCAAGTAACATTCCACATACTTCACTTCTCTTAAGTTCCCTTAAAGCACAAATGATAATTCTGTGACATTTATTGGGATGTTAAACTATTAGCTCTATTTTATAAAGAAAAATAATAAAAAAGCATAACTAATTAAAGCTGCCTTTGTCCAATGCAGACTCCAGCACTGTCCTATCTACAAGCATCCAGCTGTACCATTTCAGTTCAGTTTAGCAGACTATATTATTCTATCATTACTCAAACACGTCTGCACAGTCTAGAGGGTTCAACTCTGAACAGGGTCTGCTGGAGTCAGTGAGGGCAAATCCTGATGCGTTCGAGGGAATATACATACAAATCAAAAAGAAAAATACTATACTGTATGTAAAGTGTGGATGAGCATCACTGCATCATCAGTCGTTAGTTACAGCAGTGATATTAATCGAACCATGGTAATATACTGCTAACTCTTCCTGTTGTGGGGTTGGTTCGCCCCCTTGTGGTGACTTTTCCACATTACACTGAACTGGAGGACCAATGTAGCGTTCACCTGCTAAACACATGCTGGCTCATTATTATGGGGCTGCATGATCATTATTATTGTTATTATTATTATTATAAAGATCTGTTGTGATTAGAATTAAATCAAACCAAAATAAGCGACCAAATGACTTACTAAATAAACCGATTTAAGGCTTTTTTTGACCCTTGCACAGAAGAAATCACTGAACCAAATGTTTGTCAATCCATCTCCTCCTCCTTTTGTTTCAAACCTTGATGTGTTGCCAAAGGGTCTGTTATCTCCTGAACATCGCTGGCCTGGAAGATAAACAAATGTACAAACTAGACAGCAGATGATCCGATAAGGCCCACACTGCAACCGGATCCTGCATGTTTACACACCACATCCAAAGGATCAGAACTCGTCACCAGCTGCCGATTAGAAAATGTAACAATTACTTTCTGAATGACTCTGTCATGTTTAGTGAGGGGGTAGCTTCTTCTGCGTTTTATGTCGAGGCCCTTACTCTGTTACGGTCGGTTCTGTTCACTGAGCTAGCAGTTGATTAAGCACAGCTAGAACTCACACAGCCCACTGGTTTTATAATAGATCATAGATCAATAGATCAGATAATTTAGCTTACAACGAAAAATAAAAATTAAAGGTGAACCAATAATAATGATGAATGATAATTCAAGGTGACAATTTAAATTCAATTGCAGGTTGAATAAACCAGTCACCGCCTCTGCGCTGGGTTTTCTTAACGCTTGGGCCTCCAGTGGTCCCTGGCTACAGGACAGGTCGACCTTCTCATGCACGAGGGCAAAACAGAGGCGACCCACATGCAGAATGCAGCTTTGTTTATCCTCTTAGAGCCATGTCCTTCAGTAAATAATGAGCGGAGAGCACGTTACTGATCCCTTTTCTCTTGTTTTTGCACTTCTAGGCGTTTCCTTCTGTGAGTTGTTTAACGAGGGAGATTCCCCTGATTCCCCCATGAAAGCATCCCCATTGTATTATCTAATTGTCTTAAACTTTACAGTGACTCTGGTTTTCATTTATAATAAACTTGCATATTTGTGATTAAAAAATAATTGAATAATGTAATGTTATAAATACATTTTGTGTTATAAATATACTGGATGTAGATTAACAGAAATTCAGTCCAGTGAAATGCCTATTTAGCTCGACAGTATAATTTCAGCAGGGCTACACGCAATTAGCATTGGGAAGCTGAAGTTGCTTATATAATATTTCAAAGTGTTTCAGTGCTGAATGATGGAATATCCATGTTATCTATAAACATACTGGGACTTGGTGCAGATGGTCTGGGTGCTGTAAAGTACATGACTTGCTGTATAGCATCACTTTAAGAACATTCAACAAGACACACTTGTGGTATTGGTTGAAGTGAGTGTAATACCACGGGTGTCCAGTAGGGGGCAGAACAGAAAAAGAAACAATTTCAGTAAACTGTAGTAATACAAAAAGTTTATTAAAGAACCACGTTTGTTTTATTCTCTTATTGATAATAAACATTAATTGATTATCCGGCTCACTGTTTTATAATGTATTTTAGTTTTATCCTGCCCTGTAACATTGCCAAACACCAACCTCACATATACTGGGACACATTTCTCTCTCTTACACACACACACAAACACACACACACACACACACACACACACACACACACACACACACACACACACACACACACACACACACACACACACACACACACACACTGCTCTGTAGATTGGGTGTCCCAGGTGATTAACTATTGATACAGAGCTCAGGTACCACACCTGATATCTCAGCAGCAGGGGGTAGGGAGGAAAAAGAACAGCGCAGGAAGAGAATGACAATGAGTGAAAGTGAAGGCAGACAGATAAGCATGGAGCCAAATACTCTGTGACTACGTACAAACCTTTTTGGTACTGAAGGCCCGAGTGGACGCCGAGGACCAGGAACCAGTGGCGGAATGGCACAATGTGATGACTCGGGGCATAGCTGAGGAAATGGGATGGCGAGGGCAGTGAATGGACGGGAAGAAATGAGCAGTGTGTGCGCGGTGGGCAGATGCGTGCACAAATGGATCACTGTTGGAGAAGAAGCGGCCATTTGTCACGGCGCCCCCCCCCCCCCTCCAACCCCCACCTGCCCCAACAACGCTTCACAGCTCCTTCGGTTAACGTGTTTGTATGCGTGTTTACCGTGTAAACAAACCTGTGTCTTTGTGCCAGAGCCAGCGTCAGCAATAACACAAGAAACTCACCTTCCCAGAGCTCTGTCCCCTTCTGATAAGCATCGGCTCCTAATGTGCACGGGCAGGAAGTGAACTCAAGCCCCGTTTCCAGCTTTGCCACAAACCAGTTCGACCTCATATTTACAGTATGGTGCATGTTTGATATGAACAAGGTGCAGCAATATTTACCTGAGCCAAAGGAGAATGTAGAGCATCAGGTCGGGGGAACTTCCTATGATTAAGTCCAATCTGCATTTGGCAGATTAAACCCCCCTTCATGGCGCGTGAACATTTAAAGATGATGCTTTATGGACGTTCAACATCAGCAGCATTCACCCAAACCTATAAATGTAGTGGCGTGTTTCCCAATACAGGTACAAACTCTGTTGAGTCATTTCAGTCAAAACCATGGTGCGTGCTTTGCTAACAGGTGTGGTTAAAGGTTGCGTCACGTGCACGCCCTACCCCCTGTCACCTGCGGGGCTATGACGTCATGCAATTCCTCAGACGGTGCAGAAGCTCCGTCTGCTTTAACTATCAATTATTAACTCTGGGCAATGCGGCATATCTGCCAGTGAGAGGTGGTCCGTGAACGCCCCGCGCTCTCCTTTAACTTGCCCCGTGAACTCGCCCTCGACACTGACGGCGCGAACAGGGAGGGACTCACCTCCAGCGCGGTCAAAGTACCTGTATGAGCCGCTCCTCCACACCCAGCCTCCCGCTCCGCTCCGCTCCGCTCCGCTCTGCCCCTCGTCGTCGTCTCGTCCCGCCTCTCGCGTGAAAGGCGCTCTTGCGAGTTCAATGTTCTTTCTGGCCGTCTTCGAGACCCGGGGACCGGTTTCACCTCCACGCATCGCCACCTGCTCGTGCGGCTTCGCCTCCCCGACGCTTTAGTCCCGTTGAGCAGAATCGGAAGCGCCGCGGATTCACCTGAGCGCCGCCTCAGCCCTTGAGGTAAGGCCGACCCGGCGAAGCGCGACAGGTGCGCGCGCGGCGCCGCGCGCGGCGCTCAGCCGCCGTTCCAGCGACGTGGGTTGAGGTTTTACGTGCGGAAACGCCGTGTTGTTCAATAGGGCAGTTTTACTGAATGTTCAGGCTGCACGGGCGCAACCTGCGACGCAGGTGTAGTTACGTGTCTCTGTTCCTTCCATGTGTTTTACGACTTCAGCCACCTTCAAATCGTCGGTAACGTAACCTGTGCTTAGTGGGAATAATCTGTCATTATAGTATAAAAGTCATTCACGTGATTATTGGACGGGCGTCCATACATCCAAAATTCATTGTTTTACTTTGGGTGTGTGGCCTGTGCTGAGACTTTCTTTTTCACTATTACACATAAACCATTAGGAAATAAATATAATTATTAAGCCCCCCCCAAAAGTAAACGCCTCTTGAGCTGCCGCCTGCATTTACGTGGTCAAACCAACCGCCACTATCATTTAAATGCGTTTGACACCATCTTTGCGGTAACGTTGTTACTGAACACTCAAAGTAGACGGTAAAACGACTTCATATTTTCTGTGGTGGTAGTCTAGAAATTACATATGGTCAAACAGATGTTTTTTACTAATTGAAGGGACACGTTTAATTCAGCACCACGTTTTGGATACAATTATTATAGATTTAATGAATGGTGGATTACTCACAAAAAGCACAGGAAGGGCTAAACATGTTAGTGTCGGTAGTAGTCTTTGAAGCACTACCTAAAATGAATGATTTTCTACTAATTGCATACATTTTTTTCAATTTCAAAGTGCGAAAATAGTGTATTTGTGTTTATTATAAGACATTTCACTAGTGAAACATACTAAAATAAAAGTACACAGTAAATATTACATGATGCCGTGAACGTTGCGTTTACGGGGTGCAGAGTTTGCCATTGTACCGTAGCTTGACTCGTGTCAGCCGTTACCGTAAACATTGTGTCACTCGCGCACTTAAAACCTCAGTGGCGGCTGGTTTGACTTGAAATGTCTGTACTGTTACCTTGCCAATCATGTGACGTGACGTTTTACAAGTCATCCGAGTTTGAATGGTGATATGAAAATAGTATTCTGTGCGATCGACTTACAGTTCCTGGGAGGTTATCCAGCAAATCTAAGGTGATTTATATTCCAAAAGCGTTTTCTTCTTTTCTCGCGAGGCCCCAGGAAGTAAGACACCTGTCCGGCCAATAAAGGAAACGAATCACTTGATGTTAAAAGTAGATAAACTGCGGCGTGAGATTGAATCAGGGTAGAGGTGACCGAAACAGGCCTGTTACACACGTGCTTTAAAGTCAGTCACATGTGCAGCATCAGTGATTGGAATCTTTATTGCGGTTATGCTGTCCTCCAGAGTTTATTCCTCCGTGAACTCACCTGGCCTGAGGCGGTGAGACCCATAAAAATGGATCCTCAAGTGTAAAAGTTGTTCTTCTTTACCCTGTAATCTTCACTGTTAAAGTTTAACATTATAATACCATATATTGGAGCAAACATGTTCCTTTGTTTTCATTTCTTTTATAACTGTTCATCCCATTTATCATTGTATAATATGTTGGTGAGTAGCCACAGTTTGGCTTCAGTCCTTTTTGTTTAAATGGCTTTTTTGTGTAGCATCAACTAGGGCAAAGACAGAACCTGCGTGACCGGTTTTTCGTGTGCTGGTGGTTGTTGGCTTGATGAGCAGTATCAGAGTAAGTTGTGTGGATAGGAAATGCTTTTTATACTGTAGAGCCTGTAACGTTCCAGCATTAGTGACAGCAGTGTGGGGGAGCTGTGTGTATTTCCCCAACATTATGTAAGTGTTGTAGAAGTAACATATGTTGGAGAAATGAATAATAATTTCTTTATAACAGTCTGAGACATAAGGGCAAGCAGAGAGATGTTGACAATATAAACAGCTTCCAAGGTGCCTCAGCATTGAGAAGTTAAGTTGTATTTTCTTCCTTTCATTGTGCTTTGATTTAGTATCACCTAAAATCAAGATTTTCTTTGTTCTCCACGACGTGAAAGATTGCAACACACGTTGTGTGTCTAAGGCATGTGGTGTGTTTGTCCTGACCCAGTCAGGCCACTCGTGTCCTTCAACAGACCCCGGTTTGATTCTTGGGCAGCAAACAAACCTTAGATCCGGCTATCTGGCTCCTTTTTTAAAAGATATGAAGCAAAACAAACATCTTGGAGTGACTTATCAACGTTTCCCCTAATATCAGACCTTTGAGGTCAGATCCCCCCTCCCAGCAGGTTACAGCCGCCTAATGAACCTCTCACCGTGGAAGCAGCAGGACCGCTCCTCCTGCGCTGCCAAAGTGAGCAAATTGTAGGCTAGATTATCCTGTGGCGATAGAGGGCTTGAATCGCTATTTAATTACCATCATGTGTGTTTCCTAATGGACGACTATTTCTTCCTGAAGCTATAATTGGTTTGATTCCAAACAATGGCGATGCAACTGGAGAGCCGATAAGAGTTACAGTTAGTTAATAATTACATCCATCGTGCATATCATAATAAGTATGTGCGGCTTTTGGTGTGTTAAAGCAAAAGTAGTACTTTGCACAGAAATTGCAAACGCTCTATAATCGTTTCATTCTCACTTTCAGTCATGCTGTTTTGCTCTGAATTAAAGAGTAGACCAGGAAATTATAATAAAAATACAGTGGGCCTTTTTATTATGTGTCTGTTGTCTTGTTCAGATCATCATGCTGTCCTTTAATTCTCTTAATCTAGATAATTTTCTCTGAACCCCCTGCAGGCAGCGTAACCAGACTCCATAGTAACTTAAGTCATGACACAGTCCTCGGTAGATGGTGGTTTCTATGGTTACCGTCAACAGTCTAGGCTGATAAGTGCTTGTAACGATATCCTCTGGGCGGTGCTGAACAAAATGGAGGCTTCGTCGGTTTCTCGTCCCACTGGGTTTCGGCCGGTCGTGGGGAATCTAGCGGCTGATGCTGTGTTTAATCCCGTTTAGGTGTTCAGCAGGAGGAAGACGTGTGACCGCGCGACGCCACGAAACACAAACCAGATGATAAAATGTCATGCAGCGATGCCTGCTGGGAGCAACAAGACGAACTAACCGTTTGTTTTTAGAACTTATGTTGAGCGCGGATATGAGGCAGCTTTGATGCACCTATTAAACTGCAGCTTTGTTGGCATTAACAGAAAGAATCGGAACTGTTGACAGTGCAGGAGAAGCCATTTTTTTTCATCACTGGTTTTTATAGCTGCCACTTGTCGCAGTCCAAGCCAGAATCACGTTTTTGCTAATTGACTGTCATTTAGACCTTTTATCCAGAGGTTCCTGCGCTCTTAGCTCCTTTCTTAGCTCCACACCTTGTGTGAGGATACTTTGGGTTAGTCATTGCAGATTAACCTGGCTAAATGGCGTCGTTCCCTGTAAAGAGGCTTCCAGTGTTGATGATTAATCCGAGTCAGAGGGGAATGAGTGTGGGACTGCAGAGCACAGGCTCATGAGAAGTGCTCTTTGTGTGTGTGTGAACAGGGCGTCTGGATGTTCAGAATGACGTTGGTGCCGCCCACATGGTGTCGGTGACGACGGGGCACAGGGTTGGAAGGGAAATAAGAAGCAGGAGGGGAGGGTAATTAGGACACGTGAGAATAAAGCGCGTAGAGAAGCTAGGATAAAAGGTGTGAGTGATTTCTGGTACGTTTTTCTGATTCCATAATGACAGCCCGCTTCTCTGTTTCAGCCATGATACTGCCCTCGCCATCACTGCTTCTCCTAGGCCTCCTCTGCTGGAGTCCCAGTGCATCATGGGCCGCTAAAGTCATCGTGGTCCCTCCCATCATGTTTGAGTCGCACCTGTATATCTTCAAGACTCTGGCCACAGCGCTGCACCAGGAGGGCCACGAGAGCCACTTTCTGCTGTCGGAGGGTCGCGAGGTGCCGCCCTCCCCTCACTACCACTTACAGCGCTATCCGGGGATCTTTAACAGCAGCACGGCTGACAATTTCCTGCAGTCCAAGGTCAGAAACATCTTCTCGGGCCGCCTGACGTTTTTGGAACTGTTTGACATTCTCGACCACTACTCTCAGAACTGCGATGCTGTTGTTGGCAATGCCGAGGTGATGACCCGCCTCAAGGAGGCCAAGTTCGACCTGCTGCTGGTGGACCCTAATGAGATGTGCGGCTTTGTGATCGCTCACATCCTGGGTGTGCAATATGCTGTGTTCAGCACGGGACTGTGGTACCCCGCCGAGGTCGGCGCCCCGGCCCCGCTGTCATATGTGCCCGAGTTCAACTCCCTGCTAACGGACCACATGTCTCTGGTCCAGAGGATCTCAAACACCGCTGTTTACCTGGTGCAGCGCTTTGGAGTCCATTACATTGCTCTGCCTAAGTATGACCGGATTATGAAGAAGCACGGCGTGAAGCCTCAGGTGGCCATGGCTGACCTGGTGCAAGGCAGCCGCTTGTGGATGCTGTGCACCGACATGGCCCTGGAGTTCCCCAGGCCCACCCTGCCGCACGTGGTGTACATCGGCGGCATCCTCACCAAGCCCCCCAGCCCACTGCCACAGGTCAGTGCAAACACAATCACACCGGCAGCGAAACACAACGGAACTCTCATTTACGAACCCAACCTACCTCTATCTGCCATTCAACATACTATAAGCACTGACACCTTGCATCTGTGGAGTTTAAGGTCTTTGCTTGTTTGTGCCTCCCATTATCACATCTTGCTACAAAGGGCGCCTGTGTGGACGATGCCGGCATGAGGATGGGTTGGGGCTGAATGGACACGGCAGAAGCGAGAGCGGGAGGGGAGTCATGTTGGGCAGAGGCGGGCGGTGACAGGGGTTAGTCCAGCGTTCAGATGCCAGTAGTGCGGCCTGTCGGTGTCTGCTGTGGGGGGGGGGCAGGAATGCCTCCTCAGCCAATAGGAGGCATTGTGCCCTCCTGTGTGGAGGGGGTTATAATGGAAGTGAATGCAGAATGAGGCCATTGTTTCTGGAGGAGCTCTGGGGGCACTGAGAGTCTTTTATGGGGTCACTGAGGCGGTGTTGTTTGCGGACAGTAGGGCTGCGCTGCTGGCACACTGGGCCCAGTGTGCCCCTGAGGCCGCTCTGTGCCAGGGCCTCGGGCGCTGCAGCTGGACCAGTGGCCTCCCTCCGTGCAGTTGTCTTCTGCTTCCATCGCTCCGCCACGTCCGCTCACGGACCACTCCACACCCACTTTCCATTCTCAAATGAGTATTTTACTATACAAAGCGACCGCGGCCGTTCCAAAAGCCCGAATGCAAAGAACCCTGTACCGCCCCGCTCGCGTGCCAGGCGCCGTCCTCCGCCGCTCCTAAGGGCCTGCTAAGTTCTTTTAGACGTGCTCTCGCGTTTCCGCAGTGAACGCAATAATGTTTTCTTCTTCATTTTCATATCACATAACATCATTATAACATGCAAATATCTCAACAACCTTTGGTTCATAGTGCTACACTTTAGTGTACTGTAATAAGCCTGGTTGCCCAAAGTAGGGCAGCGTTTGTACAGGAGGGACGTAGTGCTGCTAGGATTTCTAACAGCATCACAGCTTTCTTTTATCTGCATCAAATCGAGGTGACACCAAACACCTCAGACGTGTCTAAAATTGGCACGCTGTTGCTGCCAGCATGGATACAAAAAGAATGATTGTTCCTTCCTATCTGAGTGAACTGACCCAGTTAAGTCGTCTGGATTGGATGAGAGCGTTTTCGGGTGGACGCGAGTGGCTGGCGCAGCCTCATGATGGCGTCTGAGTCAGCAGAGATGTGATTTCAGAACGAGTTGTTTCGAAATTGTTTGTGTGAATCGATGTCGGTTCTTGTTTCAATGTCTCGTGAAACGGATCCCTTCTATGGAGAACTGCTGCCCTCTTGGGAAAAACGATGCGTTGGGACCTTTGTACCGTCCGCCCATAAAAGCTGGAAGGAAAACTGCATTAGGTGGTTGGTAGATGGCAACGTTCATGGAAAATAGGGGCAAAAATGACTTTGACTGGTGCTTTTAACTAATAATCTGTAATGTGGATGTGTGATGCAACACCAGTGTAAAATCCAAGCCCGGCACAGCTTCGCCTGCAGTTATTTATTGGCTGTTTGTATCAGACCTCCTGTGTGTCATTTAATAAAGTTCAACTGTGGCAGTGTAAATACTCTGTATCACACGTGCCTGGGAGTGGGTCCGCTTATTGTCCCATTGCTGGGTCATTGCATGCTACAGTAATTGTCAAAGTTCGTGTGTACACGTAAACCAAAATTTGTTTTAAATCTGCAAATCATTCATTCATACGATACAAAGTATTTTGTGGAAATGGAAATTACACATTTGTTTATTTGAAGTCCTAAAATAGTACAAAGTGTTTTGGGCCCTTATTGATTTTTCCTTCTTTTTTCCCAGGAGTTTGAGGCCTGGGTGAATGACACGGCGGAGGACGGCTTTGTGGTCGTGTCATTCGGAGCTGGGGTCAAGTACCTCTCCCAGGATATTGCTCACAAACTGGCAGGAGCCCTGGCCCGACTGCGCCAGCGTGTCATCTGGAGGTGAAGTACCTTTTCTCATACACACATAGTGACGGGCTTTTGCTGGTTTAAAGCCTAGTCTTCAGGTGCATCATGTGTATGCCAGCTTTACTACTACGTTCAGTGACTATGCTCCGTCTGCACATTTGCATCAGGGCTTTACCTCAGGGCTCGCACAAACAGGATTAACTAGTGAATCCTGAAGCCTTGGAGACAATTGTGTTCTTCTACCAATGGAAAATGATAGTGACACAAACTTCATATTTTATTTTATTTTTATGAACAGAGACTATTGGAGTTTAGCAACATTTCATACCGTAACTGAGTTATCTAGGAAATTAGCTTAGTTGAGTACATGTTGCACATGGTTGGCTGTTCTTATGTGTTGTTGTCACTATTGTCACATTAAATCAAGTAGTGATTTGACATCAGAACACACCAGTTGCTGACTGGTGTAGGCCCATAAGTAACATTATCCAAATTGCATATTAACTATTATATCCACGACTACTGGGCTAAAATTTGACTTTACAGCTGTACACATCTGTGCATGGGTGTGTCTGTATCTGTCACTTGAACCTGTCACTATGTGCAGAGATTGTTGGCTAAAACTCAATATCTTCACACAGTTTAAACACAGTCTCTCTCTCTCTTTTTATTTTATTTCAGTAGACATGTTATAACTATGACACGGTTCCACTGTGGGATTCTGGCTCTGTGTGTTCCATGCAAACACACCTTTTAATCATTTCTCGGTGTAAGATAGTGAAACTTCCACAGCAACAGGGCTGGTGCTACTACATGGTTCCTTTTCGTTATTGTGTTTGAGGAAACTGCACATAAAAGCAGAACAAGAGTAACGTTCAAGAAGAGAGTTGGACACAAAGGTTTGTTTTATTTCACAGTATTTATATGAAGTAGATAGAGTAAAAAAATTATTTACTTAGTGAAGGAATGTGTCTGAGTAAAGGGTTTAATCTAGAGTAAAGGGAGATAAAATGGGACATGTGCCCATAAGTTAAACACCTTGGCCACATTTGCAATCAGTCATGGGAGCGGTTTGTGTGTGTAACTGCTCCGCTTCACACTGCAAAAAATCAAATCTTACCAAGTCTATTTAACAAAATAGTATCATTATGATTGAAATTAGTCATATTTGCTGAACGAGTAACATTTCACCACATAGAACAACAATATATTGTTTTCAAACAGATTTCTTTCTTACTTACTTAAAAAGCACATTATTTCAAGTATAATGACACTATTGTGCTTAAAACAAGACAAACACATTTGATAAGATTAGATTTTTCTTTTGTAGTGCAGGTTTGATGAAACATGAGGCGAGCAACACAAATGAATGGGCTGCAACTTTTACAAAATGAGTTATTCAATGATTTTTTTCTCTTTGTCCGGTGGAGTCCAGACAAAGCGCTGGGCAGCGTTTCCCCACAGATCAGTGTCTGCTTGTCAAAAAGATGTGTGCCATCATGTAACAGTGTGTCCTATATATTAGGCTAATGACACATGCCTTTTGTTCTCGAGCGCTGACCTTTCTATGGCGTGATAACACTCTTCATGTGACTGGCTGTGAAGGTGAAGCAACACAACCTGGCAGGCCGGACTCCCATGAACCTGCGTACACACTCTGTATGCGGCACTGACTGCTAATTTGGCTTGGAGTTTGCCCTCCTAAAATGAAAGGATGGCAAAGGAAGAGCGCTGATGAGTGGGGCAAGGCCCGAGCCAAATGAATCGTGTCATTGATAATTGGCTGCTTGAATGTGGGCTTTGATTGGCAGACAATGAATTAGGCCTTTGTCGAAGGGAGAAAGTGAGATCAAAGAGTCGGGGAGGAAAAGAGACGGAGATGAACGGATGTGGGTTGAAGTGCAACGTGCATACATGCATGACATTTGTGTACACACACACACACACACACACACAGCTGTGCACATTCTCCACCACAGTAAAGGACAGTGTTGAAACCTAAATGCCAGAGGTCTTTCTACTGCTTTTTGTTTAAGGACAAGCTTTCAAGCTTTTGTGTTGCTTCAGTGTTCACTCCCAATATCCGCATACTCCCTGAGTAGCCACTAAATAGAATCCTAATAATTAATAAATAAATAAATCAGTTTTTTTTTGCTGTTGTTTAGACATTGAGATAAACTGTGTCAAATTTTGATCTAACCTTCCTTTTTGGACAATTTGTTTATTTTCCCTCTTTATTAGATTCTCTGGAGTTCCACCCAGTAACCTTGGCAACAACACCAAGCTTGTTGATTGGATGCCGCAGAATGATTTATTAGGTGAGCACTTTAGCAAGACACAACTTAACGTGCATTTTATCTAAGACTAAGGTCACGTTGAAACTAAACATAAAAATGCCTATGTCCAAAAAAAAAAAAAAAAAAGAGCACAAAATACTATTAAGAAGGAAAACAAACCAAGCTTCCTTATGGTTCCTGTAATCCAGGCCATCCCAACACCCGCGCCTTCCTGAGCCACGGTGGGCTGAACAGCATTTACGAGGCCATGTACCACGGGGTGCCGGTGGTGGGCGTGCCCCTGTTTGGAGACCACTACGACACCATGACCCGCGTGGCGGCCAAGGGCATGGGCGTCATGCTGCACTGGAAGTACATGAGCGAGGAAGACCTCTACGCAGCCCTGACCCGCGTCATCAATGACACCAGGTTAGACTCGGCGTCGTCATCCCTGTGACGCTTGCACTCGCTGGTGTGAAGCTGCTCTTTGAACGTATAGTCGAATCATCACTTTTCTTCTCACAGCTTAACTTACAGTAATAATGAGCGTATGGGTTTTTTTTCCTTGTAGAGGGTGAAGGCTCCTCCCTACTCTCACCCTTGTTTCTGGCCTCTGTCTGCACCTAGGTATCGCCAGCAGGCTCGTCTCCTCTCCAACATCCACAAGGACCAGCCGGGCCACCCCGTGACCCGGGCCGTCTACTGGATCAACTACATCCTCCGTCACCACGGTGCCAACCACCTCCGCTCTGCTGTGTACTCGGTGTCCCTCTACCAGTACTTCCTGCTGGACGTCGTCGCCACCGTGGGAGCCGCCCTGGCTCTGGCTGGCTTCGCGCTGCGCCGGCTGGTGCGGTCACTGCGCGGATCGGCCGGGCGCCGGAGCAGCGCCGACGGCGGCGTGGCCAACGGACACTGCCACAGCGAGAGCGTGGCCAACGGGAAGCACAAACGCAACGGCTCCCTGAAAAACGAGAAGAAGGTGAATTAATGCTTCGGGTGGCTCTCGGAATGGGAGGAAGGAGTTGCCCCGCGGACTCAGCTCTAGGTTTGGTTTAGTGGTTTTGTGAAATCATGGAGAAAGAACAAGCTGTTCTTAGATCTGCGTCGAGAGGCAACTGCTTCTCAGAGCAAGCTAGAGGCTTTAGGAAGATGCATACTGGGCGCAAGCAAAGCATTGGGTGCTCAGAATCTGTGTGTGTGTGTCTGAAGGTATGTATGTGTGCGTGTATGTGTGTGTGTGTGCGCGCGCTCACTGAGGCAAACTTAACGCGCACTCTTAACATCAGCAGCTAGAGCAATACAACACCAAAACGTAGAGTCACTGAGGATGAGGAGGCCGTACCGTAGCTTTTACATGTCCTGCACCGTGGGGGGTCCTGAGCGCCAACTCCCTCATCCTCAGCACAAAACGTCCAACACGAATAACTTTTGAAACATTTGGGATTAAACGTTTTTAACCGCAACATCTGCTTCATGTGTAGGAAACTGTAAATAGAGGGGAAATCTATTTATTACTGTACAAACACACTGTAATGACGGACCTTTGTAACCTTATTTTTAATTTATTACGTGTATCGATGGTGTCTCCTCTCTTCTTCACTAACGCCTGGATGTCCTACTGTATGTCTGTCTGTCATGTTGGTGAAAACGAACGCAATAACAACGGACGGCAGAGGTCTTCTGCAGTGCTAACGTTCGAAATGTTCCCCTCTTCACGTGGTAGTGCCAACGTGTGACTGCACTTAGTGGCCCAGCTTTCCCATTGTCTGACGTGAATAGCAGCTTGTTTTGCTAGATGTGCGTTCGGCTCGTTGGTGTGAACGGGGCGACGGCTGTGGATCACAGGCGTGTGATCGCGGGTGGATCTGTGGTGATCTGTTGTCCGGTCCCACGGCTCCGTTCTGTCCCTCCATGCGTTTAACCTCAGTAGTTTAACCTTATTCTTGATTAGTTTTGCACGTGTGTGGCAAACGGTCGCTTTAAGTGAAATTGCTCAGACTTGAGTCCAGACGAGACTGATCCACTGCAGTTTGGCTGCATTTAAAAGAGAATGGTTCACTGCAATGAAAATATTAGTGTGTGTGTGAATATAAATGTCTTGTGCTTCCGTCGCTGTCTGCTGTGTGTAACGATACAGCAAAGCAGGTGAATATTTGGTTAAGTGAACACAGTTAATGGGCTTTTTTTAGTTACGTCTATGTTTTGCTGCTCCTGCAAAAGCTATTAAGTAAGTCTGAGCCTAAATGTTGGTCCTCTTCACCTTTTTTTTTTTTTTTTTTTTTTTTTTTTTTAATTTTGCATTTCCAAACTGATGGTTTTAATTGAAACCAGAAAAATTCCCCTCGAAATCCGAAACGCACTCATCCGTCCGTTGGCCTCCACCTCTGCAGTCGCCCTCCTTTTGTTTGTTCTGAGGTGAGGCCTGAAAAGTGTGTATTCTGTTGGGTTCACGCTTGGACACCTTTTGTGCGCGTCTCACGAGCGCACAGACCCACAGCAATAGTCTTCCTTTCTCTGCGAGCTGCCGTTCCTTGTATCGTGCCCGGCGCTGCTGAGGAGAAGAAGAAAAGAGCTTTATACTTGAATAATCATGTCCATAGTAGCATCAGCAGCTGGGCTCTGGGGGCTGAGCCTGCAGGAGCCAGAGCTACAAGCTATGACCGGAGTCGGGAGGAAGAATATTCCTGATGCGTCTGTGGCGTGGGTTCGGTCCTGACGGCACACGGCCGCGTCCTTCATTTCATTTCTGTCTCGCGATGATTTCATCAGCTTGTCTCCAAAGGTTCCACTTCTTTTCTTACCTACATGATGTATGTTTTTTTTTCACCAACATACTAAATATTATGTCTCCCCTTTTACATTTTTTTTTTATTGACTTTGATTTCAAAATGACAGGATGTCAGTTTTCCTGTCGTGTGTGTCCATGTTGTAAATACAACAATGTAAACAAAATACTAATGCTAAATAAAATGACATATTTTGTTTGCAGAGAATGGAACTTGTCTCATTTTGCGGGTTATTAAAATAAGACAGACAAACATACAGTAAAGCAGAGTGAAAAAGGTGCTCTGCAAACTCATCATTACGCAACTGTGCTGGCGATGAGGTCGACGCTGCGGCCTCCAGTGTTGGTTTGATAGGGGATGTATAGGCTTTCTGTCTGGAGTTGTTACCAAGCAGCGCAAGAGGTTCTGCAGGTATCGGATGGTGGAATCATCTAAAGTGGCCGGCCACACTCACGCAGGAGCACGAGCTGTGTGGGTAGATAGGGTCATCTGACGCTCCACGCTCATGAGTGGAGGCTGAGGTAACGGAACACCCGGCCCGGTGCCCTGCCTCTCGCTGGCCTGCTTAATTATTCACGCCGCCTGCAGGGGCCTGTGGACCTCACGCGCACACAAGCATCTCCAGGTATGTTTGAATCCTGTCCCTGAGGTCGTTTGCTTCTGTTGCTTGTGAATGGCAAGTCAGATGGTAAAGTCAGAGACAAACGGAGGAGCGTGATCTCACAGAAAGCACAGCGGGCGTCGCTCGCGACACCCTCCATTCCTTCCTCGGCCTCCTCTCCCTCCTCAGACCTAGTAAGTGCCTGTTATCTACCTTTCCCCTCCTCCTCCTCAGAGCACGATCTGTAGGAGCAATTAGCGACTTTGTGTGGGACTAAGAGGGATGACCCTGTGGAGGAAGAGTCGTCCGCTCTGCTTGGAACAAATGATGGATTTGCCGATTAGTGCGAGAACGGTGTGTGCACTGATCTGCACTCGCTGTGTTTGTGTGTTTGCGTCTTGGTTCAGGGTCTTCATGGTTGTGTGGAGTGTAGGCTTAGCTTGTACACACTGAGCAGGAATGAACGATCAGTATCAGTATCTATTCGTCTCTGTCCAGTACTGTACATACTGTGTATTTCAGAAGCTTTACATCAGTCTGGAAAGATAATAAATCTCTTTGTAACCTGTGTCTGTACCTGACCTTTGCCCTATATATGTAATGTAAGTTCTATTAGTTGTTCTTAATATTGAGATGAAATGATCCTTCTCACAGACCAGAATCTTTCTTCCTTTTCGTGAGTCATTCTCACATTTAAGTTGTGTGGAAAAACAGGCTCGTTCTCGTATAAACCAAAATAGCATGAATCCATGTATTTATGCATGGATTCATGCATTTATAACAGTGGGAGGTGAAACTGCAATTTTTTTTCAAAACTCCGTGTTGACTTGTCATCCTCAGGATGAGAACATGAGGAACAGGTAAGTAAATGGTTGTTCCACAGGAGGCTTATAAAATAATATAGGTTTCTATTTTAAACTTTCGTAATTCTTCTTATTTGTTCAGTGAGTTAAAAATGCTCTCAAGGGTCAAAACCAGCTTCTGCTAAATAGGTATGATCCTGCTATTTCCTCTAATGACCAGTAGAGGGTAGTAGTGTCCCGTCCTCGGCAGCACTGTGGTTGCCTCATGCTTTTATTCTACTTTCTGCCCCCTGTCTTATTCTCTCTTTCTGTGATTTGAACAACAGTTGATGGACCTGTTGACTAAGGTTTCAACAGTGAGAAGCTCCGAGTTCTGATGCAAAGATCTTGCAATAGCTAGTGTGTGTGTGTGTATGTGCGTGTGTGTCTGTGTGTCTGTCGGCTGCTGTTGTCACTTTAGCCTCATATATCTTCAGCTGTAACTCCTGTTAAACCGCGAGAAACGTGGGAAGAATTCAGTTCAAGCATCAGATACCTTCAAGTGCGGCCCCGTGTGCGTCCGCATTTTAAATAAAGGCTTAATGAAACAAGGCCCCTGTAGGAGCCTCGGAGATAAGACGCAGCCAGACGAGATGGATGGAGGTAATAAATAATTGCAACAAGCAGACATAAATGGCCCATGTGCTACTGTTTATTTATGCGCTCCAGATTGAGGTGTGCGCATGCGTTGACGTGTTTATTTATACGCACGTGCGCGTCTGCTGCGCCGTGCGCTCGCGTTCGACCGCGCGTGCACGCGCGCATTCGTCAGCGGCGCGCGGGACAGACGGAGCCCTGTCACCGCGTCACCATGGAGATAAGAGAAGCCCGACAGCGCGGGAGCGGGAATGACAGCTTTTATATCAATCACGCTGACTCATAGCTGTGCGCGCGCGCGCGTTCGAGCGCCTCTGTACATTAAGGGGTTAGGAGAGGGGTCTAGAGCGGGAATCAGAAATAAATCAATGTCGCGGTTTGTGCTGTGTGTCGACAGCTGTTGTCAGTTCGGCCTCACCTCTCGCTGTAATCTCTCAACTCCAGTGACCACATGTAAATTCCCTCATACACACGCAGGGGCCGATGCCAAGCGGACAGATGCCTGTGTGTGTGTGTGTGTGTGTGCGTGTGTGTGTGTGCGTGTGTGTGTGCGTGTGTGTGTGCGCGTGTGTGTGTGCGTGTGCGTGTGTGTGTGTGTGTGTGCGTGTGTGTGTGTGTGTGCGTGTGTGTGTGTGTGTGTGTGTGTGTGTGTGCGTGTGTGTGTGTGCGTGTGTGTGTGTGTGTGCGTGTGTGTGTGTGTGTGTGTGTCACCCATCTCTAAATGCCTGGACAACACCCAGAAGGAGCGACTTGGCCAAATGTTGCTGCTGCGTGATCCAAAGCTCCGCGTGCGAATCGCTCACCGCACCTCCGACGCGTCCACGCCGCATTTCTATGGCGCCTCGCGCTCCCGCTTCCTCCCACCTCCTTCGCCCCTCCCCCCGTACGCATTCACAGCTCATTCAGGCCGTCCAGCCCGGAGTCGCAGCGCGTCTGTAAGCTGATGCAGCGTATCTGTGAGGAATTGGGAATTCAATTGGAGAAAATCAGGCTTTTGAGTTTTCAGCCAGATATTTAATTATGGAAGTGAATTATAGCTGTGTGTCGCTGCGGGGACACAGCTGAGAGGTAATGCGACTAAGTAAACAATAAATAAGCACTAAATAAACATAAAGCCAATGCCACGCTTGATTAGAAACGTAGCAGCCCTTGCTACAGTAAACGTCCCATGGTTGCTTCCTTTAGCCAACAAAATGCCACCCTGTGTGTGTGTGTGTGTGTGTGTGTGTGTGTGTGTGTGTGTGTGTGTGTGTGTGTGTGTGTGTGTGTGTGTGAGTGCTCATACCTGGAAACGCTTCACTAACATTATCCGGACCCTTTGCCTTCAGAGGATCTCAGACGGCGGAGCTGAGAGAGAGGCCGGCGGTGAGATAGAAAGATAGAGAGGAGCGAGACTTGAAAGATCAGGAGATAGAAATCTAACCTCCACTGTGATTAGGTTCTGACCTCGCAGACCTGCTGTCTGCACTGATAAAGAAGCAGGAAGACACAAACATCATCTTCCCCTCTCGCCTATTTTGAACTCCGTAAGTCACCTGATCCTTATCAGATGTTCATTCACTTAATTTCTTACTGCCTTTTTGTTTTGTTTTTTTCTGATTTCTTCTTTATATGTCTGTCTGTTCCATCGAATGGTGAGGATAGAGATAATCTGTTCTCACAGTCTAATGTTCATTCTCTGTGGAGGTAAATTCACCAACAATCAATGTTGGTTAATGAACGTTTAACGTGCCCGTGTCACTGAACGCATCATCTGATGTTAAATAACTCTGCTGCTTAGACTTGGAGATCACACGTGCGAAATCTGGGAGATGAGGTTATCTGGTTTGATGCCGTGATTCTGTCGCACAGACAGACAGACAGACAGACAGACAGACAGACAGACACCTTCACGGACTCAGCCGGCGAGCGCTCCGTCTTTGCCAGCGCCCCCCCCCCCCCCCCGCTGCTCTTCGGTTGGTTGCGGGCTGATGGATGAGTCTCCCCCGAGCAGCTCCGTTAAAGCGCCTCTCTATCAGGCTGCAGTCGCATGGGCCCTCACATTTGATTAGATCCCAATGGAAGCCAGTTGCTCCCTGTCATCGCTCACGCGGCACCGGCGCGGCGCGCGCCGCGGAGGCGGCCGCCCTATGGCAAGCCAAGAGGGTCAAAAGAACGGCGTTTTTAAAACGCGTTTTGTCAGATTGTGACGCGTCTCGTAACGCGTTTTGTCATGTTGTGACGCGTCATGTCATGTTGTGACGCGTCACGAGACGCGTCTTGGTTGTTTACGAGACGCGTCACGAGACGCGTCTTGTTGGGTCAAGACGCGTCACGAGACGCGTCTCGTTTGGTCTATGCAAATTTTTCCCCGCCCATGTTTTCCCACCACCAATACATTCAAAGTGACTTGAGCCAATCACTGATGACTTGGAACAGTCAAAAGTAGTAGATGACTGATACTCACTGACAATGTGTAAACAGTAAAATAGAACTGAAAATAGCCCCTTCCTTGGCTATGTAAGAACATATTCACCAAGTGCTGTAGATAATAAAACAAGATAATAAAATAAAGCTAAAAGTTTTAAGCACATGCTTATATTAAGCACATGCATGCTTAAAATATGAGTTTATAATTTTTATTTTTATTTTAGAACATTCGGTGATTAAAAATAACATTAAAATATAAAAATTTTGTAATTAAACGCAAAGATTAGTCTCTAATGTCAACAAGAAGAGCCTCATCAAAAAATTGTTCATCATTAGGGGTCACTCCTATTCTTCTGTTTTGTGTGGTACACCGCGAGTTAGGGGATTGTGTGTGGGAATGACCATCAATGAGCAGTGCTTTGTGGGGTGTGTGAAGAGTGAATTGTGCTTGCTTTCTACAAAGGAAGTGCACCAAGAGGTGCCGTTAGTTTGTGTCTCATTACCTGTACAGTCTAATCTGAGCAGCAGACACATGAATGATATTTCCTGTAAATAAGTACAGGATTTAATTGGGCATTCAGTTAATTGGACTTGCTTGCAAGAAGAACTCTTAAAATAATTTAATGTATGTTCCTATAAAGTCTTCACCTTAGCCAAATGTGCATAGTTTAATAAAGAATGAAAATGCATCAGCCATCCTGTACGGTGTGGTCTGCTGGAGCAGCAGCATCACAGTGAGGGACAGGAAGAGACTGGAAAGGATCATCAACAAGTCCAGCTCTGTCCTGGGCTGCACTCTGGACACGGTGCAGGAGGTGGGTGAGAGAAGGGTCCTGGCTAAACTGACATCCATCATGGACCAGGACTCTGACCCACTGGAAGACTCACTGTCTGCTCTGGAGAGCAGCTTCAGTAGCAGACTGATCCACCCTCGCTGTGTGAAGGAGAGATATCGTAGATCCTTCCTACCTGCTGCTGTCAGACTGTACAATTAGTACTGTATCAGTGGTTTATGTAGCAACCTGCTCTGCACAACATTTGTGTAAATCTGTAAACGATCATGTATATTGTTACCGGTACAAATCTTATACCCATTACTGTGCAATAACCCTGCAATGACCTCATTCTCACTCCAACTGTACTGCTTTGTACTGTGCCAACACAAACTGTTCTGTAGCTGTACTCTCGCTGATCTGTACTGCTGTTATGAGAAGTAATTTCCCAACTGCAGGACTATTAAAGGTTTTCTTATTCTTATTAAACTTTCGCCCTGTTGAAGTTACCTGCAAGTTCCCTCGTGGTAACTGGGCCAGATGTCAACCGTTCTGGACAGCAGCAGGTGACAGCAAAGGGCACAGGGACTTGAGTGGACCTACCTGAATCCATGGCTTGAACTTTCTTCACCGTTTTCATAAGTATCACTATGAATCTCTTAGTATGTATCACATGCATGTCATAGCGCGCAAATAAAGTGACAATGACAGTATCATAAATTAGCTGTATGCTTTGATAATATAGAAAATGACAAACATAAGCGATTGCTTCGGAGCAGTAGATTGTGTCTTTTTTGCAACCATCAACCTCTCCTGAATTTTCAGACATGTAGCTTTTAACATAATAAATACACTGCACTAGAACAGTTGTGTGGCTTTACTAACAGGACCAAAATATTTCCTGGTGAACCATGTGTAATTCAAACCCACCAGATGTGCAAACCATCAAGAAGAAAAGCTTTAAAGTGAACTAAACTCTCTCATTAGTATTGACCTTAATGTCTGACCAAAAGTTGAATGATTTATCCACACACTCTTTGGTCCCTTACGGTAATAGGTTAACAAAATTACGACAAATGTTCTCAAAAGCAAATCTACAGGAAGGATCACAGTAGGAGCACAAAGCTGCAGTTGTAGCTGTTTAATGGAAGGGGCCGCAATCAGAACAAGACTCCTGTTGAATAGTCATCTGCCATGGCCAGTTGTGGTGAGTGGAGAGGTGGGGGGTTGGAAGAGGAGAACAGGTTGGAAACTTCCCGGTCCAGGAATGGAGTCATCTGCAGACAGGCAGAATTTAGGAAAAAAAAATGCACAAGAGAAATCACAAAGTCATGACCCGAACAGCATCTATGTAATTGTGGTGGAAATTTCCCATAAAGAAGCAGATGAGAGAGTTGTCCTTTTGTGCGATTTATTGAAATAATAAAGAAAATAAAAATAATAGGGAAAGCAAACAAAAAGCATGGATGTTGATCGTGCACATCAACAAACCAAAAACCAGCTGGGGAGATCAGTGCACACACCACGAAGGTGTGATGCAAAGAGCCCACGATCCGCAAGTTGCTTCTGCCTTTTAACCCCTTTCTCTGGCTCTGGTGGAATGTCTCTCTGCAGCAATGGAATTGTTTGTGCCACTTTATCTCGCTGTGAGTGAGAATATTTGCTTTCTCACTTCTGCACCATCATGTCTTGTTATCCAAATGAAGGAACACCGAGCTTCCAAGACAAGATGCATTCGTTTTAACAGCCTTGGGTCTGGTGGGGAGTCAGATAGGATGGAGCCAGAGTCCGGGTGTAAAAGACAAACATATATCATTAATTATTAGTCAGTCAAATGGAACATCAGATGTTTAGACTTGATGTACGACAGGGCGCAAGAGATTAGTTGTTTGTTGTGTTTCAGTTCAGTATTGCACCTTACCAGCACAGGACGACTGTGTTGGATAAGAAATAGCACAAAGGCCAAAATTTTCCAGTACAGTAATATAAACATGTAGGGGAAGGTTTCACATGTGTGACATAAATCTGTTTTATTTCATTGCCCTTAATAAACAAACAAAAGAAGTTTATATACCAAAAACATACGATTTTCAAAAGGTTTTAAATTTTTAAACGGGTCAATTTGAGTGGTAACATAACAGTATGGTTAAGCAAAGCTCTGTGTATCAAGGTGTCCATTAAACCAGCATAAATAGCAGCATACATAAGACAATGTTCAAAGTGATCTGTATTGCAGGAGATCTCACTACCCTTGCCACAGCTTGTTTAGTCTGCTAGCATCAGGAAGGAGAATTAGGAATCCATTACAGACTATAACCAGCAGTCCAGCATCACATACATGCATACGTACCTATTCTTTGATGTTTTGACAATGCAGCAGCATCACTGAGAGGCTGGACAGGCTCATCATGAAGTCCAGCAGGGTCCTGGTTTATGCTCCGGATACTATGCATGCGGTGGGAGAGAGAAGGGTCCTCTTGCTGAAACAGACAACAAATGACAGTCACACGGTTAGAAAACAGGTTATGGGAGAAGATGAGCAAGCAAATCCCTGTCATGAAATGTGCTGGACTTATTATATATTATATATATATATATATATATATATATATATATATATATATATATAAAATTGACTAAAGTGCTTTATATATGAGTAGTTAACAGTGCAGTGAGAACCATATCTGCAACCATGTACTAATTAAAATATAGAGAGTAAACACAAAGAGTAAACACATTGTAAAATACAGAGTAATAGTGCAAAAGCAAATAAATCTTTGTCTGCTTAAAAGCCAGTGAAATAAAAATATCAACTGGTATGAGTGTAAAACCTCTAAAGACAAAACATACAGAAGATAAGCGCATAATTCATAATGCTATGGTTTATATAGGAGCATGGTTTACATGTTGCAAGTTAGCAATTACAATAATACAGCAGTAAATAGGAACCTCCTGCATGCCTCATGTATCCCTACCATTCACTATTATTTATTGCTGTTATGATCAACAGTATCAACATCCTTGTCACCGTTTTCCCTGTTATAATGGCATTGTTTGGTGCATAATAATCATTACTACTATGACCGTCTAAAGTTTTGGATACTTTGCTGATATTGTGTTTCTAGGCTAAGAATTAACATCTCTACGTGTGTCAACCTAATGCATTTCGAAAAGGGCTGTTTTTAAAAAAAGCAACGCTGACGTGTTTGTTCTGGACCACACTGTTAATTAGCACAGGTGTGCTCACAGCAAGAGCCCGTGCAGCTAGACAGAAAGCAAACTAATAACACGAGGCTCCACGCAAGAGCCGCTTTTCGTACATTTATGTTGCATTCTCGTGTTTGTGTTCTGTGACTGAAACAAGCGCAACCACGAATAAATTAGCAAACAACACCGAACCAAGCTAAGCCCAACGAGTTAGCATAAACGCAGCTAACAGCATACACATACATGTCACACACAGGTAACAGTTCTGATATCGTTCCTGTTCGTAAACGTGTTCCTACCTACAAAGTCGAAAATTATCCAAAGCAAAAACGTTCAGCGCACTTCCAGCACACACACGGAGCTTCTCCGAACTAATGTCGCAGCGAAAAAAGCAAACTTTACCGGGCCAAACATGCGGCAAAGATCCCTTATTAGACAAAAATGAGAGCGAGCGCTCACACTGACACGCAATCGCGCTTACAGTACAGAAAGCCCACTGCGACAAACTTTTGGAGCTTTAATTTAATTTTTACTATTATTACTTACCTCCATCGCATCATGTTAATATCCAGTGCGCATGTGTCGTTGTTTGAACTTTTATTGGTCCTCCTACGGACTGCGGAGGACATTCGTCTTCTTCTTTTTTAACTTCCCGATCCACCAAAACATGTAAACAACTTCAACGTTCAATGGATTGTGAAGTACACAAACATAACGATGAAGTCATGTATTATTTTTAATATTCTTCTTTTTCGATTCATATTTAATTTGTGCAGCCACTGGCGTTCTGGCTGCACAAATTAAATATGAAATTTACTATAAATGCCTGCATACATGTTTGTTAAAACTTACTTAAATCTCTTCTTTATTCAATAGAAGGCTTTGGTGTTTGGTCTGTATGATAACCAGTTTACATTAGCCTTTGTTATTGTATACAATAATACAGATGTTGTTTGCTTTGTTTTTGCACTCTTGTGGCAGTAACTTCATAATTCCCTAAACAAAATAACTAATTTTTTTCAGTCTTAAATCTAAATAGGCTTTCACTGTAGATTATCATGTGATATTTGCAATATTCACCCATGTATAAGAATAGTGAACCATACAGTTTAACATAAATCAACAAGCTGTGTTATATTGTGCATTGCCATTTAGTGGAGTTCTTTTCAGCAAGGTTGTTCCTAATAGCTCACCTCCTTGCTTTTATAACTAATTTGATATGTCATATATGTTACCTGTGACCTGAGAAGTCATAAGGTGCTTTTGATTTACTGTAAAAATTATTATTATTATTATTATTATTATTATTATTATTATTATTATTATTATTATTATTATTATTATGCCATGTTAGCACTTCCTTTGAGTTTGGAAGTGCATCACATTGCACCCACAAAGAACCACAGCCACGTGCCTTTGGAGGAGTATGACACTTTGCCTCTCTGTGTGCTGAGAGGACAGCAGCTGACCGGCCTATTCTTCATTATGGAAAAGGCTCACAAAATTCAGGGGGTTAGGTAAGGCTCTGAATGGCATCAGCTCAGGAGCTCCATACCTCCGTGTAAGGAGATATGTACCACATGAAAGGCTCTGCTAAGTCACTTGCCGACCACATAAAGAAGGCACTGACATGGCACCTGCTTTAACAGAGTACATTAGATAGGCAAACAATAACCACTCAGCTGGTGGTCTTCCATCCCAGCACACACTGAGCTGCACCGTCTCCCACTAAAAATGTTAACACACAAAATATCCCCAGTTTGGACTTTAGAATCAGAATCTGAATCGGTTTTATTCTCCAGGTCTGCACAAGAAAAACATGGAAATGCCTCCGGTCTGACTCCATCTTTTTAAACCGAACATTAATTGTTAACACCTATTTACATAAGTTATTAGCATAGAAATAGTAAAATAAAATAGGATAGATAAAAAATTACTGACTCTGTGTCTGGTGGTTCTGGTGAGTATAGCTCTGTGAATCCTGCCAGAGGAAGGGAGTTTGTGTGTTGAACAGTTGAACAGTTTGTGTGTGGGGTGTGTGGGGTCAGCAGTGATGCTTGCTGCCCGTTTTCTGACTCTGGCCTGGTACAGATGCTCAATGGAAGGGAGTTCAGTCTGACCAGACCACCCGCTGCAGTCTGTGTCTTTCCTGTTTGGTGGCTGAACCAAAACCACACAGTGATGGAAAAGCAGAGGACAGGCTGGATGATGGCAGTATAGAAGTATAGAACAGCTCCTGGGGCAGTTTGAACTTCCTGAGCTGTCTCAAGAAGTACAACCTCTGCTGGGCCTTTTTGTGGACAGTGTAAGGGGGCCCAATTCAGGTCCTGTGAGAACGTGGACCCTAGGAACCTGAATGAGTCCACGGTAGGCAGTGTGTTTTTGTGGATTTGTGATGGGGAGGGGGGCAGGCGGTTCTTCCTGAAGTCCACTGTCATCTCCACAGTCTTGAGCGTGTTGAGCTCCATCTGCTTTTGAAATCCGTTTTAGTGGCAAATTTATGGACATCTGCTCATCACAGGGATGCAATCCTAACATTTGTGTTGGTGTTTATTACTGCTACCCCACAGTGAGAAGGTCTTGGGTTTCACAGTTGCTCCGTGGAGTTTGTAAATACTTCCTGTGTTTCCAGACACTACCCTTGGGGAGTAAAAATTGTCTATAGGTGTGAGTTGTTGTCTATATGTAACACTATGATAAACTGGCAATCTGGGTGTTCCCAACCTTTAATCTAATTGTCAGCGTATATAAGATCATGCATGCTCCCAACCCCTGTGAATTAGTGAGAGAGAACAACTGATATTTGCTATTATTTATTTTTTATTTTAGCTGTTATAACAACTAGAATGATAAATTATTTTCTTTTGCATACTTTCAGTTTTATAGTAGATCTCTTCATATAATTCTCCTCATATCTTTAAACCATTAATACTCATACAAAAATGTGTTTTAGAAACTTTTGTTGTGCCATTGATAGTCCCTTGTATGTTCTAAAACACAAACACTTTGCTTAAGATTTTTTTCATTGCCCAAAAAAATGATTTATTTAAAAACAGTTCACAGGATTAATAAAACCAGTTAATAAATCACAAAGTAGACTTCATTAATTGCCTAAATATTGAGTAGCAAAGGCACATATGTGTATAATGCTTTAGACATAGGACTAGTAAAACACAATACAAAAAATTAAACGACATACACTATAATGTAATTAAATACCACTTAATATAATACAGTCCATTAATTTGCTTGTGGTTGCCTTGGCTTTGTTTAACTAACATCATCACAGGATGGCTTACTGGCTATGCATGTATAGCCATTCTCGATTGTGTTTGGCTGGCCATGCTTAATCCAGCTGTATAGTGTCGGCTGCTGACCAAGTTTGTTCCTGGAAAGCCCCCGCAGCAGCAGCAGCTACAGTTGTCTTCATGTTGCTACAAGTTGTGGTGCTGAGCATACACACAGTCCTGGAAGAGGAGATGGGTGTGCAGCAGTGGAGTGGTGGACTGTAATACCCAGTGGTGTAGCTGGTCAAGGAAGAAAACAGTTGGTTGATGACACTGGAAACGTGGCAAAGGGGGCAGACCCTGTTAGCAGATCCTCAAAGCCAAAAATTATATCAGCCCACTTCCCTACTCGAGCACTCTTCACTTGCCTGTGAGAGAAAACTGCAAGACACAGAAACACAGACTGTTATTGGGCGCTTCAGCTTACATTAAAACAAGACTTGCAGTGCAGTAAACAAAAGGTGTTATTTTTTTCAGTACTCACCAATGGGACACAGGTCTCTGTCTCAAGGCTGCTCAGCATTGCCTTTCTAATAGCAATGCAATCTGAGGGATGACTGAACACAGTGCAACTGCTTGTGTACACTCTTGTACTGAAGCCTCTGCAGGTTTGTAATTTCTAAAGAGGGACTAGGCCAGCTTCAGGACATTTTGGTATCCTTAACTGCTCCTATTCCTAAAACGACAAACAAGAGTGACACAAGGGAGGAGGTTAAAAGTTGAGTTGTTAGACTTATCACTGAAAACTTCACTCACTCATCTACCAATACTTCTTCACATTCCAGTCACAGATATGCTGGAGGTGGCAAAAAGAGTGGTTTACCCTAGACCAGACAGAGAACCACTCACTACCGCACCTACAGAATATTTGTAATCTCCACTAACCTCAACTACAACCTAACCTGACATTTCTGTCATAGATTTTTTTTCTGAAAAGCAGTCACACACCTGTGTACAGACCTGTATACAGGCTTGGTGAAATCCTTGATCAGTTGAAAGGACAAGTTTCAGATGCTCAGTCTACCAACCTGGAGCGCTTGTAAGCACTACATATGTCTATATAACAATTACCTGACCGCTCCACTTCTTCTGCTTCCTAGTGAGGGCTGCCTATAAGGACACAGCTAGAAAATATGAAAAAAACAGCAAAAAAAGACAACACAATTACTAATACGTACTTTGTGTGTGGGAGCATCAGTTGGGTTATGCATGGTACACAGCCTCAGCACCATCAACAGGTTGAATAGACATCTGTGGCACACAATTTCTCTCACCCTCCCTCATCTGTGGGTTCCACCTTAATAATTTAAGAAACAGTGAAGCACATACATATATATCAAGTAAATATAATAATCCAGACATTTAGTCAGCTATAAATAGTACTGCCCGCTCTTTATCTTTGTAAAAACAAAGAATTCTATTTAGGAGGAGAAACAAAATCTCAGTAACTGACTACTACTACTACTTATTTCATTACAAATTAATGGAGGTATTCGAATCACTTCACATATGTAATTTAAGAACAAAAGCGCTCACTGTGTGCCCAGTGTTCAGAATCTGACATGGTCCCATTTCAGTCTAAACACAGTGTAAGAAATCTGTAAAGACATATTATGGTACTTGGTTAAATTCAAGCTAACTCAACTTAATTCTTTCTAACTGCGCATCTTTTCGTTGAAACCGACAATGTTTAGACACTACATTTGTTACCAGGCTGGACCTTAAGTTTCATTGAAACATTCCAACTGGCAAGTGATTGTTGCGGCTGTAGACTGTTGACTACTGTTCTGACTTTCATTTTAACCGGCACTATGGAATAACTATAAAGCACGCATTTATTTAATGCCACCGCATTGCAGTCTTCGTATCGAGTTCAGTTTTAGATATTAAACTATTTACAATGCAGCAAAGTTACACAGGGGACTCACATCAATGGCGAGTAATACACAGGGTAGAGTGCAGACTATGACGCCCTAATTCAGTGTTTTAAGAAGGAAAACGCAACAGACCTTGAGACGAACTTGCCCTTTGTTGTCCTGGAAGCGTTGTCGAAAACTTTCTTCTTCTTTTTTGCTTTTGTTTATGGGCAGTTTGCGTTAGACAAATTGCGCACCATCGCCACCTTCTGTCCCGTACCAAAATGTGGTAAATTTACTTGTTGATGTATGCAAATCTTCGCTGCTTCTGCTTGTACTAATTCTTTTTTTTTCCTATTATTAAATCCAATTGACTGTTGATAAACACCTTCATAATTTAACTATTTGTGTTAATCAGAGAAAATACAAAGCGAAAATCTAAATCCTAAACTAACAGCACTTCCGTGAATTTGAGTATATTAAATGGATCGAAGGAGAGTAGAAGAAGGTAGAGGGCGGTAAATGAAGTTTAAGGGTGCTCGACGCTCCAAGGATAAGAAGAAGAAGAATCACCAGAGTTAAAGAAGAAGAAAAAGAAGACGAATGTCCTCCACAGTCTTTAGGAGGACCAATAAAAGTTCAAACAACGACACATGCGCACTGGATATTAACATGATGCGATGGAGGTAAGTAATAATAGTAAAAATTAAATTAAAGCTCCAAAAGTTTGTCGCAGTGGGCTTTCTGTACTGTAAGCGCGATTGCGTGTCAGTGTGAGCGCTCGCTCTCATTTTTGTCTAATAAGGGATCTTTGCCGCATGTTTGGCCCGGTAAAGTTTGCTTTTTTCGCTGCGACATTAGTTCGGAGAAGCTCCGTGTGTGTGCTGGAAGTGCGCTGAACGTTTTTGCTTTGGATAATTTTCGACTTTGTAGGTAGGAACACGTTTACGAACAGGAACGATATCAGAACTGTTACCTGTGTGTGACATGTATGTGTATGCTGTTAGCTGCGTTTATGCTAACTCGTTGGGCTTAGCTTGGTTCGGTGTTGTTTGCTAATTTATTCGTGGTTGCGCTTGTTTCAGTCACAGAACACAAACACGAGAATGCAACATAAATGTACGAAAAGCGGCTCTTGCGTGGAGCCTCGTGTTATTAGTTTGCTTTCTGTCTAGCTGCACGGGCTCTTGCTGTGAGCACACCTGTGCTAATTAACAGTGTGGTCCAGAACAAACACGTCAGCGTTGCTTTTTTTAAAAACAGCCCTTTTCGAAATGCATTAGGTTGACACACGTAGAGATGTTAATTCTTAGCCTAGAAACACAATATCAGCAAAGTATCCAAAACTTTAGACGGTCATAGTAGTAATGATTATTATGCACCAAACAATGCCATTATAACAGGGAAAACGGTGACAAGGATGTTGATACTGTTGATCATAACAGCAATAAATAATAGTGAATGGTAGGGATACATGAGGCATGCAGGAGGTTCCTATTTACTGCTGTATTATTGTAATTGCTAACTTGCAACATGTAAACCATGCTCCTATATAAACCATAGCATTATGAATTATGCGCTTATCTTCTGTATGTTTTGTCTTTAGAGGTTTTACACTCATACCAGTTGATATTTTTATTTCACTGGCTTTTAAGCAGACAAAGATTTATTTGCTTTTGCACTATTACTCTGTATTTTACAATGTGTTTACTCTTTGTGTTTACTCTCTATATTTTAATTAGTACATGGTTGCAGATATGGTTCTCACTGCACTGTTAACTACTCATATATAAAGCACTTTAGTCAATTTTATATATATATATATATATATATATATATATATATATATATATATATATATATATATATATATATATATATATATATATATATATATAATATATAATATATAATAAGTCCAGCACATTTCATGACAGGGATTTGCTTGCTCATCTTCTCCCATAACCTGTTTTCTAACCGTGTGACTGTCATTTGTTGTCTGTTTCAGCAAGAGGACCCTTCTCTCTCCCACCGCATGCATAGTATCCGGAGCATAAACCAGGACCCTGCTGGACTTCATGATGAGCCTGTCCAGCCTCTCAGTGATGCTGCTGCATTGTCAAAACATCAAAGAATAGGTACGTATGCATGTATGTGATGCTGGACTGCTGGTTATAGTCTGTAATGGATTCCTAATTCTCCTTCCTGATGCTAGCAGACTAAACAAGCTGTGGCAAGGGTAGTGAGATCTCCTGCAATACAGATCACTTTGAACATTGTCTTATGTATGCTGCTATTTATGCTGGTTTAATGGACACCTTGATACACAGAGCTTTGCTTAACCATACTGTTATGTTACCACTCAAATTGACCCGTTTAAAAATTTAAAACCTTTTGAAAATCGTATGTTTTTGGTATATAAACTTCTTTTGTTTGTTTATTAAGGGCAATGAAATAAAACAGATTTATGTCACACATGTGAAACCTTCCCCTACATGTTTATATTACTGTACTGGAAAATTTTGGCCTTTGTGCTATTTCTTATCCAACACAGTCGTCCTGTGCTGGTAAGGTGCAATACTGAACTGAAACACAACAAACAACTAATCTCTTGCGCCCTGTCGTACATCAAGTCTAAACATCTGATGTTCCATTTGACTGACTAATAATTAATGATATATGTTTGTCTTTTACACCCGGACTCTGGCTCCATCCTATCTGACTCCCCACCAGACCCAAGGCTGTTAAAACGAATGCATCTTGTCTTGGAAGCTCGGTGTTCCTTCATTTGGATAACAAGACATGATGGTGCAGAAGTGAGAAAGCAAATATTCTCACTCACAGCGAGATAAAGTGGCACAAACAATTCCATTGCTGCAGAGAGACATTCCACCAGAGCCAGAGAAAGGGGTTAAAAGGCAGAAGCAACTTGCGGATCGTGGGCTCTTTGCATCACACCTTCGTGGTGTGTGCACTGATCTCCCCAGCTGGTTTTTGGTTTGTTGATGTGCACGATCAACATCCATGCTTTTTGTTTGCTTTCCCTATTATTTTTATTTTCTTTATTATTTCAATAAATCGCACAAAAGGACAACTCTCTCATCTGCTTCTTTATGGGAAATTTCCACCACAATTACATAGATGCTGTTCGGGTCATGACTTTGTGATTTCTCTTGTGCATTTTTTTTTCCTAAATTCTGCCTGTCTGCAGATGACTCCATTCCTGGACCGGGAAGTTTCCAACCTGTTCTCCTCTTCCAACCCCCCACCTCTCCACTCACCACAACTGGCCATGGCAGATGACTATTCAACAGGAGTCTTGTTCTGATTGCGGCCCCTTCCATTAAACAGCTACAACTGCAGCTTTGTGCTCCTACTGTGATCCTTCCTGTAGATTTGCTTTTGAGAACATTTGTCGTAATTTTGTTAACCTATTACCGTAAGGGACCAAAGAGTGTGTGGATAAATCATTCAACTTTTGGTCAGACATTAAGGTCAATACTAATGAGAGAGTTTAGTTCACTTTAAAGCTTTTCTTCTTGATGGTTTGCACATCTGGTGGGTTTGAATTACACATGGTTCACCAGGAAATATTTTGGTCCTGTTAGTAAAGCCACACAACTGTTCTAGTGCAGTGTATTTATTATGTTAAAAGCTACATGTCTGAAAATTCAGGAGAGGTTGATGGTTGCAAAAAAGACACAATCTACTGCTCCGAAGCAATCGCTTATGTTTGTCATTTTCTATATTATCAAAGCATACAGCTAATTTATGATACTGTCATTGTCACTTTATTTGCGCGCTATGACATGCATGTGATACATACTAAGAGATTCATAGTGATACTTATGAAAACGGTGAAGAAAGTTCAAGCCATGGATTCAGGTAGGTCCACTCAAGTCCCTGTGCCCTTTGCTGTCACCTGCTGCTGTCCAGAACGGTTGACATCTGGCCCAGTTACCACGAGGGAACTTGCAGGTAACTTCAACAGGGCGAAAGTTTAATAAGAATAAGAAAACCTTTAATAGTCCTGCAGTTGGGAAATTACTTCTCATAACAGCAGTACAGATCAGCGAGAGTACAGCTACAGAACAGTTTGTGTTGGCACAGTACAAAGCAGTACAGTTGGAGTGAGAATGAGGTCATTGCAGGGTTATTGCACAGTAATGGGTATAAGATTTGTACCGGTAACAATATACATGATCGTTTACAGATTTACACAAATGTTGTGCAGAGCAGGTTGCTACATAAACCACTGATACAGTACTAATTGTACAGTCTGACAGCAGCAGGTAGGAAGGATCTACGATATCTCTCCTTCACACAGCGAGGGTGGATCAGTCTGCTACTGAAGCTGCTCTCCAGAGCAGACAGTGAGTCTTCCAGTGGGTCAGAGTCCTGGTCCATGATGGATGTCAGTTTAGCCAGGACCCTTCTCTCACCCACCTCCTGCACCGTGTCCAGAGTGCAGCCCAGGACAGAGCTGGACTTGTTGATGATCCTTTCCAGTCTCTTCCTGTCCCTCACTGTGATGCTGCTGCTCCAGCAGACCACACCGTACAGGATGGCTGATGCATTTTCATTCTTTATTAAACTATGCACATTTGGCTAAGGTGAAGACTTTATAGGAACATACATTAAATTATTTTAAGAGTTCTTCTTGCAAGCAAGTCCAATTAACTGAATGCCCAATTAAATCCTGTACTTATTTACAGGCAATATCATTCATGTGTCTGCTGCTCAGATTAGACTGTACAGGTAATGAGACACAAACTAACGGCACCTCTTGGTGCACTTCCTTTGTAGAAAGCAAGCACAATTCACTCTTCACACACCCCACAAAGCACTGCTCATTGATGGTCATTCCCACACACAATCCCCTAACTCGCGGTGTACCACACAAAACAGAAGAATAGGAGTGACCCCTAATGATGAACAATTTTTTGATGAGGCTCTTCTTGTTGACATTAGAGACTAATCTTTGCGTTTAATTACAAAATTTTTATATTTTAATGTTATTTTTAATCACCGAATGTTCTAAAATAAAAATAAAAATTATAAACTCATATTTTAAGCATGCATGTGCTCAATATAAGCATGTGCTTAAAACTTTTAGCTTTATTTTATTATCTTGTTTTATTATCTACAGCACTTGGTGAATATGTTCTTACATAGCCAAGGAAGGGGCTATTTTCAGTTCTATTTTACTGTTTACACATTGTCAGTGAGTATCAGTCATCTACTACTTTTGACTGTTCCAAGTCATCAGTGATTGGCTCAAGTCACTTTGAATGTATTGGTGGTGGGAAAACATGGGCGGGGAAAAATTTGCATAGACCAAACGAGACGCGTCTCGTGACGCGTCTTGACCCAACAAGACGCGTCTCGTGACGCGTCTCGTAAACAACCAAGACGCGTCTCGTGACGCGTCACAACCTGACATGACGCGTCACAACCTGACAAAACGCGTTTTAAAAACGCCGTTCTAGTGACCCTTGGGGCCCGCCATAGCCGCCGGAGCGCGGCGCGCGCCGCGCCTCGGAAGCCGTTTGCGCGCACGGAGCGGATGTTATGTGACTCGCGTGCGACCGTGTCCCACACGGGTGGCGCCGCACTCGGCTGGCTGGAGAGGAGAGACAGGGGCCCCCGTGCTTTTTTCATTCTTCGTGGGTTATGTTCCGCGCAAAAAAAAAAAAGACTCGTCCAAGAAGCTATCAATCAAATTGCCGACAGATTCTTTTAAATTACACCTGAATGAGAGCGGGGACCATCACAGCGCTTCAAAACCCAAAAGCCTTCTGCCGCTCTGACTCCATCTCTGTCTCCTCTTTTGCCCCCCCCCCTCATCTTTCATCTCCCTCCAGTGGTATTTACATGTCAATGACTTCTGTATAAATGCATTTCTCTCCCTTTTTTCCTTTGGTCTCCTATTTACATGTCAGAGGCTTTTGCTGCTTGATGGCGCAGCGTTGAAATGAAAGTCATTTGCTCTGTGACAGTCAGGCCATTTTACCAGCTATTACTCTCATCCATTCTGGTCAGTGAATACTGATGACAATGAAACCAGGGAGCTGTGAAGACATTTCCAGGCTCTGGCGTTAGTGACGCTGGTGCGGCTTTCATGCGGCGACAGCCGTGCTCCATTCACCTTTTATTTCTAAGCGTGTGAGGATAATTTGTCCGTTTTACTCAGGTCGTCCTTAAACTAATCATTTGAGAACGTCTGGTTTTGATCCTAACGAACGGTATTCGCGTTAAGTGTTGCGTCTGGTGAGATGCGAGTCTTCACTTCGGGAGCCGAGCGTCGTCTGTTGCTCCTGGTCACAGCAACCTGAAGTCGAAACTGACATTTTTGAGCTACGCAACTGTGTGAAAAGCATCACACTGCTTTGGAAACTTGACGGTTGCACAAAAAAGAGAAGAAGCAATTTGGGCATAAAATCGGGGGAATTCGATCAGGGCCGGGAGACAAGTCTCAACTGATGATGTGGTTTAAAAATAAAGACTAATTTCCTTTTAATCAGCAGCGCGGACTTTGCAGCGCGGCACAGTCTTAAATCACTGTTGCAAAATTGATTTGGGGATTGTGACTCAAATCATGGAAGATGGGGCTGAAACACGGGGACGAGGGGGCGAGGACGCAGGACGGACACACACACACACACACACACACACACACACACACACACACACACACACACACACACACACGCGCTGCTGTGCTGTTTTTAAGAGTTCCGTTGGCCATTAATGATTCAGTCTTACAGGCAGGACAGAAATATGTCTGCTTATGACTGAAATATTGATGGAGCCGTGTGCATTATTAATGGGGCTGATTTCAGGAATAAAGATGCAGTTGACCTACTGTAGTCAGAGGTGAGCTACAGTGGATCTGCCGGTTTGTTCAGAGGATGGCGCTGGCACCTCTTGGTTGTGCGTGTGTGTGTGTGTGTGCGTGTGTGTGTGTGTGTGTGTGTCTGGTGAGTCTGCGACAAATAGTCCTTAAGACATGCATTTATGAATGAGAGCGGATTGTACTGAGGTCCTCCCTTGAGCGACGTGTTTATTCTTTAAACAGCTCCACGGCCCGCAGATCGTTAGTCGGTTAACAAAGCAGCAGCCGGCTTCACTGTACAACGCTTCCTCTGCCAAAACAACCTGACCGCTTTTAAAGCTGTTTGGGTCTGAATCCCGTTTGGCGCCGACGAGCGGGGCCTTGCTGCGCTCCCGGATCTCCCGTTTTACAGGCAAAGTTACGGACGTGGCAGGCGATTAGTCAAAGCGCCGCCTGTTTGAAAAAGCGCACAGAAGTTGTGTGTTTAATTCGCATTGTGTTAATCAGCCTCGTCCCGGCGTGTAGCGGTAGCTGTCGCCTAATTCCCTAAAAGATTCATAAGCCTTCGGGTTGCGTTTCATCACTCTGAATATTCACGCTGCCTGGTTTCCTCGCACTCCGTAAACCTTCACGTTGGCTTTGACTGCACATTGAGTTCCTACAGTCGTCCTCGTTGCTCTCTCACAAACTAGTGGGGCATTGGATTGATTATTCATCCCCTCTTTTTATTCCAGCATGAGGGTTTGACGGTGTGTGTGTGCGTGCGTGTGTGTGTGTGTGTGTGTGTGTGTGTGTGTGTGTGTGTGGGTAATGACAGAGAGAAATGAAGTTTTGCAGATGAGTTTGACTCCACGCTGAAGGGAAAGGAGACCGTAATACATGCTACGACACAGAAACGAGGCCCTGGAGGTGCACGGAGGGTGTGGAGGACGGGACAAACGTCCGGCGCAGCGCATTACGCTGAAACATTCAGGCCTCTGCTAAGTTCGCAGGCTTGGGCTGCTGCGTCCTTGACGCGGGTCAAGAGGACAGCGGCGCAGAGGGGAGGGGCGGAACAGATAGGATCTCTCTCCTCCAGGGATGGAGGGGAGCAGAGGGGATAGAGAGGTAAGTGCTGAGAGGAAATGGAAAGATGGAGGGACACCCGTGGGGGGGAGTGGAGGGGGGGCGGGGAAGAAGCAGCAATAGAAGTGGGAGGAGGAGGAAACCAGAGCGGTGTGTTTATATTTAACTCGCAGGCGAGAGCATCATACGTTACAGTATCTGGGAGCTCATCACATTTGTTTGCATTCACTTTAAGGCCCCGGCGCTAAAGATGCCGCGTGTAATGCGCATATTCGCTTCGCACAAAACCTGAGCGCTTCAGTGACTCCGCTCCATTTTGGGGCGTGAATACCTCGACGGCAGGTACGGATGGAACAGAGCTAATGCTGTAAAGAGATTAGTCATAATCTGTCGCTGAAAGCTGAGAGCTCGGAGCTTTGAGTAACAAAAAAAGCACAATGGAGGCCTGCGGAATTTGGATTGTGAAGACGTGAGCGTGCGTGCGTGTGTGTGTGTGTGTGTGTTTCTAAACGACGAGCTCGAGTCCCCAGCCACCAGCTAATGGTTTTCATGGATTTATTGGCAGCTCAGGGGGAACGCTTGAGACGAGACCAGTTGAGACAAGCTCCAGACATCGGACCTAATACCAGACGTACTGTAAATGTTTGTCAGGATGAACACGGGAAAGAAAAAAAAAGTTTCTGCTTTTGTAAAGGCATTAAGTAAGAGTTCAATGCGGCCACAACTAGGGCTCAGCCGACGCTGCGTGGATTTTGGCTGGGCCCGGCTTTGACCACCTGTGAAATCACAGCACGGAGCGTTTGAAGCCTTTAGGCAAAGTACTTGTCTCTCCCAACAATAGTGTTTTCATAAGCGGCCAACTGGGAGGAGATCTAAAGAGAGAGGCAGGAGCACTAATCAATAGGAGAGGGCGGACCGGCGTCGAGCCGCAAATAAACAAACAAGCCATTATCCCGAAACGCGCATCTACACGCCGCGATCTGCGCAAGTGCGACACACAAATCGGCGGACGCGCCATAAAAAGTTAATGTGCGCGATCGTATGCGAGCGGCAGGAGCGGAAACCAGCTCATTCCTATTCATGCCGCTTCCCCCACGCGTCCGTCTGTGCGCGCGCCAACGGGCTAACCGTGTCCAAGCGGCGATAAATGTGCGCGCGTGCGCGTCTCTGCGCCGGTAAGAAAATAGGGCTGAAGCGGAGAAACTGTGGAGGAGAGCGGCGAGCGTGGCCGCTGTAAACACTGATATTACTGTATTGATCAAACCTTCACGTCTGGTGGCGGCGAGGGGCTCCGCGCACGCGACTCGGCGCGCGTGACTGCGCCAAAGTGATCGGCGCCTCGTCTTTTTTTCTCGTCCTCCTGCGTACGCGCGCGCGCACGCTCTTTTATCTCGACCGTGTGTGCGCACGTGCACGCGCCCCCCGCGTGTTGATGTTTGCTCTGGGTGGAACTGGTGGCGGAGCGAGAGTGAAGAAGAAGTGCTATTGATTTTTTTAGGCCGGAGAAAAGCCAGAGAAAGATCTGTTTGGGTGGAACTGTGATTACTACCTCCCCCTCCTCCCCCCACGCCCTCCCCCCGTCTCCCCCCTTTTGCCTTTCACTTAGCATCCACGCGGCTCCTTTCTATCCGCCCGACGTCTCGCCCGTCTCAATCGTTAGGCCTAAACAAAGCGTGTGATGCGCGCTCGCTGTCATCTATTTCTGGATGCGGACGCGTCTGGGAGAGAATGTGTGTCAAAGTTTTTGTTGCGTGGAAGTGTTGTGTTTAGTTTCTACGTGTGGCACACTCACCACGCCGGTTGAGGTCCTATTAGATTTATGGGCGCATCAGTTGCCTGGTTACCGCACTGTTTGCATGCGCTCAGCTGACGCGCGCACGCGCCCCGCCGCGCCCTCGCACACGCCGCGCGCCGCGTGTTTCATTTGCAGCCGGAATAAACACGTTGTAAAACATGCCCCAGTTCCTTTGCCAAACTTAATCCCGGGCTCTAAGTACGACTGGAGCGACACACTGACTGATCACCGGGCATCTGTCTGTCCGCACATCTGTGCGTCGTCATGCTCGCCAGCCCGTCCCTCCGCCTCTTGGCCCGTTGGCGCGGAACAGACGGCCTCACAAAGGCAATCTGTGTTCCTCAGTGTTCGTGGTGAGATAAACAGATAAGTGATTAGTCGCAGTGGAGGAGAGGGAGTCTTAGTGTCATCAATATGAGGAAGAGAGGGATTGGGATTAAAAAAAAGCATTGTCTCTAACAGATTACTGGGCTGGTGTGTGTGTGTGTGTGTGTGTGTGTGTGTGTGTGTGTGTGTGGTCGACTGGTTTTCTCATTACGGGATTAAGGAGCAGCTGGTTTAATGTTCCCACTCAACCCTGCCATTCAAAGCCACACGGGGATAATACAGTGCTGTGTGGAGCTGGTGTCATGCACATACATGCACATGATCGCGAACGCCAACTGGGGGAGCAGATATGGATTGAATGGCACCGGACACAGACAGAAATGAAATTGCCGTGTCTAGGGGCTGTGTCACCGAGAGTGGAGAAGCGTGTATTGCGGGCTCTCCGGGTGAAAAACTCTTGACTCAAATCTATTTCTGGTTATATAATGAAAGGTGGACCGCGCAAGGCTTAGTTGGATCTGCTGGTGAGTACACAGCCAAGAAAAGGGCTTGAAGAGGCAGGCGGGGAGGTGGAGGAGAGCTGGGAGCCCAGGCTCCTAGTGGGATTAGATAGATACATAGATGGAGAGACAAAGATAGAGCTGGATAATAATCGCACTGATGATGTTAAAGATTTCCCGTCTAATTGATTTATATAGGGCCGTGGCCCAGGGTACGTTACAGCAGCCAAGCATTGTGTTTAATTTAACCCTCACCCGCTCTCAGCCCACAGATACACAGTTGGAACATTAAAAAGAGTAGTGGCCTGGTTTTATGAGTTCATATCCAAGTGAAGTGTGTACTTTTTGCAGTAAATGGTACTTTTTTTGCAAAAACGCAATAAACTCTCAAATCTATCAGTTTGCTTGAAAGAAGATGCTGTTCAACGCCCAATAAAAAGACCGTCCAGATTGTTTCCAGCAGTGAATGGACTCAAGTGTCTGATGAGGCGTTTTGCAACAAATTCCTGTGCTTTATGGGTTTAGAGAGAATAAATAAATAATGGATGTCACAGTAAACTGTTACGCTGTTGTAAACTCACCTATAAACTGCATTATTATGAATAACTTTTTATCGCTTGCTTATTTTTTACCTGCGTGGATCAGCTGTTAGCGCACGCGTTGGAACCTCCTCCATCACACGTCCTGCAGACAAAACCAAACACGCGACGCAACAGTTTAACTGTATTTGCATTTGCAATCGACACAACAATAATACATCACGGTGATTGTGCAGCCGATGGTTGCGAGGCGCTAATAAGCCCCGATGCCAGTTTTTCTACGCTTTTGTGTATGTGTGTGCTTAATGTCTGTACTCCTATTAATCAGAACCTATCACTTGTCCCTAATGGAGATAGATTATATAGTAAAGTATAGAGACGTGACTGTCCCTGGAGACGCCTGTTCTCTCTCTCTCTTCCTCCCTTTATCACTATAATATAGCAAATACCACAATAACGGTGTGATCTTCTGCTTTACCCCTGATCCGAGGGCAAAGCTGTGATCCTGGAGATGCAGGTCAAGTAAACGCATGTATATATTACTTACTTTTGCATGTTTGTGTCATTATCTGAGTCCGCGCCTGGTGGCGCGCTTCACATTTATTCCCCAAACAAGCCAGACTCAAGCAGCACCTGCACGAGATCCCTCCACTCGCCCCCGAGCTAGAAAATAGCCTGAACCAGCTGCAGCAGGCGGCTCTAATCCCCCGGAGACACCTACTGTACATCACCCTCGCTGCTGGCGGTGGAATATCAGCCACATACTAATATTCCGCCGTCGCTCCGTTGCAGTGTGTCCTTGGGACACCTCTCGGCCCCTTTCGTATCTCGGGGAGCACTTGAGGCGCATTCTGGCGAGCAGCAGACCCACCGCGGGCTGCAGGCCGCACTGGTCTGACACCGACGAGGCCCAAACACGGCGCCGGCACGTAATCCCGCGCTGACACGCTCGCACGAGGAGGCGCACACTCGTGTAAAGCCGTTTTACTTTCATTAAGTATCACTCAAAATGCACAAGAGCTCTCATTTCACAGAGTGCTGCCACGGAGCTGATATGAATGTCTGTTGAGCACGGAGGCAGGCACAAACGTAAACACAGAACACTGTAAAAGTCTCAGTAGCTCTAATAGCTACAGTAGTACACTGTAAAACACTCATGGGAATTCACACTGAAATACTGATATATATGTAAATCTACTATTTTATTACAATACATTTTGTTTGAATTTTCAATACTGTTATTATTTTAATAAAAGTAAAACCTTTATTCTGAAAATGTGTCACTATTCGTTGTGTAATGTGACAGATGATGCCTTTCACATAAGACAATTAGATTTGATGAAACTTGCTTCTTTTACTTGTATAAATCTGTGGAATCACTTTTATGCAGTACGAGATAAATGAACTGAATAACTTTGAATGATGGATGCATCTGTGATTATTTGTCTTTGACCAGGAGTAAACAGTCCAGACTGAGGCAGTTTCTTTGTATGTCTTCAATGGAACGTCCTTCCTTGCACAGCTCGCGCCATTTGAAGGTCAGATGAAACAACAGCTACGTTTTCTCATCTTTAAGGAAACAAAATACTTCAAATACTCAAATAACAGCCTTCCTGCTTATTGTTCCATCTTCGTATTCCTTCTATTGATTGCCAGCTGTCTTCTGGGTAGTCAGACTTTGCTGATGACCTTTAAATCCTGTGTGTGTGTGTGTGTGTGTGTGTGTGTGTGTGTGTGTGTGTGTGTGTGTGTGTGTGTGCGTGTGTGTGTGTGTGTGTGTGTGTGTGTGTGTGTGTGTTGGTACCTCTGTGTGGGGCTGCAGCATGTGCTTCCTTTGCGTTTTGTCATGTTATCGTATTTTCCCCTGTTCTCCCCATTGATTACCTGTCATCGGGCTGAAAAGTGGACTTTTGTTTCACCAAGTTAGAAGATAGTGTGTGTTACTATTTTCTCTGCATCTTCATCTCTCTGGTATTTTCCTGTCTCCGCTTGTCTCTCACAAGGTTCCTCTGTCAGGCCCAGATTTACCTTCTTGTCTTTATCTGTCTGGAATTTCACAACTGCTTTGTGACACATTCATATTGTCTGTCTTCCTTTCTCTGTAGCTTTACACTCATTAAATACATCCACATATTGTTTCAGTGCAATATACTGTAGAGCCTCGTGTCCTAGAAGGTGAAATCAAATCACACCTGTCATAACACATCTGTTATGCATGGCTTTGTTTGTTTATATCTGTGTGTGTGTGTGTGTGTGTGTGTGTGTGTGTGTGTGTGTGTGTGTGTGTGTGTGTGTGTGTGATGTTGGTGATATGCATGGCTGAACACAGTCCAGTACTACTCCTACTGCGATGCTAAACAGCAGAAGAGGAGGTTAAGTAGGAAGGGCAACAGAGAAGAGCAGGGGAGATATCAGTCATGGAAACCGATACGTTTCTGTGTACACTGAGGCTATTTATTCTCATTTCTATGGAAAAGGAGACACTTTCTGCAGGTAATCTGGCAGCCTGCCTGAGGCCAACCTGACACATCCTCTGGAGGAGAACATACTGTGGAGCCCTGACGTAAACAAGCTGACTGGACAAAATGATGCAGGAGCCAGTTAATGTTATGAACCTTTCAGTTAATGAGTTAAGCCTTTTTTACATTTAAAGTATGTTAGTATGTTTAGCCACACTATCAGAGGTAAAGCCCAAGGCAATGGTATGTAATGAACAGTGGCATCTGAATGCATAGGGTGAATCTAAAGTAAAAGTCAAAGGGACAATGTGAGTAAAAACAGGAAGTGGAGATTAACAAAATAAAACAGGAAATGCAGGGTGTGAGGTTTAACATTGTGCTAAAGTCAAGTGTAGAGTACAGCGACTGTAAACAGGAAACAGGCCTAATTACAGATGCCATCAGGTGTGGTTCGCTGATCTGGATGGAGACTTAGTTAATCAGAGAAGCAGATGCAATCACACTGTTCATGTTGTGACACTGGAGCATCCGCAGCATCTAAATCCACCCCCTCCCCCAATAAAAACGACTTAGGAGTCGATATCATTAAAGTCTCGAATTACTTGTTTTGTCCAATCAGCAGTTTAAAATCCTGAAATCCCTTTCTTTCATTTCACTGTGCCACTTCCTAAATGTGGTGGCTGATTCGTTCTCTCCTCCATTTCTTGGCTTTGTGTCTCCACCTGCCTCCCACACGCTCTGTCACTCCCCCTGTTCCGTGCGTCCCTCTGCTTCTGTTCCGCTCTCGTCTTCACCTCCTGTCTCCTCTGCCTACAACACCCCTTGTCATTATGGGCAACTCCTGCTATGACAGGCCACGGCTTGATCTATTTCTATCTCCTCTCAGACAAGTGTTACTGTACATACACCGACTGTGTGTGTGTGTGTGTGTGTGTGTGTGTGTGTGCGTGTGTGCGTGTGCGTGCGCGCTCAAGAGATGGGGAGACGTCTGAGTGCTTGCAAATTTAGTAGTGCATGTGTGCTCAACAGCTGGTTCATTGAAATTTTACCACCATCATCAAAATCCACAGCCTTGTCTGGGGCGTGGTTTACATGTTAAAAATTACAACGTGGAAACGACTGTTCCCAAATAAAGTTGCCGTCGACGCTTCCTTCAGTCGAGCACTGGCTTGAAATCCCTATAAAGTTATTAATGCAGTAATTAGAACTCTTAGCTTGCGGGTCCAGAGCACATCAGCATGTTCCTCCATACTGGTCTTGAGTGTGGGCAGCGTGGGTCACGCTTCCTGTGGACCAGAGCCCCTGCGTTGCCCTATTGTTAATCATTATGTGAACTCTATTGAGCTGGACTCAGAACGGCCCAGAGCCCTCACCAGTTACCAGCGCGTCGCTGGAAGCGCTTCGTGCCTGCATGGATTCCAAAACTACAGCCTCAGTTTGTCTCGAGATGCCCACCACTTTTTTTAATTTTTGCATTACGAATGTTGTCCATCTAAATAATAATTCTTGATAACATATTGAGAGTATAACTTATAGCATTTGACTTTTGTGGCCTTTAACACTTAATTAATTTTCATTCTGCGTGGAGGATAACCAGAGAAGGTCCATAAAGAGTTTAGAGACACTACCACATACACTTACTTACTTTGCTGCTTATTATGTATATAATGCTAACATATACTGTGCGGCATCTAATTTAAAACTGGAACAATGTTCAAGATTTTCCACATTTTGGAGCCTTTATGTGTCCCAGAGTACAACTATCACTACACTTAGGGCTCAGTCTTGATATTTATGAAGTAAGATGTCATGACATTTGGTTCTCTCTGTGTTTTATGAGCTAATTAAATGGAAAAGTTATTGTTTGACTACTGTATGTGATGCTGCCTAAGGATAGATTGTGTGTTCCAGATGTTTCACTGCAGCATATTCTTAGTATAAAGCGAGAGCAACTAAAGGTAGAGTGAAAAGGAAAAACTCAGGAAAGTAAAACGTCAATATATAGTATAAAGTGAAAATTGAGGGAGCTAAACCGAACCCTGCACTGGAGGGTCTGGATTACAGCGTTTGTTCTCTGGTGTCCTCAGCACAACACGCTGCTGAATGATCTCCACAATTCCTGGATAGTGAGGCTTTTTCTTGTTGAGGTCAACAAGTTTGTGTGTGGAGGCTATCATATCGTAGTCTTATGTCTTTGCTGTTCTCGGCACACAGTCATCAAACCCTTCACTATAATCTCCTTGGAGACCTTGGTGTGTTTAGCGTCTGTGTGTGTGTGCTTGACTTAATGCAGGGCCCGGGCCCACACCAGCCAAAAGATAGCGCGGTTTTCTTTTTGACCTTTCTTGTACCCTTCCCTCGGGGGCAAACGATCCAATCAGGGGATAAGCCTATTTTCAGACCCTCCCCCTGGGAGCGAGAAAGATCCAATCGGATAAGGGTTCATCTCAGATCAGAATCAGCAGGGGACCACACAGACACACAACCGACCATCAGAAGAAGAAAGACGGAGAGGGAACACACGCGCACACGCACACGCGCACACGCACACACACACACACACACACACACACACACACACACACACACACACACACACACACACACGCACACACACACGCACACGCACACGCACACGCACACGCACACGCACACGCACACGCACACACACACACACGCACACGCACACACACACACGCACACACACACACACACACACACACACACACACACACACACACACGCACACACACACACACACTGCACTCGGAGCAGCTCGGAGCGGCCTCCCGTTCCCGTTCCTCCTCGTGTGACTGCTGCGGAGCCCTTCGTGATCATTCTCACCGAACGTGTCAGCAAGTGGGACAGCGGAAACAAGATCATCCGGTTAAAAACAAACCAAAATACGAGGCAGCGGTCTTGGCTGGAGCATGCAAACAGGGAGAGGAGGGTAAATACGGTGCGGCGCTTTAATATTCTGTGACAGTGTCACTTTCTGTGCTGCATGTGGCCTTGGACAACATTAATTCCCCTTTGCGTTCTCCATTAGCATTTTCCCCTGGCCCATAAACATTTGTGTGGGCTGCAGGCTAGCGTGTTTGCGTGCCTTCTGTTGCTACCGCCGCTAACATCGCTTTCATCCACGTTCGCATCTCCACAACCTATGTGAGGCTTTGAAGGCACCCTGCCTTTGATTCCCTCTTTTGCTCACAGTGACACCCAGTACTGTATGTGCACAGCGACGCGAGCGAGCGCTGCTGATGCTGAACAGCTTCATTTGCATCTGCCTTTGAGCCCCGGAGGAACAAAAGTAAAGTATGAAGCGTCTCCTTCAGTTTAATTGTTGAGCTGCCCAGAGGACGTGATGAGTGTTCATGCTAAAACATGCCTAACCGATTGCTGATGTGTGCGTCAAGAAGCTGCAGACGCGTCTCACAATATGCTGTTTTGTGCTCATCAGAGTCTTGATGACACTCTATTTAGCTCCTTCATCCGCGTTGTAGCTGCAGCACGTCCTATTCCAGAACCATTTCAAGTGGTTAGAATGCAGATGTTTCTATGAGCTCATTTAATATAAACCTGACTGTGTACGTCGAGTGTTACTGTGTGTTTTCACGGCTGTGTGTGTCTTTCTGCATTGCTAAGGGCAACAAATGTCCTTTATCACTGTCAAAATGCCAAATAAGTTATCAACACCTCCCCGCCTGCTGCTGTGACATCTATGCCCACACACACACACAGACACGCACGCACACACACACACACACACACACGCACACACACAGCGGGCGGACACTATTACTCAGGCGCACACAAACCAGCAAAAGCCACGTTGTGTCCATTTTATTATGTGAAGATTTTGGCATTTGAATGAAATGCGTTATTTGTTGTGAAGTTTGTTGCATAGCTGTGTGTGCGTCCGCCCGCTGCCTCTGTGTTTATGCGTGTACAGTATGCATTCATGCTGTTGGCATTTCTTCACCGTCAGTTAAAAACTGCGCGGCGGTGGAAATGTAGATTTTCACCTTTGTGACACACAAACACTCACTGGGCTGAATTGACTGGTGTCTTACTTAGAAAGCCTGAGGCAGCTGAGTGGGTTGGATTTCAAAAAATTCTCTCTGGCAATTCATAATGGCGAGTTTGGAAGTGCTACAATGAATTAATTAGCAGTTCCAAATAAAAGAGAACTGTCCTGAGATTCCACTTTTATTTCTGGTGTTCTCATAGACATGGAAAATCCCTCACAGGCAAACATGATGTGCATACATTATCAGCATATTAATACTGAATTGTGATCACAGAATTAGTGTTAATATTTCTAATACCCAAAACAGAGCAAGCAAAACTATTTTTACACCATTTCAAATGCATGTAATAACACTCAAACTTTTATTTAGATATTAGTTCTACACTTGTTGTCAGAACAACTAAAAAACCCACTCAATCACTATCTCCACTCGTTCTTGGAAGGAGCCGTCCCTGCTCAGGAGGAGGCAGGGTTCAGCCTGGACGGGTCCCCGGTCCATCACAGGGCCACATATACACACAGACCGACAACCACTCGCTCTCACATTCACACCTACGGACAATTTAGCCTCTCCAATCAATCTAATGTAATAATAAACTGAACGCAGACCTTCTCGCTGTGAGGCAAGAGTGCAAACCACTACACCACCTGCCACGCCAACTAAAAGAACATTATGCATGAAAAACATTTCTGCTGCACTAAAACCTTTTTTCATACAAAAGAATGATGGAGGCTCCAAGGAACAGGGTGAAATCCAGAAGAAAGAGAAGAGTTTAAACTGTAATAATACTATTACTAATAAGAATAAGTCAATATTATAATATGATTAATTCTATGTTGTATGTTTTAACATAACATATGATTCATTAGTAATAATATCAATTAATTAATTAATTGATTAATTAACTACTGATGACTTGTCTTGAAGTATGACAAATGTGATATGAACCAAAAAATAAATAAAAATTCCCGCACCATATTCATCACTTTCTATTTCACTGACTGCAGGTCATTGTTGTGTTATTATTGATTATAGTCCACGTTGTTTCCTGAACTTATTTGTTAGTTCCCTCAGCAGAAAAACCACCAACGTGCAATTCATCTCAAATTAACAGAGACGTGTCTGCAGCCGGAAAGCCGTGCTCATCAGCCACTAAGCCAGAAAATGACATTTAATTACAAATGATTAAACACAAATATAATAAAGTTAGTTTTCTTAGTTTCACCTTCCTTAATAGCAAACAGAAACAAGAGCGAAACAGAAAAATCTAACTGCAATTAAAAAAAAAAGTTGTTGACCGACGTCAGCAGCAGCGTGTAATGCGAGGCTGGCCGCATCCTCAGCTCCAGCGTTTGTCATCTCTCGTCTTCAATAATGCAGCGTCCTACTGGCGCTGCTAATGGATTAAAGCTCCAGATGATCCAGAATGAAGCAGCGCGTCTCATCTGCAGTCCGAAAGCAGACGTGACGTGACACCGCTGGCCGGAACTACAGCGCTGCGGCCCGTCGGGCTCTAAGCCCACCCACGGAGCGCTCAGCCTCACGCGACCTTCCCACCTGAGCAGCCTAATCACGGGTCTCATCCGCTGGGACCCGGTCCCCGGAGCTCCCGATCCGCGATCCCGAGCGGAGCCTTTCAATTCAACGGCGGTGGAAGCGGAACGGGCTGTGAGCGTGATCCTCGTGGACCGCTCCCGTGTGGCCTCGTGTCGCCAGTCTGTGGCTTTGCTCCTTTCTTCTTCGGCGCCCGCTCTTTAAGAACATGAATATTGCTCACTGAATTAGCCAAGACAAGGCAATCAGCGGCGAGCCCCACGTGAACTTTGCATGCTCGCTGATTAATAAATTAAGCTTTGTCCAAGACCCTCATTGCTCCAACGCCCCGCCGTGTTATTGAGAGGCTTCCGTCAAGCTTCTAATATCGTCTTTCATCATCAATGTACGTGTTTGATGTGAACGTCTTAATGAACTGGAACGGTCTGCGCTACTCCAGTGATGCAAAGTCTGTGCAATAGCCTGAATATTTAGCGCGCACGCGAGCTGTGAAGACGCGAGAGCTGCACGCGCGCCCGCAAGACTCCCAAACGCGTCTAATTTACAGGGGGGGGGGCGGATCCTGATTCGCTGGGTGTGTCTCAGGTGTGATCGCTTTACGAGTGTGAATTGTAAAGATTTAAAATAAAACACGTCAGACTCAGCAAGGTTTTGTTCCATAATTGATTCATAGCTCGAAGTGTTATCAAAATAAAACACATTAGGGCCCCAGTGTAACAGAAAACAAGGCAGATTCACGATAATGACTGTCGGAGCTGAGAGCGAAAGTGCATTTCTGCTTTTAATATACGGGTCACATCAGGGCTCATTAGTGGCTCAAGCCGAGCGCCCTCCGACCGCAGGGAACTGTGAGAATGCAGCGCGAGGATTCATCGCACGGATATGAGACGCGGCCTCGACTCGCGTTAAAATGCGACGCTGGTAAATTAATGACAAAGTGACACATCTGGCGTGGTGGTAAATAAATGAAGCCTTTGGAGCAAGCTTCCTCGGAGATTCCCGACTTCAAGGGAAGGGGAGAAGAAAGGGACACGCGGGGGGAAGTGCGTGTGATTGAAGAGGACCGGAACACGCTGAGATGGACGAGCAGAAACAATTTGGAGGTTTTCCCCGTCTTTCGTCTCCTATCTTCTCGTTTGTGCCTTGATTTATATTCCTCCCAGTGTTTCCTCACTCTTCATCTTCGCCTCTATTTCGTCGGTCCCGTCCTGCACTAAGCCCGGAGGTGAGAGCGGGGATAGACAGCAAACAGACACGGAGTCGGAGCCGGACGAGGACGGCTCTCTCACACCCCGTCAGGCTGCGTTACTGCACGAATGGGTCTGAGTCCAGAGAACACATCACATCCCAGCGTTACGGGCTGCTTGAAATTCAGGCGAAGAGTCAAAAGTTACGGTGACTCCATTTGCCGAGGCCCCGAAAATCACCGCTGCGTCGTGCACGCGCTCCGTCTGAAGCGGCCGCGCGCTCCACGCCTCCACTTCCTGCTGTGTGCGTGACAGAGGACCGCGTCTCATGCGGCAGCGGCGTGGTTTATGGGCGGCCTCGTCTGCAGGTGCGACCTAATAGGCTGAAGAGCCGGGACTAATTTAAAATAATACGTCCTGCTGGAACTGTCGCGGTGCTTTTGCGGGGCTATTTTGCACACGGGCCAGAAACGCAGCAGTTCCGGCGGCTCCGTTATTTATTGCAGTTTATCAGCAGAATGCGTTGCTTTATGTGTGGCTAAGCTAAATGACAATAGCGGCTCATTTGTCACGCATGTACGTGTTCCATTCATTCCTTATATCCCCTGCTCAGCTCCAATAAACCTCCAGGTCTCAGTCCAACAGGAAATGAAGGTCTCCAGTGAATTTCTCGTGCTGTGAGCACAGTTTTTAGAGCAGTTTCAACCTAAAACCTAAAAACTATTCCCATCGCCTTATTCCCTTGCAGATGTTTGTTAGTTGTTATTGCATTGGAATTGGTAGAGGTTCACCTTTATTGATAGAAACTAACAAACGTCTTGTGACCTGCCGAAAACCTTCCTTTTGACCCAATAGTAAGTTTAAGCACTTGTCTTATCTGAATTCCAGAGGAGCTGTGTTATTTACATAGAGGCTTAATATGATTAGTGGCATTTCATTTTCCAAGCTTTGTCCCATCCAGATGTTTTGCATCTGTTTGCATCCCGGTGGTGAGGCGTGACTGGCTTCAGAGACCTCGGAAGGTTCCCACGCCCACCTCAGGCCCCCCTGTGCTGTAAAAACACACCAGCGGCACATTACTAGTTATTATACGGGTTCACCTCCATCATCCAGGATAAACATTGTCCTCTTTTATTCATTGACCCCTGAAGTAGGAGGTTTCCCTCTAAGTGGAGCAGAACATTCCTAAGGTCTCGTAGCCCTTGACTCTCTCTCTACCGTATCTCTCACTCTCTACCTGTGCCCTTGCCCTTTAAGCTGAATATAGCCTATACGCGTGTGTCTTTTTATGCAGGGTGTACGGTGCAGTTTGTGCGCGTACAGCTGTGTGTTCAGTAGTAAACGTGCGCGCGTGTGAGACAGGGGGAGTAAAATGAGGACATATGGCAGAGAATTCCCAGAGATCCCACCTAAAACACTGCAGCATTCGATGCATAAATCACCCAGACTGCTGAAACACACAGAATAACTCTGCGCTTACGTTTACAAATCCACGCGTGTGCATACAGTACACGCACAACTGCACGGACCTTTGTGTTTCTCTCTTTGTGAGGATGTTAGCGCGACGTGTGCTTCCATCAGGACTACACCCAATGCTGAGCTTTAACTGACGCTAAACTTATTTCAAGACCTAAACCTCAAATAATTGTGAGGGTTCATTTTATTTCCAAAAATATCAAATCCTGCCAGCACAGATAGAAAGAGTAGCACAATGAGGCTTCATTTGCATTTACTGTACATCTTCACGGGTGGCGTGACATCACACGTGTGACATCATCTGCATTCTGATGCACTCCTGTATTTGTTTGTGTGTGTGTTTGTGATCAGCTGATCAGCATAGCACTGTACAATAGCGAGGGCAGTGCTACAAATCCTGCCCTCCAGCTCGGGTCCACCCTGCACCCCCCCCCCCCCCTCTACCCCCCTGCCTATTTCTCAGGTTCAGCGCAGGTTCTCTAATGCTATCACTCTAACCATATGGTGGGAGCATCAGTTAAATTGCTGCTGTTTCAGCGCTGCCTGGCCGGCGTACAGATCAAACACACACACACACACACACACACACACACACACACACACACACACACACACACACACACACACACACACACACACACACACACACACACACTGGCCTGTGTGCAGATCCAAACAAAGCCATATGGCCCTTCTCTTTCTTCATTTATTCCATGCAACTGTGGTGCGGCTGAAGGACAACAGCAGCCAGCACCTGCCTCTGCAGGCCACAGTACACAGGAAGAGGGATGATGTAAAGTAGTGCACATAGCGCTTTCCATTTGGTCTGATGTCAGCCGAGATCCCCGCCCTCCTCCTGCCCAAATCCACTTACGCTCCATAGCCAGCTACACGGCACGAAAGAAGAATGTAGGAGATTAAATTATAAGATGAAATTAAATTCTGCATCTTATCAGCACTGCAGTGCGCCGCGGATGCACTTTTAGAAACCTATAGACCCGTCCTGATTGCACGCTTCTCCTCGCATAAGAGAGGTCAGAGCCGCACATGCAGAGTTTATCCAGCAGGATAAAGGCAGCGCGTCCGTGTGTCTTATCTCATACCTGTAAGTGTGTGTGCGCGCTTGTGTATCTGTTTTGTGGGAACATGACTGTGGATGTTTCCTCTCCCTCCAGCCATTAGAAGGGGCTCATATAACCAGCCTCTGGGCCTCAGAGAGACACACTCTCTATAAATACACACCACTTAAGGGCCTGTGGGGTCCACGATACACACACATGTACACTCGCACACACAAACATAAACACACACAGACACACAAGCGGCAATTTCACTGCTCCCTATTAGGGCTTCAAATGGATGTTTATACTTGTGCTTAATAGGAACCGGCCTTGAAATTGTACACTTGAAAATTTAGCAAGGTCACAAAACTAAACTTTTTACTGAACTGCAAATAAATTCCGTCTCCCTAATGTCCCTCTTTTTGCTCAGCCTAACTATTTCATATGGCACTCGTATGTGGCTTTCATTAAGTTAATGAACAAAATCTGTTGTTTGTGGAGAAAAAAATTTCATTGTTAGAGTTCAGCATTTATTAAATAAGGCTTTAGCCTTATGGTAAAACATGGTGCAGGGAATATGATCAAACTGCGCAAGATCCCAGTTCTGTGTGTGTGTGTGTGTGTGTGTCTGCACGTGCGTGAAATGTACAAATCTTCTTCCATCTGTATTTTAAGTCTTTTAGCACCTTGTTTTGGCAGCATGTTCACTACTTTTATCTAGTACCACAGTAATGGTCAGGACAGCTGTACACACACACACATGCACACACACACACATGCACGTACACACACACGTCCGCTTTCACCAGTGAATGAGCAAACGCGCGCACACATCTGCCCACGCGCTTTCTGGAGTCCTTCCTGTGGTTGATGGTCTTCAGAGATACGGCGTCCTCTCTTCACCTGGCCTCGGGCATCGCAGCCCCATTTTTACATCAGAATGTCAAGCCTGTTCAATTTTCTATCCCCCCATTAACGGCATCCCAGTAGAGTTTCTGTTAGCATGTCCGTCTGATAGTCTGTTTGTCCAGCTCATCTGAGCCTGTTTTTTTTTTGAACACCATCTGTCTATCTGTCTGTCTTTTCAAACTGTCTGTCCATCTGCTGGTTCTAGCTGTAAGTAGCTCTCCAGTTAAAAGTCCTGCTGCTACAGTGGCTACTGATTTATCTGGTTGACGTCAGGTCACTTAATCTATTTATTCAGAAAAACATGACTTATGCATAAAAAAGCTATTATTGCTGTTAATAATAATGCTATGTTCTCATAATTCGAAAGATTATAATTAAAGTAATTGTTTTGCCTCAGTATGTGTTAGTAGGGATCAGCATGTATTTACTTATTGTTATTGGTAAGTGATTATTCATAATTCCTGTGTGCGTATGTACCTTTTATAGTGAGGTGACCCCCTGCTGTGCTTCAATTGGCTGCGCCAGAATTTCCTGATGTGCAGCCTTTGAAGTGAACCGACACTGTTTTAATTGGACCATTACCTTCTCTGTTTTTTTTTCTTTGAGTCTGTCTCTGCCACACACAGACAAAGTGAGGACAGAGGAACTGGGACCGGTCCGACTGCTGAACAAACTCAACAGCAGGCTAGTGATGCAAGCGGCATTAAGCTTTTAATTGTATTAATTAATTTAATTGGTGGTTATACATTTTTCTTTATTTTCTAAGCATTAATCTCTCTTTCTCTCTCCCTGCACACACACACACACACACACACACACACACACACACACACACACACACACACACACACACACACACACACACACACACACACACACACCTGTCTGTCTGAGTATTTGAGTATTTGCTGTAAAAAACACATGCAAGAATAAGTAAAAAGATAAAAAAGATAGGAAGGAAATTTTAGTGAACAAACAAAACAAAACAAACTATGTATATTTAGTTCCGCCACAGGTTTGTGGGGCGCCGTGACTCACCAGAACAAATAAACAATCCTATTTTAACACAAACTTTATTCAGCCGGGAACCTGTTTCAGTCGTGCTGCTGTGCGATGGAGACTTTCTGGCTGCTCTCCCACTCACTGAACACAGTTGTCAACCTACAGCCACAGATTCACTGAGCTGTACAGAACAACAGGTCACGTCCCCACAGATTTCAGGAGGGGTTCTAATCGAGCGAAACAGCGCCCCCGTAGATGTTCATGTTGTCAATGTGTGGTGAAACACTGCATTGCATGCGTACCACTGGGAAGTTGGTATCTGATTAGTCAATCAAACGGGACTGACGTCATGTCAATGCCAAACCGTGATTAGCCAGGATTCAGAAGGGAAAGACACTGACTTCACACCAATAAAAACGACATCCAAGTGGTTTGTTATACTGATAGTATTAGCATTTTCATTAATTGCGGTTAAGGAGTCATTTGTTAGTATTTTTTTGCCAGTACCAACATGATATAATTAAATTAGAGCCAACTAAAATTAGAACTACATCTGCTCTCACAGATGAATGAGACATTTTGACTAAAAACAAAACAAACAAAAAAACTTAAGTGTGTACAGATCTGCTAGCTCTAAACTTCAGCGGGTGTTCATCCAGCTAGCTAGCCGTGCTCGTTTATATGTCGTTAGGCTAGCCACGCTAGAATAGCTAGCTGCATGTGTTAGTCTCCTGTTTTGCTTCCATACAAATATTGAATGATTAGAGATTGTGACTGCTCAGCTTTGCAGGTCTGGGTTGCTTGTCTTTTAAACCATAATACATAAAAAAAATTAAATAATATATAATCAAAGTTTTATGCAAACATGCACTGATTGATTGACTGATTGATAATGATTAAGGATTTGAATGCAGTTATATAATGCAGTGGGCCCAGGAGCATGTACCAGTGCGTACGAATGCGGGTCAGAGATACTGGAGCTCAGCTGAGGACTGAAGAGCAGCAATAACAGCCTAGAGCAGTTTGTTGAGACAATGCAGCACTAAGCGGTATTAATTCATTTCCATACCTGCTTACTGATGAGTTGAGCCAAACCTAGACATGTAGGGAAAAAAAAACATAGACTGAGCAGGGTTCTCGTGGGTCACAGGATGAATGCAGGCACCAAAAGCAAACCTGGGGGCGACTTCAGCTCTTCCATTTACCTGCCTCAGGTGGGGAGCGAGCAGAGCCGAGATTCAGCCCTCGCTGTGAGCTGACACTATTAGCCACTGATCCTCACAGTCTGGCTACACATTATTCCCTCCTCTAAGACAACTCAGACGAGGCCCGCTCTGGCAGGAATCGCGGTGCGGGAGGATTGAGGTCTGCCTCGACTCGTACACCTCAGGGAGCACCTCAGGGGTCTGACACCGAGGTTTAAGGTGCTCTGAAGCTCAGTCAGCTCAAATCAGAGCTGTTGGCAGGGTGAATTCCTCTAGGCGGATAGACAGCGGTGCACATTACTGCTGGAGGAACGCAACAATACGTAGGATGCGCATTTACACAAGTGTTATTGTTGGTAAAGTTGGAAATCCAGCCTCAAATCGTTTGCAGTAATCGTAACTAAAAACGTATCACTCTGCAAACTGTATTGTTTGCAAAAAGAGCTTCACACAGTTTGGGAGGCTGGGCTGCTCTGAAACGAGAGAAGGACCAACACTGAAGGTGGAGTTTTTTAAATTGTGCTGGCTTTGCCTTTATGTGCGTGTGTGTGTGTGTGTGTGTGTGTGTGTGTGTGTGTGTGTGTGTGTGTGTGTGTGTGTGTGTGTGTGTGTGTGTGCGTGTGTGTGCGTGCGTGCATGTTCATTTCTCCTGCATGTGGTGATCCATTACTCTGTCAGCGGTTTCCCATGATGCTTAACAGCAACAGGAATATTTTGTCTGGAGGAAATGACTTCATCCTCTGGAAGACAACACCACCTCATTGCTTTCTTCCGCTCAGCATCTCTGCCACCTGATTCTTTCACTCTTACAGTAACAGTGTACACATCACTTCTCCCAGTGTCTGCTCCTCTATTTTTTTCAGACCGCTTCTGCTCTTTCAATTTTCTGTCTTTGACTCAATTCTTTCCCGCTGTTTCCCTCCCACTGCACAGTGTGTTTGTTTTAACAGACTCAGCATCCTCTCGTAGATGGTTTGGAATATGTGTCCTGAATCATGGATGATTAAACTACAGTAACAGTTTGAATATGGCTTATATAAAGACAAACACATCACATTTTATTTACACTTTCCTTTTTCTCTCACTAATATAAAACACACAATAACAGACGAGCATTTACCTTCATGCATCTCTAAGTCTCTAACTGACTTGGTTGCCCATTTTTAGTGAAAACGTCAATTACAGTCTAAACCTACTCAGACAACTTCAACAATAAACTGGTGTCTACATATGTTTATGCTAAGTTTCAATACATTCAATACAATTTTAGCCTGCCATAGTAGCAATCACTGCACCGTGTGACTCACCCTGGCGTCGTGTGCTTGGTTTTTCCATCCTAGAGCCATCCAAATGTACCAGAATGCCTGAAAAGCTGGATGTTGCATAAAAGAGGGCCTTTAAACACATGGTCAATGGATGTGTAGAGTATAACTTGTTATAATCTTTAGAATCATTTTGAATAGTGCCAGGAGATTGAAGAGTTAGAAACAAAACGGTATCGATAAATGAGTATATCCTACTGTAATCAGGGTATAAGCTTCTTCATCTGCTCCCCTATTGTTCAACAAGAGGATTTCATAGTAATATGTGAAGAAATAGTCTCAATAGGGTTTTGATTGCAGCATTTGTCTCAATGGGTCAATACCTTGTTTGTCTGCAGTGTGAGAGAGATGGAAGAGACGAGCGTTCATGTAAAATGGTCTTCTCGCCGACTTATCAAATGCACTCAAGAAATTAAACCTTGACATGAAGTTTAAAATTATTTAAACCCTCCAGGTTTTACTAAATGAAATTATGCAATGAAATCAAAATAAATTCAGGTTGCTTCAGTTGATCCACTTTGTGTGCAGGTCAGTTGAAAGCATTTTAGAGTGGGATTGTTGGCTGTTGTCTTCATCATGAATTTAATCCCATATTGTTCTTAACTGACATGCAAAACTAAAAGTTATAATAATGGGTACATAGAATAATCAATGGCTACAGTTCTTGTTCTTCTTAATATCATTCAACCAGAATATAATTTAGATTTAGGTATTTTAAGATCTCTAGTGCTGCGAATGAAATACAGTTAAATCATCAAAAAGTGACTGTACACAAAAATATCCTTTACTACAATTACAGAAAGAGTAGATGGAATGAATTACTTCCACCTTTGGTGCATGAAGCATTTGCTAAATTATGTTCCTGTTCCAGGAATCGTGGCATGTCTGAATATAGTGTGTGTGTGTGAGAGAGAGCCCGAGTACAGGACTGTGTAGCAGCCCATTCAAATCCAATTAAAGCAACGCAGGGGGGTTCGCAGCATCGTTCATTCATCTGCCGCTGGGCTGCTCCTCCTTTCTGTCTTTCCTGAGCTGCCTGTGGATGATAGTGAGGCGACTGGGCGGGTGATCAGCCTCCCACTTCCTTGGTACAGTATGTCGTTGGGATGTTTTGATGCCATGGCTTAAGATTCAGTGGAGGTTATCGTTGTGTTTGTGGGCGTGATGGACCGGCTGTTTGTTCGCCCTGTAATTTCCCGGTTTATTGTGCGCTCCAGCGTGACTTAACTCAGCCTCCTGTTTTACTGTAGCATTCATAAGTGGTATATAATAAATTATTTACAGCTATGAGGCAGCTTTGAACTGGCACGTGCACAGTTCACAAATGCTTTGTACAAAATAATCAACACATACATTTCTTTGGATGTTGATTTTTTAAATTTGGTAAACTAACCTTCTGACACGACATCAGCTTGACTACTTTTCATCAGTGCATGCGCTATAAGTTGACCTGTTGCTACAGTAGACTGATTTCTACCTTTCTCTGTGTCTCTACTCTCATCAGCTGACAGACTGTCTTGTCTATTTCTGTTCATTTCTGTCTACAGAAGACTCTTCAGTGATCTACTCTGATTGATCTTAGCTGTTTGGACATTGCGTTGATTGTGTGATCACCTGATATTTCGGCTCCGTAGGTTCAATTGAGATTCTCTTTTGCGTTTTATTATGGACAATACTGTAACTCTTTTTGTAGACTCGCTTTGTCTGTGGATGTTCAGAATTGGATTTTCTAATTTGTATATTCCCAGGTACAGAGCTTTGCTGCTTATGTGCTGTATGGTTTGGAACTTGCCTAAGATGGATGGATGGATGGATGGATGGATGGATGGATGGATGGATGGATGGATGGATGGATGGATGGATGGATGGATGGATGAATGGATGGATGGATGGACGGACGGACGGACGGATGGATGGTACTGAAAATTATCAAATGAAGATCATTTTGCAATAGGGATGCATTCATTATCACAGGTGCCTGAATACATTGCTCCATGGATGTTGGCTACAGTCACAAAATAAATAAGAAATAGGAGGAGAAAAGATGGATAGTATAAATGTAACCAAAGAGCCCAGAACTACTTCCAAACAGATTAGAGGTGAACTCCAAGGTCAAGGTACATCAGTGTCAGCGCCATCCGTTGCTGTTTGAGCTAGAATGGATAATGAGAGGAGAACTCCACCATTAGACCAAATAATACTGCAAAAAAACTGACTTTGCTAAAATAAAAGGAAAAAATGATGATACGTAAAACAAACAAAGTTCATCCTGGAGAAGGCTCGGCCATGGTGACGTGGCTGCAATGCAGGGTACAATGAAGTCTTCAGCTTGAGTGAAATGTGCTTGATTGCTTCAAGAGGTTTTGCAACATGACATAAAATTATTAAGAGTGAGCAGTTTTCGCAGTCTCTCTTTTAGAACTGAGCCACAACTCAAGAGGGATGTCTTTACTTTTGTCAGTTTTCAAGTTTATGTTGATGTTTTATTTCTTTGTCTTTGTGTAACTGTTGAGTGTGAGCTGAGACAGACATGGAGTCAGACAACTCATTTTGTCACCGGCCAAATTCTAAATTTAAAGAAAAATGCAGTAAAATATTCATGGTGGTTTTAGTTTTATTCCAATTCTTAGTGTATTACTTAATACTGTAGGCTGTAATAATCTCCTGTTTATCCAGTGACTTCTGCCTCTGTCAACAGAGAGTCTATACAGTTATAGTATGTGACAAAGGAATCTATGTTCTCTGAAAGAAATTAACCTGTAGTTTTTATGGAGGAGATAAAGACAATGGTTTGTTTTAAATTATCTCAAAACCCATTTAATAGATCCAACCACCGGATCTCTGATATTGGCATCAACAAACCCTTTTAAATATACCGACATTACATCAACCCTCCTTTAACATCTTTGTGTACATCGCTGAACGTCTTATCAGTTGATTAGAAGCAGATTATGGCACATTTCATGGTTTGTACACTTCATGTCCCCCGACATTTTGTACAAGAAACCCAGTGGCAAATTTGGGACCTAGTGCTAAACAACAACTCTCACATGGCAGCTACAGGGTGTCCCTGTTGGCAGAGTAGGCAGTGTTGCCTTCCAGGGCTGCTACACTATCGCCACCAAACAGAAGTGTGTCTCATTGCCAAATTTTCCCCTTCAGCACTCTTGGTGTAACAAACCTTCTTTGGAGCCATAACCACGCCATCCTTCAGGGTAAGTTACATAATCAAGATAGACATTGATCGTATAGGAAAATTAATTAGGCAGCAATAATGATGGCGCAAACACAATCAGCAGCAATGCAGTCAAGCTCATGTGTGTGCATCAGCCCAAAGGCAAAATGTGTGGCGCTCAGAATAAACAAGATTGGAAAACAAAGCCTCAGATGAAGAAACGCATAGTTGTACTGGGACTTAATAAAAGCATTAAAGTCAAGTTGCATTGAAAAATGAAAAGATACGTTTTGATTAAAATATTCAGCTTTCTGTGTATCTTCATTTGATTTCATGTCCTGTGTTTTTCTGTGACTATCTTCTTATTTTTTATTGATTTAAGTTTTTGGGTGGTGGTGGTGGGGGGGGGGGGGGGGGACTTTCAAGGTGAGAGACTGAGTTCATACCTCACCGTGTGCTTGTGGCAGCTTTAAAAATAAAATAATGAAATACTATTTCATTTTCTCAAGCAGCTTTTTCAGTGACCACTTTTGTTTACTTAGTTAAAACTTAGTTAAAACACTCATTTCAACGTGAGGATTTACTATTTCAATTCAGGCAAGTTGCTGTTAAATTAAAGCTTTGTGGACTTAAATTGGCCACAGAGTTTGCAAGGCTGCAAGGCTCGATGCTAACACAACTTTACAACTGCGTCATCTGACGGACTAAGCAGGCGCGACGCTGACGAGAACCTTAAGTCTGATTCAGTGTCATGGCAACAAATGCACTGACAAACATGTATTCTTTTCATTCCTGCGCTCATCAGTGCGTTCCTCACCGCGTGGTCTAGGTAACTGGTGCTATTTCTGTGGACAGGCAGTGCTAAACCGAGCTGTTTAGTCAGGCTCATCGTTATATCAGAATATTCTGTGGCACCACTATTTACTGTTTCATATGAAGGCTTACAGATCTGCAGTGTTGGCGTTACTCACGCTCCCTTTTTGTCATAATATTCATGCTGTCCATCATTGAACATCTAGTTAATTAACCATGGATTGTTTTTTACCATTAACTTCAGTATAACAAAGTTTGATGCACTTTTTGCAAGGCTATACATTATGAACAAGTAACTGCTGTGCTGACTTTCAAACATGCATGTCAGATGTGATTTGTATATGTTACCAGCTGACTGCTTACTAAGCCCTTTTTTCATGGGCTACATTTCGACAGTTGGCTTGATATAAGTTTGTATGTGTGCTCGGGGGACTGCTGTTTCCATTAATGTCTGTACTAAGATGCAACTCAGCTTTCTGAATTATGTAAATGAGGTGCTGTAAATTCATGACAGAATCAATGGCTTTCATTTTTATCAAATCAATCAGACCTTTAGCCGTCCACAAACTCCACACCACTGCAAGATACAGTACATGCACACAAACGTGCACAAACACACTGCAGGGCCTTATATTAATCCCACCAAGACAGGCCTTAGAATAATGAGCTTTGGAATGATGTGTATGCGGTCATAAATATAATTTCTGCGTTTAACCATCAGCTGATTCATGATAATGAGTGTCTGTGTGTGTGTGTGTGAGAGAGAGAGAGAGAGGGAGAGAGAGAGAGAGAGAAAGAGAGATATAGAGAGGGGCTTTTGTTATTAGTCAATTTTTGGGAGATCCCACCCTGATAAACTGTAAGTCATATGAGATGAAGAGTCTGTGCATTTTAATGCATATAAAGTTACACTCTTTCTCTATTTCACACACACACACACACACACACACACACACACACACACACACACACACACACACACACACACACACACACACACACACACACACACACACACACACACACGTGAATACAGAATTGCTCCTGTTACCATGGTGGTGGTGTGCCAATGCTAAGCTGTAAATATACACTGACACTTTGTAATATATCCTGATAGTGTGTGATGAGTAAAGAGCTCGCATTGGGTGCATGTTTAGCTGCCATGTTTACGTCTGCTGAAGGCTGGAAACGTAGGAAATGAGTGGTCAAGGTGAAACTAAAGTGGGATTAGACATCTTCAGACACCTGTCGATGCTCGGACATGCCCCACTTCATACCTTTTTAAAAGTTCATATATTAGATGGGTCAGGCTCGTAACTCATTCCAGACGAGCATGAACCCACAGCAGTATTTTCTAACTGGAATTTCTTTCTGCAGAGGCAGAATTTAGATCTTAGTTTAAAGTGCCATCACTGCTGAGCCCTACAGAGGAAGACATAGCTTCAGGCACTTCTCAGTTTCATGTCAGTCATAACAAAATCTGCGTCAAACACTGATGCCACGTCTGTCTTTAAGATTTTCTGGGTACCTTCTTTGTGTACGATTTTGTAATGTTGATATGTCATGTTTCATTATTTGTCAAAAATGAAGCAGCGTGTGAAGAAGTGAAGACATCTGTTGTGGGTAAACTATAGCAGGTAAGACACGTTCTGTATCTTTAAGATCACCATTCCTTTCTTTTACAATACAATTGATATTACTTGCTGTTTATTCCATGTTACTGCAATTGCAAAAGCTTGATTTCGGTACATTAAGTAGTTATGATTTTCCCCACAAGCTGCTTTGGAGAGAGTTCTTTAATTTTTAATTATTTTTCTAAGCTTTCTTCCAATTAACATTCGACTGCAAAAAGGAAAATAATTATGTTTGTCTATGTACATCACATTTTAAAATTTACTCATTTTAACACAACTAATTTTTCCAAATCTGTGTGTGTGTGTGTGTGTGTGTGTGTGTGTGTGTGTGTGTGTGTGTGTGTGTGTGTGTGTGTGTGTGTGTGAGAGCACACCTGTAGGTGCACAATCATGTTGGCATGACAACATGACACTTGGAAAGGGTTGAAGGGTAGAGAGGGAAAAGAGGAAATGGTGCTTTCTCCATAAATAGACAAGTGGAGGTTTCACATCAGCTTTGAGAGGAAACCTGAAACCTGTGTTTGTTAGTGAACCTAATTTAGACGTCAGCTTCAAACTCAAACTAAAAATATCGACTTTAAAAAGTATAAATATTAAAATATAGGAAAAGTTAATCTGATCAAATGTCAAAGAATAAAATGACCCCAAAACCAAAGTGAATTTGACTATATAAACTTTAACGCCAACTTTTTAACCCCTCACGCTAACATTATGAACTTTACAGTGTGGAGGGAGACGAGCGAGTGTGTTTCTGATTATGACTGTAGCTGAGATTGTGTATAACTTACAAATTTATTGGGTTCGAAGCACTGCCTCCTCATTTAGGAAAGGCTAAATCCAGCAGCAGTCATTATAAGACATTAAAGTCATTCAATATGGCTGGCATATTGATTTTGTATATCTGTCATCCGCTCATATAATATTTATAAAGAGGCAGCGTACTTCATTCCCCCATAACCACAGATACCAGCAGAGATACAATTAAACACTCGTGTGTGACCTTACTGTCATTACTGAGCAGTTTGCTGGAACCATTGCAGATTACCTACACATCCATATAACACAGCCGCAAAAATGTCTCTGTTATGAAATGGGTAGAATTACGAGACAGAAGAATGGCTTTGCTTTCAATCAAAGGCGATAAAATAATGAATCAAACGTCACATGTGCTGCATGAAAAGCTTAAACAGTGGGAATATTGTCATCTGAATTATTAATCAAGACCATTCATCTGGATGACGGTAGGAATGTCTGTCTCTCTACCATTTACACAACCACAACTGCACACACACACACACAGAATACACTTTCATCTCGGAAGTTATTGCCTTCAAATGGGATGAGACAAAATGTAAATCAAGAAACTTCTCATTGCCTGAAAGAGACGGAAAAGTAGAGACTTAGATGCTCAAGGGGATGAAGAGGGAGGTTGATAGACAGCAGTCGCTTCAAACTTTTAAAAAAATGCAGCACATGGAAGTCACATATAGAGTAAGATCCGCTGTGCACATGTGGGTGGCTGTGTGTTCCACACAAAACCGCTCCTCACGATGCACAAAATACACACTGAAAACATGCCATTCACCAGCGGAATCCGTTTCTGCATCTTTTTTCCATCTTTGTTACCAAGACAACAGACATATAAGAACTAACATTTTGTTCAGCTCCAATTTGCCCCCGGCTCCTTTTGCTCCTAGGTCAGAATGCTTGAGCGCATCCAGTATTATATTATTACCCAACTAATGATTCAGTATCTTAGAGGAAAAAGAAATCCTACACCGAGTTCGCCTTGCATGCAAAGCAGCGGGGGGGGGGGGGTGAGGGAGACTTGGAGAGGAAGCTGAGGGCGATGAAGGAGCGCTGTGGCTAACACCCACAGTGACGAACGCGAGGCAGGAGCGATGGTACGGTCTAATAAAAGCCACAGTCGCTTTATTTGCATATCATTTTGTTTTCTAATTGGCGTGTTTATTCAGTTAGGGGGATGGCAATCAAAAGGCTTTAGTAATGAGAGGCTGATAACCTGCTGTATGTTAACACAGCTATTAACATTTATCACGCTGTCACACAAACATGCCTCGCAGCCATTTACTAATGTCCTAAGCACTTTTATTGCACTACGTCTTCACGTCGGTGCTTTTGTCTGCACTCTGTTGCCACCGGCTTTATAATAATTACATTTAGACTTTTTTGGAGCTCTAAATAGAATTAGGCTGAAACGACGGAATCACAGTGACACACCGTGACACTCCATCAAAATGAGTCTGTCTGGAGTTTTAAAAAGGCAAAGCGCTTCCGTGCACTTCGTTAAGATCTTTCCAGCCTCTTAGCTTTCATTAAGATTCACTAGGCCAAGGTCATGCAGGACTAAAGCCATGTGTGAATGCTCAGCTTCCTCCAGCAGGCTGTGTTTTTTTTTTTTTTTGGAGTCTTCCTGCCTCTTTGATTTCCCTATAGAAATCTATTTTTTGCAGCTGCCTTCTGAACGTGCGTGTGGCGCGTCGCCTCCATCGCGCCCGATGAATTGTCAGCGCTCACGTCAGACACACGCGGCAGGAAATCCGCGCGCAGGTCGCGCTCGGCGGAACGAACCGCACGCTTAAATGAGGAACGGCGGTCGGAGCCGATGCGCCGTACGAAACGCAAAACAGTCAGGACACAAATTAGCAGAACCTTTGTCAACAGCCTCGTGCGCAGACATTACTTGTTCCTGACTCGTCTGTTTCCCCCGTCCTTCAAACCTGCTCCTTTTGCAAGGACGAAACCGCCTTCGGACGCATTATGTTACATTTTGACACTGGTGGCACACGTTCAACACCTGTAATATAATAAAGTATATTAATAATAGTAATCATAGTAGTATGATCATTTACTCAACTCTAAATGGCATCCACTGAATCTGGGGCCTGTTTTACCAGTTCCTCCACCTTCCCTGACGCGAAGAACACGTTAGACCATAAACAAGCTGAATGTTGTGCTTCACGTGTGGTTTTGTGTGACGCATGATTAATTAGTTTTGTGTCTGGTTCCATCTAATTGTTTTCCCCTACGGTGGCAGTATCAACACCATCATGCAGAAGTCGGTGTGTCACTTGGAGGACATATAATTTATCAGCTATTTCCTGCTGTTCATGCCTTGCAGCAACATATTTTTAGACCCACCTGCTACAGGAAATGCTAAAACATCCCAGGCATTCATTTGGTTTATATATGACGACTACTTACAGTAGGTGGCTTTAAATGGGTTTTTCACACTCTGTGCAACCAGCAAAAGCTAAGCTAATTATAATAATAATGCAACGCAATACTACATAATAATTATAATTAACTGCTTACCCTCAGTTCGCTTCAATCATTTTGTAAGGTCACAACATGCATATGCTATGCAGTGATTGTAATACTTGGTGGATATAAAACATTTCTTCATAATTGTCATGTTATATCCTCATTTAGCCCCATGCTGTTTTTATTTATATGTGCTCAGATTCTAATTCATTATTTCTAGCCCCTCACCCATAGTAATCCTGCAGCGTGGATTTGCAGGATAAAACAGAATGGACCATGTGGAAATGTTTAATAAGGAATCCGCTGGGATTCCTGCGCACTATGCAAATGAATGGAAATCTTCTGGCATGCATCGTAAGTTGAGCTATTGAATCATTGGAAGGTATTTTATGTAATTATGTTGAGATCATAAATATTATAGAATGTTTAAGGCGTAAGGAAATGCAGAGCAGACTGTGGGTTTTTCAAACCTCTGGCTTTTTAAAACAACTCTGAAATACTTGTTCAACATTTACATGCATAATTCCACTACATTTGAGACTCATTATGCACTGCCGAGCGTTTAATGTATGCTCGACACACACATAAATACGCAGCACAAACAAATGTACGAGCACATACTACTTTTCTGTTAAGTAGAAATAGTTTTCTTGGAGGTTTTCAGCTGAGTTCAAGTTGTATTATGCAAACATGCATCCACTGAATGTTGCATTTGTAAAAATGAAACACAGCCATAAATTAGTCATATTTAAATAAAACACAGGAAACATGGTGGAGTGGTTGCACTTGCTACTTGCTAACAGCCATGGTTAAGTGAGCCATTTTAAAGTCAGTTTTTATCTAATGATTTCAACTGCAAAGCTTTTAAATACAAGAAGACGGAGGCAACAAGAAAAATAAGTTAAAAAGTTTTAAATTCAGCAGTTTTAGACTAATGTGACGCTTTCATTTCATTACCGACTGCTGGGTTGGACAATTTTTATACATATCGTCATCTCTTGACTTAACAAATGATTTATACACAAGTTGAATGTTGAAGGAATCAAGAGCAGGAAAACAAATGAATGTGTGAAAGAATCCTGTCACACTGTCTGACAGGAGGGTATTAATGCTCACAGAGGAAACAAGAGCGACCGGAGGCACATGTTCAGGCTTGTGTCTCGTGGCTGCACAGCATTTGAATGTCAAGAGACTGTTCTATTTTTCTGTGGACCTTTGCTGAGAATGTAGGGAGATATGACCGATTTCCTTTCCCGGTACTGATGCACGTTTACCTCTCCCAAAGCCAGTCATGATGAGGAAATAATTACTTTGGTAATCTAGTTCACGATTTCGTAGAATCATACAAAGTGGAACAGCTCAAAATAGCCAAATATTTAAAGAAGATATTTAAAATATTGAGCGACCCTGTTCCACCACAGGCCTTGTGATTTCCGCTCTCCTGGACCTCTTTGTGTGTTTGACTCATGTCCTGTGCTTGTGCTTACTGAGTCAAAAGAACAAGCTGTGATGTCAAAAGGGAGACTTTTGGACGCTGCTGTTGCCTTTTTGGAGTTTCACACTCCAATAAGCTTTATTTCATAGTCAAAGGTGTGAGTACGTGTCAGTACTTTGAACTCCTCATTCCAAGATATATTTACTGGGGAAGAATCCAACCCGTCTTTACTCGTGGCCTCAAATACCAACGCTTCATTTCTGTAAAATAAAGAAATTTGTTTAATGTTTGATGAAAGATGGAGATTAGATAATTTATAAAACAATTAGCTTCGATTTGATTCAACCAAAAGAAGCCTATTGTGTTTCAACAACATGATATAAAACCAATGACTATTATTAAAAAATCTTTTGTACCTATGTATATTTACAGCTATAAGTAATAGCAGTGATTCCTTGTAAGCATCCCAGTAAGTCAGCATCAACATTACTGCTGTACGCAGCATCATCCTTTATTTTAGTCCCACACAGTCACATGTTAGGGCGTCCTCCACCTAAATGGCCTAATTAAATGCACCAGAAGCGCTGAGCACACGCAGAACTGCAGACAGTGGTTCAGTTCAGGTGGTCTCATGTGGTGCTTTCTCACCGATACACACTTAAAGTGGCTTTTACTCATCAGTGCCTCTGTTCATGAAGGTGATGATGATGTATGACTGGTGCATGCGCTGTATGACGGCCAAGTACCATCAGTGTAGTCCAATTAACGTCTACTCTGCTCGCTTCTCCTCTGTGCTATAACCTCTGCTGCTCCAACTTAAAGCTACTGTGTTTAACAGATTCAGGTTGAACATAACTCTGTTCTATCTTTTCTGTTGATGAACCCCACAGATAAAACTGCTTCTTATTTTGCTGTTGTGTCCAATATGCACAGGTTTTGTATATTGGTGGGTTTCTGTAACTCTTTTACTGTTGCTGCATTGTGCGTGCAGGTATGTATGTTCTGTTCGCGCGCGTGTGTGTGTGTGTATGTGTGTGTGTGTGTGTGTGTGTGTGTGTGTGTGTGTGTGTGTGTGTGTGTGTGTGTGTGTGTGTGTGTGAATCAGAGGAAATTATTGTGTGATTAACTCGCCACCGAATGTTACTGAGATCCTGCACTTCTCTTTTCTTGCTTGTCACAACTTCTGACTAGCTCAGTGAAAGGTGGCACACACACACACACACACACACACACACACACACACACACGCACGCACACACACACACACGCACAGACACGGACTGTCAAGCTTATGACACACTCTTCATTTGTGCCCTGACAGCTCGGTGGTCGTTCTCGAAGGAAGAATTGACAGTTCAAGGTGATGGGTACTTCCAATCAGTTCAGTGTTTTCGCTGTGTGATGGAAGCTTTGTGTACAGGATACGTCTGTGTGTGCGTGTCACCACACGTGTACGTCTCTTCTTTTGTAGTGCGGCTCGCAGTAGGAGATAGCTGACAGGTGTCCCTTCTTCTTATCCATGCAATTCATCACCCTACTGGTGGTTGGGGACCTTTGGCTTCTTCCAAACGCCCATAGAACAAAATGCTCTCACTTTACTGCTTCCCCTAAACAACAATAGGCCACAATCAAATGTTATATGCCTGGAATATGATGTGTTAGCACCCTCGCTGCTACAGCCCTCTTTCTGTCCTCGCTCATTATCCATACAGTGTCACAGGCATGTCATCCAAGCAGAAAGGAGTCACGGCATGCTGTGCAGCCTCGGAGACTTTAAATCTTTTGTTCTTTCTTGCTTAAGAATAAAAAAAAGTGTTCCAACACTCAGTGTGAGCCGGCTGTCAGAAATAAACCGTGGCTATCAATACCACTCGCCACATATCATTATTTTACTCCTTTTCAATTAATTATGAAAGCGTGGTGAGACAGTACTTTAGATCTCATTTCAGGCTTAAATTGGTTTGTGAGCATAAAAACCTTTATTGTGTATGCCCTGCGGCGAGCGCACACACACACACACACACACACACACACACACACACACACACACACACACACACACACACACACACACACACACACACACGTAGACATAAAAATATGCTGTGAAGAGAGAGTTTAGATACGGATGTTAATGTATAATTTTGTATCTGGAGCTCGCGGCCCCTTTTCAGGTTATCGACTGGCTTATAATCAAATTTTATTGGAGGTGAAAATCTCTCTCTTCATAGACGTTTGTTCCACTGGAAGGTTCTCTTTTACCGAAATGCACATTCCTTCACTCTCTCCTTGGTAACAGTAGCTCGCGCTGTGGGGAGCCTCTCACCGCCACCCATCCACATCACCACCCCCTGCACCTCTTCTGTTCTTTTCATCCACTGCTGCTGTACCAAATCAGCTGGTGAGGGCTTTAAGGGAGAGATGGGGGGGTTGCGGAAGCGTGAACCATGGTGAATAACAGAAGCTTAAGGACAGGACTTAAAGTTGAGATACAGATCCAATTCCTGGCTTTGTTTCTATTTTTTCCCTTCTATTTCTATCGCTCCAGCGTTGCTGTCTTCATCTGCCCCATCTCTCTATCTCTCTCTCTCCCTCCCTCCCCCTCTCTCTCTCTCCCTCTCTTTCTCCACTGAAGGAAGGAGTCAGGCAGGGTGATAAATAGGTGGTGTCCGATGTGCTTCTCCTCTCCTGTCATTCTTTTTCCCCCCTTCTTCCTCTTCCACTCTCCTCCGCTCCGGTCTCGACTCGCTGCGCTCGCGGCCCGTTCGCTCCTGTCAGCAAAACGACCGGCGCTCTGGCGCGCGGGGACAAACGCGCGCACGCACGCGGTTTCGGCGCCGGCCGCGCCCGAGCGGCCGTGGGACGGGAGCGCGTATGCGAAGCGATGGCGTGGGGTAATGGTGGAGATTCGCAAGGAGCCACGGAGGCACAAACACACTCACAGCCAGAGTCTATTAGTGTTCACCGTGAGCACAGTCTGGATGAATTAACATCGGGTCACCAGCATCGGCTTTACATACGCGCTTATGTATGACAGGCTCATTGTAGCTACCAATATGTGTGTACGTGTTTAGATTATTTAAAAAAGGAAGGGTGAAGCCCGCAGTCTCAGTAGGAGAGGCTGGTCAATACCTACCTCAGCCGTGATGAATAGTGGCCTCGGAGTTAAAGCTTTATTCCTGCTCCCCTCTAGTGACATGTGTCCTCCCAGAAAGCCATTATCAAAGTAAATGTCTGCATCTGGAGCAGGACCATATATTTAAGGCTTTAGGAGCGGTGAACGGTGTGCAACTCCCTCGTCCATTTGGAAAATCTTTTGAAACCACCACCTGTCTGGGTCTCAAGATATCAAGGAACACGGGCAACACATCGCACGCGGCATCCGGGCTTTAATATAACACAGCCTGTAGTGTTGGGTCCCACTCTCCAAACATCCTCAGCGGCGGTGCACTTCCCCTGACCCCTCGCTAGCTAAGAGAGTGTGTCGCTGGAGCTTTATTAAGGAACAATTGGTGTGAGCATCCCCTCAATGCCGCCATGCATCACCTGTTCTATAATTGACGAAGCTATGAGCCCGTTAATGATCCTCTGCTTGACCCAGGGCCTCTATTTGCATTGTTTTAAGCTTAGCGCATGGCTAATAGCTAGCCCGCAGGCACGCAACCTTGCTAAGGATCGAACAGCAATTTCCTTCACGCCGAGGGCGAGCTCCACCACATCATTTGGAAAACAAGAGTAAAGGTGCCTGCACACCAATGCAGCCGCCCGCTCGGCGTATTTCCTGTTGCAACCCGGGCTGTCGTGCACACATGCGCACAGGCCGAACCTGCGCGGCCCGGGGGCGTGTTGAATAGGAACAGTGAAAGGTGCTATTTATTTAGCTGATAAGAGTGAACCTGTTAGTGGAGGGGGCTGTGAGAGAGAGGCTCCAACACCCACAGAGAACTGCCTCTTTACTTAACCCAGGAAGGTTCTTTTAAAGAGGTCACTGAGGCTAAAGGAACACACTAGTGGCACAGGCCCACCTCTCACACACACACACACACACACACACACACACACACACACACACACACACACACACACACACACACACACACACACACTGTGCTATTGCTACAGAACGTGCCTTTAAATTGGGCTGTAAAAATGCATCTCTTTCTTGCTCCGGTTTATACGGGAATTCAATCCAGAGCAAGAAACGGGGTGTGAGCAACAGTAAAAGAAGTGATAAAAACAAATAAATCAATTTAGATGCAGGATTTATTCTCCAATCACAGAGAGCAGTGAGTAATAAAAACTGTATTACACCAATGATAAGCTTGGGTTGCAATTTTCATTTACGTGCACAGCATTTGCATGTCTGTGTTTGTGGGTTTGTCACATTTGTTTCTATTCGTCTAGTAGATATACAGTGTCATAACCAATACCCAGGCTCTATTTCACAACACAGAACCATCTACAGATGTTATAGTTCCCTCCCACCAGTGTCCTCATACTATGTGTGTATTTCTTTTTTTATGGTGCTTATTATTTTGAAAGTCAACAGATATAAAAGACTCAGATTGAGTGTCATTTGACAGATATAGTGAGGAGGATATCGGGAGAGGGGCAGCAAAATTGCCTCAAATCGGAAAACTATACAGGAAATAATTTACTTGGACTGTATGTCTCCAGGCACTCAACGTTTAGAATGGGTTCTGCTGCTTTAATTGAAAGGGAAAAAGAGACAGGGGAAAGAGAGAGAAAAGCTGTTACAAACAAGAGCATGATTTATGAAATTCATCCCTCTGTTCGTCAGCGCTGGCTCATTATGCATGCACAACAGTGCGAGTGTGAGAAGACGGATGAGTCGTCCCGGTGGCTGCGGAAGAGGAATGGTGCCGCTAAACTCCGCCGGTAATCAACTGGTGAAATTAAACATCAAAAAAACAGGAATGATTGTGTGCGGCAAAGCGATTTGTCTGCAATTAGCGGCCCGGCGCATAACTCAGGCGCGGGCACACATAAACACATTCACGGTTAATGGAACAAGACGTGTCACCGGGTGTGTGTTTGTGTGCGTGTGGATATACGGCGCGGGATAACCATAAAAACAGTTTAATAAACTTGAGAGACATTAACAGGACCTGGGGCAATTGGTGAACAGCTACTTCATTTGTCAACAGCTCGTATTGAGCGCTTTCTGAGAGGCGGCGCTCGTATTTATGGCCTCGTCGCTGTCATTTGTTTCTGCTGTTTTAGTTGAAATGAGAGAGTGGAAGGTGGGAAAGGCCACGCCGGAGAAACGGCGAGGTCCTTCTTGCAATGTGATGAATCTCTGGCGGTATTTTTTGTGCGTTATCAGAGCCGCTGTCGTGACCTTTACGGTGTTCCGTGATCAAACAGCGTCTTGTGAAACGTGCTCTTCACAGGACGACGGCCAAACATTTGGGTTTGACCCAGCACCTTAATACAAAGCCCGACGACGGCTCCCGCAGCTGCTCCGAGCTCCGTTCTCGCCTCACACTTTCTCTGTATATCGGCAGTGTAATTTATCAGCTTATTGTTGCGAGTACTGTTTACCTCAGCAGGGGGGCTGCACGGCTCACACCCGATGTCACAGCCGACAGCGTAGCAGAGAGCTTCACCGGGCCTTCGTCGGTAGCTAACAAGCCGCTCTCATATTCCCTCTGTCTAATTGAATTTGCTGCATCACAGCATTACGAGCTGTCTGAGTCTAAGCCCATACGTTTCGTAATCCTTAACATGATTGCCTGCGGTCGTCTCGTTTGACGGAGGAACATGTGCCGTAACAAGGCGAGTTGAATTGGAGCAGCTGCAGACGTCGGTAGTACTGGTGGACGACTGCGCCGCGCAGATGTGGTCAATGCAATTTGTCAAATGAAAAAGCAATTTAAAGGCGCGAGACATCTGAGGCCGAGTTACTTGTGGGTAAAAGAGGCGGTTCATGCGGTGTGTGTGTGTGTGTGTGTGTGAGCGCAATTGTGTCTGCGCGCGCGCGTTTGGCTTATGCAAGAATAGTATCTGATTATGTTTCACACGTTTGAGGAGAAAGTGTCTAATGAATTTGCCAGCATGTGATTGATTTGAGCGCTTCGAGTGCTCACCTCCGTCTTCTCCACCTGCCCTTCTCCTCCCTCTGTCTCACTTTGCCTCCCCACCAAGTGTTGATTGAATCTCCTGCTTGTCTATGTGTTGATTCCCTGCATCACGGAACAAGGAGAGCTGAAGAGTGGGGGCTTCATCACAACACAATGGCACAACGGGATCCATCACGTGTCTTTGCAAAACATCCCTACTGGCATTTTGACGGCTAATGGTCGAATGAGTTCAAAGTTCACCTGTGAGAGTCGAGGGAGTCCGGCGAGCGCGAGGAGCCGATAAAGCTCGGTTAAAAAGCAAGTGCAAAAGTAGAGAGGCTGAAACAGCTGTCTGCGGGTGAGAGGACTGGTGGGAGGTTTGAGTCGTCTCCTCAGCTGCAAGGAGGAGGAGACGAGGAGACCGGTGACAAGCCGGCGGCGCCCGGTGCTGATGCTGTTCCTGCAGCGGAGGCGAAAAAAACCCAGAAAACAGTTAAACATGCTGCTGCTACTCAGTTCAGAGGCAGGTGAACAAACTTGGTTTTAAAGTTGGAAAGTAAAAAATATACTATAAAATATAGTATGAAATGAGTGAGGAACCAGCAAATAAGAGCCAGAAACCAGAAGATTTGCAACTATGACCTCACCCAAGTTTAGGTAAAACATTTATAGTTTGATGTTAGACTGACTTTTTGTGGCCAGGTTCTACAGTATATGATGATTGGTCACATAGAGAGAGAGACTAAGAGATAGTGCTCAGCCTCCTGATGCGAGTTGTCTCCAAACCGAGGCACCACAGCCCGCGTTTCCCTTTCCTCCGCTTCGGCGCGAAGCGAAGCGGGCGGCGTTTGAATCCGGGCGGAGCTGAGCTGTGAACGCTGTGTGTGAGCTGCTCACGGGGAGCGCGTCGGCCTTTCGCCTCGTGCCACCGAGCATGTGACCTGGCGGCGCCCCCCCCCACCCCACCCCGCTCGCAGCGCGCGGAGGAAATGGGATCTGACATTATTCTCACGACATGAATCACCGGCGCCCACGGGCCTCGGGGTCCAAACGCAGGATCCGCTCGTGCCGCCGGCGCTCCTCAGGCAGAACCGCACCCTCTCGGCCGTCGATCCGTCTTTTCCTCTTTACCTCTGACCCGCTCGCTTCAATCAGCTTTTCTATCTCCGACTGACCTTTCAGCTTCACTCTTCCTCCGCGCCTCTTGCTCTCCTCTCCTTCTGCTCTGAGTTGTAATTCAGTTTGTTTCAGGGCCAGTTAGGCAGCCAGCGGAGTTAATCTGTCTTTTCAGGTCATAAATCACTGTTTGGCATCTTTCTCGCTCTGTCTCGCCGTCTCTTCCGCTCTCGCCTGCTTTCTCCTCCTCCACCTGCTGCACGGACGTAGAGCGTTGCGTGTCGCGGCCGGCGGTGCTGCTCTTTGCGTGCGCGTTTGTGCGCGACCGCGTGGCTTCGCTCGACAACATTCAACAACGAAACACTCTCAACAGCGGGAGCAGATGGAATTTGCTTTCCTGTGCGTGTTGGGCGGGTGCAGGCTGACGTGTCTACGGCCAGGCAGGTGCATGGGAAACTGTTGGCCCCCACCGCAGAATGTGTGTGTGAGAGTGTGTGTCTGTGTGTGAGGCTCAAAACAGAAGAAAGAGGGGTGGGGGGGGGGGGGGGAGAGGAGGTAGGAGAGAGAAATGCAGGAAGAGAGTGAAGCTGAATAGCAGTAGGGCGTGTGTGGGAGAGTGGGTGAATGAACGTGTTGTGTATCTATTGTGTGGGGTTCCTGAATGGAGTGTTAGTAAGCTAAGTAGCGACTAGTGATTTACAGCTCGGAGGCCACATCAGCTCAAGTGGGCAAACAATGCCCTTTCACGGGCAACGCCGAGCAGCTGGGAGAACGCTGTCGCACGCCGCTCCTCTAGACCTGGAGTGTTGTGGACGTCTGTGGTTCCGTGCAACACGTGCCGGCGCTTCAATAACGTGACGATGGCAAGAAATGTCCAGATATTATTGTTATTATGAGCGGGAGCGGCCTGAATGCAGACCTATCTGTGGCATTAGAACAACAAGCCCTGTGACGAATGGGGGGGAAATGGAGGATCCGCGCTTTGTGTGTGTGTGTGTGTGTGTGTGTGTGTGTGTGTGTGTGTGTGTGTGTGTGTGTGTGTGTGTGTGTGTGTGTGTGTGTGTGTGTGTGTGTCCCCAGCTACACGTTTGTCATTCAGATTTGTTGAGAAAGACAGAGATGCGCTCGGCCAGTCCGACCCCATTGTCCTGCAGACTTGTGATAAGGGCCACGCAGACGCGCGTGCGCAGCCGCGCTCATGCAAAATCACCACATCATTCGTATAATCAGCAAATGCATCCCGCACTGCAGCTCCGCATAAGGATTACAAGGAAGATGGTTAGGAAAGACACACACACACTGAAGAGCAACATACACAGGAGCAACAGTTGGCTCAAGCCTGCCTCCCAAAACCCACGGGACCCCCTCTGAGAGACCCCAGAGACCTCAGCCTGCCTCCTAATGCTCCTCCATCCCTCTTCCAATCCATCGTCTCCTCTGTTCGCTTCCTCCTCCTGCTCTGCCCTTCCTGCCCCAGAGACTTCTCACTTCTGACAGAGCAGTTAATCATGCACTCTGTGCAGGTCTCCTCCTACATGTCTGTGTGCATGTGTGTCCAGATGTACACCTTCATTTTCAAGACAGAGGATCTGTGTTCCTTCTTTCTGTTATTTTTTTTCGTTTTTTTTAATTTTTTTTTTTCTAATCTTTGTTGCCTGTTCTTCATGTGTTTACACTTTACCAAAGCCAGTATGAGAACAACACTACTCATTTAATGGGTAGAATGAAGCTGTTGGACGTCCTCCCTTTTTGTGGATACTCGAGTCAGATTGGAGCGCGTTCTTGAATTTCTAATGGTCTAATGGTCCGCTTTACTGTTGTTACCTTTTTGACAGTCTCGACTTAAAAACTGAATTATAACACTAGAATTAGGTGTAGGTGTGCTTTATAAAGTGGCCAGTAAGTGTAGTACAGGCAGCAGAGGCTTCTCACATTCAAACCTGGGTATGGACTCCACCGTGGCCCCACAGCTGTTCGTCAGAGTGGGCACTGCTAAAGTAATCCGAGTGTAAATTTGATGTTCTGCTCCTTTAAAAAGAAGTTAAATATATTGAAGTGCTGGGCTGAAGCTGTTGTTGGTGAAGGAACCGTTAATTCGGTGCCTGCTAGAGTGGATTTATCTTCCTTGAGCTGTTGTGAATTTGAAAAGGATCCCTGTGGTGGTGAAAGGTCTCCAGCAAAGATGACCAAGTTGTTATGGACGGCAGTGAGGAAGCCTGTGGTTTTTTTCCACTGAGCCATTACAAGATTTGGAAAGTTTCTCGGCTGGTGGAGTGTGAACATATTGGGCTTACGCCTGACTTTGATGCCTTCAAGTACAAATGCACTGTACAAATGTTTCACTCCTGGTAGTTTGGCCCAGCTTTAGTCAGACTTTTCTGGCAACGTCTTTCAGGACAGCAGCACATTTAACATTTGTGATTTGATCAGTTTAGTAGGAGAATGCTCCACCTAACAAATAGTTGTCTCTGTAAAACAAACTATATAGGATACATAGGTATATATTCTTGGCTGGGATAAAGTGGGATGTTGTATAAATGAATTATATTTTGATTTTAAACCAAGCTTAGAGAACACTGAATGAAGGTGAAAAACCTTTATTCAACTGGAGAAAGGTTGCAGTTCTCTGCGATTTCAAAGTCACCAAAGTGTTGCCAGGGAACTATGTGTTGTTAAGTTAAAGATACAAAACATGCAAGGTGCCATTGTTGCTGTAAGTCATATGGATACTGAAAGACGACGGTTCAAGCCCCAAATAAGCAGGAAAATATCTGCTGTGGACGAGTGAATCGACAACAATCCTTGCACTTATTGGAATGTGGTTTGGTCGGCTCTGTGTGGCCCAGAACCATCTGGTTTGAAACATCCCTTCAAAATAAAAGTATACAATGGTCAAATCATTGCTTTTAAAGCTTCAGTAGTGTAGTTCTTGGAAACGTCTATCAAACTACCTTAGAAGGTTTTTAAATTTTTACTGTTCAACTCAGCTGCCATTAATTTGATTACTTTATTACAAACATGACATTTTATTTAATTATTCTTTATTTTGAAATTCAACTGCTTCTACTGTAGTTATTCAACTTTGTTTAAACTACCTCTATTTTTCTTTGGATATTTTCAGCTATACCTTTTGTTTCTGCCATCCTTCTGGAAAGCATTTAGCATTACAGCAATCACAGTGCATTTGTCCTCATGTACATCATTTTAACTACGTATTTATCTCGCGAAATTCAAAATACAAATGGCCTAAAGTGTTTAATGTGTGTGTGTGTCTTTGTACACGGGTTTTGTACAACAGGAAAAGCACCAAGAGTGAAATGATGGCAGTTAAATCCTGCATACACCTGTGCAGCATCATGCCAGCAGGCACAAACAGAGCTGTGCTATGTGATCCCTGTTTGTTCATATATTAAGTAAACACACACCACAAAACGGAGGGCGATTACATCTTATCCCATCAAACCTATGAATAGAACTTGGTCATAAAAAGATAACAATAGAACGGTTGTTAAATAAAGTAATATTTGACACAGGTAAAGGAATTTATGAGTGAAATCATCTACATCTACTACACACACACACACACACACACACACACACACACACACCCATCAAATGTGCGCCGAAGTGAGAGCGAAAATTACAAGTCAGCATTTTGGTGGTGTGAAAATTGCTCTTGCTCTCCAGGATATTTTTAATTTCCTATTAAACATCATTACACTCACGTAATTACGCTCGGAAGCCGCACCCATGCACACGCACACACGCACGCACGCACACCTCCTCCCTCTGTCGAAGGCAACCTCACCAGGTTCGCACCGTGTGACTGCCCGCGTGATGCTCACGCTCGTCCTCCATTTCATTAGACAAGAAGGCGAGCGAGCTATTCTGGGAGCGAACGCTAACGCTTTGTCGACCGGTCAGCTAAAGACGTGTCTCCAATGGCAACTGTGACCTATGGCCTCCCCTCCCCGTGGTGCCCAGCTTTTTACACTTTGCGGGTTTCCATGACTGTGTGTGTGTGTGTGTGTGTGTGTGTGTGTGTGTGTGTGTGTGTGCGTGTGTCTGTACCTGCGCGCTGCATCGGCGTTCGTGTGGGAACAGACAAAACAGGATGCGCTCTGTCACTGTCAGATCTATAACGGCAGCGAACCCGGCGCGGGATGAACATGTTAGTGTCAGCTGCAGACGAGCCGGGGAGGGGAGTGATGTGACTGTTATTGATCCTGCCTGGTAATTACAGCGCGATTTATTACAGGAGAGGCGGGGGGAGGGGGGGGGGGGGGGGGTGGCACAGCAGAGGGAGGTATCATATTTAGTTTGGGGTTGTAAGTCAGGTTTTTGGCGAGAGTGAACAAGGTCAGAGAGAGAGAGAGGCAGAGATGGATTACCTCACCCCTCCCTCCCCTCAGCGTTGTGTGATCTGATCACTGTTGTGTTTTCTGAAATCCTCCCCCGTCCTCTCTCTCTCCCCACTCGCTCGCCCTTTCTATTTTTTTCCACACCTCACGCGGCCATATGATGCCGGTGGCGCCTCGCGCCAGCGGACCCCCCCCCCCCGCTTGTTGTCCACGCGTGGCGCCTCTTTAGCCCGTCAGACGTGGCGCTCGTCGTCGGGGGCCGCGGCGACGTGTCGACGTGATGTGGAGCAAAAGGTGCGCGCCGTCGCTCCAACAACAAGCCCGTGTTTGCGGCTTATCAGCGTGTGGGCGTGTTGGGTTGTTTACAGAGATGTGTGGGCGTTAGGCATGATCTTGTGGGTATGTGTGCGCATTTATGTGTGTTTCTGCTTGTGTGGAGGCAATATTGTTCCTGAATATGTCAAAAACTCTGTTCTTATTGGCGAACCACATCCTGTCGTTCAATGAGTCACAAAGAAAAACACTCGTACCAAAACACACTACTATGATCCTACTCACATGCGTTTGATTGAACTGCAGATACAGACACCTTCTTTTCTTTCCTGACCAGTAACTGTTTCATACCTCATTTGCATTTTGACTTAAATACATTAACTTTAATTGCTTTAGTCCTAAAGATCCACACAGTGATTTACGTTCCTGATTCTTTTTTTTCTGTGCACACAATCACACACAGAGTAGAAATACATATATAACATGGATTCAATTATATTTAATTATAATAATATTTAATACTTCCTTGCATATAATATATTGTTTAAAGTCTCGCATGCACCTTGTTTAGGTGTATGGTGTAATTCTAGTTCTATTCGAGTGACGGATGGGAATTGCCCGTTTATTAGCAACTCTTAATTACGGAAAACATTCTATTCACAGCGAAGTTTTCGTCTTCTGGTGTATGTTGCTATGGTAATTCTGCTGCTGGCAGCATTCCAGTAATAGATTGCTTTAGGTCTGGTTATTCTATACAACGGACGCGAGGATCCCAGAACATCTCTTTGTCTTTCCGTGCGCGTGCACCTTATCAATCCGTGAGCTCTGTATCGATTTGCTGGGAGATATTTCTTCTAATGTGCCTGAGGAGGAGGAGCGTGTGTGTCTATGTGAGCGAGGGGGGGGGGGGTTCTGTTTCATTTAGCCTCCGAGCTCTTATGAGAACATCCACCCGCGAGCGTTTCCGGGCACGGGTGGAGCAGGTAGGCGGCGCGCGGCGGAAGCAGAAAGGAGCCGGTGTCATTAAAATAGCAGCATCCGGCACACCTTAGCGGCGTCTGAGCGCGCTGTTGTTTACACTGTGGGAGGCGGCGAGCTGATGCGCCTCGCGGCGCCGCTGGCTTCGGCCGCGGAGCTGGAAACAGCCAGCAGAGGCCTCCTATGCGTTGGGCGCGCGTGCATCACAGTCCGTCCACCGTTTGGTTGCTTCTTTTAATTAGGGGCCTATGGCGTCTGGATGCCTCCGGCTCCGTCGCCCCGGACGATGGGATGCGTCGCAATGATAATGTTTATCCCCCCTTTTTTCCCTCCGCACTCCGGCTCCATTTGCTCACTTCAGGCCCCGGCGCGGGAGCGGGGACTCGCGGAGCCACCATTTAGCTCTCAGCGGGGCGAGAGAAGAGGGGAAATCAGCCGCTCCTCCTCTCTTATCTCTCACTTAACAAAAGCCTCTGATGAACACAACGAGCGCCCTCGCTCCCCCGTCCTCCGGCTCCCCTCTCATTTGTCTCCCGCTCGCCCCTGTTTAACAGTCAGAGTGCTAGTTGAACATGGCAGCTCTGACACTTTTCACATCTCCGGTCCTTTGTTGTGCGTCGCTGCGCACGCTCACGTCCGCGCACGTGTGTGTGTGTGTGTGTGTGTGTGTGTGTGCGCGTTTTCCCTTCCTGTTCTGCAGCGTTTCTGCAGCGAGCGGCGCCGTGACCCTGCCGTGACCCGCGCACAGCCGCCGAGCTCTCGGCCCTGCCTCCCTGCGTCCAGCTCACACTACAGCTCTCAGTTTGTAACGCAACGGAAACGGATGAACAGCCTCTCTAATTACACTTCACCCGCTGACACTAATTTACATACAAACACAATCACCCTCCAATCCGAGCCTTTATTATCTCCGGATTACACTCTGTAGGGTGCCATATTCTATTGTATTTCATTCAAGCACTGTTTCTGAGTCCCACTGTTTAGTCACTATAGGATCCTTTCTACTACGACTATGACCCAGAGTATAGTCTCTATGAAAATAAGCTGTGATGGAGCTCTGTCTTCACTGTGCACGTCACACACACACACACACACACACACACATACACACACACACACACACACACACACACTCCAAAGACACACTATTGTAGGGCCGTTTACAATGTGAATGAGGGGCCCAGCAGCTCCATTGAGATGCACGTGAGTGAGTGTGTGTCAGGGCAAATGGCTTGGAGAGATTGATGAACTGGTGGGACGGGAAAGGGGGGGACACCTAATCAAGTTAAAGACACTATATGGCTGACAGGTGATTGACGTTCCCCAGAAGACATAATGGGTCGGGTCCATGTGTCTGTGCCTGTAAGTGGCCGGGCTTTTCCTGCTCATTCGCGCTCGCAGCCGTGACTGTGTGCAAAGAGCTGCAGTCCAAGTCATGTGTGAGTTCCCTCTTCCTCTTCCCGCCTCCGTTAGTGCTACAACTCGCACAAAAAAAGCCGAGGGAGAATCAGCAAGACGCGCCATTAACCCGCACCGGTGCGTGGCCGCGCGTGACGTCCCTCACTCCGCTAACACCGGCTAACGGGCCGTGAGCTTTTACCGGGCCCGTGATCGCTGATGCCCGAGAAAAAGGCTGTTTGTGTCAATCACACGCAGCCCACTCCCACCCCTCCCTCTCTCTCTCTCTCTCTCTCGTTCGGTCGCATCCACTCGTGTAGGCGCTCTTAAAACGGCGCATTTACGCACGGCGGTCGCTCCTTAACGGGCAGCCAGATAACGGGGCTCCGCCGGCCGCTCGCCAGCCTTAAAGTGCAGAGATAAAAGAAACAAGTGAACGTGGCGGGAGGGAGGGAAGAGAAGACAGCGGGAGGCGAGAGTGAGAAAAGGGGGGGGGGGGTGATGATGAAAGGGGGAGGAGAGCCGATCATTCCGCCTGGCCGCCCCTGCTGCTCTAGTGTAGAGTAGAGAGAGAGGGGGAGAGAGAGAGAGAGAGGGGGGGATGGCTCGACGCATCAGCATCCAAAACACACGGGAGCGGTGCGCCACCGAGACCGGAGCCCCGGACCCACCCGCGGTAGCGTCACGCTCGCCGCTCCGCCGTCACGCCTCCTCGCCGCACGGCAGCGCCTCAGCCTCCGTCAGAGGTAAGTCGGCGCCCGCTCGCTCGCGACGGGAACTTCGGCGGCAGGACGCGGAACGGGGAAGTCGCCGGAGTCGCGTCCAGTTAGTTGGACTTCGCCGTCGCCGCTCGTGCTCGGCGGCGCTCGCGCTGCGGGTGCCCGTTGCTCTTTATACGGGCAGTGAGCGTAAACTCAGCAGTGGACCGGATTTAACGCAGTTTTACGGGTTTTCTAGTGTTTATCTTGTGCCTTAGTTGTTAATCTCATATAACTGCACACTTTAACTGAGGTTTGCAAATCTTTGCATTCAGCCCGTATTAACCAGTTTACTAAATGTTTGCTCATTCCTATTTTTAATGAGCGAATAAACTTCCTTTGTGCCGCGATATCGCCATTCATACTCAATGCTCACTTTGTGCTCTTGAGTTATGAGGCTAATGAGGTTTTTACTGAAATAGCAGAAAACTTTCACGCTGTCAATCTAATTTCAGCGCCCTCCTGTGGCTCATAGCCGTGAGGCACATGCGCATACCTGTAGTAACAGGTTCACCCCACACTCACCTGCAGGTGAATCCTTACGTTGTGCATCACATTAGGAGAGAGTTCAAACATTCAGGCTCTTTCTTGCATCTCTGATGCAACGGCAACGTCCTTATAGACATTTGAAAGTGTTTAAAACCAGTAACCAGCTGGTCGGAAAAACACATTACTAGAGCAAACAATGCAGGTTGCTGTGGTGGAACATGTGCTGTCACAGGTTCTTCACGTGGTCTTCATTACATTTTGACCGAAGGCTCTGCGCTGTGACCCCGTTGTGTGGGTTCTCTAAAGGCAAGGAACCATGAGGGAACAACGGGGAACGCGAGGAGGGACTATTGATATTCAAGCAGACACGAGGAGAAAAGGAGGGGGTGTAGAAAGATAGAGAGGGAAGGGGGGAGAGGGGGTGAGGCGTGGAGAGGAATGAGAGAGAAAGAGATGCTGTGAGATCTTTTCTTCTCCCTCGCTCCCGGCACATACATTAAGATGCTAATCCTGCTCTTTTTTGTCTCTTTCTATAATTCATTGCATTTTGTTCCTCTCTCCGCTCTTTCTCCCAATCTCTCTTATTATGGCACTTTCCTAGTGCTCTCCATTTCCTCCGTACTGTCACGGGCTCCCCCCAGATTAGTGCTCCTGGCAAAAGGATTCCAACTCTAATTTTGTGGTATTTCAGATGATTAGGTTCAGAAATAGGACAGAAGTGCACAGAGTTTGGTGCAATTAGAGGAATTCTCCTCAGAGCTTTACGGGACTGATTGGTTGAGCTTCCTTCTCTCTCCATATTAGCACACAACCAGCTGTTGTTTATTTGTGAGGATTGACTCTTGTGTTGTGTTTGTGCTTTTAACTGTGATGTCACACACACTAGTGCGCGTTGTGTGTGTGTGTGTGTGTGTGTGTTTGTATGTGTGTGTGTGTGTGTGTGTGTGTGTGTGTGTGTGTGTGTGTGTGTGTGTGTGTGTGTGTGTGTGTGCCACCCAGGGGAATGTGAGGGCACAGCTGGTAACTACAGAGTTGATTGAAAACAACTTGCATCCTTAGGGCTTATCCAACCTCTGGCACACACACACACACACACACACACACACACACACACACACACACACACACACACACACACACACACGCACACGCAAACTAATACATACTATTCAACCTTGCCCAACAAATTCACTTTCTTCCTTTCTCCTTGTCCCCTTTTCTCTGCAGACATTAATCATCTCTCGCTCCGTTTCTGCATGTGATTCCTTCACGAGGACTGGAGGGAAACTACCTGGACTGCGTTTCCTCAATGAAGACCTTTGTCCGGCGACACCCGGCGCAGCGCCCCTCCTCTCCTGCCATGGTGACATGACGCAGCCCTTGGTGGCGCTGCTCCTCTCTCGCTCATAGGCAATCTTTTTTCTCGGGGGCTTCTCAAACCCCTCCAACACGTTTGCGCCGAAGCCTCCGGGAAACGCGGCGCGTCCCCCTTCCTCCGTTTGCGATGACGGTGGCCGTGCGATTCCGCCGCCACCTGCGCAGGCTCCTGCTGCTGCTGGCCTCCTGCTGCCTCCTCTCCCTGCTCCTCTCTGCCTACTTCCTCTTCACCAACTCCACCCCCTCCATGCAGCTGGGACAGTCCCCGGAACCCGCCTGCTCCCAGCAGCTCTCCATGTCGCCGTACCGCCAGCTCCCGTACCCGTACCCGCCCAACCCGCCCCACACGCACGTCCACACCGACCCAGTGGTGCTGGTACTGGTGGAGTCCCAGTATTCCCAGCTGGGCCAGGACATTGTGGCCATACTGGAGTCCGCGCACTTTCAGTTCCGCATGGAGATCGCCTCAGGGAAGGGCGACCTCCCGCCGCTGACGGAAAAGGGCCGCGGACGCTATTCCCTAATCATTTACGAGAACCTGTTGAAGTATGCGCACGCCGACACGTGGAACAGGCAGCTGTTGCATCAATACTGCACCGAGTACAGAGTGGGGATCATCGGATTCTACCGCTCCACGGAGAACTCGCCGTCGCTCCTCAGACTGCGAGGCCTCCCGCTCGTGCTCCGGACCAACCAGGCTCTGTGGGACTGCTGCGTCGTGTCCAGTTCGCCCCTGCTGCACCTGACCAAGCCCGGCACAGACAGAGGAGCCCTACCCGGGGAGGACTGGACCACCTTCTCCTCCAATCACTCCACGTACCAGGCCGTGTTGTACGCCCGGCCCAGAGAGGGAGCGGGGGCAGGCAGCGGCGATAATCCGGCGCCGGGCTTCAGTTCAGGCCACCAGGCCACTGTGGTGCAGGACCTGGGACTGTACGACGGCGTGAGGAGGGTTCTGTTCGGCCAGGGACTGGGCTACTGGCTCCACAGACTCATCCTGGTGGATACCATCTCCTACCTCACGGACCGGAAGCTGACTCTGGGGCTGGACCGACACATACTTGTGGATATAGACGACATTTTTGTGGGGAAGGAGGGAACGCGCATGAACGCCAAGGACGTGAAGGTAACGGGGGGGGGGGGGGTGATGGGTGTGTGATAATGCGCGTGGGATGGAGAGGATGAATTCATGTCAGGTCAGTAGTGTTGGGTTAGATTTTTCGTTCTGCCGTCAGCTGATTAAAGCGGTAATTGATAGCAGCGCGGAGGTGAAGATAAGGAGCCGCTCTGCACCGTAACTCTGCAGACACGTACCTCAGCAGGAGGATTTTATCTCAGGCACGGGTGCATTGAGAGGGTATTTGGGTAAAGCTCATGCATATGTGTGCGCTCCGTCCCTGGTGCATATGTGTTGGGGTACAGCAAAGGGGTATTTATCTCAAATGGAGGTTTAGCCAGAAGTAAAGAGGCCATTTAGACGAACAAAGACATGGAATGAAAGAGAGAAAGAGGAGGGGTGAGAGCCAGAGAGAGAGGCAGTGAATGAGCCAGTGAAAAAGATGAATGGCACTTATTCCTCTTTTCCCACGTTCCTCCTCTTAGGGAAACTAAAGGAGAGTCAGCCGTGCAGCCCGCCTCTCAAGACGGCTATTGTTGCGAAACACACGCTCGTATGAGCAACCGCACACTCACGGACGACGAGCGCCTTCGCACAAAAATGGAGTATTCGCACACCCCAGATTTCTGTGGGAATGTAAGATTCTTAAGAGGAATCTTCAGAGGTTTGCAGGAGTTTGAGCAAAGATGGAAATTAGTTTGAAACCTGTGGCCACGTACTCGCACTGCATCCTCGCTCAGGGCTGTTCAGGGGGAAATGTGTGTGTGTGTGTGTGTGTGTGTGGGGTGGGGGGGATTTCACGCTGAGCTAAGAGTGGAAGCGTCTGCCGCCGCACAGGAGCGTGCACGTGTGCTTTATTTAATATATGTGTATGTGCGTGCGCGCCGCTCTGCGTGTGGGGGTGTCTTACTGAATCGCTGCTTTAGATTAGAATGTCACTTGCCGTCAATGGATGACACCTGTCCTGTCAGGTACTAAAAAAAAAAAAAAAAAAAAAAAACCCAACCACCTGTCCGTTGCAGGAACTTGAGGATGAGATGAGAGGACCGGGGAGGAAACAGGAGTGCTGTGGGCGGTGAAGTGCAGAGGAATTCCACACTTGAATATAAAAAAGATGCTAGTAACCGAAAGGGATAAAAGAGTGCATATTCACACACACACACGCGCACACACACACACGCACACACACAAAATGAGCACACAAGCACTCTCCAGTTGAAGTTTTCATTTTAAGTCTGCCTGACTCTTCAGCTTTGTAGTATAAATATACATGAGGATGAACCAGTGCCATAGCGGAGGGACAGGGAGATGGGGATGGAGGAAGAGGTGGAGAGAGGGGCAGGAAAAAGAAAGTGAGTGGTGTCACATGGAACCGTCACAATCCGTCCTTCCACATTTGCACGTTTCTTTCTCTGTCGAGGTCATAACAGAAAGTGGCTGAAAGGAGGAGCGGGGGAGCAGAAGAAGGCGAGGAGCGTGATGGAGGGAGGAGGTGGAGGGGAGGGATTAGTCTGACGCCCAGGGGACGAGCCGGGAGCAAAGTTTGTGATTTCACAGGAACAAAATGCTAAAGGGACACGCGAAGGCAGACGAAGGGAGGTGCAGGAGCGGGAACATGATGATTGGTAGCAGCCGCCTCCTCCCGAGCAGAGCCTCAGGTAGAGCTGTCGGATCACAGCCGGAACCGGGCTTTAAGTCCCACGCGCGCGCGCCTGTGTGCACCATGCGTCGCCTTTTCACACGCTTCAAGCGGCTCCTTTCCCCCCACACTTCGCTTTATCGTACAAGGACCATGCAATTAGTGGCTTCTGTCGGTGCCTTTTCCAGCAGGGTCATCAGTGAAAGCAGTGTGTGAAAGCGTGACTCAGACGGCCGTGTGTCAAATGTGCATCCGCTTTGGGTGAAGGCTGAAGCCGCCTGGTTTCGCTTCGACCGCGAATGCTCGGCGGAATTCGAGGAATGAGGAAATCGGGATGGTTAGTTAATTGCGCAAACCAGGAAGCAGATGAGGTCGTAAGAACAGACTGATGGGTGATGACATCACAGACCAGGTTCAGCCCCTAAAAATCAGCATCTGGGAGGAGAAGCCTCCATCTTCTCTGGTTTCTAAATAGGTTTTCCTCCTCCTAAAAATATTCACAATATGACGACGATGACATCGATTAGTCTTTTCTCATTCTCCCGTCTTCATACCTGCATATGTAAAAGCTGCATCAACGTATATAACAAGATGAGTTATTGACCAATTAGCAGGACGAGGCGTCTGCAGTGGCATTGTTAGAAATCCCTCCTCGCGCGTGCAAAGCCGACATTCAATCTCATGTTCCCTCTCAGAATAGACGTGAGAGGAGTGAGACGGAGAGAAAGGCCAATTAAAATGCCACCCTCCTTCTCTCTCCACTCTTCATTAGTCTCACCCCACGAGTTCATCCGGTGACAAACAATACCTGCACCCCCCCCCCCCCGTCTGGACACACACTCACACACGCAGCTGTATTTCCTCTATTAAAATGACTCACAGGGAGGCACCCCGCAGATGACATTTCTCAAAATGAGGGATGATGCCAGTCAAAAGCTAGCATCAGTGACTCGTGCGTGGCGCTGCCTCTGCTTTTTAATCCATGCATGTAGGGTTTTCGTCCCATTCGCTTGCATTGGACAAAAAGCCCGATTGTCATCTTCAGCTTTTTCCTAATCACCCGTTTCCTCCTCCTCCTCCTCCTCTCACCTTCCTCCTCGCTCCCTGCTTGCCTCCATCATTGATCACAATCTCCGGCCTATTTGTATTCGCCCCCAAATCTCTCAACTTGTTCTCACTCTTTTTTCTCCGCAAGGTGATTTCCGAAACAGTGTCATCTCCCTCGAGAGGAAACACAGCCGCGTGTGCACATGCACCGTATATAGATAAAAAACATGCCTATCGGATATCGCCGAGATGTGAGAGCGTCCTATCAACATTCAAGTGAAATTCTCCAGCGAAGGAGTGACATCATATCGGAGAAGATCCCGCTTCTGCGCTTTTTCATGTTGTGACATTCTGTTCCTAGTAGCTCCAAAATAGAATAATTGCCAAAATAAGATTAAAACGTGCATTTCCAAAGGCACAGTGGGGCAGTGTTCGCAGTTTTATCACTATGTTTAATTTGGCAAGTCAAATAATTACTACTTTCATGAGGCCTAATGAGCCATAAAAGTACTATTTTGCCCCAAGGTTTGATTAGGAAACCTGTTTTTCATCCAGCTACAGTGGACGGTAACATATTACTGCATTGCATCAAGGTCTGTATGGCTGAATAGAAGAGATAATGGGGCGGTGGTGCGTTTGTGTGTCTGTTTTGTTATGTCATGACGATGAGCGTAGCCTGCCAGCGACCTAAAATTAAAAATAAAACAAACGAAGAATTAGACAGAACGGGCAAGACTTCAATGACAGCTTCTGGCTTTGCAGACTATAATTTATTGCGCAATCCTACTTAGAGTTAATCTTTAGACCTAATTAAGTATGATGCATATTTGCCACTTAAGTCAATGGAACTGAGCTCATTCCATATCCGTTCATTACTTTGCCAAATGCTATTACATAAGTAATGAACAAAAGATACACAGTGCAGAGAGATTAGAAAACCAGCGACGAGACCAGGAAATGGGAGAAAAGGTGTTTGGACTTCTTTGATACAGCATAGGTTTCATATAGAGAGTCAAGGCCGACACCTTTAATGGGGACGCTCAAGTGTTGGATTGTGAGGGTGTTTAAAATGGCAACGATGGGAAGAAAACACATGTACAGGATGGCAGAGGAGAACGGGATTCGACTTCCAGCCTGATGATTTCTGGCATCTGCTCTCGTTCATCCCTTTCATTCGGACGAGTGAGGCCCTCACTCTCTGCCCCGCAGGCAAACTTTTCCGTTTATTCTCCTCAAAATGGGGGAAACCGGCTGTTACATATTTGTGTTTTACTTAAATACTCAGCTCAACGGCAAAACAGATATGCCTGCGTCTTTGTGGCGAGTCCTCGAAACAAAGCATCTGTCAACAAGAACGGCATCTCAGATTTCTTTTTTTTATTTTATTTAATGAAGAATTTTTCTCGGTGCCCTTGTTTCCACTGCGAATAAACTGGGAGAATGTGGCAGTGTGCCACGCGTTTCCTTTCTCAAAGTGAGGCAGGCTTTGCGGTCACAGCAATCACCGAAACTCAAAATCCTTGAAGTTCCGCCAAGTAGAATTTAACGTCAGGATCGTGATGCCAAAGTAATCACAAGTACCTCGGAACTGTGATGCGAGCGAATAGATGATTTGGTAAGAAATGCTCCGAGAAAAAAGGAAAAGCTCGGAATCTGACAAGCGAGAGTGGATGCGAGACAGAGGAAGGGAGAGTAAGCAAAAGCAAGACTGGTATTAACTGGTAAAGTGCTCTTCCTCATCAAATAGTCATGCCTGACCCAGTTAAATCTGCTTGTCTGGTGTTCACATGACACGCGTAGATGCACAGAGACACAAACGCGCACGCTCCGAGACGAACCGGGAACTCTGACCCGCTTCCGCTGTTCATTTAAAACCCTATTAAACGGCGCCTAACGCGCTCGTCCCTCTCATCTCGCTTTTCGGGATCTGCCTGCACGGAAAATCCCGCTCGCAAATAAGTTCCTTTATAATTACTTTTGCTTTGTTTATTCGGATCCCACAGCCAGGCTTAAGGCTGAGGAAAGGAAGAGAAACAGTGCAAAGGCAGCGGTGACAGAATGGGGATATGGAGGAGAGGCGTTTGGTGTAAAGGGTTTGTGAAAGGCAGTGAATGCCAGCTGTCTCCCATCTGTTTGAACCCCAACATCTAGCTGGCACCTCTTCCAGCACCTACCGCGCCAGCGCCAAGTACACAGAAGCACACACATACTACTATTTTCACACACACACAATTAAACTGGCATCGCTTCTGACACTCGCAGTGAATGCGGCTCTGGGATTGGGCACGGAACAGAAACGAGGGCTATCGCTCGCACATAATCCCGGTGTGTGTTTACCTTGGTCGCTAGGATTGTGGAGATCTTCCCGGCGCCACGTAGCCCCCCCCCGCTAATCCCAACACCCCGTCCTCTCCTACCAACTATCCCTCGCGGCCTTGTTTTAAACCGGCCTCAGAATCCGGCCGACAGATTGGTGCTTCGCTGCCTGAAACCCCCGATTCCGCCGCCGTTAGAGCGTCGCCATACGCCGAGAGTGAGCGTCTGTGTCAAAGAATTGCTGGGAATAGCTCGTAGCCACTGCTCATGATGACCTGCAGCAGTCGTCCGGTAGCGCGGCCACCTGCACCCGCTCCGTGTTGGTGTCTGGGTTCACTCAGGTATTAACAAACACCCTGTTTCCATAGCTGGGGTTTTACTGCTCTTTTATTGTCTGTCGAGCATCTGGACAGCAAAACTGTGCTGAGTAGACTAAACACTGGTATAAACGCGGGGAAGTGTGGCTGTGGAGGTTTTTAAATTAGCTGGATGCTCCTGTCAAGCTGCTTGTTGGGTGGTGGGACGTTGTTGGACACTCCCTTCCCCAAAATCTTCCAAAAATCTGATTATGGGGTTTCCAACTTCTGTAATTTTCCGACATGATGGTGAATTTGTACCTACTCCATGACCTAATCGGGCCTATGTCTGTACAGCTATGTTTTTTCACAAGGACATAATGACTTTTTCGCTCATCTTCACATAAACAAGCGTATTATTACATCTGTTTACAACAGGCCGACAACGAACCCAGGAACTGAGAAGTTCAGCCGTTACATGTTCTGAATGGTCTGACTTCCACTTTGCCGGGAACTGAAACTTGCTCGAGAAAAGCGATCCATCACCGAGAGAGCAGCCGTTGCCTGTGAGAGTTTCACAATCAGTGCTGCGGTTGCGAGCGAGCGACGGGTTCACAGCGACCGAACGGCGCCTTTGATGTGAGAAACGGCGCCTTTCTGGACGCAGGGGCCCGGTTTTGTCAGACGCGCTTCTCGTGGGTTGCCAAACGACAGCGTCTTCATAAATGTGGCGACAAAGAGAGTTTTTAGAGATTGTTTACACGGGCGTAACCACGAAAAGGAAAGATGAAGCGAGGATACGTGAAACATGTGAAGGGTGATAGAGAGAAAGCTAAAGCGGCTGCAGTCTCGTCTCACTGACTGGGGAAAATCTGCTGCTTGGCTCTTATGGCTTTTTTCCATGGTTGTTAGGCGGCGGAATATGAACGAGGCCTTTAAACTAATATACTGCACACTTGGACACACACCTACATTAACTCTCGCTGATACCAACACACACGTTAATAATGCATCTGGACCGAGTGCATGGGGGAGGGTATATTGGGTTACAAATGCAAAGCACTTGGCAACAAACTTAATTTAATGCTTAAGTCTTTGTGTCAACATGTTTGCGTGTGTGTGGATCAGCAGGCGTGCGTGCGTGTGTGTGTGTGTGGGGGGGGGGGGGGGGGGGGGGGGGGTAAGATGTAAGGGATGCCATAACAGAACAGACAGGGCATCAGATTAGGGAGCTGTGCACATCTGTCAGCATGTAGCCATCTTCAGCACCATTGGATTAGGCCTAATGAAGACATTCTGTTCCTGTGTATATTTGTTAGTTTGGAACACACACACACACGCACACACAAAGGCGCAGAGAGAGAGAGAGAGAGAGAGAGACAGAGCGAGCGACTGCCTGGAACCGTTTCCCTGCTCTGACATCAGCTGCTCAGGTCTCGTAAATCAGGGAAGGTTCCTGGGGATCGATTAAAAGCAGCATGACAAAGATTGGTGATAGAGATGTGGAGCCGAGCCCAGCAGTAATATAAGGACAATGCAGCGACTTTATGCACCGGCAGAATATTTGTGTGTGAGCCAATGGTGAAAAGTGCAACAATCGCAAGAAGATGTGGTGCAAGGGGAGAGAGAGATACCGAGAGAGAGAGAGAGAGAGAGAGAGAGAGAGAGAGAAAGATACAGAGAGAGAGAGAGAGAGAGGGCGAGGGAGGGAGCGATCTTTCCTTCATGCTGCTTCAGCCTTCCTTTCAAATTAGAACAGCCCCGTCTCCTGAGAATGTGACATTTTCACGGAGCAAGCGAGGGAGAGATGGAGGTTCAGAGTAGGGGTGGGGGTGGTGGGTGGGTGGAAGACAAATGGGGAAGGAGGGCAGAGAGGCGACTGCAGGTTCTCAGGAGCGGGAAGTTGGAAGAATGGGGGGAGAATCGGAAAGAGGGGAGGCCGGAAGGGGGGGGGGGGGGGGGGGGGTTTAGCAATGGAGAAAATGATGAGGAGGTGCGTGTGTGTGTGTGTGTGTGTGTGTGTGTGTGTGTGTGTGTGTGTGTGAGGGGGGGTTATTAGTCCAGCCTCCAGAGGCTACTAATGCACTGACCTTCATTAACTCGCATTACTGTTGGTGTGTGTGACAGTGTGTGCGGCTGTGCAGCTCCCTTTAGTTAACACTCATTACAGAGTCTTTGTTTAAAGGCCAGTAAACTAATGAAGTCATTAAATAAGTGAAGAAAATCCTGATTCAAGTATTGAAACCAGAGGCTGATGTAACGTTAATGACAGGAACAGCTACTGGAACACTGTTATAATATCTGTCTGTCTGTTTATCCATCCATCCATCCATCCATCCATCCATCCATCCATCCATCCATCCATCCATCCATCCATCCATCCTATCTAACCTCTCTATCCGTTTACAGGCTCTCATTGACACCCAGAAACAGCTTCGTTATCAGATCTCCAACTTCACCTTCAATCTGGGCTTCTCTGGAAAGTTCTACCACACAGGTGTGTTTTTCACTCTAACACACCAGTGTAATTGTGTTTTATACATTTAAACTGATGTTTTCTAAAAAGGTTATTTTTTATTTACATCTTATTTGTTTCTGTGATGGTAAATGTCAATTACCTATAATAATAGAGCATCCACACCGATCAATCAATTTTTTTTAAATCATTCATTTCAGCATTAGTCAATAGCTAAAAAGAGCATATTATACATGAACAAAAAATAATAAATTATTCCCTTTGCTGTAAGTAGTTAAAATAGAAAATCTTGCTTTTGCAGCTTTTTTGGCATCAGTGTGAATCTGAATGAATCCATTATAGCAGATTTCTTATCAAATAATACTGTTGACAAAGCTTTATTTACTAAGACGTGAATAATTTAGATAAAAATAGAACAGAAATGATTCTGAAAAATAGGTCCCACAGTATGAGTCAATGTCACATTTTTGATGATGGAGTCATACTTATACAGACGTACAAGCTCCTCTTCACTTCCACATGATTTTCTAGGCGCAGCGAAATCTGCAGAAAACAAACAAATGGTAAAAAAGTGGACACGAGACTGAACACTTGGAGGCAGAATTAATAGAATCCCATAACCTCTGTTATCGCTTTGGCACCGCTCCACATCACCATGGCATCAGGCCTCCGTGCTGCCTGAACGTAGCATCGGGTTGAGCATCGCTCTGCGTCCTATCACTGTAACCCCGTGTGTGCAGGCACAGCGGAGGAGGATGAAGGGGACGACTTGCTGCTGAAGTATGTGGATGAGTTCTGGTGGTTCCCCCACATGTGGAGCCACATGCAGCCTCACCTCTTCCACAACGAGTCCTCGCTGCTGGAGCAGATGGTCCTCAACAAGGAGTTCGCTCTGGTGAGACGCACACACACACACACACACACACACACACACACACACACACACACACACACACACACACACACACACACACACACACACACGGCACATCTCTTACAGCTGCGTGTTTCGCTGTTGTGTCTCCTTTTAATCAAGCTCTCTTTGCATAATCACATTTTATTCAAGGACTTTTCTGTCAGATATTCACATTACAGACGCGATGTTCACACATCAAACTGCTGGAACTGCTCTGATTTTACTCAGTGTGACATTATGTTTTATTAGGTTTATGATTAAATTGCATTGTTATGCAGATAAACACACTGAGGCTCCTTTAGGTACATACAGTAACATTTGACTCATAGGTCACGTTCTAAAGCAGACCTGCGTCTACTTACCGATGTTTTGATCTGAGCCCTGTTTAACGTCACCCTGCCCTGCTCTGCCTTGCTGAGCTTTCCTGGTCGCGTGTGAGTGAGGCCAGATGATTTGTGTGGTTGTACTGTACCGTGGTCCCACCCGTCGTACCCAACGCTGCAGAGGGGGCTCGTTCTCGTTGTTGAAGGTGAACGTGATCATAAAGAGAGATCCCCAACCCCTGTACACACACACACACACACACACACACACACACACACACACACACACACACACACACACACACACACACACACACACACACACACACACACACACACACACACACACCGGGCCTCGCACGCTGACCACTGATGCTTAGCTTTGACAGTGTGTGTCAGAGCGAAGGACAACACCATCAGTCTGTGAAACGCACCCCCCCAACTATTTTATTTTTTTTAATTTCCAACCTGAAGGCCAGCATCGTAACAAACATAAAGCCGCCCGTAACCTCTGTGTTTATGTCTCTCTCGCCCCCCCACCCGCTCAGGAGCACAGCATCCCGGTGGACATGGGCTACGCCGTGGCTCCGCACCACTCGGGCGTCTACCCCGTGCACCTGCAGCTCTACGAGGCCTGGAGGCGCGTGTGGAACATCCGGGTCACCAGCACCGAGGAGTACCCGCACCTCAAGCCCGCCCGCTACAGGAAGGGCTTCGTGCACAGCAGCATCATGGTGAGCGGGCGGCGCCGTTAATCACCGCCCCGCTCTCGGCGGGCGCAAAGCACTTCCACATGCAAATGCGCTCATTCACATGCAAATTCATGATGGGATGTTTATCCGCACATGTGTGGAATTTGTTTAGCGATCAGTGCATCATTAGTTGAAACTTTTCATATTTTTCGTGCCATTCACTGAGACAAGAAGCCTCATTTAGCTATTAATTCCACCAACAACATGTTCCCTTGTATTTTTATATTCCTGACGATTAACGGTGCGTTTACGTTCGGCCGGATTCACAGCTTCGCCGTATGCACGTGTGCTGTGTGGTCAGATGAACATAAACGCGGCGTCCCCGTGTGTCACTGTGTGCGTCACCGACCCCGGGTTACGAATCAAACACTCACAGCACGTTATGAGGCGCCCTTGAGCGCCAGGAGGAAAAATGATTTGCTTAATTCATCTGACTTAAATTAAAACAATAAATTATAAATTGTTGCGGAGCAAAAAAAATAAAAAATCTAAGCAACATTAAAGACAGCGTGTGAGCACGTGTGGATTTGCTGCTCTGCTATTTTTCCATACTCTGGACTTTTTATCTGCCGTGTGTTTGCTCAGATATATGTTTTTTCTTGTAAATTGTGCGCTGATTGTTTCTCTGGGTCTTAAACAGAAAATCGATGCCGCCGCGTGTGGTGTGTAGCCCTTCGGAGCGTGCGCGCGTACAGCGTGCGTGCGGTGCTGGACCGATTCTTTGACCTCGTCTCGCCGCAGCCCGGCATCGATTCAATATTTAATCGCTTCCCAATGTGACTGAAGGGCCGATCTCTCAACCCCCCCGTCCGTCCGTTTGTATATCTGCGCGTGAGCGTGCGTCACAGAATAAGGATCTAGTAATGAGAGTAATTTTACACTTTCGCGCTCCAATCAATGATTCATCCGTCATTGTAGGAGGCGGCGAGAGGACAAAGTCTGGTTTTCGCCCCCGTTTCACCTAAGCGAGTTGTGCTCTTCCTCTTCGTCTCTCCTCTTCATTCACTTGTCATCCAGGCTCTTTGTCAGTGTGTGTTACTGTTCCCCCATCAACAAAGGAACCAATCACATCTGACACCAAAATTATCACCCACCGTTATTTTTTCACATTCTGGTCCGGAGCAAACAATTCCAACAGACGGCTTTGTCAGTCTCCAATCAGTCGTAGATGTCTCCTTTTATTTCCTGACATCTTGTCACCGCGTCATAAAAGGCAGCCAATTAATCCACCTTCCTTTGAATACAATGCCGAGCTGACGTCGTGACAGGCTATAATGTGTTCTCCTGCATCACCAGCGCCGAGCGTCGCCGAATTAATAAACAATAATAAATGCGCGTGTTCACTAATTCACAACGTGGCGCGCCGCAGTGACAGAAAACAGAAGAAGACGAGAAATAAAATAAAATAGCAAAAAATAGGGACAAACCTGCATTTTGGTCACGTGCAGATCAAACCTGACCGCATCCTGTAGCGTGCGCTCCAGCAGACGAAGGGACTCGGAAGGACTTGTTAATGGGCTACTTACTCATCGCTCCTGGGCAGAGACGGCCCGTCGGGGCTCTCTGGTGCCGGCTCGTAGCTTCAGCGCTCCACTCGCTGAATGTGGCCCCCGTTCGCTCCACGTTAATTAATTCTCGGAGGCAATGGTGTGATGAACTCACACGTAAGGGCTGCGTAAAGACCTTGGATGTATCATAAACGTTCCTTATATTTCTGTAAGGGCTCAACCTACTGTCTAAAGTGCTAAATGATGCTAAGTGAATGGACCTAACTGATTTGAAACCCTGGATGGACCTTGAGCTGGTGACCTTTGCTCCACAGGTCAAAAATGATTTCTGGATGTTCTTGTCTAAAGCAGCATGAGAGACATTAAAGTGTCTGCACTGCCAGAAATATGAACATGTGCAAAGCTGTCAGCAGAACGACTAGCTGCTAATGACGGGTTTGCAGACCTCATGCTAGTACGTTCACACACTGGAGAGGCTTCTGATAGCCTGGCACTTGGCTATAGCCACTACCAGTTGTTTTCCTTTAGGTTTGTTCTCTTAATGCCTTTCTCGGCCGCCTCACACTCTTCTTCTTCTTTGCTTGCTCACACGACAGGAAGTTGTCTTACGGCTGTAAAAATGGTCTTTGTGTGTCTCTGTCAGCGACTGAGAGCCGCCCACTGGACCCACAATATCAGAACAAATCAGACTGAGATATGGGATCGGTCTGCATGTGTGTGTGTGTGTGTGCGTGTGTGTGTGTGTGTGTGTGTGTGTGTGTGTGTGTGTGTGTGTGTGTGTGTATTTCTTTTTAAAATGTACTATATCAGTTTGAGCTATAGCTCTGTGGATAATTGGTTTGGTGAAATAGTGCTGAGTGTCTGTGGCTCCGGTGGCCTTCTCCCTCTCCAGTGTGTGTGTGTGTGTGTGTGTGTGTGTGTGTGTGTGTGTGTGTGTGTGAGTGTGAACTAGTCTGCAGTGTTTTATAGATAAACCAATATCTGTGCTTCCAGCCTTTACTCTCTATTTCACACACAGAAGTGCTCCACAAGGAGTTCACAATAAAGATGTCTCTGCTCTTCCCTTATTTCCTCCTCGCTGCGATTAATTAGTCAACTTTAAAACTTTGGATCTGCTCTAGCGTTCCACCCTTCATATCTGCCTGGACAAATCAATCTTAGGGTCAGTGGCACTGACTACTCTGACATTTGCATGGGAAAACACTTTGTTGGTATTGAAGCAAAAGTGAGTGTTGAAGCATCGCTTGCAGTTTTTTGACTTTTACATGGTGAGATTTACTTGCGGCGATAAGGACGATCTGGGAAAGGGCTTTTATCAGCGGAGGCACTTTGTGAGGATGTAACTCACGGAGGGCGGCGCCGCGGACTTTTGGTATTTTTACAAGCAGGGGTGCACAGTGCACCTGCTTACCACAGGATTAAACATAATCCATTATCATCTCCTCCCGCCTCAGTAAACAGCGAATCACCAAAATACCAAACAGGTGTAGGTGAAAGGGGGGGGGGGGGGGGGGGGGGGGGTGCCCAAAGAAGATTTAAATTCACCGCTGCGAGGCAGCGATGGCCTTTGCTGTGCACCTGCACGACAGAGAAACAGGGTCTGTGCCTGTAGTGAAGTAAAGTCAGCCAGACGTCTTTTCCCACGGGAGACTGAGCGCTGTGAGCTGGGACGCGTCCTGATGTGACGCACGCACACGCGTTGACCTTCCTGCTGACGGAAGCCACCGCTGGAGCCGGCGATAATTCAAAAAAAAAAAAAAAAAAACTGGAGCCGAGCCGTCATTTACGTTTTTAATCGCGTCTACATTAAATGCCCCCGTCTGTTTAACCGCGCTCCGCGTTCACGCCCGCTCGTTCCCAGAGCGCTCACGCTGTGTGTGTTGTGTTCAGGTGCTGCCCCGGCAGACGTGCGGCCTGTTCACGCACACCATCTACTACAAGGAGTACCCGGGCGGCCCCAAGGAGCTGGACAAGAGCATCGGAGGGGGGGAGCTGTTCCTCACCGTGCTGCTGAACCCGGTGAGTCACTCGCTGCTCCCCGTTTACACTCCAGCGCTAACTAGGCCTCCCACTCCTAACTTCCTCTCTGTCGGGCTGCTTTTTTTTTTTTTATATATTTCTGCTGTGCGAGCGCGTCTGTCTTCTTCTTCCTGTCGGGGGCTGCTTCTCACCACGGAGCTGTGTTCATCTCCCCACTTTAAATTAGGTCTCACCACAGGGGGGTTGCTGTCACACACACATATACAGCCCCCCCCCCGCCCCCCCGCTGTGTACGTCAGCTCGACTCCATTCTCCTTTGAATTAAGGAACAGCGTTAGGTGTTGGTGGCACCTAACCTAACACCAAGATTTTCGTCCACGTGCACTCGTTTCGAGCGCCTACGGTTCGAGGTAGGCGTGAGTTGTGTTTTTTTTTGTTTTTCTTTCACGGGACTTATTCCCCCGAAAAATCTCCGACTCAAACAATGCGTTCACGAGCGCAAACACGCGCCGCGGCTGCTCATAGACCTGCAGCGGCTTCATTGAAGTGTCAGGTACGGGAGCGCTGAACCGGAGAAGCTGTCAGATTTCACTGAGCATCACAGAGTTAAGTGCAGCTTTGCACAACAATGCAATTCAGTCCTTTCTTCTCTCTCAGCTCCACTTTGTCTCCTATTTTTTTATTTCTTTATTTCGTGTCAATCGCTCGTCGGCGTTTCTGACGTCTTCCTTTTGACTCATTCATGTTTTCCTTTTAGCGGCTGTTTAATTTCTTTGTCTTTCGCTCTTTGTTCTTGTGTTGGTGTCGGTGTGTTTTCCTTCCATTATGTCTGTCCTGGCTGTCTCTGTGTGATGGTTTATCCCAGCTTCTGCCTTTGAGCACAGTCACTGTTTCCAAATGATAATGCCTGACATCTGCAGCCGAATTCTGTGTACACTTGTTTCACTGCTCTCAGACTGTTGATGTAACTAATTACTCAGTTTAACCCGCGTCGCTTTATTTTCTTGTTTCTGTCAGGTGGCTCGGCTTCTACCGATAAACACAAAAAAGTGCTCTTACATTTCCAGTAGTCGCAACAATGATTTTTTTTTTAATAATAGGCAGCGACCTAGGTGGTTGGTGTGGAGTAGAAACCAGCCGGAGCATAATTTAGCTATTCCCGTGTAGCAGGTACAATGGTTTAAAAGGCTGAATTGTAAGAACCAGCAGGAGATTATAGCAGGCAAACACTCACTTAAATCTATAAAAGCTGCTCCGCTGAATGAAAAGTATTAGGAACTAATAATTATGGGCCACTGCATCTGCAGTGCAATCAAACATAGATGAAGCTTGCCAGACGTAGCTCACAGGGAGACAGGGGGACTCACTGCCATTATACCTCAACTCAGGGTTGACCATAACAGAAATGGAGACTTCCTGAAGAGCCTTATAAAAGGAAAATGCCAAGGTGTTTGATTCGGACAGGGTGCTGTAACCCGGGGTTATTTTATTGCTGGAGATTTAAAGTGGGTAAAAGATGCTGAGGTCTCGGAGGCATGGAAGCACGCCTGACATGGCTTATTAATACTGGGCTGGCTATTACGTACACCAACATTTATTTTGTTCACATCACCGGTGATATCATTAGCCACACACACACACACACACACACACACACACACACACACACACACACACACACACACACACACACACACACACACACACACACACACACACACACACACACTACATAAATTAGATAAGGATTTGAGTTCTTCGTAAAAGCCAGAAACGCCGAGGCTAATTACATTTTCCCTCTGTATCTGCTGTCCGTCCCCCTCACCCCCTCCTTTTCATCATCAGCGTAATAAGAGATTAAACTTTGCTTTTGTTGCACTATGTCTCCAATTGAAGGCACCTATTAAATCTAAAAGCAATTTTGATCCTACATGAAAGCTGTCTGACTTTATGTATGCACACACACACACACACACACACACACACACACACACACACACACACACACACACACACACGGGTGACGATTCATTTTTTGCTTGCACCTGCTATGTTTCCATTTGCAGAAGCGGAGCTTTCATTAGCGTGTGAACTTTGTGTGTAATCAATAGGGTTCTGCAGCTCACTGCTTCGGGTCCCGAGGGGTTTCCTGTTGTTTGATGAGCTGCACACTGGTAACATTGTCACTTCCCATTCAGTGACTTTAAATCACATTTGGCCTGTAGTGGCAGTTTAACGCTGACAGCAACCACTACGTCGCGTCTGCGTGTCTGCGTGTCTGCGCATATGCACGCGCTGCATGCGCATACGTGTCCGTACACATTTGGATACTTCTGCATCACTCTGGGCCGCATCAGCAATCATCGAGTGCCCCCACCCGCACATGCTCCACAATCGATCGGGCGACCTAGACTCTGCAAACAGCCAATAAGGCACAAGTCATTCCCCACTAAATGACCAGAGAGATGTTGAGAAAAGGGGGGGGGGGGGCAGGGAGAGCGGGGTGAGAAGGTGGTAGACAGATTGAAATTTAATTTTCAGGTCACGGCATCCTCTGTCACTTGAGAATCCAGACACATACTGGGAGGAAGCGATGCACATGCAGACCCAGACACACACAAACACACACCAGCATACGCATACGTGGGACTCAAGTATCTGTGCATGTGTGCACGTGCATGTTTGAATAAATGTGCCGAGCTGACATAAGCAGAGCTGCAGACATATATCAGGCCTGACATTTAGCGCTTAGCTCTGCCACTAAGCTTATTAGCCAAACACCAAATATCAGCACAATCTCCCTCCCTCCCTCCCTCTGCTCCCTCCCTCACACCCAGGACTCACCCTCACATCCCTCACTCTCCAGTTTCGGGCTCTGGCGCACTCTGTCTCTCAGCGTTTTAATTTTGTTCACACACTTTCTTTCTGTTTCATTTCCCATTCCACTTCTCCCCTGCCTTTTTTCCGGAGTCCTGCGGATTGCCACCGAAGGGGTTCGCAGCTCATCAACACATACGTAGAGACAAGCACACACACACACACACACACACACACACACACACACACACACACACACACACACACACACACACACACACACACACACACACACACACACGCAATAAGCTACAATCCAAACGGAAAGAGAAATTGCAAAGTGAGAGTAAAGAAGTGAAAAAGGCGGCAGAACGGAAAGTAGGCAACGCCGACTTCTTTACCATCGCTGGAAAGATAAATTCAGTGGAAATCATTTGCCGTATTGACGTTCAGATTTCAATTATCCACTGATGAGATGAGAGAGCGAGCCGCCACAAGGGCGAGAGGGGTGGAGGGGATGAGGATGATGATGAAGGAAGGAGGCCCGAAACAGGAGCGAGGGGGTGTCGGCTTCTGTTTAGTGGCAATAACAATTCAATCAAGGGGAAATGTATGTGGAACTAAGTGGTCTGTAATGGGAAACAGGCTGCTACAGCTACACATTGAAGAAGCGGAGGCAGAGACGCAGCGGGACTGGGAGAGTAGTAGAAGAAGCGCTGCTAAAGATAGATGGATGCATCAAGGCTGTATAGTACACACTCCCTCCCTTTGCAAGAATCAACACATTTGCCTGTTATTTTTACTATTTAAAACGCATGGCTTTGGTTTCCTAAAATGATTGTTATTGGATTATTTGTAGAGTCATTTCATTTCATTTAACTCAGGTTGTCCTGTAGATAAGTGGTGGGAGTAGCATGCAGTCCCACACGTTTGAGTGGCTCACCAGCTCCCTGCACCCATGTGTTGCTTTCAGGGATGGGGTCCCTGAAGAGGGCGTCCCACTAACAACTCTGCAGGGCATGTTGTGCGTCGTGCGGCCCAATTATAGGAATATGTGCACTTGACCGTTGTCGGTTTTCATTTCAAAAAGAATTCTGAGCAGTAATATGTACAAACAGTGTAGGAGTGTGAGCACTGGAATTCATTATAATTGAGGGCCTGACATATAACAACTGAATGAATTAATGTGCTTATAATATTGCAAAGAGCACGGCACAAATTGAATGGTTAATATGTCAGAGTTAAACATTGCAGAGTTGATTTCATCTGCCTCGGAATCGTTTTAACGCGTTCAGAGTAAAATGTTGTTGAGTTTTTTTGACAGTGCTGATCAAACCAGTGTCACTTCAACTCCTTGCAGATGTAATTAGACCTCGCCCACACATTTCAGATCCTCAGTCGGACGTTTCAGCGCCGTGACGCAAGTGTCACGCAGCGACAGCGCGGTGACATCAAACTTGCTGAATTTTCTAATCGGCGCTTTGATTTCGACAGCCCTTTTCCAACGCACAGAGGGAATGTGCTCAGCAAAGCCCTGCACGACGCCAGGCCTGCACAGAGCAACAGGCCTCAGATGTGGGGTCCTTTTTAGTGGAAACAACACGACGGGGACACTGATAGATACAGAACCTGGTCTGAAACTGTAACGATGTAGAATTAGAACTTGAACCCTTAATTTAACACTTTTATAGTGGTTACCACTGTCAACAGATAGATGGATGGATGGATGGATGGATGGATGGATGGATGGATGGATGGATGGATGGATGGATGGATGGATGGATGGATGGATGGATGGATGGATGGATGATGAATATACTGAATGGATGGATGGATGGATGGATGGATGGAAGGATGGATGGATGGATGGATGGATGGATTGGATGGATGGATGGATGGATGATGATGGATGGATGGATGGATGGATGGATGATGAGTAATATAGGAATGGATGGATGGATGATGGACTGGAGGATGGATGGATGGGATGGATGGGGATAGGATGGATGGATGGATGGATGGATGGATGGATGGATGGATGGATGGATGGATGATGAATATACTGAATGGATGGATGGATGGATGGATGGATGGATGGATGGATGGATGGATGGATGGATGGATGGATGGATGGATGGATGGATGGATGGATGGATGATGAATATACTGAATGGATGGATGGATGGATGGATGGATGGATGGATGGATGGATGGATGGATGGATGGATGGATGGATGGATGGATGGATGGATGGATGGATGGATGGATGGATGGATGATGAATATACTGAATGGATGGATGGATGGATGGATGGATGGATGGATGGATGGATGGATGGATGGATGGATGGATGGATGGATGGATGGATGGATGGATGGATGGATGGATGGATGGATGGAGACACACAGATGCAGCTATGTAATAATCTTAGAGGGGATTGGGACATGTCACAAACTCCAGTACATGACCGGCGTCCTCTTAATCTTCAGAAACACGGCATTCGTGTGCGTACGAGGGCTCGTGTGTCATGTGTGCGTGCTTTTTGCAAAGTATCAGTCTCACATGCGCTGGACTAACGTGCCTCATCAGAGCATCTAGGTCAGCGCGAGATCGGAGAAACGGGGCTCTGAAACAAAAGTGAATTTTTAGCGCCGGCGAGTGAGTGAGAGCAAGACGTTCAAAGGACGAGAGAAGAAGGAGGAAATTAAGCTGTGTAAGAGGAAACGACAAGCGGCAGAGATTAAGAGAGGGAGAATGCGGAGGCCTGGGTGGATTTCTCTCCTTTTTACACTTCTCTCCCAGTCCAGCTTCCAGTAATTTGAGCCCAATTCTACTCTTAAATTATTAGTGCAGTATTCTTTATTAAAGGCGCATAGGGGACCCAGAGCAATCTAATATTCAGGAAATGAGATGTGGCACTGGATGCTGGGAAAAAGCTTTATATGGTTCGTTTAATTGAATTCTCAGCAATAGTGAGTCCTTCCACCAAACAGCGGCGCGGCTCGCACTGTGTCAGAGATTAACACTCTCTAGTGCTTTTTTTTTCTTTTTTAAATTCCGAGTCACCTGCCAAGGTTATTTTCTCAGTTTTTAATTTGCCGCCCTCCCCTCGTGTACATTTTTCTTTCTTCTGCAGTTCTTCAATTACAAACACAAATCATCTTCTCCCCCTTCTTTGTTTAATCTGGCAGCAGTGCTTAAGCTCCATAATGAATGTTTCTATGTTCAATAACTCTCTCTCTCTCTCTGGCTCGCTCGCTCTGCACACACCTGCAAATACACACACTCTCCTCACAGCCTGAGTCAGACATCATAGGGTATTGAGTGGTTTGAAGGGAACATAAATCACTTTTTGATCACCTTGCCTGTTTTCCAAAAAGCACAACACACAAAAGAAGAGGTGGGAGACTTCAAAATGGTTTATAGCATATTATTTTCTCAGGTCAGATTTGTCTGCATTTGCTGTATTTCACTTTAAAAGCTTTTTCATTTTATAATATTCACATAGTGCTCCTCACCCCCCGCAACTGCCGCCGCATGCTGTGGGAAATATTCCTCCTCAGTCCCAAATGTGACACACTGTCAAACTCAATTTTACACTTCCCTATGAAGAGCGCTGCAAGTTCTCCATTCACGCTTCAAAGAGGGAGGTCTGGGGGTTCTGACATTACCATTCACCGGGGAGGAGGCGCAGGCGAACGGGGCTACGTCCGCTGTTCCTGCTCCAGTGCGTGGTGGTGCTCACAGTGGGCCCACGGTGCTACAGGATTGACCACGGGAGAACAAATACACAACGCATGAGGGAATATACGCTGCCTGGACCTCCTCACGAGCGCGCGCACACAAGTGGCCGCACGCGTCTATTCCTATTTCGCTCGCTCGCGCGCGCACACACACACACACACACACACACACACGCTCTTCCCATCAGTATTCAGAAGTGATCTGTATTCCAAACAGCTTTCCAGGTCGGCCGGACGCTGATCCATCAAACCGAGACACTGTGTCGCTTTGTGTCTACGGCAACCTTCGGCGTGAAAGGGGAGCACCGCCGGTCCTCTGCCACCAGGAAATTCAGTGTGTGTGTGTGTGTGTGTGTGTGTGTTCATGTCTTTCCTTCACATATACAAACACGCTGCTGCCCCCTACAAATAATTCATATCTTAATGGCTGATGCATCCGCACACTCCCGCTTCTCAAACCCCCTCCAATCACAATACAAACAAGTGTGTGTGCGTGTGTGCGCGCGTATGTGCGTTTTGTCTGCGGCTGCTATCTTAGCTTGTCTCTTTGATCAGCCTATAAAAGCAGTGAGGCGCGGACAGATAGCCTGGACCAACACTCTATCGCTGCTCCACTCCCTCTGGGTCTCTGCCTTTCCTTCACAAACATTAACCATCATGAACGCGCTCCGGAACACTCTCCCGCGTGTGTAGCCGCATCCATCCAATCACCCGCTGGCTATGAGGAGTATTGTGCTGCCTCCTCAACTTTATCTATCAGGAGCGGCGAATACATCAGTGTCAGTTTATCTGTTTTTTTTTTTGTTTTTTTTTTTTTACGCCTGAGATTGTGTGTAGAGCTGAGAGCTAATGCATGAGCTCCATGACAAAAGCGGAGGTGTCACTTTGCGGCGCGATGGCAAATGTTGGTACTCGGTGGACAGCTGCCGACAACTGTTAGCAACTTTAACACGGCCGCGCTTTGGGAAATAATCTGTTTATTTTCCACTGCAGCCCAACAGCAGTAATTAGATTTACTGCCCTGACGCAGTTTTTTTGTCGAACAACAACTTGGGAAATAAGATTTGGACTTTATCACAATTTTGCTAAATAAAATAAGTACGTCCTCCCCTGTGCGCGCTTCATTTTGTCCCTTTCTCCGTTGCAGATCAGTATATTTATGACCCACCTGTCTAACTATGGCAATGACCGCCTGGGTCTTTACACCTTCGTCCACTTGGCCTCCTTCCTTCACTCGTGGACCAACCTGAAGCTGCACACGCTGCCTCCGCTGCAGCTCGCCCACAGATACTTCCAGCTTTTCCCAGAACAAAGGAACCCACTGTGGCAGGTGTGTTTGCATGCGCGTCAGCCCGCCTCTATTGACTTAGATGTCTTTCTATATGTGATCTCAGTAAAGAACATTACATTACACTAGAACTTAGAAGATTAGAGAGCTTCAGCTTAAAAAGGTGATGCAGTAATTGTAAAACAGCCAGTAGTTTGAATTAAGTTGTTTTCTTTTGTTGTGTGTTGCCAAAAGTGAGTTTGTGTGTTGTAGGCGAAAGCAGGACAGATGTGCGACACAATAACAAAAGCTCCTTTCATTGGGCTTGAGTACATACGCCTTTATGCCTCTCACTTCCCGTCTTTTCTTTAACCCCCTGCTCCTACAGAATCCATGTGATGACAAACGACATAAAGACATATGGTCCAAAGAGAAAACCTGCGACAGGTTGCCCAGGTTCATGGTTATAGGGCCACAGAAAACAGGTAGGCTCCAGACGAGCACACATTCAGACATGCACACGCAACAAAGAGTCTCTCCTGTGTGCCCAGGTGTCTGGGTCCTCCACATCAGAGCACTTTCATTTAATCCCTGTCAGGGCGAGACAAAGGAGGAGGCTCTTGCCTCTTTTCTTCCACCCACATACTATCTGCTTTAGATGCACAGGGAGATAAAGTCCTGGTCTACCACACTCACTGCTTTTCCTCCAACAAAAAAAAACACAAAGCTACAGCTGTAATTGCTGGTGTTGGATCTGAGAGGTGAGGAGGGTCTGCAGCGCTACTAATTGAGCAGGTGATGATTTTCATAATGGGAGGAGGGGTCACCGCAGCTTCACTGGAACCAGCGACTATTAGGCTACAATGGTTTCCCATTAAACAGAAAAGTATAAACGGTAAAGTAAGTAAGTGCATTTCAGAAAAGCACATAGGAGACAGGCTGTGTGTGTGTGTGTGTGTGTGTGTGTGTGGTAACAGGATGTGTGGGAGCGAGTGTGTGGAGTGAAAAGAGAGCTACTGAGGGTGAGACAGAGGGCACGGCCAAAGCCCCAGTGCTGATTGGTGTCAAATGGTTTTGAATCATTGGATGGAAAGGCCTGTGATCACCACACACACACACACACACACACACACACACACACACACACACACACACACACACACACACACACACACACACGGTCCACTCTCCACTGAACTGAATTAACAAGCCTGTTATGAATTATGCCCTTTCTTCCAGGGACGACAGCACTTTATCTCTTCCTACTCATGCATCCCTCCATCTCCAGTAACTTCCCCAGCCCCAAGACGTACGAAGAGGTCCAGTTCTTTAACACCAACAATTACCACAAAGGAATCGACTGGTGAGAACACGCACGGACACACAGACTCGCCCCCGTCCTCCTCTTTTTTTTCTCTTTGCGTCTCTTTGAGTCTAAGGGGAAGTGGAACGCTATGAACAGCCGCTGGAGCCGTTTGAGTGTCTCGCTGTCTTCAGTGATACATCAAGCGCTTCAACAGTGTCTTCAAAACCATCATTTAAGCCTGCAAACATAAGCCAACAGACATATGGCTTCCTAAATTGACCCATAAATGGGTTACTTTACTGACAGAGACGCAGCTGGCGCGTTCTCCAAAGTCGTGCAGAAAAGACGCCACTGTAAAAAATTCTTAATTAAACACCGTTCAACTTCTGTTGCCAAGTTCATTTTGACTTTGACTTTAGATCCGCCGTTTGACTTTGATCAAACGTGCGGGAATTTACCAGCGTACGTTCCGGGTGACTGCGACCGCATTAGCGACGTTGCTGCTCGCGATCGAGGAGCGGCGCGCGCTCATTTTTCCCTGCTGCTTTTCCCGCTCGTGTCCATAAAGGTACATGGAGTTTTTCCCGGTGCCCTCCAACGTGAGCACGGACTTCCTGTTTGAGAAGAGCGCCAACTACTTCCCCTCCGAGGAGACGCCGCGTCGCGCCGCCGCCCTGCTGCCCAAGGCTAAGGTCATCACCCTGCTCATCAACCCGTCCGACAGGGCCTACAGCTGGTACCAGGTGGGTACCTGCTCCATCACACGCCACTGTTTATCTCTGCACCGCTCGCTGCCTGAGCGTCAAAGCCTGTGTTTCGTTCCCGCGATTGTGGAGATAATGTCAGTAAAAAAAAAAAAAAAAAAATCGAGCTTAAGCAGAAGTGATGAATGCGCTAACGTAGTCCCACCCGCTCGACCCTCCCCAGCACCAGAGAGCGCACGAGGACCCGGCGGCGCTGCGCTTCACCTTCTATGACGTCATCAGCGCCCGACCCGAGGCCCCGGCCGAGCTGCGCTCCCTGCAGAACCGCTGCCTCGCGCCCGGGCTCTACTCCACACACCTGGAGCGCTGGCTCACGTTCTACCCAGCCAACCAGGTACGGACGTCGCCCGCTGCACTCGGCTGCATTCGAAAGCTATGATGATAATGTTAAACAGCAAGTTATTTGTTGTAAAAAAAATGAAACCATTATCGTTATAACAAACCATAAAGCATATGATCTTCCAGTCATCCTCCTTTTTATGATTCCTATAATGTTCACTGTTACAAGCATTAAGGTGTTTATTTTATTTATAATATTTACTGTAAGAAAATATTTAGTAGTATTTTATGGGAGGAAATTATATTCACCTTAAACACATTAAACTATGATGCCATTAATAATAATGGTTGACTTTAAACATTTCTAACAACAGCACAAAGTAGTGACTAACAGGCTTTGTAAAGATAGATGGTGTAGCCGGGCTCTTAGGTCATAAACCAGCCATTAATTATGCTCTGAATTATTTAAAATCTCCTTACTTTGTTTTTAGAAGGGAGCTGGCCTGCAAACAGCAACCTTTTTCCACATCTTCCATAGCATCTCGTAACTGTTCAGCCTAGTGGAGTAATTCATCACAGTCATGTAATAGAGCTATATTGTCAAATGTGGCTTCTGGGACGTTAAAGTGGATTGGTTTCACGTTTTACATTAGTGCTGAGTTGAAATGAAATATTCAGTTAGCTGATGCTACACGGAGGTGATGTGTGGCGATGTCTGTGTGCAGGTGATGATCATAGACGGCCACCAGCTGAGAACTGACCCTGCAGCAGTGATGGATGAGGTCCAGAAGTTCCTGGGGGTCACTCCTCATTTCAACTATTCCCAAGCTCTTACGTACGTCTCACGCACGGCGCATTCATCTTCATTCCGGTGAAAATGATTTGTTCAGATTTCAGAACTGGGGAAAAAAAAAAAGACGAGTGAAATACATATATCTGTGTGAAGCCTGACATCTGCTGGTGATCAGCAAGGCACTAAACTGGCCCCGGTCTCCGTGATGTCGCTGGTGTGAGACTCACTGCAGGCTTTTAGCCATGAAATGGGAGCACTAGATGTTTAGTGTGCTCACAACAAAGACAGACAAGACAGAATATTGACACAAAGTAGAAAAGACAAAGATGGACCTTTAATTTCACTGGGAATTTATCATATTTAAGTAGAAAATGTGCGTATGGCCCCACATTCGCCAAACAAAGAAGCGTCCAGACAAGCATATTTCTGTTATATATTTGTTTTCTTAGGAATTGACTGCAGCAGCGTTGTGTATAATTTGGCCGGGGAGTCCAACAGAGCATTGATTGTCCTCTGTCTTACACTTCATGTCTGTTAGTGTCACAGCTGTCTGGAGAAATAGAAGCACCAGAATGCTGGAGAGCTCCACGGTGTCAGGCTGGAAAACAGAAAATCGCTCGTGGCATTTCTACACACACTGTGTACACCTAAATACAGCAGGTCCACAAAACAGTGTCACGCACAAACTAAATACGAAATACTGAAATGATAGCTTGAAGGTGTAAGATGTGATGTTTGTAAGATAAAGTGTATAATCAATTATTAAAATACCCTTCCTCATCAAAATGCACCAGACGAAAACATCTGTCTGACATTCACAATAGCAATTAAACAGAAAAATAACTTCATTGTATTGACATCACACTATAGAGGAGATGCCTTGAAATACAACCTGACAAAAACCATTGGAGCCGTTTGACAGTCTGCGATGCCGCCTGTGACTTTTGGAAGAATAAAAAAAAAAAACTGGTAAAACTGTTTATTTCTCAAGCACCACTCATCAGAATTCAATTTGCCTGCGAGGCCTCAAAGCTCAAGACAGGGACATCCAGAATTCGCAGCTAGCTTTGGGACAGCGGGCGCCTCTGTCTCGAATCACAAGCCTGTGTGCATACAAATAATTTGTAAAGAGATGCATTTTGACAGAATAATAAGGGTGCTGTCTGTGTCGCTGTGAGTGTGTGTACGTTCTGGGGGGGGGGATCGACTTACACAAAAGCCTAATCTCTCTTTTCTCCTTCCCATTCTTTTGACATGGCAGCGGTCTGACAGATCCTCAACACTGGAGCCTATTTATTTAATCCCCCTCTCCTTCCCTCCTCCTGCCCTGTCACATGAAAACTGCTGGAGAACCACTTAACTATTTTTTCACCAGCTGATGCACGCTGATAACGAACCGCATTTGCAGCTTTCGGGCACATTCACAGATGCATTAAGAACTCCATTAATATTAACATGTGACAACAAAATCAAATGAGTTGGATGCAGTTTGCTTCTGCTGCAGAGTTGTGCAGCGTTGTATGGTACGTGTGTGTTTACTGAGAGCTGTGTATCGGAGGTGCTCATGTTTGGCTGATTGCTGAGTTTAATACAGCTATAGTCCTTTACCCACAATGCTATACTGCCCATAGCCCTCCAGTCCAGCCCAGTGCTTCTGGATGCTCCCAGCACAAAACAATGAGCGCTCCTCCATTGCTACGTATTAAGAAGCCAATTGCAGGCGCTTTGAATGAATGATTAAAAATAAAACGGCTTAATTAATATGGATTACTACATTATAAAAATCAAATCAGCTCATATTGGCGCCTTCTCCCGGGCGTCTTTACAGCCAAGCACTGACATTTTTGGCCTGTCATCTCAAGAGCCATCGCTGCCGGGAGACGAGCGTGGAACCCGAAACCCGAGCGAGGGGCTGCGCAGCAGAGGAGGGACATCGCGGGATGGGATGTGTTTGTTTCGTGGAACGTTTTGATGAAGCTGTTCTTCCTCTGCATTGGTTTTTCTCAGGTTCGACCCTCAGAAGGGATTTTGGTGTCAGCTGCTGGAGGGAGGAAAGACGAAGTGTCTGGGGAAGAGCAAAGGGAGGAAGTACCCTCCTATGGAGCCGGAGGTAAAGAAATGTGTTTGGGATGGATTTATTAATAATATGTGGGAAAGAATCAAGTAGAAAGGACAAACAAAATTAAAACAGCTTCCTGAATGACAGTGACACCCCCCCCCCCCATCCCCCCCATCGCTGTGGCAAAATTTCCCCCAGGAGTCGGCGTGAGGGTGGAAACTGTCAACCAATCCGGTCCAACCACAAAGTTACAACCTAATTATGAGGACTCAGCGGTGACAGAACACCCGCGAGAGGGGAGGTTGGGGGGGGGGATTAGGGCAGAGACAGGAAAGGCAGCGGGAGGAAATCCAATCCATAAATCTTTGTCCCGGACCCTCTCGCGTCCGCTTCAAGACAAACACGCGCAGCCTCGGCTCGTGTCCCACCTGGGCTCACACTAATGGACGCCGCTCGGTGTCGCCCGCAATTAAACCCTATTTGATTCTGCACCTGGGGGGGGGGGGGTGGGAACAGACAGATGTGGAGGAGGAGATGGAAGTCGCAGCGGGGACGAGGGATGGGAGCGGGGGGAGGTGAGGGAGGGACGGAGATAATGCATCTCATGCACCCTTCATACATATTTCCTCCTTTTTCTGACTTCCCTTTTCTTAGCCCTGTTCGCACCACTCAGCACTTAGAGCCCTGAAGTCCTGCTGAGGAGAAATATACTCATTTAAAATGGTGGCACATCATCAATCTCTCTCTCTCCTTCTTGTTTTTACGCTACTCTTTTCTAAACATCCTTCCTTTCAACGCCTCCGCTCTCTTTAAACTCCTTTGTTGTACTATTTGCCTGCTTTTTTTGACTCCGCATTCGGCCACGTATGAACCACTTCCTCTCTGTGTCTTCAGGCGCGTGCGTACCTCTCCAGGTTCTACAGGGAGCACAACGTGGAGCTGTCGAAGCTGCTGCACCGCCTGGGACAGCCGCTGCCCTCGTGGCTGAGGGAGGAGCTGCAGAAGGTGAGCGGCACCGAAGCCCGCGAGCCAATCGGGCCACGGTGCGAATGAACGCGGAGTGTGATGGAGTGGAACCGGCTCTGCTGAGCAGGTCCCCCTCATTGTGACCAAGAAAAACGGTGCCGAGCGCTAAACGTGAACAGAGATTGGTCTTTAACGGTGAAAATATATTCAACATTCGAACCTGTTCCAATAAGCATCTATCTGCGTTTATGAATCAGAGGGGAGCCACTTGAGAAGCTTCTTCGGCTTGCCAATATATTCACACCAGGATTTCTGTCATTTAAATGAATTACTAATCTGGTTCTTTCCCTCTTCTCTGCGTGACCCCCTCCTTCTCCCCATCCTCTTTTTTAAGGTTAGATAACCTTTGCGTCTACGAGCCAGGGTTAAAGGTCAAGTGGCCAAAGACCAAGACGTGAGCAGCAGCCAGCAACCTGACCTTCAGATACACTGTCTGTGGCCTTTCAGGGAACCCTGAGGTGGAGACAAGGACGGGATCCTCGTCTCACCTGGGAGTCGTTGGAGACTCTGAGGGAGCAGTGACCGCGGAAGCAGAAAGAGACTCTGAGGAGAGAAACTGGATGATGACCAGGACACGTGCCCAGTGAGGTGGGACTAAGCAGAGGAGCCACATTATTGCGACGAGGGGGGGCGATGCGCAGACCCTGACCTGTGCTGAACTGCACCCCTGCAGTGACGGTTGTTGCGTTCCCGTGGATTTTCACCCCTAAGTTATGACGCCAGAGCAGCGCTGGTCAGCTGTTCCCGTAGGTTTGACTTTGCACTACGTTCTGCTACATTACACCAATCTCCGAACACAAAACCCACACGCGGCCAATGTGGTTCGTTTTGTCTTTCTATTATTTTTTTTTTTACAGTGAGAGAGAATAAAGAAAAGGTGCACAGACTCGGGGCGAGTGACAGACGGTTACTTTCTGTTAAAATGTGATTTTTCAAGGTGAAGCCAGTGTCTGGTTGCCTTGTTCACCTTTAAAGATGTCACCTATGGCTTTCACAGACTAGCAATGAGTCACTGAAACAGGATGCTTTGCCCGCTCATTATTTTCCTGTGACAAGCCATGCAGCATAATATGATGTCTGTATGGTAGAGCATGGACTGAGCAGGCAGGAGAACTGACCAAAACAAGTCTGATGGCGGTGAAATTAAACTCTGGAGTCTTTATGTAGCTGCTTTTGTTTTCTCAGTGTCTGATTCGAAGACTCGACATCCTTTTGGTTTCCTTCCTGAAACATCAGCATATGTTGTTCAGCTTCAATTTGAATGCAACAACCTTTAAATGTCAAACACAAAAACCAAAATTAAAGAAATGGATATGACATATATCAGCATGAGATGCTTTTTTTTTTTGCTGCCACCACACATTGAACACACACTCGAGACGTCGTATAATTACTGAAAAATGTCTTAGCTGACAAAGACAAAGATGCCTCAAAAATGTAATTTTATTATTAATTAAATAATTATATTATTTATTTTATTACAAGCTCAGAATTATAGAATTATATACATTCAGGATATAAACTCAAATATGTAAACGTGACACCATACACAAATCTCTACAGATATTTTCATCTTCGTAGCAGCTGGTGGAGGAGCTAATGTGATGTTTACGAGACTGTGCTTAATTCAGATTTAATCATTATGCTCAGTTGATTTTCTCTAGTGTTTTGTTTTAGAGTTCAAGTAACGGAAGCAGATTGAAGTAGGAGTAAATTACGCGTGTATAATGGGACTTTCTGTTTTTTGGCATTGGGTTTTAGTAGAGGCTCAGCAGGAAGGCTGTCAAGTAAATAAAAGGCGAGGTAAAAGGGCAACGCAGTCTTTCCTCTAGATATTTCTTTATTTAAATTGTCAGCATTTGCCTTGTAAAGTGAAACAATGACCACAAGGGGGCGCCCTCGGTTAATTTACCCGGTTAGAGTTCAGACGTCTAGACTTGACACTCAACACGGCTAAAATACACTACAACTGTGCAACACTGCTGATTAAATTTACATTCAAATTAAATCCTGTGAAGAGACGCTTTTGCATAGGAGGCAATGTTTAGACATACAGGGGTAAAGAGTAAATCATATTTTAAAACATGTAGATGAAAACGAAAGGCTCCTGCTGTTGTTGGTCCCCCTCCACTAATCGTGTTTGCCCTGTAAATGAGGACAAGTCGGAAAATGTCTGCCATTCCTGTGGACACTGTGTGACATACCAGTGACGCTGATGGTGGGAGTGCGTGCGTGCAGCGAGAGAAACCTGAAGGAGCTGTGCCCGTCCAGCTGCTGACAGCTGGAAAGGTGTGCCGAGACGTCTGGACGACAAGTCTATTTATAGGAGTGTCATGACTCATCACAAAATCACGCTTTCTTACAAAATCTCAGTTTATGGAGACGTGTTACAGCGCATTAACATACTGTACAACACAATCTGTAAAAGCCCAATGAAAAGTCAATGTAGTGTCTATTTCATCAAGTGTTCCAGATTGTCTTCTTGTAAAATCTGCCCCGACTGGTAACTGGGACAATAGTGATTAGATCAAAAATGAACTGCAAATGCCTGAGTAACCACTAAGACGTACAGTACATGCTTCATACACAACATGAGTATACAGCACAATGGACAAAGGTTAAGAAAACAAGCACAAACAGGAAGAAGAAAGAAGTCACTTTGGCACAAGTCATAATGTCGATTAAGTTGATGCGTTAAGTACCAAACAGCGAGGCTCTGTGCACGGACATTCACACCAGGCTATAACTCCCTGGAAATGAAGGGCATGCTTGTTTATCACATAAATGTGGTCCCGTTTCAACACTGCTCACATTTGTTTATCATAATTTAAAATGAAACACTAACAACAGAAAACATTGCTGAGAAAAACGCATAGCACAGCATTTGTGCTCATCATAAAAACATCAATGAGATATTGAAGTTCAGCTTTTGTGTTGATGATTGATACACAAATACACAAAAGTCGATTTAAAGAAGTGCTAGTGACCTTTCGACCTGTGTGAAACGCTTCCAGGAGTAAAAGTCCAGCGCTGCCTTTTCACCAGGATCCCTGGATCAGTGACTGCAGTATTATTGCCCCCGCCGTTCCCGACCAGTCGCAACGAGCCGGTGGAGCGGCTTCACCGCGCCTTCTGATCCCGTCCGATCACCTTGTGTATCCAGGAGGTGAACGCCGACACTTTGGTGTAGACTCCCGGCGACTGCTGCGTTCTGCAGGCGTGGCCCCAGGACGTGACCCCGTACAGCACCCAGCCGCCGCCCGGGCGCTCGCACACCAGCGGCCCCCCGCTGTCGCCCCGGCAACTGTCCACCCTCCGCTCCGGCTGGAGGCTGCCGGCGCAGAGCATCCGGGAGGTGAAGGCGCCGTGGAAGTGATGCTGGCAGTGGCGGCGGGGCAGGAGGTGGAGGGGCGCCTGCTGCAGGGTCTTGGAGTAGGAGCGGCCTGTGGGGGAGGGGTTAAAGGTTAAGGCAGCGAGGTCAAGGTCAGAGCGATGTTTGTGTGAAGCACCCACAGCTCCTCATGTGCTGCTTTAAAGGTCGCCCAGCTGCACTTGTTTATCACAATCTTATCAAAGGCCTGACCTTTATCCAGCAGTTACAGAGCTCGAATCTTAAATCAATCCATGTCAAGGCTTTGTTCTTTTATTCCGCGAAGGTTGAATTGTGGACATGAAGCTGGTTTCGCTTCCTGTAACTGGCGTTGCTGCAGCTCGTAGCTCTGCGGACCAGCTTCGCTCCGAGGCCCAACTATGAACGCACCGGCAGCAACGGGGCCGCGCTCCCTGGAACCACCGCGGAAAAAACCTCCCGTCTGTGGATTCTCCCCTGCGGCGTCCGTGCACGTGCAGCGTTCGCCTCATCGTGTGCATAAAGTCAGCGGCGCAAATGAGAACAGCTGTAGACGTTGGGCCTAAAGTCACCCAGCCGATGTTTATAATATCAAACACTGTAAATAGACTATAAAAAAACCCGTCTCCAACAACACACGACAAACAAAAACACACTTTCGAGCCCGCATTAATTAAAACAGAGACACTAATGCCTCGTTAGAGCCTCCATTGTTTTGCATAAGCGCGTGCCGTGACCTCTGCTAGTCCTTGGTGGCTACGCTGCTGTGATTAATGACATCAGCCCGTCATTTAAAGATGGCTAACAGATGTGTGCCTGTGTGAACACGCTCCCCTGTATAAACACTGAGCCAAGCCTCTGCTCTGGTAGCCGCAGCCTGCGACGGTCCCCGCTAGCTAGCTAGCTAGCCGAGTGCTTGAACTCACGCTCCCACCTGTGTCGCCCCAGCCGGTGATGTGACAGTTGCTGGCTTGTTTGAGGACCCGCTCCTTCCTCGTGGGCAGACAGGCCGGAAGGACGTGGCGGCTGAATGACACGCACTCCCCCGGCGCCGGGCCCACCGCCCCCGGCGCCAGGCGCACCAGCGCCAGGTCGTAGTCGTTGCTGTGGGACCGGTAGCTGGGGTGGAGGACGAGCTGCTCCACGCCGTACTCCTCTTCGTGCTCCTCGGGGACGAGGGCGTGGAAGTCGCCCACGCGCACTTTGTAGTGCTTGGTGTTGTTGCCGTACCTGCGGAGGGACACGGACGCTTGAGGAGAGCCATTAGGAAGAGTGTGTGTTTGTGAGTCTGTGTTTATGACAAGATGGGTCCTGAGCAGGTTCTGTCACAAACACGGGACCACTGGTTCAGGATGGGATGGAGAAGGGACGAGCAGGGAAAGAGAGGGATAAACATAGATGTAAGAGAGAGAGAGAGAGGGAGGAGGAGAGTAATGGTGGTGGCGTCTGGATCGAGCCAAGGCTGGACGTGTCCAGTTACAACTAGTAGAGTGTTTCCGGAAAGATCCCCTGACCTGCAAATGCCACAGTGTTGATGGAATCACCGTCTCCGTACAGTACGAGCTATTAACTAGCAGCCCTGGTTCAGACTGGAGCTGGGTGCAATATACAGGTTATTATTTTATAAGTTGTTACACACCTGCTGGACTTGTGTGACTGTTGTTGCTCTCTGCTGCACAAGGTATAAATAGGCTTAATATGTTTGCAGCATGTGACACGAGCTCACGTTTTATGAACAGACTAGAAGTTGCTGCGGACGATTGCGTGTGTGTGTGTGTGTGTGTGTGTGTGTGTGTGTGTGTGTGTGTGTGTGTGTGTGTGTGTGTGTGTGTGTGTGTGTGTGTGCATGCGTGCGTGCATGTGTGTGTGTGTGTGTGCCCCAGTCAGTCTTTTTTTAGGTGATGCTATAAGCTCATTTGGATCCACATGCGCCGGCTCGCTGTCATGGCTGAAGCTAGAACAGCCCTGATATGTGATCAGCTGATCAGGTTAATAGGGCGGCTTCTCATTCCACAAGCTGTTTACTTCACTACTGATTCATTACAACCAACTACTACAGCAAATAATATTAACAAGTAAAGCCTGAGGCGGGATTTCTTTGTATACGTGACTTAACACATGCTGATTGATACTCGTATTATTGTACCATTTGACACTCAACCATGATTACGAACACGAAAATCCATTGTGTTGTGAATGAGGCAAATTATTTTTGCCACAATAGCGTCTTGTATTCACTGTCAGGTAGGTGATATGTATTTATTGTGATGATCTGTAAACCATCTAACATTCACCAGGTAAATGCTGCAAAGGCAACAAAGGGCTCAGTAGTGTGTGCATTATTTTGTTATAGAAACATAGAAAGAATCAAACTCTATTTCAGGTAGGAGCTCAAGAAATCAACTGGGAAAGGTTGTAGTCCATAAATGTGGCTTTAATGTGGAAACACAAGGATTTATAATAGTGGAGTTAATGAGGGCTGCACTAAAGTTAGAGTTCCCCTATCAAACCCAGGAACAGAAGAAAGTCCCACCTGGCAAAACCAACAGAACGGAGCATCAGCCTTAATATAAGATGAACATTCTGTTCAAATGCTCATTTTTGTTTAAGTGTTTCTACACTCCTCTCTGGTTTATGCATTAGGTGATGGATTTCATGTTATTGGCGGCGTGTGGAGGCCCCCAGACCACATGAAGTAACTCTGTCTGTCTCCCTGCCACCTGCACCTCAACCACAGCCAAGACGAGTATTACTGCCGGAAACGAGTACGACAAGATCTAAATACTGTATGTGGAGTTCAAAAAGAGATTAGAATGCCCCTAAGTGTGTCCAGAGAACAGGCAAATGTGTGCACGGACACGCAACTTAACAGTGTGTGTGTGTGTGTGTGTGTGTGTGTGTGTGTGTGTGTGTGTGTGTGTGTGTGTGTGTGTGTGTGTGTGTGTGTGTGTGTGTGTGTGTGTCCTTGCGGTTACATCAGAGTGGGGCCCGAAATCCTTTTTCACTTGTGGGGCCCTTTGGCTGGCCCCCACAACTTTAAAGGCCTTTTTGAAGATCAAGATGTGATTTTTAGGGCTGAGGTTAGGATTGAGTTTTGATTCAGATTAGAGCAAAGATTAGACGTCTGCCTTTATTTGTGAAGGTTAGGGTAAGGGGATAGGGAAGGCATTATGTCAATGGAGGTCCTCACCTCCACCTAAGTACAAGGATGTGTGTGTGTGTGTGTGTGTGTGTGTGTGTGTGTGTGTGTGTGCGTGCATGCGTGCGTGCGTGCGTGCGTGTGTGTTTGACCTCTTAAAGCAGTGAGCTGAGGTGAGAACCCAGCAGGTGTCGATGAGAGTCGCTCCACACACCAGCCTCCCGTCTCCGCGAGAGCCTCGCAAACGAATGGCCGCCTGCCACGGCCAGCCGCCCCTGTAGACCAGAACAACGATAAATAAACAACCCCACAAAATCTGTCTCCGTGCAAATATGTAAACATGTGAAATGTCATCTAAACGCACACCAAATAAATATTTACCATTTCAGCATTCTTCAGATCTAAGATGAGAGCACAGTGATGTGGAGAAAGACAAGCCGGGCATTTGTTTGTCTGTAGCAGCACATCAGCCGTTTCCCATTTAGGCCGTACGGACGGGTCCCACACTCACACTGCTCTCATTAATCCCTGTCGTCCCCTCCAGCTCACCTCAAAGAGTTTTCTCCTCCTATGATCCGCCGCTGGCGAGTGTGTACGAGCCGCAGTCCACAGATGGAGCTGACAGGGTCTGAGGGAGACAGCGGGAAGCGTTGCATATGCAGGAGGGCGATGACTGTTAAACCACACATCCAGGCTCAGATGCGGCTTCCATGAAATATTAAAGTGGACGTAAAACTCAATAATATCCGATATTAATCTTTTACTGAGGAATATGAACCCGTCATAAAAATAAATGACAGATCATTTGTGTAATCTGTGCGTTTGTGAATATTAAAATCTACAAACACAGACTAAGTGCTTTTACAGAGGGTATGATTCATCACCCTGATGAGACGAAACGCTTCCCTGCTCTGGTTTGACTTTCTATTGCATGAGCATGTGAGAAATAGTGGTAATAGCAAATGTGGGAAAATTGCATTAAGTCTTCCCTCACGTATAAAAAACGAAGTGAAGTGTAAACACAACTCTCTTCATTTTACCATACGACCTCTCTGAAACATTCGCTGGCGCTGCGAATCATTTACACATTACCAGAGCCACATAAGGGGCTGACCTTTGACCTCTCGGTGGCTGGCCTGGGACGCGCCGTAGTCACAGATGACCCCGGCGTCCTCGCTGTGGCGGCAGTTGTGCGTGCCGGGCGCCTGCTTGATGCAGTCGGCTAGCGTTAGCTCGTGGCCGCTGCACTTGACGTTGTCCGCGTGGATGGGCCCCGTGCCTTCGCCGAAGTACGCCATGACGCGGGCCTTTGCCTCCCCGCTGGAGAGGACAGAGAGGCCCGAACAGTCACACTCCTGCAAACGGACCGGCTGTAGCACTGTGTGCGTTGGTCACTTTCGATCACGTTAGACCACTTCAACATGTTTCACTGTCAGAGAGTAGCTTTAACAAGCTTAAAGTATTTCGGCTATTTAAAAAAGCCCCAAACACTTTCCAAGGTGTATTATTTTGTGCATACACCAAAGTATATAAATCACTGCCACACATAGTTTAAAGCTATGTGACATTTCAACATTCTCAGTCTGTGACACACTGCATCACGTCAGTCAATGTCATGACAACAGAATTAGTATCCACACCTCTGACAATAGAGTCACTGGTGTAACTGCTTTTAATTACGACTCAGGAATGAAGAGGGAAGGCGTCAGGTTGCGCCCCTGGGGGTTGTATCATTCACGGGCCTCTCGGTGAGATAATTAGTGTTGCGTGTGTCCGACGGCTCCCTGAGCGCCGCTCAGCGCAGAGGGTGACATAGAGTAGAGCCCCAAGTCGCTTGGAGCTGAGCCCAGAGAGTTCCAGCGTCAGCGCAGCAATAGTGCAACAGCAGTTGAAAATGGAAGTAAGCGATTCAGGTTCGGAGCTAATGCAGGAGGTTTGCCTTTACCTTGAATAACTTTAAGGGATTAAGGAATAAGGGGTTTTTGACTATGGTTAAATTAGGTGTGTGTCCATAAAGTGAATGTAAGTCACAGTAAAGTCACTTTTATGTGCGTGTATAGGTTATATTACCATTAGGAGCGACTGCGTGTGGAGAAACCTTTCACCACACCCCATGTGGAACAGACTGATGGTCCTAACACGGCTTTTACACGCTTCCCCTCTCTCTCTCTCTCTCTCTCTCTCACCAGATGTGGCTTTCATCTGCACACAGACGTGTCACCGTGAGCTGGGCGGCTAAGGGATGAGTGATGAGACGGAGGATGACGACAGGTTGTTATGGTACAGTTTTCCCCTGCCGCCTCATTGCAGCTATTGCTGTGGAAAACGGGACACTGACTGCAATGATGGAAGGGATAATGGGACACAGACGTGATGTGATGAGGTGCTTTGCTCTGGTTTGACGTATCTGTCACTGTGAATGTATCTTTTAGATAATTGAGCTGCCATTTAAATTAATATTTATTTACAATCAGGCTAAAATTTATTACATGGCAACACAACACTGGTTCATGTGTGTTTAGAACCTGTGATAGAAATTTTTGAAAGGTTATTTAACCTCATAATTTTCTAGTTTGACTAGTTTGAAACTCAAGACACCTGTGATTATAGAAAAGTGGAAACAGAATTGAGGAATGAGTCACAGAAGACGGTTCTGGAGTGAGGGCTCCCTGATTCTGTGAACAGAGCTGAGCATCTGGATACAATTACTGTAAGTCAGAGCGTATTGCATAGTGTGATCATGCTGAAACACAGGAGAAATCTATATGGAAAGAAACTCCCTCCAACTGGATCTACACCAGGTTACGTTCAGGATTTATATCTTCGTCTGCCCATGAGCCAAGCAAAACAGTTTCTACAGATTTCCACTGTGTTGACTAAGAACCAGGAACTATTATAAAGGTGTAAGACACACACACACACACACACACACACACACACACACACACACACACACACACACACACACACCTGTAGCCGAGCTGTCGACAAACCACCTCAGCGTCGCGGTCGGTCCATCCGTCGTCACACACCGTCCCCCACTGACCGGACAGATAGAGCTCCACCCGGCCCTCCTTGGGGCTCTCCCCTCCCACAAGCCTCACCGGCACACCTGTGGAACACACACACACACACACACACACACACACACACACACACACACACACACACACACACACACACACACACTCTAGCCTCAGTGAATGAATTCTAATGACTTTTCCAGTTTCAGGATCTCATTACACTGTGCCAAGTGCTCGTTAGTCATGCTTGGGTGCCTTTGAATTCCAACAATGTACTTTACAGCATGTCTAAATTAAATCTGGATTATTTTCTGTACATGTTTGTGTCGTCTGCCCTGGTGTTGACTAATTGTATGTAATGTAATGACTTTGAGAACAAAGTCAGGGGTCCGCCCGGAATCGCGGAGCTGAATGGCGGCCCATTCAAACGCTTTGTGAGGGACATGTGAGAAGGTGGGATTAAGGTGGGCGAGCGGAGGGAATGTTTGAACTGGTGTTTACTCTTGAGGAAAAGCTCCTCATTGTCTCCCTGCTTAGGAAGGCAAACACACAGGCCTTGGCGGCGGCTGGACGCGAGCGGGCCTTCGGAGCTCGGCCCGGCTTATCTGCGTTCTCTCGTTTTACAAAGACAACATGAAGCGACGCGCCCGCGGCACGTGACCGGGGGAACGCGGAGGCGTAAACACTTAGAGGCGAGCGCACACAAAAAAAACTACACATGCGCAAATTCTATGAAGCAATGACATAATCCTTCGCCGGGTGTTTGTGGGGTGAAAGTGTCCCAGAGGCTTCTGCCAAGCAATAAACCTGAGCTGAACCCAGCGGATGAAACAGCTACGTGAGCCTGTAGCTGCTCCAGCTCCACCTCCTCATGAAAACCATCGTGTGTCCTGATCGTGACATTAACCAGACTCATCAAAGCCGCACGGTCTCTCCTCCAGCCAGCGCGAAGACAGACGGCAGAGAACCGAACACGTACAGTATAGTACAAAGTGAAATCGGAGCCGCCGCGGTGTCCGTACACGTCTTCACTGCTGCCTGGAAGCCTTGGACGTGACCCTGATTAATGCTTCTACCGCGCAGCCTTTCCTGCACCTTTCAACGAGCGGCTGTCGGGCTGAGGGAAGGCCCGCGGACCTGCGGGGGCCACGGATTGTGTGTTAGGTGACGGTGTGTGGACGTGTCGGCTCACAGGCGCTGGGTATTTGTGATTTGTGTGCGAAGGATCGGCTGCAAGTTTGCGAAGCAGCTCCATTTATGTACGTTGGCTTTACGAGCATTAGCAGGGTAAGCTAGCTAACAGCTGTGGCGGCTAGAGCTAAGGTCAACATCCTGCAGCGAGAAAAGTACCGAAGGCAGGTTTTTCACAAGATGTAGAATTAGTCTGTCTGATCTCATCTGTCTAGTGGTTGAAGCCTGCACCCATTGTAAGTCTGAAGGGAGCTGCTACAGGAGCCGATTAACATGGGGTCAAAGGGTAACAGCATGGGAAAAATAACACAGATTCTTCTTTGCTCGTCTCACGCAGAGCAAGGATTGGTCCTTACTGGTCGGAAGGCTGTCTTCGTGGAGCTCAGCGCTGCATATGATGTTCACGTCTTCGTGGTGGGTGCAGTCGTGGCGCGTCCACTCCCTCCTCTTGCACAGCGACAGGCTCGGCTCCTTCCCCGTGCAGCTCACGTCGTCCAGGAGCACGGGGCCCGACCCGACGCCGAAGCGCGGGGCCGAGCCGGCGTCCGGGCCTTCGGAGGGCAGAGCGGAGCCCGGCCTGCGGACGCGTACGCGGGTTCAGCGGGTCCCGTACAGAACCGTGAGGAGGTGCGCGTGCTTGGCGGTACCTGAGGCCGAGCTGCCGACACACCACTCGGGTGTTAGCGTCCGTCCAGCCATCGTCGCACACCGTGCCCCACTGGCCGTGGTAGAAGACCTCCAGACGCCCCTCGTGGCTCCAGGAGCCCCCAGCCAGACGGACCGAACCATCTGGAGACAGGTCCAAATGAGCATTCATTCATTTCATTCTAAAAGTAAGGCCACTCTAGAATGAATATTAATACGTAGCTTCCCTAGGGACTAAACCTGGCAGCAGAACACGAACTAGCGCCTTTTTTCTGTCTATCCCCACACTGGTTGCTGGTGAGGCGACAGCAGGCATATTTCCTGGCACGGGCCCTGCGTAATCTCTTTAAAGCTTCCCTGCAGTACCTGGCCGGCTCCCCAGTGCAGCTGAGCTCTGCCAGGTTGTATGGGATTTAATGCACGGCTGTTCTCTCCGGCAGAAGCCTTTCTAGACTCATTAGCGCATGCAAAACGGCGCTACCACCCCCCCACGGGGCTCGGTGGACGGCGGCCGACCTGCGAGGGGGCTGCAGGACACGCCCGCGTCCTCGGCGTGCAGGCAGTTGTGCTCCCCCCAGCCGCTTTTGGGACACTGCTCCAGCGTGAGCTCGTTGCCGGTGCAGCGCACCTCGTCCAGCCACACGCGGCCCGCTGCCTTGCCGAAGTGCGCTCGGCCCCACGCCCTCGCCGCGCCGCTGCGGAGGAAACAGACGGGAGAAAGCCGCTAATTACGCCTCGGTGAATAGCACGTGTGCTCACAGGTCCTGAGTTACTGCGCAGAGCACGGGGTGCGGAAGGCTCTGGACACAATAAAGCCACTGTGCTTGAGCGCGTTCGTGACTAAATGCTGGTAATACACATGTAGAGCCTACAATTCTCACATCGCAGTGTTGCTAAATATGCATTTTGCCGTGGTAATAAAATCGATGCAGGAACAATGAGCCCGATTCACTGTCTGACCCCCAGATGTTCTTTACTGCTTGCTCCTCTCTCTGTGTGTCTGAATGGAAAGAATACTTGTCATACTTTCTGAGACCGGACACCCACATGAACGCATCTCAGCTTCCTACTGCTGTGGAGCCCTTTCTTCGCTTCCTTACACTCGCCGTGCATTCACTTAATGGAAAATACTGTTTGGAGTGAAGGCGTGAACGTGTATTTTTACCTCAGCCCCAGCTGTCGGCAAACCACCTCGGCGTCGCTGTCGTCCCACTGGTCGTCACATATGGAGCCCCACTGGCCTGCGTGGAAGACCTCCACTCTGCCCTCGGACCCCGACCGGCCCCCCACCAGGCGGACAGGAAGCGCCACTGCTGCTGAAAAGCAGAGTATCACACACAAACATAATGTATAAATATTCAGACGGACTCCAGTCCTACATTTGTTGAATTTAGAGGGTTCGCGTGGTTATTATCAGCTCCTGCTGGACTCAGGGCCACCTTGCTGTTGGACGCAGGTCACGGCTGCAACCAGAGAGCACTCCCCTCCGTTCCAGGTAGTCTTGGGACACTGGAGCAAGTCTGGCTCCTCTCCCTGGCAGTGGACTGCTCTCCAGTGGAGCTTGGCCAAGCCGGGACGAGAAAGGGCAACTGCTCGTGCACGACCCGAGATCCTGGAAGGAGATTAAAAGGCCAAGCAGTTACTGTATGGTACTTATAAAAATATGTTTCCCCCCACAACTGCAGGCCAACTTATAGTTAATAAGAGGCTATTATATTTTGAATTTTTTTTTTCATATTCCTCCTAGTCTAGACGTCTTTTCGCTCGCTCTCTCTCTCTCTCCACAAACGCTGTCTGGCTCCTCTCTATCGCAATGTATTTCCTAGCCAGATAAAACATTGTTTTTTCAGCACATTCTGCCCCGTGACCAAACGGTTGTACTTCCAGTGGAGGTATTTCTGTGGAGTCCACTTCATCTGGTTCCTTCTGACCCAACAGAATGTGCTGTTTGCTGGCAGAAGACTGTGGCCTCTGACTCTGTGTACCTGAACACTCACCCAAACCACCTCACGCAGCACATGATTACAAACTGACTCAATGCATGGTGAGTTGTGGCCGATGAAGCTACTGTAACAGAGAGACACTGGCCTCGAAGCACCATCAGCTTTTTCTATTGCATCTAATAGAAGCCCTGCAACCAGGTTTAGGACTAAATGGCCTCCTGTATGAATTCACGATGCATGTTCACTGGTGCCAGCACAGGGTTTCAAACAAGGTAAATAACTCAGCTCGTGAGACGTTTAAGTACCTCTGGGAAGTGGGGGGTTGGAATGCGAGGGTCGCACACGAAACGCGCAAAGACTGAAAAGCAGAGAGCGAGGAGTTGTGAAACCACCACAGCCCCGCCATCTGTCAGACCTCCGTTGGCAGCCTCACGTTCTGAATTTATAGCAGATGGTGACTGTGCTTGCACCTGTGTCCGAACGCGCATGCGAGGGGCGCGGGCAGAGCGGCGTGCGGCACACATCGCGTGTCTGGGCGCATGTGTTGGCGTGCAGGCTCACTGACCCCTTGCCCAGCTGTCTGCACACCACTGCAGCGTCCTCGTCCCCCCAGTCGTCGCCGCACACGGACCCCCACGCTCCCCCCAGATAGACCTCCACCCTGCCGTCCAGCTTGGAGCGGCCCCCCTGCAGATGCACGGAACCTGGGATGGGTGGAGAACAGCAGACGTGAAATGAACTCGGAGCGCATTTCTTCTCCGCACGACAACATAGCTCACTGTCATTTACTGTATTTAAAAGTGTTCCTCAATCAGCAGACGGGAAGTGTTTCTGAAAAATGCCCTAAGTGAGCATTAATTAATTCTTGAGACGGAACTTGTGGTTAAAGTCACGTTGTGGGTGCGTGTGTGTGCTGTTTATTGTGTAAGGTGTTCGGTAGCAGAGAGGCTCATGGCACAGGTAGCAGGAACAAAAGGCATCATATTGTTCAACGAGCTTTAACAACCGGATCAATACGCCATTAAGTGCATCATTGACTCGCACATCATTTATTCAAGCTGTGCTGTCGCTGTTCTAGAATAAAAAATACCACAGGCTGCTGCTGTGTGCCAGGTGGAAATCACACGTTATTTCCCTTTCATCACTCGCTCTCCTTTATCTCTCTCTTTTTATCAGTCCACGGATGCAGAGCCCACTTAGGCTCCACTTTCCTGCTCAAGCCTGTGTTGTTGATGGCCAGTGACAACTAGAGGAGTTGTGTTTAGTCTGGTTCGTCTTCTCCCCCAGACAGTGAGATGAATAACTAAAACATGTCAAGCCTTCGCTGTGAAGATGTGTTTAGACCTGTCATCTACACCAGTCTCACCTGAGCTACTGAGGGTGTGTCCTTAGTTACTTAAAAAAACAATTTAGAGCATATATATTACATTTCCTACTATAATGATAAACTAAATACACAGTTTGACATATATAAGACATATAACAGACTAATGACCTTGGAGTTGTGAGCTTTTCATACACTACTGAGTTAAAAGTCCTAATAAAAGACGCCCTGCTGGCGTCTGTGGCCCTGCGTGTTTACCTTGTTTACAGTCGCAGTAGCCCCAGTCCACTCTGCCTCTGTGGTTCCGGAAAAAGCACCAGGGTCGGATCCTGCCGTCCGGGTTGCGGCAGTGGTTGTGATCGCCTATGCCTTTGCCCGGGTAGCGCTCCCTGAAGCCGGCCACCTCGGTCCAGTTCATGCACCGCGCGCCGGACTCGGTGACGTCTATCGCTCCCCGGTAGAAGCCGTCTCTGCCGCGGCTGTGGACGCAGTCGGTGAACGGCAGGAGGAACGAGGGGACGCTGCTGGAGTGAGAGCCGTCGCTAATCGCGGCGAAAAGCGCGGCGGTCACAGCGAGAATTCCCAGATCCATGGTCGGGAGCGTGGTCGCGGGCAGCTGATTACATCGGGGTATTAGCAGCTCCTGTCAGCGGCTGAGGAGATGGTTTCCAGCCTCAATGCCCACATTGAGCAGGGAGAAAGGAAAAAGCGTCGAGGATCAATCAATCTCATTTGCGTGGGTTAATGGGCAGACGCCCCCCACTGAAAACACAGTACCGCAGATTATTCCAACTTGGGCGTGATTATATACTATATAATAATTTAATGAGGATGTGAGGTATTTTATGATTCATTCAATTAAAATTAGTGCCTTATTGTGGTTAATAAAGCTTGGAGCTAATGTACTGTACAGAGTGGACGCCAATGCGCTAATTCTGTATTCTACACAGCAGCTTGATAATCACAGAACAATAATCAAAAGAAGAGAGAGAGAGAGAGAGAGAGAGAGCGAAAGAGAGTAAAGAAAAGCGGAGACGTATTAAACCAGTGTGATTTCACAAAAATGTGTTTTGTAACCTACGAAAAACTACACTATTTTCAATCTACATTAATATAAATTGTTTATATCTTTTCGTATGTTCTGTCATTGAGGGTTATTTTTATTGTGTGTATGTGTGTGTGTGAGAGAGAGAGAAATAGCGAGAAAGGGGGAGACAGAGAGCGACGTGTTTGAGGACCGAGACCCTCTAGCGTCTACAATACAAAATTTCTGCCAATGGTGGAGACGTCAAACAAACGCGTCCCTTGTGATGACATCATCAGGCAGCGACCATTCAGATTTCAAAGTTTATAATACCGGCGTATTCCGGTAAAATGAGTTGGAGCGCGTCAAAGCCTCTTGCGTGATCAGTGACCTGCACATCTGTGCCAAATATAAACAAGCTCTTATCTATGAATACATATATTTTTTTTATAATAACAGCCAGTGATCAGCCACAATATTACGGTGTTTATTTGAACCACTAACTCCATCTTAAGACCACCCGACCGTCCCGGTGTCCACAACGAGCGCACGCATTGTGAATTTTAGCGGCTACTGCACGGTAGCCGGTTGTTAGCTAACGTTTTAGATTTTAAGCAGACATAGTTACAGCCAAGGTTACTCAGCAATCAGTCAGAAAATATTATAGGAAAAGAAATGAACAGCAGACTGCAAGAAATACGTGAGCGACAAAAACTTAGACGGCAGCTGTTAGCTCAACAGGCAAGTAAACTACTGTTAATCAATGAGACTCCTGTTGTTGTTGGTGGTGGTAGCAAGTGGCTAATAACTAGCTTAATTTTGATAACAGTGTAAAAAATGCACGCACAAATCACTTCTTTTTACTCTGAGTAACGTAAGACATTAGCTCTTGGAAACATTATCCTCGTGTGACTCGAGGTGACTGAAACCAATTAAAAGTGATTGAATGAATTCAAATGTTAAAACTGCTTAAGCCTAAGACTTCACAGCCTAAAACGTGTCAATTAGGATGCACATGGAAAATGAATGTGCGACACAAGATGAATAACGTGAAGATAAATAATACGTCAGCATAATGACTGGACTTTGATAATATGTAACTGTACAGCTGGGAGCTGAAAGCGCAGACAGCATTGGAGTGGTCCTAAACAGCAGAGATGAACTTAAAGAGATCGAGGAAACGAGAGAAACGTGCAGGTAAGGGACCATTTATGTTATTCAAGATTTTACATTTCTTAGCTACAACCGTCCCGTTGCACTTGCACCGATCACAATGAAATGCTTCGAGAGGCTTGTCATGAGGCACATCAAGACCCTGCTACCTGCCACATTAGACCCACTGTATTGTCCTAATCGTCCAGTGGATGACGCCATCACCTCCACCCTGCACCTGGCACATACTCATTTAGACAACAGAGAAACATACGTCAGAATGCTGTTCATAGACTTCAGTTCAGCATTCAACACAATTATCCCACAGCAGCACATCATGAAGCTGAGCCTGCTGTGCCTGAACACCTCACCCTGTAATTGGATCCTAGACTTCCTGACAGGGAGACCACAGTCAGTCCGGATTGGCAACAACCTATTCGGCACTGCTACACTGAACTGTGGGATTGATCAACAAAACTGCAAGAGCATACAGAGATGAAGCGAAACATCTGACACAGTGGTGTAACAAGAATTGCCTGTCTGTCGATGCTGACAAAACCAAGGAAATTGTTGTCGACTTTAGGAGAGCACAAATGATCCACGCGCCATTGAACGTTAATGGTTCCTAGCTGCATCACTGCCTGGTTTGGGAGCTGCACTGTTTCAGACCACAAAGTCCTACAGCACATTGTAAGAACAGATGAAAAGATTACTGGAGCCCCCCTTCCCTCCATCAAGGTCATCTGTGCCACACGCTACATCCACAAAGCTTCCAGCATTGTCGATGATTACACACACCCCTCACTAACACTGTTTAAGCCTTTGCCTTCTGGGAGAAGATTGAGAAGCATCAGGACACATACATCCTGACTGTGCAACAGCTTCTTCCCTCAGGACATCAGACTCCTCAACAGCCAGAAACTGAACTGAACTGAACCATCACAAACACACACTATTTCTGGACTGGACTATTTCTTTGGCATCGTCTGTCACAGACATGTTGCAGTTCACATCTGTATAAACCAATGCACAACCAGATTATTCTTGCACACTCACCTTAATAAGACCGTATACACAACACTCAATATTACTTAATACTCGTCTTGCACTGTACACTATTTAGTCAGTGCTGTTAAGTGCACTTTATGTAGGTTCCTCTTTTGTTTAGCTTTTATTTAAAAATTCCCTAGCTCTACATATTTAGAACTTTTATTATTCAATATTTTAAAAAAATGTGTTGTCTTGTGTTTTATGTCTGTCATTGTTGTAGCACTATGATCATAGAGTAGGGGTTGGCAACCTTTAATACCCAGGTGACCCCTGTTGACAATGAGTGATGAAAACTAAAATTTTATTTTGTAATTTTATTTTAATATTTCAAGATCACAAACATATTCAAATTTAGAACTAAAATTACAAAAAATAACAAACACAAATAAAATAGCCACCGAATCCTGTCCTAGAGGAACCTTCCTTGTTCCGTTTCTACATGACTGTTTTAGGTTGAAACGCCTGAGCCTATGCTTTAGTAAGAACAAAATTCAAAACATGTAAATGTGCTTTGTTTGTTTGTTTGACAGAGCTTCATTTGACAGTTTAGTTGCACCATCCAAACGGAAGTCACAGACAGATGGAGAGGACACAGAGGAAGACATACAAGAGCAAAAGGTGAGTGTTATCACATCCCTGTGTTATCAATGTGAAGTGTGCCAAAGATGTTCTGTTGTATGTAATGATCATATTTAAACTATTTTACCACTGCTGATGCTGCACTAAAATTTTACTTTACTCTAAAAGGTGTATTTAGGCCTTTTGGAAAATGCAACCAACGTAAGTTCAAGACTCTCTAGAGTTTATAGATTGACTGGCCTTTGTTTGTGCTTATTGGTAAATTGTCTTTTTACATTACTTGTGTTTCTTCTCATAATATAATCTTTATACCCATCCGTCTTTTGCACATGATCAATATTTAATTACATAAAGCACATTAGAAAGGCAAGAAACCTCACAAATGAATTATTCTTAACCAGACACATGAATCTAATAAAAGATAAGAGAAGTCAATGTGGCTATGTCAGACAATCTAAAATATCAAACAAAGTATGATTTACACTGTTTTGCCACAAACAGTTTCAGTACAGATGTAATACGTTGAAAATCGTAAAACACTGCTGTAAGAGGTGTGTTTGCAGTGCTAATAGTAGTGTATGTTACATCATGTCAATAATGAGTTTATGTAAACGCCCAAGCATAACATTTACTGTAATTGTAAGAAAGTAGAACTATGCATTGTTCTTAATTTTTTGTTTCAAAGAATGCCTGTATTAATTTAATGCCTATTTAATTTGAGGATACAATTCTTTTTGCAGTCTTCTACAAACATTGTTTATGTGCAATTGTTAAACTCCCTTTTGGCAAAAATACTGTTTTGACTGTGCTTTTTGTGTGTTGTCTCATATGCGTTAGGATGAGGTGGAAGTGCAGCAGCCTGAAGAAAGCAACCCATATGAGGAAGTGTACAAGGACTCAAGTACTTTCCTTAAGGTTGGTTAGCATTGCTTGGTACTGGTGGTGCGTATTGATGATGCACTTACTGTGAGAGCTTTGACGTTTTTTGGTCTGTGTTATGTCATCTTAACATGTTGTCTGTGGTTGTTATATAATTACACATACTACAGTGAGACAGTACGCATGTTTGCCATTTACGTACAGAACTTCTTTGGGATTAGTGCCCTTCAAAATGTTTTCATGGTTTTGTTACCATAGTTGTTGTGACTCATGGCCTGTGGCTTTGTGATGAACACATCTAACTCACTTTTCCTCTTCTACTTCATAAATGGCACAATAAAGCCACCGTGTTCTAGTCCATAGCTTTACTTCATATAGATATGAACAGTGTTAACGGTAACACTCAGATATTGTTTAATAGCAAATACACATTAAGCTAAACAATAAACTCAGACACAGCATCACACATGGAGGGAAACAGCAGAGGGCGCCATGGACGCTCCCTCAGCCTCCTCCTAAATTTGTCCCTTCAAAGCGCAAGAAGTCAGTATGAAGGAAAAGAAGAATTGTATTCTAGTTTTTATTTACTATAAAATAGTATGTGTATATAATAATTCAAGTGGAAAACTATTCTAAGATGCCCTGGGCCTTTTGTGTGCTGTTTCAAAATGAGTAAATCACCACAATTATGTCTCCTACAGTTACATATCCATCCTGGGTGACTAAGACATGTCATTACTTTGGAATGTGTAGACTTGTTTTTGTGTTTTGATGCTTGCATTACTCTCAGTTCATGCATTGTATTGACTGTAAGCCGTAAGTGTTCAGCAGTTCGAGGCGACATTTGCAAAAATAGCCACCTGATGAATTTCACACGCAAATAGAGCTTATCTTCTTGGCGGACTACATTCAGAGCATTTTTTTAGAACATTTTTTTTTGCTCATAAAACAGCGCTTTATGATCTTCTTTTGTATTCAGACAAGGTGATTGATGCTGTGGATGGTTTTGTCCAACATATAAGTGCAGATTTGCCTTTGTTAAAATGAGTTGTATTGTAATATGTTCTTCTACCACGTTTAAGAGAGTTCTTCTTCAACCTGGAAATTATACTGCATACATTCTGTCAAGTAAAGTTAATAAAGTATTTACATAGTTTTATGATTACTCCTGTGATCACGGAGAGCATTGATTCCAGTTTTCTAACAAAAGATTAAAACCAGTTAATGCATAATGGACAGAAGCCAGATAGCCATTATCTGTCCATGCAAACAAGTCATGCGGTACAAAAGTCAACAGCTGATTAAAGGTTTTGATTCTCTTCAGTTTATTTATAAGGTGTCAAATCATAACAAATAACATTTCATTACTTTGTAGATATTACACAATTGCATATTCTGTTGGTGTGAGTGGAAAGTAGAGAGAGAAAACACAAGCAGCAGACAAAAGCCCTGGGCATGTTGCAGGACCAGTAAATCACATGTATTACTGCTGTTGTTGAACTCAAAAGCCCACAAAGATTTTTGATGAGTAATGAAAGGTGTTTTACACATTAAAAATGTATAATTAATTTACTTATTCATTCACTCCTCAGGGCACCCAGAGTTTAAACCCTCACAATGACTATTGCCAGCACTTCGTGGACACAGGGCACAGGCCACAAAACTTCATTAGAGATGTTGGTGAGTGCGGGCTGGTTTCATGGTGTGTGTGGTAAGTTTTGTGCATGTGCATGCCTTCTTTTGTGTCTAATCCACGTCTCCTCCAATGTGCAGGCTTAGCCGACAGATTTGAGGAATACCCCAAACTTCGAGAGCTGATCAGACTAAAGGATGAACTCATCTCCACCACCAACACCCCTCCCATGTATGTTCAATTATAATGAACATGATACAGTGACTGCTTACCTGACTACACTATGATGAATAACATTCCTGAAGAAAATACTGTTGTTGAAGTTTGCATGAACATCTTTAAAAGAGGTGGCTGTTTTTACAATGTCTGTGTGTTCAGGTACCTCCAGGCTGACCCAGAGCACTTTGATCTGCAGGATCTGAAGTGCAAGTTTGATGTCATTCTGCTTGAGCCACCATTGGAGGAGTACTACAGAGAGTCTGGCATTAGCCACACTGAGCGTTTCTGGACTTGGGATGATGTATGTATCAATATTTGACTGGTTTGCTTTAGCAGCATTATATTTTTATTTAAACTAAACTAATCTAAAATATTAGCTGTGAAAATGACAGTCCCAAAAGTGTCTAAAGGTGCTTTTGAGTGGTAAGTGTACTTGCTTCAAGTTCTTGAAGAGGTTTTATAACTTTACTCAACATATGGAACATGAGTTTTTCAGGACAAAGCTCAGCCAGACATTTGTATCCTCATGAGACGAGTCTGTTTTGAAACCACCATGACTTGGATGAGCAGAGAAAAGCAACAACAAGAGTTTCATTCAAAACGAAGTTGGTGACTAACAAGGTCACCCTTGTTAATTAGAATGTTACTGCACTGCTCTCACATGACAGGATAGCGTAACCGGGTGGGAAGGTCTTTGTTTCATGTTCACTGACTCTTCTTTTCTGTTGTAGATCATGAAACTGGAAATTGAAGAGATATCAGCTCTGCGCTCCTTTGTCTTCCTCTGGTGTGGCTCCGGTGAAGGCCTGGATTTGGGCAGAATGGTAGCACAATTCTTTTTACTGTTAAAACCCACATTATAGTAAAGGTTCTAGTAAACCCTTCTATATATCTACCTGTTCTCCTTACTTAAGGGTTACAGTGGTGCTAGAGGTCTCCAGGCTATCGAGGACCTGGGGCAAAGCTAGCAACTAATGATTTGGATTCACCTCAGTTTATTAATACAGCCCCAAACCACAACAAAGTCATCTTGGGGTCACTTCACATAAAGTTTAAGACTTTACATAATATAACAATACTGCAATGTAAAATGATCTAGGAAACAGCCTTAGTTCCTGAAACAAAAATGTCCTAAAGGAAGTGTGAACAAACTAGATTAGATCTATGGTAGCTGTTTCTAGTCTCCACTAGCTGCTGTTAGAAGTTGTGTACCACCTGTACATGGACAGGTTGCATGACCACAAAAAAACAGTAGAGTGAGAGCAGCAGTAGAAAGGGGAGAGATTTGTCTTAATTCATCTGAAATGTTCGTCGAAGCCTTGCAATGTTTACACTGGCTCAAATACTGATAATGTCACTTTCAAACAGCCATCAGTATAAACAGATTGGACATGTCATTATACCAGACGGACATTCACACATTGACCTAACTGCATGTCTTTGGACCGTGGGAATGGAGGGAGAGGAGTCGCCAGAGTAAACTGTGCACCTATGCAGCTGTACATAGAGGGTCCAGTTGGAAATGAAGCCTTTCTGGCTGTAAGATGAGTGACTCCTTCTAGTATGGGTGTCTCTAAAACTTGCATTTTTGTCTTTACTACCCCTTTTAGCAGCTGTTATTTGAAGGTGCAAGTTTTGGCCCCTGTCCAGGACGATGTCAGGAGAAACAGCATTGTTTTCGTAGTTAAATAGTTTGGTAGGGTGCTGTGACGTATTTGCTGTCTATGCTTATCGTTCTCTGTCTTTGTGTTCAAAATCAGATTGCAGCACAGCCTTTTCCTGGTGCATTTAGTGAGATTGTTTTTGACAGTGGGTTTTTCCAGCTGTCTAGTCAACCCAAGACTCAAAATGACAAGAATCTTTGAACCAGTTAACTATGATGCCATTTACCAGTTTTAACTCTTTTTTTTTCTGTCTGTTTAAGTTTAAAGAGTCAGTCTGGCTACTGGAGGAACTGCCTAATATTTTGACTAATATAGGGGCTTTAAGGAAATGAATCATTACATTTAAATTACACTAAAAGTGTTAATGTAGAAACCAAAAACCACTGTTCTGTCAGTTCTGGAATGCTGCAGTTCCCTAGGTCGACTCATATCTAACTTTGCCTTTCCTAGCACTGCTAAACTAGACAATATACGTAATCACTCAGCAGAGTACATTTTTACTTTTTATATAGTGATTAGTAAATGTCCTGTTCCCCCTCGTTGAGCTTTAGGTTAATTTTCTGTTATTAATTAACCATACACATTTTTTCGGATTGTGGGAAAACCTTGTGTAAATGCCATTTGTCAAAAAAACCACAGTAGATGTGTGATAGCGAAATGTAAAATGCTGTTTTACTAGTTTGGTTTCACAAATATCTTTGGCATCTGAAAAGCACTGAGTTACTCACTGTTTTGGTCTGATAATTCAGGAACTTGTGGGTTGTGAGTAAAATAAGAACTTACTTTACTTTATGCTGCTTTTTCCTGCTCTACTTTCTATTTGCTATAAAATGTACACAGTTAAAGGGTACAGGAAGCCCCACTAGGAATGTACTTTGTTAGTGCCATTCATGCTTATCACCTGACCTGAGGTGAATTTTTTTTGTCCTACAACTCATACTTTTGTGTTGCGTCTGTTTCAGTGTTTGAGAAAATGGGGTTTTAGACGATGTGAGGATATTTGTTGGATCAAGACCAACAAGAATAACCCTGGGAAAACCAAGGCACTGGACCCAAAAGCAGTGTTCCAGAGGACCAAGGTACAGAATACACACAAATGCTAAAATGTGATTTGGTACTATATAAATAAACTGACACTGGATTAAAATATATATTTTAATTTGAATAAGGCACTTGAGTTACACTCGGTTTAATATTTTTAGTTGTAAACTGTACACCTGTAAATGTTATATGCCCCTCCAGGAGCACTGCCTGATGGGAATCAAGGGAACGGTGCGTAGGAGTACTGATGGTGACTTTATTCACGCCAACGTAGACATCGACTTGATCATCACAGAGGAACCCGAGATGGGAAATGTAGAGAAACCCGTCGAAATCTTCCACATCATCGAGCATTTCTGTTTGGGTCGCAGGAGGCTGCACCTGTTTGGTCGAGACTCAACCATCAGGCCAGGTGAGCTCCACCATTTCAGTTTCATTATTAAATCCCATTTGAGGTATGTGTCGGTTTTTTTCATGTTTTCTTCTTTTCCCTAGGCTGGTTGACAGTGGGCCCTACTTTGACTAACAGTAATTTTAACCCAGAGACATACGCCTCACATTTTGCCTTGCCCAACTCTCACCTGTCGGGCTGCACTGAAGAAATAGAAAGGCTACGCCCCAAATCTCCCCCTGCTAAGCTGAAGTCAGACCGCGGCGGCGGAGCCCCCAGGGGCGGCCGCGGCGGGCCGAACGCCGGGAGGGGAGGGGACAGAGGCCGCGAAAGGAACCGGCCAAACTTCCGAGGAGACAGAGGAGGGTTTAGGGGAAGGGGGGGTCTGCATAGGGGCTTTCCACCTCGCTAGAGGAAGAGGTCATGCAGTCTGACTGATTCCAACTACATCATCGAACACGTCCGCAATGCGGTTGTTGCGGAACTTTGTGTGACTGGGATCTTTCTTACTTTACCTCATTTGTTTTTTCAAAATGTACTTCACATTGACTTGGTGAATAAACTTTGTTTTCTCTATCTGAGGTACTGTATTGACTGTATTGATTGATATTTATCTTGTATAGTGGCCTTTCCATTTAAGGCTTGTGTTTTTAGGATTCTATTTAGGATCATTGTTGGGCTGGCACTAAAACAAGATTATTTCATCTTGTCAAGTCAGTCTTTGCCATCGGAACAATTTGCGTTCAACTTTCTGTGTGCATTCAGGAACAATGCGGATGCAGGTACCAAAATGTGAAAACCTTTGTTGTTTACAGGAAGTGCCAAGAAGGTAATATGAAAACAGCAGAGCAATAACTCCAATATCATTTCACAGCCAACAAAGACTTGGTATGATTAGTCTTGGAAAGAAGTGCAGATTTCTGAAATGTTTTCTATTCTTTATAAATTAGATGATTTATCTGATCTACAGATCAACTTTATAGTTACACTGACGAAGCTTAAGCCAAGTCCCACGAAAACTTAAGTAAATTGTAGTTTTTTCTGTTTTTATGGATTAAAATAGAGTGATGCAGGAGGCAGAATTAGAGCTTCTCTACCACTGATTTGGCCCTTTCACTGTTTGTAATTAGTAAAAAAGGTTCAGGCACGTTTGGCATTGGAAACACACGTCATACTAGACAAGGGAAAGGTAAACCACAATTCAATCTCTTCCTCCTGTCTATTAGAGTCTGGGTTTTACCAGAATAGTGTGACATGTGTGGCACCTGTGTACCTCTATCCACTCCACAGTGACAGTGACTGGGCTTAAGCCTTGTTCTAGACTCTGGGTGTAAGCCAAGATACAGAAAAGGCCCATAGCTTTCTGTTGTGTTAATACAAAAGTTCGTCCTGCCGGAGGATAGGGAACTGTGCACGTAGCAGTGCGGCTCAGAAGCCCTGCATCCAGGAAACCTGCCCAACGTCAAACTCGTCCCTGCAGAATGTTGGCAAACCTGTCAGTGTTCAAGTGGCTTAAGTTACTTTGCTTTAAAAAATGTACAGGTATAACTGGAGGGCTAAACAACTGGGTAAATTTGTATTATTATATTACTTCTTCAGAAGCTCATCTGACATATTGCATTTCTTATTTAAATAACTACAATATTAGAGGTGTTTTTCTTTCTAAATATACTTTACCTTTTGTAACCTTTATCATTCCTGAACTAAGAGACTAATCCAACTTGTTGCTTTTACGTCAGACATAAACCCATGTACGTGCAGTTACCAGATGAGTGCGTAGGTATCGGTTTTGGGATTGAAGCCTCTTTACGACTAACATTACAACAGATCAACCTTAACCTTATCACTGTTGGCTGAATAAATCACATTTACTGTAAAGGTCTTTCAAATAATACCAAATAAACCATTGGCAAAACACATCTTTCAGCTTGTCAACTATAATGTGAGTAACCCTATACACACATTGCGACTATTGTGTATTGGCCAAACCCCCCAGGTTCCCCCTTCCACCCCCCACAGCCCCCTCACCCCGCCCTCCTCTATCTCTGGTTTAGCAATGTTGTCAGGCTTGTTCACTGTCAATGTGATTTAGGTACAACCCCCCAGGAAACTGGAGTCAGTCCAACCCCCTTTCTCCTCACTTCATGACGCATGCGAGTCAGTATCATGTGTGCCAGTACCACCTGACTTATGATGTCCATGCACAAGATATGCAGAAAATTAGGCAACTATGTGAGAGCAAGTATAATGTATAACAACACTCAACAAACTTACTCTAGACTTTTTTGACTTCCCCTCACTTTGGTGGAAAACATTATCTACACTTGAAGGTATAGTGCACATACATTTTATACTACAGTACAGTAATGACCCTTTCTTTCAAAGGTCCACACATTTAAAGCTGCCGGTTGGTCCTGCCTGTGAACCCAGCTAAACTGATGCTCTTCCACACAGGTCTTTGTCTAAAACACCTTCTCCCCATCATCTGGCCAACAGGGTGACTTAGAAAGCAAAATGTAAAAGACACGACATTGACTTCTACACAGACAAAGGCAAAGTTGCAGTCTGTCATGGTGCATGAGCAGGTTTCTGACACTCCTTGGTTCAAGATTTGAAAGTTGAGTGGATCTTGAGAAAGAAAAAAGAAAAGAGTAACCAGTAATGCAGCTTCAGTTTGGGAGTTGCCTACGTTAATCCAGGCCTTGTTTGGCGAGACAATAGACCAGTGTCACAGACAAGGTTTAATGTAAACAAGCAGCAGACCTTTATGTGTGTTATTTCAAATAGGACATTTAATTTGTCTAGTTTAAATTTACTGGAATCTAAAGTAACCTAATAACCTCCCTTTACATTAATATACCTGAGTTCATCAGTCTCTAAAAGCCTTGGCTGGAGGTGAAACCACTGTTTGCCAGTGGGACGTCGGCGGACCTTTAACCTGCATCCTTGAAGCATCCTCTAACAAGATTTTATCCAAAAGGCCCAAATTACAATGAATGAGGAATCTGAATTCACCTTGCTTTAGTACAGTTTGACATTTTAGATACTGCCCAAACAAATAATTTTCTTTTTTAAATCTTTGGGCTGCACTATGTTAAGTAAAGCTCCTTAAAGTTTTGAATTGGTGTATCACTTAACATACTGTCTTTCCATTAAATCAAATAGACTATTGATTAAAGTCAGCTGGCAGAGATCTATGGAAGGATTAGGTGTTGAAGACTCAACAGAGCAGCTTCCTGCCTGAAAGTAGATCCCCAACTGAACTGGACTCCACAAGGGCCCACTGTGTCTGATGTCTTTACCTGGTTTAATTGCCTGAGACCAAACAACAAGGATAAACAAAACAAAAAATGGAAAAAAGGTTTTCTTTATTTTTAACTTTAAAAGATTTAACTTTAAAAAGATTTAAAAAGCAAAACTCGGCTTAAACAACATTCAAAACTAAATCCATTGCTGCATTTACAACTAGTAAGAGATATAAGAATCTAAGAAGAGGCAGGGGCTGGACCACATAGACAAGCAGATGATTGAAAACACGTTAGATTTAACTCTACAATGTGTCATAAATGACAGTGTCAATTAAAATATGTATCTACAAAACCTACAATAAATACAGCTCCTGTAATTAAGCTCTACCTGATCCTTCTGGAGATTCACTTGGTCTCTTCCACTTCCTGTGTCTATATCAGGCCTTTCAGAAGGTTCACCATGTTTGGACCAGGAAGAGGATTCAGGGCCTCAGAGCTCAACAGGTAAAATCGAAGGCTGTGAATGACAAAGCTTTAAATGAATCAATCAAACTACACCAACGTCAAACTAACAGTCAGAATGTTTGTGTTTTGTGAAATAGATAAGTTTTTAACACATTCTGGATATAATTAAAATAAAAAATAAAAGAAGACATGATTTAGCGTTCACTCGCTTTGGTTCATTTCTCATTTCTTCACAGTCTTGTATGCTTTCATTTCACTTCTCAAGCATCAGTATCGCTCTTCATCTTAACTCCCTGCCCAAGCCTCCCCTGCTGCTTTTTTAATTATGCTTTGAAACAGCCCTGCCCTCTTCTTTTACAGGAAAACTGATTGCAGAACAAGTCCAGCAACTTGAGCCTGACATTTTAAAAAGCAAGAATTTCTTGTCCCTGGCAAAACCCTTGCCCACTTTCAAGAGAAGAGCAAGGTGGCTGGAGTCTGAGCCTGTATTTACTGAACAGCAGCTGCGAAAAACATACTGCAGCACGTCTGGAGTTGGGGTTCCACTGTGGTAAGAAAAGACTTCACTGTACTCTGTACATGTAAGATATCAACATTAAGGCACAATCATTTATATTTTTGTTTTTAATTATGTATGACTTTAATTTATGTTGGAATTATCTATTTGGGCTCAGTGGAGCAATAAAAAAAATGTTCTCCTAAATTCTCTTTTTTCTCATACAAAACCTGCCTCTAACTGTAATATTTTATATTACTATTATGATTTCTGCTGAGTACACTTTTATTCTGCTTTGGGCCAGTCTGTATTTTCTTAAACCACAAAATGGTTAATCAAACAAACAAGCATGTTTTGCAGTAAGATGCTGTGAAGGATTATACTGTAAAGTTGGGGCTACACTCCTGTAGCTGGATATTATAAAGATTTTAAATTCTATAGAAACTCAAAGTAATGCAATTCATATGTATATAGATGGAATAATTTATTATTTTATTTTATATTTTTTTTTGATAAATCCTAAATATTTTAGGGTTTAACTGGAGAAAGGTATTGTAGATTTATTCAGTATGTAACAGATAATCAAACATGCTTTAAAAAAATAAACACCATCATTAGCAGACAATTTAAAAATGTTAACGCCTTTCGTCTACTAACATTCCAAGGCAATGGCAGGATCATGACTATAATTATAATGTGACAGTTATCTTGACTGGTACCTTTGCCATCATATTTGTTCTGCCTATTAACGCTTGGCATCAGAAATCAGCTGCCATCAAACAGCAGATAATGGTAATACACAATCTGTCATTATAGGCTTTGCTCTACAAATTCTCCATAAATGAAAGAAACAGCTGCTCCAAACATAAACTGCTGAATTGATTCCACAGAGCAACTGTAACCTGTAAAATCGCTTGGATTTTCCATTTTCTAATGTTAATGACCAACCTATTCAAATGTTTATTTTAAAATTTTACCTTTGGACAATTTTTTTGAGATTCCTGACATTATATCTTTTGGGCACACCTACTTCTGGAATGTTGAATAAAGGCCAGAGTTGTGACGCTGCTATTGGCAGAAACAGAAAAGTAACTCAAACTTGTTTGTCCTGAATGTTGACATGCCCAATTCAGTAAGTTGTATCTTACACCACCTACAATATATTCACCTTTAAGCATTAGCATAAAGGTTACTATTACGGTTGAGTTAGACATGACTAACTGAACTGATTCTATTAAATTGAATGCTGTTTATTATATTCTGTAGCCTGATCATCAACAAATACATGTCAGTCATTGTGTGGCTCATGTAGTTCTGTTTCACAGGAACCAAAAACTGGAACGATGGAGCTCTACATATTCCTTCTACTAACAGGTATTTAAATCGTTTACGTTGTGAGGATATTTCAGCCAGTCAGTATGCTCATATCATAGTGTGTAACTATGAAAAGTATTTTCATACTTAAGACAATTTGACCAGGTGCTCCAGCATCCATGGACTGTTTGAGAGCTGATAAGCAGATGTTTCATGGTTAGAGTTTAGTTGTGGTAGTTGGTGTCGGGTGAGAAAATAAATATGCTAATAAGAGAGAAAGAATGTAAGTCACATGAGAGAAATAAAGAGTAATGTTAATTAGGTGAAACATTCTGACAAAACTTTAAAAATATTAGCCTGTACTGATTTGAAAGTCACTTATGATCTTGTGCCATTTTTCTCTGCAGGACTGGTTGGAACAGCATATACTGGCAATGGTAACATCCAGACTCCAATCATTCACAATCCAGAAACACTGTTTAAATTGATGTGCATTTTTACTAGACTATTGTAATACGAGATACAAAGTCCATTCACAGCAGCATCCATTTCAATAAATTGACTTTTGATCATGTAATACCATCGACCAATAACATTTTTCTCCTTTAAAGACGCAACCACAAACGGCATTGAATCCTCAACTGTGAGACAAAACTACAATGACACCTCACCAACCCAACAAGCAATCAGCACTGAACCCTCACCCACGACACCAAACAACAACAACATTGTCTCGTCAAACACACCACCAATCGACACTGGAACCTCACGTGTGACGTCAAACAACAACATTGTCTCGTCGAACACACCACCAATCGACACTGGAACCTCAAGTGTGACGTCAAACAACAACATTGTCTCGACGAACACACCACCAATCGACACTGGAACCTCACGTGTGACGTCAAACAACAACATTGTCTCGTCGAACACACCACCAATCGACACTGGAACCTCAAGTGTGACGTCAAACAACAACATTGTCTCGTCGAACACACCACCAATCGACACTGGAACCTCACGTGTGACGTCAAACAACAACATTGTCTCGTCGAACACACCACCAATCGACACTGGAACCTCACGTGTGACGTCAAACAACAACATTGTCTCGTCGAACACACCACCAATCGACACTGGAACCTCACGTGTGACGTCAAACAACAACATTGTCTCGTCGAACACACCACCAATCGACACTGGAACCTCACGTGTGACGTCAAACAACAACATTGTCTCGTCGAACACACCACCAATCGACACTGGAACCTCACGTGTGACGTCAAACAACAACATTGTCTCGTCGAACACACCACCAATCGACACTGGAACCTCACGTGTGACGTCAAACAACAACATTGTCTCGTCGAACACACCACCAATCGACACTGGAACCTCACGTGTGACGTCAAACAACAACATTGTCTCGTCGAACACACCACCAATCGACACTGGAACCTCACGTGTGACGTCAAACAACAACATTGTCTCGTCGAACACACCACCAATCGACACTGGAACCTCACGTGTGACGTCAAACAACAACATTGTCTCGTCGAACACACCACCAATCGACACTGGAACCTCACGTGTGACGTCAAACAACAACATTGTCTCGTCGAACACACCACCAATCGACACTGGAACCTCACGTGTGACGTCAAACAACAACATTGTCTCGTCGAACACACCACCAATCGACACTGGAACCTCACGTGTGACGTCAAACAACAACATTGTCTCGTCGAACACACCACCAATCGACACTGGAACCTCACGTGTGACGTCAAACAACAACATTGTCTCGTCGAACACACCAACAATCGACACTGGAACCTCACGTGTGACGTCAAACAACAACATTGTCTCGTCGAACACACCACCAATCGACACTGGAACCTCACGTGTGACGTCAAACAACAACATTGTCTCGTCGAACACACCACCAATCGACACTGGAACCTCACGTGTGACGTCAAACAACAATGGAACGTCAACACAGCCACCCATATCATCAACAGGTAATGAGAACTCTCCTAAAGTGCAAAGGTCAAGGTTAAGTAGCCTTTTGTTTATGAAGTTCTTTTTACTGTTTTATAAATAGGTACAACAACTGGAACATCAGCTACAGTTAATATAACTGCTGCAACCCCAATAACCACCGTTGCCACCACAACAACCACCGCTGCCACCACAACAACCACCGCTGCCACCACAACAACCACAACAGCTGCACCGCCGAAACCCGAAGTTCGGCTGAGTTTCAAAATAACAGAAACTTATACAAAAGAGCTTGATGACAAATCGTCACCTAAATTTCTGAGTCTAAAACAGGACACAGCCAAAGCGGTAAGCTTGATACACATTTGTGTATCATTACTTAAAAGTAACTTAAAGACAACTCACATCTGAGTGTATAAAGTGTAGAGTTGTATATTATCTACAGCTAGACATTTATTTATCGGCCTCTTGGACAGGCGATTTCACAAAGCAGATTTTGGTGGCTCCTTATTAAATGCTCCAACCCCATCTAGTGTTAAGGTTTCTAATTTGAATGCACATGTTTGGAACAAAGAACAAGGCAATGCGTAAACATTTAGAACTATACCTTCAACCAATGACAATAATCATTTAAATTTTTTCTTTTAAAATGAGGGATTAATAATAACTAATACAAAGCATCGTAAGGGACAGCACAGCCATAATACAGTATGTAAATAGGTGTCTTTCCTCATGTATTTGAATTCAAAATGCTTTAAATTGTTTTTACAGCTTGATGGGGTCTATAAAGTTAGATTTGGACCTTCCTTCAATCACACAGAAGTCAACGGCTTCAGGTATGAAATACTGTTTGCTGTAAACATTTAAAGTTATTACTTGGTAGTGCTTAGTACTTGCTTCTTGTTTGTGTTCGTCATTTTATAAAATTATTGTCTGCTGTATTATAAACAGTAGAAAAGTACACATTTTACATAAGCAGGTATTTCATACTTTAATTATATAATCCTATCACAGTTCATTTTGGTGTAGACAAACAAATAATCCAACAGGCAAATGAACTGACTGAACTAACTAAAACAAACTTTGTTACAGTCCAGGGTCCATTAACGTTGACGCTTCTCTGATATTCAACAACGTGTCCAATCTATCGAATGACACTTCTGCAGCTGCAGCTACGGCTTTAGTAGAGGCTGTTTCCAGCTCAAATTTTTCTTTGTCTATAAACTCATCATCAATTACTGCAGCTGGTAAGCTTATTATTAATGATCAATAAAAAGAAACCTGCGAAACAAAGTGTAATAAATTAGATTTGGAAAGAGATTTAACATCACTTCTTGTTACTTTCAGTTTTTACACCTACTTTACCTCCAGTCACGACAACAACAACAACAACAACAGGTATCATCAACATAAACAGTCCATGAAACATTAACTCTGCTCAGTTTGATGGTTTAAATACTGAATTAGGTGTAATTAACTTCACATTTTGTGTTTTGATGTCACAATGACCAGATTTCTATTATCACGTGATTTACATATGTTAGAGGAAATCTAAATAAATTTGCACCTTGCAGCAACGACCAACTCCACCGCCCAGCCGCCGCCACCTACCAACTCCACCACACAGCCGCCTCCACCCACCAACTCCACCACACAGCCGCCTCCACCCATCAACTCCACCACACAGCCATCGCCACCCACCAACTCAACCACCCAGCCGTCGCCACCCACCAACTCAACCACCCAGCCGCCTCCACCCACCAACTCCACCACACAGCCGCCTCCACCCACCAACTCCACCACACAGCCGCTTCCACCCACCAACTCCACCACACAGCCGCTTCCACCCACCAACTCCACCACACAGCCGCTTCCACCCACCAACTCCACCACACAGCCGCTTCCACCCACCAACTCAACCACACAGCCGCTATCCACCATACCAAGTAATAAATCTCTTTACCTTTTTTTTTTTTTTTACTTCAATAATATTGAGTTGTCGAATTATTGTATTTGTTTTTTAACCAAAAGAAGTTTTTATGCAGTTCTGACATATTTTAGTAATTATTCTATTATTTTCTTGTTGTTAACAGCACCAACAACTGTCACCACGGTTACTACACCCACTACCACCCCAGCAACTACAACAGCTCCGACCGTGGGGACAGTGTTTCGTTTGCTTTTTAGTCTACAGCAACAATTTTCATCAGCGCTTTCGACCCCAGGTTCACCACAGTTCACCGAACTAAAGGGTAACATAGAGACACAGGTACACTTTCTATGCTTTTATTTTTACCTAAATATAACACAATCAAATTTTTGATATTGTTTACAACTTCACCTAATACATTAAAACCACTTATGCTATCTTGAATGGTCTTTTATCTTTGGCTATAAGAATCTTTAAATCCGAATCAAGGTGCAACTAAGACACTAAGAATGTGTGTATAGTACATAATAGTACATGCTTTATTAATTTCTAATTCATTTGCAGCTTACTCCAGTCTATGCACTAAAGTATGGAAGACTCTTCGTTCGATTCATTGTCTTTGGCTTCAGGTATGAAATATTGTTATGACTATTTGAATGTAATGTGTGTTTGAATGTTATACTTTTGTGTATTTTTTATGAGGAAATAGATGAAAAAGTCTTATTGTTATGAGCAGATATAATAAGTTCTCTCACCCTTAATACAGTATATACTTTAATCCTTTTGTGGAGACAAGCAATAATTAACACACTATTAAAAAAGACACACCAGCAAAACTATGATCTAAACAAGATTTCTTTTACAGTCCAGGATCTGTTGTGGTAAACTCTACTGTGGAACTCAACGATACCACGACAAATGCCACTGATGTAGCTACAACTTTACAGGCTGCTGTTACCAGCGGGAATCTTACCCTCAATATCAGCGCATCATCTATAAATGCAACTTGTAAGATTTTTAATGATTTACAAAAGGTTGAAAAAGTATAAAGTGTAAAGTCAAACTCACAAAGTTTGAAAAGACAACAAAAATGTTACTATTTTATTTTCAGTTGTCCCACTCCACCAGCTACAACTACAACTACAACCCAGTGGTGATTACATCTGCATTCCCAGGTATGATCACAAAACAACCAGTCCGGGAAACAAACGTCATGCTCTTCAGAAGAATTGGCATATAACTGTTATTACAAATCAGTGAAAATTTATTTCACAGCCAATTCTATTATAATGTGACTTAAACATGTGATTGGAAATGTGATTTAATTAACTTAATTTATAACTTGCACAAACAGGCAACTCAACCGTACAGCCGCCAACAACAGCGGCCAACGTCACCTCGCCGCCGCCAACAACGGCCAACGTCAGCACGCCGGCGCCAACAACAGCGGCCAACGTCAGCACGCCGGCGCCAACAACAGCGGCCAACGTCAGCACGCCGGCGCCGACGACAGCGGCCAACGTCACCTCACCAAGTAAAAAAATTTTTGTATCTCTAATTAGCCTTTCCTTTCCTAATATTTTCACTTTGTACTGTTAAATTACTGTATTATATAGATTTTACAACCAAAAACCAAACTAACTCAAAGAAACAACAAATGGCTCCAGCTCTTTTTTTGCATTGAGGCTTTACTGCTTTGTTTATGAACTTTCAACATATTAATTTTTAATAACTGTTTTATTATATTCTTGTTACAACAGCACCAACAACTGTCACCACGGTTTTACTACACCCACTACCCCCCCAGCAACTACAACAGCTCCGACCGTGGGGACAGTGTTTCGTTTGTTTTTTAGTCTACAGCAACAATTTTCATCAGCGCTTTCAACCCAAGGTTCACCAGAGTTCACCCAACTAAAGAGTAACATAGAGTCACAGGTACACTTTCTATGCTTTTATTTACCTAAATATAACACAATCAAATTTTTGATATTGTTTACAACTTCACCTAAAACATTAAAACCACTTATGCTATCTTGAATGGTCTTTTATCTTTGGCTATAAGAATCTCACACCTGTTTTAAATCCGAATCAAGGTGCAACTAAGATACTAAAAATGTGTGTGTAGTACATAATAGTACATGCTTTATTAATTTCTAATTCATTTGCAGCTTACTCCAGTCTATGCACTAAAGTATGGAAGACTCTTCGTTCGATTCATTGTCTTTGGCTTCAGGTATGAAATATTGTTATGACTATTTGAATGTAATGTGTGTTTGAATGTTATACTTTTGTGTTTATTTTCTATTGAGGAAATAGATGAAAACAGTCTTATTGTTATGAGCAGATATAATAAGTTCTCTCACCCTTAATACAGTATATACTTTAATCTCTTTTGTGGAGACAAGCAATAATTAACACACTATTAAAAAAGACACCAGGCAAAACTATGATCTAAACAAGATTTCTTTTACAGTCCAGGATCTGTTGTGGTAAACTCTACTGTGGAACTCAACGATACCACGACAAATGCCACTGATGTAGCTACAACTTTACAGGCTGCTGTTACCAGCGGGAATCTTACCCTCAATATCAGCGCATCATCTATAAATGCAACTTGTAAGATTTTTAATGATTTACAAAAGGTTGAAAAAGTATAAAGTGTAAAGTCAAACTCACAAAGTTTGAAAAGACAACAAAAAATGTTACTATTTTATTTTCAGTTGTCCCAGCTCCACCAGCTACAACTACAACTACACCAGTGGTGATTACATCTGCATTCCCAGGTATGATCACAAAACAACCAGTCCGGGAAACAAACGTCATGCTCTTCAAAAGAATTGGCATATAACTGTTATTACAAATCAGTGAAAATTTATTTCACAGCCAATTCTATTATAATGTGACTTAAACATGTGATTGGAAATGTGATTTAATTAACTTAATTTATAACTTGCACAAACAGGCAACTCAACCGTACAGCCGCCAACAACAGCGGCCAACGTCACCTCGCCGCCGCCAACAACGGCCAACGTCACCTCGCTGCCGCCAACAACGGCCAACGTCACCTCGCTGCCGCCAACAGCGGCCAACGTCACCTCGCTGCCGCCAACAGCGGCCAACGTCAGCACGGCGGCGCCGACGACAGCGGCCAACGTCAGCACGCCGGCGCCGACGACAGCGGCCAACGTCACCTCACCAAGTAATAGAATTTTTGTATCTCTAATTAGCCTTTCCTTTCCTAATAATTTCACTTTGTACTGTTAAATTACTGTATTATATAGATTTTACAACCAAAAACCAAACTAACTCAAAGAAACAACAAATGGCTCCAGCTCTTTTTTTGCATTGAGGCTTTACTGCTTTGTTTATGAACTTTCAACATATTAATTTTTAATAACTATTTTATTATGTTCTTGTTACAACAGCACCAACAACTGTCACCACGTTACTACTACCCCCACTACCCCCACTACCCCCTACCACACCCCCCCCCAGCAACTACAACAGCTCCGACCGTGGGGACAGTGTTTCGTTTGTTTTTTAGTCTACAGCAACAATTTTCATCAGCGCTTTCAACCCAAGGTTCACCAGAGTTCACCCAACTAAAGAGTAACATAGAGTCACAGGTACACTTTCTATGCTTTTATTTCTACCTAAATATAACACAATCAAATTTTTGATATTGTTTACAACTTCACCTAAAACATTAAAACCACTTATGCTATCTTGAATGGTCTTTTATCTTTGGCTATAAGAATCTCACACCTGTTTTAAATCCGAATCAAGGTGCAACTAAGATACTAAGAATGTGTGTGTAGTACATAATAGTACATGCTTTATTAATTTCTAATTCTTTTGCAGCTTACTCCAGTCTATGCACGAAAGTATGGAAGACTCTTCGTTCGATTCTTTGTCTTTGCCTTCAGGTATGAAATATTGTTATGACTATTTGAATGTAATGTGTGTTTGAATGTTATACTTTTGTGTGTATTTTTTATTGAGGAAATGGACGAAAACAGTGTTTTTGTTATGAGCAGATATAAATAGTTCTCTCACCCTTAATACAGTATATACTTTAATCTCTTTTGTGGAGACAAGCAATAATTAACACACTATTAAAAAAGACACCAGACAAAACTATGATCTAAACAAGATTTCTTTTACAGTCCAGGATCTGTTGTGGTAAACTCTACTGTGGAACTCAACGATACCACGACAAATGCCACTGATGTAGCTACAACTTTACAGGCTGCTGTTACCAGCGGGAATCTTACCCTCAATATCAGCGCATCATCTATAAATGCAACTTGTAAGATTTTTAATGATTTACAAAAGGTTGAAAAAGTATAAAGTGTAAAGTCAAACTCACAAAGTTTGAAAAGACAACAAAAAATGTTACTATTTTATTTTCAGTTGTCCCAGCTCCACCAGCTACAACTACAACTACACCAGTGGTGATTACATCTGCATTCCCAGGTATGATCACAACACAACCAGTCCGGGAAACAAACGTCATGCTTTTCAAAAGAATTGGCATATAACTGTTATTACAAATCAGTGAAAATTTATTTCACAGTCAATTCTATTATAATGTGACTTAAACATGTGATTGGAAATGTGATTTAATTAACTTAATTTATAACTTGCACAAACAGGCAACTCAACCGTACAGCCGACAACAGCGGCCAACGTCACCTCGCTGCCGCCAACAACGGCCAACGTCACCTCGCTGCCGCCAACAACGGCCAACGTCAGCACGGCGGCGCCGACGACAGCGGCCAACGTCACCTCACCAAGTAAAAAAATTTTTGTATCTCTAATTTGCCTTTCCTTTCCTAATATTTTCAATTTGTAATGTTAAATTACTGTATTATATAGATTTTACAACCAAATACCAAACTAACTCAAAGAAACAACAAATGGCTCCAGGCCTTTTTTTTTTTTGCATTGAGGCTTTACTGTTTTGGTTATGCACTTTCAACATATTAATTTTTTAATAATTATTTTATTATATTCTTGTTACAACAGCACCAACAAATGTCACCACGGTTACTACCCCCACTACCCCCCCAGCAACTACAACAGCTCCGACCGTGGGGAGAGTGTTTCTTTTGTTTTTTAGTCTACAGCAACAATTTTCATCAGCGCTTTCGACCCAAGGTTCACCAGAGTTCACCCAACTAAAGAGTAACATAGAGTCACAGGTACACTTTCTATGCTTTTATTTCTACCTAAATATAACACAATCAAATTTTTGATATTGTTTACAACTTCACCTAAAACATTAAAACCACTTATGCTATCTTGAATGGTCTTTTATCTTTGGCTATAAGAATCTCACACCTGTTTTAAATCTGAATCAAGGTCCAACTAAGACACTAAGAATGTGTATGTAGTACATAATAGTACATGCTTTATTAATTTCTAAATCATTTGCAGCTTACTCCAGTCTATGCACGAAAGTATGGAAGACTCTTCGTTCGATTCTTTGTCTTTGCCTTCAGGTATGAAATATTGTTATGACTATTTGAATGTAATGTGTGTTTGAATGTTATACTTTTGTGTATATTTTTTATTGAGGAAATGGAGGAAATTAATTATTATTAAGAAAGACACCAGACAAAACTATGATCTAAACAAGATTTATTTTACAGTTCAGGATCTGTTGTGGTAAACTCTACTGTGGAACTCAACGATACCACGACAAATGCCACTGATGTGGCTGCAACTTTACAGGCTGCTGTTACCAGCGGGAATCTTACCCTCAATATCAGCGCGTCATCTATAAATGCAACTCGTAAGATTTTTTTATGAATTACAGAAGGTTTAAAATAAGAATGTGAAGTCAAACTTGAAAGATTTGAAAAAAACAACAAAAAATATTACTTTATATTATTTTCAGTTGTCTTAACTACAACTACAACTGCACCAGTGGTGACTACAACTGCATTGCCAGGTATGATCACAACACAAATAGTCCGGGAAACAAGCTCTATTCACTTTTAAATTACTGGCACATGAAAGACATTACGAATCAATCTTTATAACATAATAAATTTCTATTAACATGAGACAGTGATTCAATGAACTCAATTAGAAACTTTCATCAACAGGCACCTCCACTACACTGGCGAGTGCCACGACGCCCACCGCCACCACAACCACCACCGCACCGGCGAGTGCCACGACATCCACCACCACTGCTGCTTCAACTGTAGCTTCCACAACAACACCTGCTCCCACCACCACCACCCCCAATACAAATGCTCCTTCACCCAGTGAAGGATTCCTTTTCTTTAAATTTAGCCTCAACCAAATCTTCACCTCAGACCTGGCTGATAATACCTCAGCTGGTTATCAGGCCCTGGCTGGAAAAGTGGTCACAGAGGTAAGTTGTCTGCACAAGATAATTGTTTTAAACATTTTCCTACCTTTTTTAGCAGTATCAATTTATACTAGGGAAATTACTATCATTATTATTTTTTATTTCTGCCCAGTCTGTTTTCGTTAGACAGCCTTTAAGTGTCACATCCTAATTTTTGTCAAAATGATAAATTCAAACTAAAAATCTTTCACTATAAAAACTGCGCACAGAGCAGTTTACAGAATTCAATGAATTAACGTCCATACATTTTTCCCTAAATAATCCTGTTACAACCTCATTCTCGTTCTAATTATAATGGTTCAGGTTACTGTTCTAAAGGAATTCTTTATGCTCAATGCTCTTTATTGTTGTGGTTTTGCTGAAATGACAAAAATGTTCTCTTTCAGTTAAACAGAGTGGGACAACTGCTGTACCCATCTTTCCGTCGCTCCCGGGTTAATTACTTCCTGTAAGACAAAATTTCTGTGACATACTTTTGCCACATATTTTCTTGTTACTTTTTTTTTTTAATCATGTGGTTTTTCCTCTATCAATGCAGGAGTGGATCAGTAGTAGGCAACACAACTCTTGTCTTTGACAATCAGTCCTCAACTCCTGCTGCAAGCAACGCGTCTAATGCTTTTGCTCAACAACTTTTGAACAGCACCGTCTTGAACTTCATCCCAGGCAGCTTCTCTGCAAGTAAGTTACAGTATTGTAAAGCCTAATCCTAATCTGTCAGTTTGACATCCAGTTGTCTAATATGTTTAAGTAAATTTTGGGGTTCAATTGGAAGATAACTTTTTTTTTTCTTGTTTTAGATTCATCAAGCAGCCTTTGGTCCACTTTTGGTTCATTGTTGGCCCTCTGTCTAACACTATTCACTATGGGACAGCTGCTGACGGACTTCTAATCAGTGGCCAAGGAAACTGACTGACTAAATACACTGGTGAAAGCTACTGACCAAGTGTGGGAGGACATGCCCAGTAACCAAAATCAAGTTTGCACTATGAAATTTACCAGTTCAATACATTGTGGTAAATAGATGTGCCAAGAGTCCCACACTAAGACATTTACTCAGGGTTTTAAGATCTAAATTTCTCTTAGACACTTGCCTTTTAATAAGTACATATAATGGTAATGAAGAATATGTTATCTAAATGCCTAATATTTTGTTTTTCATTGGCATTAATATTTAAAAATATAAGGACATGATTATAAAAACATGATAAGTATTTATATATTTACACAGTTTGGCAGCATCCACTTTACATCCACAAACACAGTTGCTGTTTGGTAAAATGCATATAAAAAAACAATTACAGTTTGCTGCAATTAATCACGTTTCACAGAATCATCTGAGATCTAAACACGAGGCAGTTGATCTGCCTTTTATTGAGATGCTGACTGCTATTATCATACTGTCAAATAAGAGTACGATGATACAACAAATTGTTGATTTTAATATATTTGATGAAAGTCCTAAATGTATTGTATGTTGTTTGAAAAGGGAAATGAAACAAATGTCAATCAGAAAATTATTAAAATGTTTACCCATAAAATAGCTTTGTTGGGTTTTTACTACCTACATTTCCAAGGCTTTATTTGACTTTTTTTTTAATAAAGATTAATAGAGTAATAGGGTGGGGTATTCTGAATTACCTACAGCAATGTTCAGTCTGATGAAACACAATCTTTTCACTAAACATCACTGTGTTGCATTTTAGTGGGGCTCAATGCGACGATTGTAATTGACCTGTACTGATCATTTTGGGAGTATTTTGAAAATCAGCAACAAATATATGGAACCACAGTTCTTAGCCTTAATGCCCTTTTTAAGCGTGCAGTGTAGGTAGCCGTATGAGATGCAAAGGCTAAAGATATTGACAATTGGTGTCATGACACAGGGTCCTAGTGTGGAGACGTCAGGGACGTGCAGGTAGGGGAGGTAGAGCGTTTTTTTAATTTTCTCCGGTTTAACGTTGTTATCGATGTGCAATGTCATTTCTTTTTTTTTTTGCGTGTGCAAAACTGGAGGTGAGGCTGGACAGTTCTTTGTCTCATCCTACTGAGGGCGCTGTCACCATCCTTTAAGAGGAAAAAGCCACAAATTTGAATTTTCTAAAACACTGGATGACCATGAGAAAAATTGTGTTGAACCTGAATTATTCTTTTGTTCTCCTTGTTAGGAGCAAACCTGTAAAACTGATTAAAGCACCAGAATGTGTAGCTTTAAAAAAAACTTGAAACTTCACTTAGGGGCTAAATTGATTATTTACACCACTTCATGCCTTTAGTCAGTATGATGAGCAGCAGCTCAATGGTAGAACGTAGGAAGCGTACTGTAGGTCGCTGGCTTGAACCCAGTTGATCCCACCAGGTGTGGTGAGCAATACACAGCAATACAAAGTTCTCCCCAAGGGGATTAACAGAGTATGTATAATTTATGTATGTATGAGTATGTCTAAAATTTACAATATGAATACTGTATGTCATGAAAAATAGAACAGGTCTGTATCATGCTGTTTGTAATGAAATGTGTAATCACCAGATAGAGGTTGAGTTAATTCAGGGAATCAACCTGCTCTGGATCCATTCATTTCAAACAAAAGAGCAGATGTGCCGACCCTCCCTGTTTGCATTACCCATATGAATAATGGCTGCTCTGGAAAACACTAGTTGCTGGGCCAAAGCGCTTTTATTCTGCCCTTCATTAAAAATCCCCCATGCTTAATTAGAACTCATCCGCCACACTTGAGCTACGTCTGTGACTGGCTGAGGCCCAAGGTATTCAAACCTGACAGGGCTGTGTGTGCTCCGCTGCACGCTGGCACACATGAAAGGGATGGTGAGTGGCGTTTAATGGGTCCACCCAATGCCCAACGCGCCTCAGATGTGGCGTCAGATGAGCATCTATCGTTCTTCATGGCTCTACACTGACTGTTGTAAATAATAAGTCTGGCATTTAAATTTGATGTCATTATACAGAGCCTTTATGCGACAGACTAAACAGTGCCCAGTGCAATAATATTACAGTATATACACTAAACTTTATTAACATCTTTAATTAGTTAGTTGCTTACATATACTGGAACAATGTGTCGTAGACTCTGTCTGCAAATAGAAAGTTGGCGTTCCCCGGTTGCCAGTTCTGATTTCTGCCATGCGAACTGCGGCATTTTGCCACTGTGGTGGTTGCTGCGTGCGTTCAGCCCACCCCACCTCCCCCAGCCCTCCCGTCTCACCGTGGGTGCACGGTCGGCGGTCCTGCAGTGCGATGCAGACATGAGGACGGGAGATCATCTCGCTCCAGCTCAGGTGAGCGTCACTGCTTTGCTTTTCTTCTTCAACTTACTGTACCTGTAGGGTGGTTACATGTCTTTAATGAGATGATCGGAATCTAGCTGTGTTTGCGTTGAGTTGAGCTTTATGTTTCAGATGTTTCATTTTCTTACAACTCAGATTTTATATTTAGACATTTTGTATTATCTTTAAGTTCACTTAAAGATAATACAAAATGTGTAAATACTCCTTGCACAAACTCCTTGTTAATGTTAACTGAATCAAAAATTAATGTAATATGAATATGATCTTTATGTTTCCTTAAAATATATTAAAGGACATTTATAGTCTCAACTATGTTGGATGCACCAAATTAAGCTAACACAAAATTTTGAAGGCTGGCAGTGTAAACCCCAAAAATGACTTTAAGATTCTGTGAATATGCAAAACGGTAGAAGACAAATTTCACCAATATGACCTTTGTACATAAATATAAAAATCCATTTTATTCATGGCCTTGACCAAAGGAGACTTGACAGGTTTCTCTCTCTTCGTGGTTTTGATGTGAATATAAGAAGCATTCAAATTTCAATGCTACATAAATAAATCTATTTATGAAGATGAAGTCATCACATAAAAGCCAAACAGAATCTGTTCAGGATCACGTTCCCATAACCACTGTAGAGTCCCTGTGGTGATCATTATAACTGGTTCCAAATCAGCTGAAACATCTGGTTCTTGAATACGTTCACAGACCTGGCACAGGACGTGTAATATTATGTGTTTATTGCGGTCACATCTGTGAATCTCTTGAATAAACGCTGACTGTTCTTAGGGATAAACACACATCGAGTAAACCAAGTAACCGAACCACCTGATGCAATCAGACCCAAGCGTTCCTACACATCGCTGCTTCCGTGTGCTGTGCAGGTCTGAGTGGACCATGAATAACAGCAGCCTGGGGCCGAGCGCCGACGGCAACGCGTCTCTCCACGCTGAGTTCCAGTCTTGTGCCACGCTGAGGTTCCAGGCGTCGCGCGTCTTCCTCTACGTCGTCTTTTCTCTGGGCATCGTCTCCACGGTGGTGGGCAACTTCCTGGTGGTCTTGTCCATCGCCTACTTCAAGCAGCTGCAGTCTCCCACCCACTTCTTCGTCATGTCGCTGGCCGTGGCCGACTGCCTCGTCGGCCTGGTGGTGATGCCGTACAGCATGGTTCGCACCGTGGAGGGATGCTGGTACTTCGGGGCCCTGTTCTGCCGGCTTCATTCCAGCCTGGACGTCATGCTCTGCACCGCCTCCATCTTCCACCTCAGCTGCATCGCCTTTGACCGCTACTACGCCGTGTGCAACCCGCTGCTCTACTCGTTGAAGATGTCGAACAACCGCGTAGCTCTTCTGGTTGTCGTATGCTGGGCCGTCCCCATGCTCATCTCATTTGGCCCCATAATGCTGGATCTCCACGTTGCCGGCGTGGACGTCCTGCTCCCTCAAGACGTGTGCGTATTTCTGGTCAATCGCGTTTATGCCGTCATGGCCTCCTTGGTGGCCTTCTACCTGCCCATGGCGGTCATGCTGGTGGCCTACTGGAAGATCTTCAAAGCCGCCAAGCGGCAGGCCAGGCAGATTAGCGCCATGGAGAGCCAGATGGCTGCTGGAGTGGGCAAAGACTCCAGCAAAAAGCAGAGACACCGGAACACTATGAAGAGAGAGGGAAAGGCAGCCAAAACCTTGGGCATCATCATGGGCGTCTTCCTCATATTCTGGCTGCCGTTCTTTACGGTCAACATCGTGGACCCGTTCATCGACTACAGCACCGAGGTGGTGGTCTGGGATATATTTCTGTGGCTGGGGTATATCAACTCATCCCTAAACCCCTTCCTGTACGGCTTCTTCAACCGCTCCTTCCGTAGGGCCTTCCTCATGTTCATAGGCTGCAGAGTGTGTCTGCCGGGATCTTCCCCTGGGATGGATCTGTCTCATACTAGGAAAGAAGCAAATGATCAGCCATAAAATAAAGATGGCTGCTACAGGAAGAACCCACCGGAAGCTAGAAGGAACACTTTTTATTCCTTTAGTGTCATATACTGTAAATATCAGTTGTATTTTCACAAAGGAGAAAGTTTTTATTTGAGTTTGGATTGTTGATCGTTGCTTGGAGAGTAAAAATGAAGTTGAACTAAACAGCAGAACAAGGTGTTTAATGCAGCGTGACATGCCGAGACGAATCAAAAGCACACGTTTGAATGAAAGCGTTTAGTTTATTTAGTTTGGCAGGCTGGATACGTTCACTTTTACAAATGCCTGGTGCTTGTTTTACTACAGGTTTCTTCGGCTTAAATGTATGATGGCTTAGGAGATAAATCCACAATGATTATTTACACAACTGTGGCTCTCTACACTGAGTATCTGTGTGAAGAGAGGCTTGTACGTTAAGTTGCAGTACAGTGGCCATAAGTAAACAAGCCCATGCACTCATGTATAGTGTGAACCATCATGCGGAGAGAGTGAAAAATTGTGAGCCAGGCTCCGTGGTGTCCGTCAGAACCAAGAACGTTCCGACAGATAAGGCTGATATGGCGTTTCTTTTCTCTGCTCGTCCTTTAGCGCTCACTGTGGTTATCGTAGACTCAGTGCGTGATCTCGACGGGATCGCTCTCAAGCACGCTTTCTAGATGAAGCCGATTGGACCGAACAGAAATGCAGAGTAAGTGCATCCTGGAAGAGAGCCAGATGTGCCTCAGGTTGGATGCTTGAGCGTGTGATAGGCAACAGTTTGGAGTTAGTCATGTGTGTGCAATGACAAACACAAGGAAACAGGACTGAGCGTGTGATTTGACGCCACCATAAAATAAACAATGGCACGAGTGTTTAGAAGCGGTTCAACCCACTGTATGCTGCATTATCTTACTCCGTTGCCTCATTATTCTTTCTCTAATTATTCATCAAAGGTAATTAGATCCATATCCCAGCATCCAGAGACCCAGGCAGCTGTGTTGAAATGATGAACTTGTTTATCTGCTTATCTGTTTATTAGCTCACAGCCGTAGTGACTGTCTTTGGAACACTTGTACTCGGTTAGGGCTCCTCTCTGCCTGATGTATTCGCTCTGTGACAAGTGTAATCAACTCTTTACAAATGGAGCGGATGCCATTCATCTGCCGAGGTACAAAGCAACTGTGGTTTAGCTATGTTGTTATTCTGTGTTGTTTATTTTTCTCAGGCTGGTGAATGAGAATTAATGGAAAATTTAAAAAAAAGAAACCACAAAGGGCTTGACAACAAACTGTGAAAAAAGTACAGTTTTGGTGGAATGATGCTAATAAGGAAAGCCAGAGTGTCTCTCGCTTTCTTATTGCCGGCGGATAAACTGTGTCTCTGTCCATTAGTGCTACGTTCTTTGAATTCATAACAATCTTTGTGTATATTTGTTATTCAGCTTGCCCCTTAGTTTGCTCTAGTTAATGTGCAGATGATTCTTTCTCCCTGTTGTTTTATTACTTGGTTCGAAAAGAAGCGGTGGAGCACAATGTGAATAAACCAAGACAACACTGACATCTACTGGACGGGGCAGAAGTTTTCCAAAGCTCACATCAACTTCCTTCAGCATAAATAATCCTAAATAATACATACCATGCACATATAATTATATGTTTGTGGGACCAATGTATTGTATATGAATTACTGTCAGCAGCATCTTTCAGCTTCGTGTCTCATCTCACTTTGATCAAAAAGGAGCATTTCTTCAAAGGAGAATTTTCTCTGACATTTTATTTTTCATTGTAGTGACATAGAACAAATGCACTTATGACTTTAAACACTTTTATTCAGTCCCATGTTTTTATCCCTTTCAGTGTCGGCTGAATGTCAAGCAACACTAAGAGTAATAACAGAATTCTGACCCCACTGTGTGTAAATCCGTCCGGTTTGACTTGTATAAACCTAATAAACACCCCTTCAAAGTAAAAGCAGGAAAATGAAGTCGGCTACTTGTGTTCACGTCACAGGAATCTTCACTGACATAAACACAATGGTCACAGGGGATTTTCACAGATCTAGTCCTGTTTGTTGTGGGGTCCAGCGATCGATTTCGGTAAACTTTAATCAAGCCTCGCTTCTCTGATATCTTGTGAACACAGAGCGGTGCTTTATCGCATGTCTGTCCAACACGGTCCTTTCAAAATAAATAGAGGCTTTTCTGGTGGCCTTTAAATGTCGGTCTCCTTCAGGAAGGAGCAGTCTGCCAGTTCACAGAACTGGTAGCCGTGCTGCTCGCAGGAGTTATAAATTCCCATCGACACCGTGTCAACTATATCAATCCTGCCCACTGCAGGCGTGGCCCCTTTCCCCGGCCCCCCCTTAATTTTATTTGACAGGTTGTTGACTTTCTCTCGCAGCTGGGAGGAGGACGTCTGCAGCGGTGGGAACAGACCCCACCTCCTGAACGCCAGCGGGCGTCCTTTCCTCTTGTTTAATAGAGAGCCGGCCACGGGCTCGCGGGCGCCGCTGCCCGGCCCGCGCTCCCCCCTCTGCTCCCTCATCCCCTTGACGGCCGTCCGCCACCTCTGGTCGTAGAAGCGGCGCAGGACCCGGCGCCGCTGGTGACACTGGCACTTGAGGAGTCGCGTGAAGGCCCGCTGGAACTCTTTGCTGGAGCAGGGGTAGATGACGGGGTTGATGCAGCTGTTGAAGTAGCCCAGCCAGAAGACCACCTTGAACACGGTCTCGGGGGGCTTCAGGGCTGGGAAGAAGGAACCTGGGGGGAGACGGAGTCATCAGGGCGAGTCGTGAGGGAGACGATGCAGACGGAGGTTGTCATCGTCAGCGTTCTGCTTCCAGCTCCTTTGACTCATTTATTTGCTCGCGTTTCTGAACCGCCTATGTCAATGTGTCGACGCTCTGACGATCTGTTTGTTATGGACCCTCGCCCTGTTTCCTTTCGCTTCCTAGTTCTCGTCTACCCAGGCCTGGATTTAACACAGCGCCAGCCTTGAAGACTGCAGCAACACGTCACAGCGCTAATGTCAAGGCTCCGCTGCACAGGCCTAATAGCGCCTTTTGTTTTCAGGCGCATTAGTGCGATTTGGAAAGATGAAGAGTGGCTCTGCTGCTCTCACATCAACCCTCAGCAACAAACTGGGCTAACGAATGGAAGCAGAGGCCTCCGTCCAGAACATGGCCTCCTAAAAGCAAGGCAGCAGCTGTCTTATTCTGCCTTTCTCTGTGTGTTTACAGTATTCTTTCTATTAACAGTCTTCTTCTGTTCCTGTTAAAATACTGTGACCCAGTTAAAGATAGGGATGAATACAGTAATTAAATTAAATTACACTCCCTCTTTGTCCTTGTTATTGAAATGGCAAATAGCAAGCAATGCAACACTTTGATGTACAATCGTGTTTTGTTTTATTTCCTTTTAAAAATCTCTCATTCTAAAAAAAAATCCTACATCACCAAAGAATGACTGTTTTCAATCCATGCTGAGACCCGAGGAAATGATTGATCCTTTGTGTGTGTGTGTGTGTGTGTGTGTGTGTGTGTGTGTGTGTGTGTGTGTGTGTGTGTGTGTGTGTGTGTGTGTGTGTGTGTGTGTGTGTGTGTGTGGCCACCAACCACCTGGATATAGTTGAGTAACAATGTGCCTTAGTCACAATGTGTCATCATAATTTCCACAGAGCCACTTGACAGACTTGTAGTTAGCTGCTAATAGTATTTTCCAAAAGAAGCTACAACGGAATAGCATAGTAGAATTTTTATAATTGCACTATTACTCTTAGTAAAATTATCACTTAGGGTAGGAAGTAAAACCGTATTGGTGAGGTGGTACACTAACATGAGAAAGCGGTGTGAGGAGTTTCGGTGACTCAGCCTGCTTTGTCTGCATTTGCATCATCACTGAGAAAAGGTCAACATAAAAGATGTAAAACGTACGTTCCTCTCAGCGAAATGTTACCCATCATCGATGATGTGTCTCTACTAAAGGCACCAGCATTAATCTGTCTATAGCAAATAGTAAGTGGGCTGTGACGCAGGACCCCCCCACACACACACACACACACACTGGCCTTTTGCATTGGGATGAATCTATAAACCTATGATGTCACACTGCACTGTCACGCTGGCCTTCTAATCAGTTTCATCAGAGGTCAGAGGTCAGAGTCAGAATGTAGGACAGCACCTCCACAACACTGAAGGAACAGCAGACTGGTGTTTGCCTCAGTGCAGCCTAACGTGCTCTGAGATGATTTATGGTTTCACAGTAATTTGCAGAGGCAGTGACGTTTACAGTATCCGTGAAGAGACGTCTTTGTGATGCGGATGAGACACCTCCACCATCTACCGGGAATTTAAAGGAGCAACGCAAGATCACAGACCAGCGTCTCTGCCATTATTGATTGAGGTGGAGACGTCATCACGCAGAGTGGTGGACTGGTCCGACTGGATTCTCTGGGTGACTGTCAAATTAAAACGGTAATATACAGCAAACGTGAGTGTTTACCGAAAATCACCTGACTGCAGTCTAAGTTTTTAGAGAGTCTTCAGTCGGCACAGCCCATCTGTCAACGTTAGGCTTCCACACAGTCCTTGCTCTTGTCAATAGCTCCCATTTGGTCAGTCAATTAGATTAGCAGGACCAGTTCCATTTATTCCACCCTGTCCGTTCCTCTCATAATTGGATTTGTATGAATTAAGAGGTGCAACACAAACGAGAGGGCTCTTTAAGCATTATACCTGATAAGATCCTGGGAATTTCATCGCAATGGCTTTTACAAATGGAAACTATGAGCAAAATTCATGAGGCCACTGGATTTTGTGTGAAGCCTCATACGTCTGTGATTTATGTTGCGCCGGTCGCCCCCTGCAGTGACCTTTAGGCTGCTCTGGTTCACTGTATCCCATCATTTCTCTATACTGGGGTGGGATTCGTTGACATCTACACCTCATTATTCTTTGCAGAACGTTTTGCATTTTCTTTTTCCAGCGCTGGCACATGACATTTTAATAATGGAATGAGTTTGCTCTGACATTTAAAAAAAAACCCTTAAGATACTAATGCAAAGTATTGTTTTACATTTCTGTGAGAGACTCCTCAAACTGACTGGTGCTGGCATTTCCACTGAGCAGCTGTGAGGCTTGGAGAGACGTTTTAAAGTGATCATTCGTTCTCTACAAAAAACGTCACATTCATTTGTGACCTGTTTTTCTAGCAACGTAAAAACTGTCTATTTTTTGTTTGCGTGCTGAGGTTTTTGGAATTTTCCCAATTGGTTTAAAAACCCCAACATCAATACACACAACGCGACACAATATTTAAAAATGTCGCTTTCCGTGTGTAATTAAGGGGAACACGCGCTTTATGCGGGGGACATAGATATAATTAAAAAAAAAAGACATACCCATGGGCAGAAAAAAGAAAAACGGCAGCCAGCACAGGATGAACATCCCCACGACGATGGCCAGAGTTTTCGCCGCCTTCTTCTCGCGGGAGAACTTCATGAGCCGCACCGACAGCGAACTTCGGAACGGGTGGCTCTTGCTGCTCTTCGAGCTGCCGCCGCGCGCGTCCTCCGGCGCGCTGCGGCAGTGGATGCGCAGCACCACCTCCATCGACTTGTGCCGCTCGCGCTTGACGCCCGCTTCCAGGCTCTTGGTGGTCCTGCGGGCCACCACGTAGACCCTAAAGTACATGATGAGAATGACCATGAGCGGGAGGTAGAAGGAGAAGAGCGAGGAGAAGAGCGCGTAGCCGGGCTCCTCCGTGATCCTGCAGACGCTCTCGTCCACGGGCGGCGGTTCCTTCCAGCCCAGCAGGGGTCCGACGGAGATGACCGTGGAAAACACCCAGACCAGGAGCAAAATAGCCACCGCCTTCCTCTCCGTCATGATACTTGGGTATTTAAGGCAGTGTTTTACCCCAATGTACCGGTCGACGGAGATGATACAGAGGCTGAGGATGGAGGCGGTGCAGCACAGCACGTCCACGGCTGCCCAGATGTTGCAGAACAGCCGGCCGAACACCCAGCATCCCAGAACCTCCAGGGAGGCAGAGAAGGGCAGCACGATGATGCTCAGCAGGAGGTCCGCCACGGCCAAGTTGACGATGAAGAAGTTGGTGACGGTCTGCAGGTGTTTGTTGCACACCACGGACAGGATGACCAAAATGTTCCCGACGATGGCGACCAGGATGAAGGCGGAGAGGAAGACCCCAACTCCGACAACCCGCGGGTCCGCGGTGAAGTTCCTGCACGTCGTGGTGCTGTCGTTTGGAAACACCTGGTCCAGAATGGACGCGTTGGACGCGTCGGCGAAGTGGATCCCATGCCTGCTGTCGTTCCTCGGGTTAGAATGTGGCATTTTGAAGCGCCATAAAGACAAAGTTCAGGTTAAGTTTCCCGAACACGGCAGCATGTCGCCCGTCCTCTCGGTCCCGCGTCGCGTTCTGCTCCCGCAGAACGAGCGCGCGCGCAGGTCCACGCAGCCAAAAGTGGGTGAAAAAGAACAACAAGGAGTGAAGCGAAGATTCGTCCGGGCGTATAATTACAAGACCGACGGCTGCTTTATATAGAAGCACCCAATTTACTCAGATTAAGCAGATTGAAATAGATGAAATATGCACGAGGGTCCGTCCCGGTGCGTTGTTGCAGCCGCTGGTTCCGTGCAGGCGGCATCCTTCGTAACGAGCCCCCGATGACAGAGTGGGAGCTGGTGCGGGAGGTCTGAACCTACAGCTCCACCCACACGTCACATATTTACTGTTGCGTTCACTGTCTCCACAAGAGCGCATCGCCCTAAATCTGGTCACGATTTCCCCATGGCACGATACCGAGCGGGTTTCACGCTTTCGTGTGGTTCCGTCGTTCACTGAAGTGTTTTGTGTTTGACTGTATGTATATTATAATACACAGAGACTTTTATTGCCTTATTAATCTGATCAGAACTAACTGCCGTAAAGCTGCGTGTGTGTGTGTGTGCGTGTGTGTGTGTGTGTGTGTGTGTGCGCGTGTGTGTGTGTGTGTGTGTGCGTGTGCGTGTGCGCGTGTGTGTGTGCGTGTGTGTGTGTGCGTGTGTGTGTGTGTGCGTGTGCGCGTGTGTGTGTGCGTGTGTGTGTGTGCGTGTGTGTGTGTGTGTGTGTGTGTGTGTGCGTGTGTGTGTGTGTGCGTGTGTGTGTGTGTGTGTGCGTGTGCGTGTGTGTGTGTGTGTGTGTGTGTGTGTGTGTGCGTGTGTGTGTGTGTGTGTGTGTGTCTCCAGGCCCGTGAACCGCCGGGGAGCCGGAGGAGAGGAAAGGTCAGGAGGCAGCGTCACGCAGAGGACACGCTGCGTGGGAAACCGTCGGCTCCGGATGCTGAATCACCGCGTTTGACAAGCGGCCCCAGCGTCTCGCGCGCGGCCCGCCGCTGAATTTAAAGCAGAGCCGTGAACAGTCTCCAAAGGAGCCGCGGAGCCGCTAAGCACCACCGGCGCCTGCACGGTTTTCACCAAATAAGTCAGTCTTTGCATTTGTTGCTGGTGGGTGACACACTGGAGGCAGCGGCGGCCTCCGCGGAGCTGTGATGGTGATTACACATCAGGAAGCTCAATTGCGAGGCGGAAGAAAGACGGAGAGAACACTTTGCTATTCCTGGAGCAGAACGTGTGAATTCAGAGCGCAATCCGCGCGTCGCGGCGCTGTTTTACACCACGCTGCCTCTCGTTGTCTATCAATCCGAGCACTGCGCTGTTTTCACTAACAGTGCAGTAAGTCAGCGTCGCGGCTCTGGCTGCGGGCATCGGCTTTCCAGTCACGCAGGCGCTGCTCAGCTGTCAGAGAAAGTCCTCATTATTAGATATGTAAAAAAAAAAGCCTGCACTTCATTCCGCACCTGCTGCTCCTCATGAGGAAATCTGCAGCCAAAGCGTGGAGCCATGACTTTTCCACGTCCGTAGACGCCGTACGGGCCCCGCGCGAGGCCGGTTGGACACATTAATGAAAATATGATCCCCATCAAATATTAAATATGTTTATATTTGGAGGAGAATTAATAAAAAGCCCCGCATCATGTGTGGATATGAACCCACATTAAATAGTGAAGAGCGCGCTCTTCACCACGTTGAAGAGAGCTTCGCCTTCAGCTGATGAACGCACGACCTCCGTCTAAATGCCTGGAATTTCCTGTGATAGCGCTGTGTATATGCGCAGTAGAAAAAAAAAAAAGCTGCCGGAGCCTGTTGCACAGTTATCAAACCTGGTGACGATAACCTGACACTGAAGCTCATCATCTGCTTCCACGCGTGAGGTTTTCCTGACGCGCGCGCGGGGAGGGGGCGTTCACGTGCCCGCTGCGGTGTTTTGTGTCCCGCGTGGCCCAGATACGACGATCATTGTCTATCGCGCTCCCCTCAGACTGTGCGCGTGGTAATCTGGCCCAGACTTTGACTGCGTGCCACCTTATCAGTCGTCGGCAGAGCGCTGGGATTTAGTCCACGCACGTCGTGCGGCGTTTTTGATATCGCGTCTAACCGACCTGCTGGAGGGCTCCGATGTCTGAGAAGGTCAAACGGTCAGACGCGTCTTTTGTACTGACACTAAAACAACCAAGGAGCCCAGTGTATGTGCGTTTACAGGAAACTTGTGGGTTTTTTTTTTGCACTGGGACTTCTGTGCAGCCCGCAGATTGGAGCTGTTTTGCATGTGAGGTCGAGCTCCGCTGCTGTTCTGCTGCTCCGTGCGTCCAGCGCTGCTTTAGTACGCTGTGTACCTGGGGCTCAGATTAGCAGCAACGCAGACAGGGCTAATTAGGGGAATTCTCTGCTTTGTGTGAAAATACATGCATCTGCGACGCTTGCCAGTGCTTAATTAATGCCATTACAGGAAAAACACCCATCTCCAGAACAGAGCAGCGTCGCATAATTACCACCTTTTATTCTCATCACACTGTCCATTCTGTATTTTGAAAAAAAAACAAACAAAAAAAGATTTTTATCATGTTCACTTTGTTTTCTATACTGTAAAAGCACAATTTTCTGCCCTTTTAGGTTTTAGTTTAATAATTCCACTATAGTGAAAATTACCCTCTAATGCTTAATTGACTCAATGAAAGTTTCACTGCATAGAGGTTTGACATTCGTGAAAGAAGGAAAAATGTCAGACTGTGATTCGATAAGGTTTAGGATAGGATGTTTGAGAACAGTGTCATATAAGGACTCACTTGTTAAAGCAGCTGTGGAATGCAAATCATACTACGACCGTCGGCCTGGATTGGCACATTAGAAGATTATTCTGTTTGTGTAAGAGGCCTAGAGGCCACGGCTCTGGACCCGAGATAGATTAGAGCGCCAGCGCGCACACATGGGGCAGAGTGAGTCATCTGACACGAAATGGTTGCAGAATAAGCAACGAGTGACTGTTTCAGAGATCCTCTGGTAAGTCACGCTACAGATGTGGCAGGTTGCTGTTCAAACCTGGGGTATTTCATCTATCAGACTGTAAACAAGCAAATAAATAAATAAATATAAAAACACAAAAGTTCACTGCGAATTTTCATTTTCATAGCATCACAACAGAGAAGTGTTTGGTTGTTATGGACACACACACACACACACACACACACACACACACACACACACACACACACACACACACACACACACACACACACACACACACGTACATGTGTGTACCTCAGTGGTCTCTCTGATGATGCCTTTGCTTCAAAGCAAAGCTAGAGGTGGCAAATACTGTCACAATAAGGGGTGTCTCACAAAGGAGAGAGGTTCATTATGGTTCAAATCCACCCTCTCTTGTCAAAATGTCAAAGTGTCCTTGAGCAAGACACAAAAGCACAAATTGTTCTGTGTGAAGAGGTAAATTAGAGGCTTTGTAAAACAAACTGAACGAACAGTAGTGCAGGTAGTGACATAAACACAGGTCCGACAAGTTTCTACCAACTCTCTTCAACTCCTGTGTGTTACAGCTCATGGATTATCACCATCTGCCATGAATCACACGCACGCACGCACGCACGCACGCACGCACGCACGCACGCACGCACGCACGCACGCACGCACGCACACACACACTCGTGGCTGTTCTCAGGGGAGCTGACTTGAGTGCGGGTCGTCAGAAATACAGGTGGGACGCCATCTGTTTCCTGGGAACCAGCCATGTAACCAAACAATGCAGACAAAGGCAGTGAAGCAAACCTGTAAAATAACAGTGCAAAACTGAAGCAGCAGCCGTGAGCAGTTAACACGAGCCCCCGGAGGCCGTGGTTGTGTTGAATTAAAGAGGGAATCGCTGGGGGGAAACGTGGCGCCGGCACATGTTGGCCCAACAGCCTCTCGACTGTAACAGTCGCAACCTGCGCTGCAGGTTTGCAGATGTTTGTGACCCACCACATTCCATTTACACCACAAAGCACAGCTTCGGCACCAGCTGATTGGCCGCGGCCTCTAGGAGGCAGCCAGTGGTCAAAATGCATGGATGCCCCGACAGGTACCAACCACCTTATGATCATGGTGCCGCCACAAAGCTACTGGACACCCTCTAAGTCAGCACTGATGCTGACGAGCCCTAACTTAAGCCCATACAGTATGTCTGCAAAGTGTTGTTGTGGGGTGCAAATTCATGTTCTTTTTAAATGTTCTGAGGCAATTGCAGTAATTAGCTCATCCAAACCGACAACACGTCTCTCATCCCCGATGTCAACTTCACTGCTCGAAAACATTTGGCCCCTAATCAGTGCGCCTGTATTAGATCTGATCAGCCTGTCTCCGTTAAGAGGCTTTTAAGGCAGCTGCAGTCAAAGCTTCGGTGGAAAAGCCCGCTCACGCTAATTATAGAGCAACATCCAATCTGCTCTTTACCTGCAAAATCCTTGAAAAAGCTATTGCCAGGCAATTATGTGACCACCTGCAAAAGAATCCCACCAGAGCGGACCCGAAGGCCGTCGTAGCTGCAGCGGCCCTGCTTCATAGACGGAGCCACTTGCTGTAGCTGCATGTCATTAACGCTCCGTCTCTGTTTGTACCTGTCTGCAGGTCCTCGGCCTGTTTCAAGCGACCTGTCCAGGCGTCATCCGCTGCTTCTTCTTTCTCCCCTCACTCCCTGAGCCGGCTTCTGCTGGAGGTTGCTTCCATTAAAGGGAATGTTTCTCCGCTGCTGCTGCTTTTCTTTATTGAACTTTACTCTACAAATGCCTTGAAATTACTTTTTTTTTGTGATTTAGTGCTTTATAATGAACCAGGACAAGGATCAGGGCTGAAATCTGAAAGAGGAGGTGCACAACAGCACAACTTACTGCAAAATCTATACACAGCGACCAGTGGAACTGTCTGCAAATGTGTGTGTGAGGCGATGGTTAAAACACAGAACAGACTCAGGCAATTAGACTGTTGTCTTAGCAGCAGAGGAGCAGCATGGCCTGCCTGGTGCCAGTTTCACAGCTGAGACCTTGAGTTCACTAACAGCCTATGTTAGGCGGAGCTGAGAGGGTCTGACAGCGTTGGGGAGGGTCAGAAGCGCTGAACGCAGCAGCAAGGTCAACAACAAACTTTAAACCAACACGGCGCTGGTCTGAGGGCAAAAACAATGAAATATTAATATTTGCTTTCTCGGGTTCGCACAACATTGCTGTGAGACTGGTAAGATCCTTGCTCCAGCACACAGGTCCACTGAGGACAACGACACAGACATGAACTGACTGTGGGTCCCACACACACACACACACACATCTGCTCCCTCTGACGCTTAATTGTGGAGCGACGGCACCGACGCAGTTTACTGAGACGAGCCTCCAGAGAGCTGCTCTGTGTATCCAGTGTCCTGCAAAACACAGCAGCCCTGCGGTGCCTTTCTCACGCTACGTGCACTTGACTGTGTGTGTGTGTGTGTGTGTGTGTGTGTGTGTGTGTGTGTGTGTGTGTGTGTGTGTGTGTGTGTGTGTGTGTGTGTGTGTGTGTGTGTGTGTGTGTGTGTGCGAACAAAAACGACGCAGACCCGAGAACCATTACTATTAAACACAACACACCCTCATTTCATCTTGACCCACATTCATCGTTGTGTTTGTGTGTAGGAACGAATAGGAAATAAGCTGTTATGAGAATTCTTATCCAAATTCTTTCCATCATCTCCTATTTATAACCATTGCACTTCCATCTGATGCTTTAATGACTTCCTCCATAATTAGAAAGGGTTTGGACTTTTTTCACTCAACTGACACTGTTGAAATGAAATGACTCACCATTCTTTTAGAAAACCATGGCGCAGTCATCATTCCTTCCATTACTGCTCATAAAGAACTGCTCATTTTTGTTTTGCCTGTAATTGATGACTTGACACATTTGTTTGCACCATGATGAAAACAAACTGCTCCACTGTGTTAATTTGCCATTAACTATATTAATAAGCAACGTCAACAAATTAAAACAGGCTCTTTCATTTGGCTCCAAAATTCCAATTAGCATTTTTAAATATCTGATTTTATCAATCCAAAAATTTAATTTACCACTATTTTGTCTTTGTGCAAAAATACTTACGCGCTGTGTTTTAGAGTCAAACATGGGTCCATTTCTTCCGGATGCTCATGGCACTGTGGGTCAGGAGGGTCTTAAATAATGGATGCATACAAGTCGTCTCCTTAGAGCAGAACCAACAGTGAATCTTCACTGTGAGCTCCACAGCTCCACTTGTTCAGCAGCGCCTCAGGAGGAAAGCTATGGGGAAAACACACGTCCCATGTATTACCATACTGTGGGGAGCTCAGGAAAAGTGGAGCTGGAGAATAAGAGACGTACTGCAGCCATGGATCCACGGGGGCCGCTGGGCTGTAATCTTCGAGGAGATCAGAGATGAATTTAGGGCCTATAAAGCAGCAGTAGCACCTTTAAATGTCTCCACTCCGGCTGCCGGCGTGAAGAGAGTGTGAAGAAGCACTGCGGCTCGTTCCGTTTTGACTCATTTTAAATTTGACGCCAGTAACGACTCGGAGAAAGTCGTGACGGGGGTTTACCAGGTGTTGCATCACCTGTTCTTTTAACGGCTCCGTGTAAGCGTTTGGGAACTGAGGAGAGTCTTGAAAGCAGGTTTTCCCTATTTTGTGTCGAACGTCCCTCCGGTGGTGCCTCTCTGCCATCGCAAACGAGGTGCCGCCTGTGGGAGCGTGTGCTGGAGAGCTGAAAGCGGTGGATGGACCCTTTATGACCTTTTTCCACTTTTTGTGGCCACGCCCCCTCACCTCTACCTGTCATTCATACACCCGGCTGGCAAATCTGACGAGTCTGCCTTAAAAACATTCTATTTACTCCACTGGTTTATCGATTCAGCCTAAATGTATTCAAACGGTCTCATTACTCGGCACGTGATCATATGATTAAACAAACATTGTCCAGCTCACTGCACGTTGTTCCGGTGCTGCCTTCATTTGTCTTTCCTGGTCATCTGCACTGAGGGCCCACGTCTAACGCTGATTTACATTTAGCATTTAGAATCTGCAAGTGCCCCGTGTCCCATTGTCACCGAGACCATTAACAGACCTGCTTGCTACCAAAATACCAGCTTGACATTTAGCACTGATCTTTCAACATATTCCTCTCTGCAACAAAAAGTGGTTATTGGGATTTCTGTAAAACTCGAACCTCTAACTCGGATGATTTCATTATGAGGCACGTGTGTGTTGGTAGCAGCTTGTGGCATCATTCATAAAGACAAAAGCACACAGAATAATTAGTTCAATAAGGTGTTTTGCGGATGTGTTATATAAAGCAGTTAGCTTTAATTTGTTGTAGTTTTAATAACAAAAAGCAAATAGACAAAGGTCCCTTATCAGTTCATCATCAGTCTTTTATTCTGTGTAGATGCACCAACTCCACTGTGGTTGTGTGAGACCCTCGTCCCCCCAAAAACCATTAACAGCTGAGCGTTCAGCAGCGCTGAGGCTGTTTGGCGCGCGCCACCGTTGCTGCTGATTAGACGTTTAGAGCCGGGGATGCGCGGTAATTGCTGGGAACGCCGATGACTCGGGGAGGAGTGACGGCTGCGTGGTTTGAAGTGCATCCACTTTGAACCTCACCTCCAAATTCAGGTGCGAAGAGGCTGACGGAGGCGCTGGTTCACGATAAACCGTAACGTAAAAAACTCAAATTAGGTGTCATCATATTAGCACTTACAGTATATTTCATGAAGTAATTAGAAACTTGGAAAAAAATAATAAAATGTATGGAAAAACACATCTTAGAATCTAAGCAACTTTAACTCTTTATCTTTACTCAGTGATCGTGTTTTATTAATAGATGGATGTGCTGTATTTCTGGTGAAGTCACAGTTTGTTCTTTAGCTTGGCTGTGAATCCATGATAATACTGTGAAAACATGGCGTTCGCTGTCATGGGAAATCACCCGTCCTCTTTGTGTCGCTTCCAGCGGCTTGTTTTAATCGGCCGCGTAACATTTAGAACAATAAACAGGCCAATTAGCCACAAGAACAAAGGCTCTGTGGCCGCTGAGTCCCGGCCGCAGAGCGTTCACACAGGACGCTTCACAGAACCTCAGCGGTCGCCTCCAGTCGTGTCTGTTTAGAACCTCTCTGTGAAGGTAAATTCGTTACCTGTCAGCTCTCAGCGGCACAAAATGCTAAAGTATGAGAGATGCGTTTGTCTTGTTAAGCCACGGGTGTCCTGATTTAAAGTCACTCCACTTTTACCTTATTTCACTACAGATCTATAGAAGAAATGCAAATGAAAACGTGGAGGACAGGAGAAACATCGCTAGTATATATATTTTTCATTTCATGTGACACAGACAGACTCCATCTGCCTCAAGTTGTGACGGGTAATTGACTGTGCAGCATCACGTCTTATCTGGGGATGTGAGTGAGGGCAGTGTGTGTGCATGCTTTTATACATTTTTCAGTGTTGTATCTGCGCGCTACAGGAACTAAAAATAGCCCAGGCCATTCATTGAAATTCCACATGGCAAAGTTCCAACCTTAATGGACATAAAGAAGAAAAATATCTGCACGGAGACTCCATTTCATTTCAGCATCAGAAACAATAAAGAGGCAGCACTTTGGATAATTAGGAATCTCAGTCAGAGAAGCCAGGACGTGCAGGAAAAGAGACACACCGAAACAATAAACCTTCAATTTCCTCAGTTCTCTGGCTGAATAATGAGAAGCCGTTCAAAGACAACACACTTGTGATTGCAGCTGAGCTGTGACAGGGTCCTCTGTCAGAGTTCAAGAGGAGACCGTGAAGTAGACGCGGTGGAGGAGACGAGGCTTTGCACCAAGGGCCGGTTTACAGTAGGAAATGTCCTAAGTAAGTATTAAAGACCCGTGGGGAAGCCAGAATCAAATTTAGCAGATGAGGGTTAAAATACTGAGCAATGACCATATACGGTCATTTGTATAATGTTTTGAGTTAAATAAAAACATTAGCATACTTGTACATTTGGTTTTAAGAGACTACAGTAATAACAAAGATACAGAAGCTTCCACAGATCATATGTTTAACCCCAAACCCCTGTTTGTTCAAACTTTGTTGCAAGACAGTTTATTAAAACAGAAACGCTCCGAATGGGAAGAAACCAATTGAGTAATTTATCAGGGACTTCAGATCCAGTAATGGTCAGTTTGTTTACCGCTACGTGTCCAAGTTGCAGCTGAACGATGAGCTCGATGAGAAATCCTCTGAATCATCATCATGTTGGTGTGATGAGGATGTAAGTGGCTTGTTGTGTCTGTAGCACCGCTGGTAGTGAGTCATGTACAGGAGCAGAGCCTGCAGTGTGTTTGGCCTCATTCCTTCTCAGTTCAACATTCATTTAGTAACTCATTGTTCATACATTTCTTACATTTTTTAGAAGAATGGCTAAGATTGATCTACTACAGTGTCTTCTTTTTCTTATAATATTCCTGCGACACCACAACAGAGTGTTGAGTCATTCGATACACATCACTCCTCAAGGTCTGCTGCCGCAGCTGCAGGTGAGGTTTAAATAAATGATGCCAAAGTATCGATTGGTATTCTGTGAACTTCTGAGCAAACCTCAACTACACGTAAACAACACCATCAGGTTTGATAGTTTCTTCTTTGTTTGGTCATGGTTGAGTTGTTCGGGAACACAACATAATGTGTGTTTGTGCTCTTTGAGTCCATGGGACAGTTTTCTTTGTATTTTGTGTTACTCACACACGCAATCTTTAAAAGTTGCAAGATGCTTCCCAGTTCATACAGACACACACACACACACACACACACACACACACACACACACACACACACACACACACACACACACACACACACACACACACACACACACACACACACACACATTCTTTTCCTCATTCCCTGATCAGGTTTCAGGTTGTGTTGCTGTTTGCATCATTTAACGCTGATGTCCCACATGCGCCTGGTGTTCGACCTCATTGCACATCTTCACCTCCAGCATTGTTCACACTGCTTCTACCGCTGTGGTTTAACAGTGGCTCGATGGCATCCTGACTCTGGACTTCTTGCTATTCTGTTAAACTACAAAGTTTATGTTCAGATAATTTCATATTCTCATAAGTTTAGAAACAATTAAATGTGAGGTACTGAGTAGGAGTCATTACCTCTCATCAGTCTTACTCCAACTTCATCATCTGAGGTTCATGACTCATTCCAGCATCATTTCATTCGCTTCCAAAGCTTTTCTGATGTCTTATTCTTATGTGTGTCTTATTTCTAGGGCTCATATTGGTGAATAACAATAAACGTACTGTAGCTGGACACATTTCACTCAAACTGCGCAGACCTCCAGACCTCTGGACTCGATTTAAGGAGCCACTGCAAACCCCACGTTTTCACTATTCCTCCGTTTCACCAGGCGGCCAAGAATCACAGGAGCAACAGCGTCTGGTGTTTTTCTTCATCCTTCGACACGAGGAAGGTAAACTGAGCCAGAGCTCCTGCCAAGTCAGACACCAAGACAAACATGCCTCGGATCAGAGCGTGACATAACTTACATCTGTGTTGCTCAAGCACCGAATCTGAGATTTGCATTAGCTTAAAACCATTATCACCTCTTTTTTTTCTTTTAGCTGCTCATTACAACGTTCTTTTCCAAACAGGTGACATTCAGCAAATTATCACCTACAATAAACAGTCTTCTATAAATAAATGATAATAAATTAAATAATAATAATATATTTTTATTAATCATAATAATTAATCATAATACATTCTCTTTGTTTTGCAGGTGACTTGTAAAAAAAACATTTCCCCCTGAGCTCTTGCAACTTTATTAGTATGAACAAAAAACAGCCCATGGTTGTCGGTGACCTCCAGGACGCTGAGGTGGTGGATGCTCTGGGATTCAGCATCATCCTGTTACATTCTGAACATGTAAAAGAGATTAATCCCTTGGCCGTCCTCTCCTTCCAGCTGTGGGAAAATTCCTTCGGTGACATTAGGGAAAGCGTCCTCTTTCCGGCCGTGCACAGAAAGTGTCGGGAAACGTCTCGAGTTTCCTCAGGGTTTTATCCTCAGGGGAGCAGGTTATGGAACGTCTGGACAAACAAGAAAATATATTCATTATTGTTTCATGACTGGTCTTTAGCATCCAATAACAACGACAGTATCACATACTACCAGCACCCAGGACAGTATTTGATATGTTCCAGCTGATCTCCATTAGAATCAATGTGAACATCCGATGGATATTGAATAAATGCGACTTGAGGTAACACATATAATCAAATGTACGCTATTAACTGTTAAATAAATTTTCTGCTGTTTTAAAGAAACTTTGCTAAACAACATTGGTTTTGTAAATGTCTTTATGATGTGTGTTTGATATCACTACACTATTTTAATCTTTTATAGTCATTATAAGAATGCTCTAAAATTAAATGCATTTTTTAATATTTAAACAACCTTTTACATATAAGTTCCTTTTGGAGTTTAAAGCTGAAACATCATTACTGCTACTGTATAGTGGCTCCCTTGGTTAGATGTTGGATGTGGAGTTGAAATCTTAAATTTATTAGCAGATCTGCAGGACGGACCCTGCAATAGGAAAATTGGTATAATTAAAAGAAGAAGAAAAAAACAACTTGAAAGGACCAATTTGAATCAACCTGGGATGAACATGAACTTTAGCAAATTATAATAATTACCATCACTTAGTTCTGTTTCTGCGCATAGAGGCCTGCTATTACACGACCACCCAGCCAGTTCCCCCTAAAATTAGAAAGCAGCAACATAATTGCAAAAAATATATAATGTACTTTACAGCACATGGGAGCAAGCACGTTTTTCTGCTGAGCTTGCTGTTAAGTACAGCAGCAGCACTGAATTCGCCTCATTGTGGGGGGAACGCTGAAATTCCTACACCAGCCATATGAATTCTAAGTCCCCTTTGTTCATCTGCTTAATTGACCCATGAGCCTTTAGACTAACGAGCTCAGCCAATTAGAGTGGACACAGTGTGACTGACCTTCTTGTACCGCACTGACTATTTACTCCCTGTTGTATAGTGGAATGAAGCTAGTTTCACGTGAGGGCAGAGACAGAACAGACAAGATTCAACCTCATGTTTAACGCTGAGGAAAAGTCACAATTTCAACCATCGCTGTTATGAACTGTTGGTGAATTCACGCTTATGGTTCTAATTTGTACTGAAGTAGAAAATGTGAAAATGGCCGGAGACGCACAGTTGAACATAACGGCTCTTTCTGTATTCAGTCAAAATGAAAAACCTTTTCTTGTTGCTGTCGCCGCCACCTGCAGTTAAGGTGTGAGCTGGGGCTTCGTTACATGAAGTTTTTTTGTTTTTATTAAAGGTCATCATAACACCAGTAACAATTAACGGCTAATTTGAAAGAAGTGTCAAGTAAATCAATTTCACTACAGGTCCATAATCAGCTTTAGTGCCAAGCGATGGTATGAGGCCAGTTTGTTTTCACGATTTGCAATAAAGGCACAGCCAGACTGAAGTCCAGGCTTTCAGTGAAGACGTCTACTGGTTTATTTGTGGTTTATGGAATGACTCAGTGATGACTTGATTACATTGTCAATACAGTAACTGAGTGAATACTCACTGGGGCCTATCTGATTACAGCACGTCACCAAGGCAACAACCGCTGTGGTTTGATCCCTTTGAGTTCCCCAAACAGCAGAAACACAGAGCCTCTGACTCGGCCAAGCGTCACAGGGTTCACATGGCTGTAATTTTACCTTTCAAAATAAGAGAGAAATCGCAAAATATGGTCAGATATGAGCCAGAAGACACGAGAGAGAAGGTAAACCGCAGCGCGTCAGCAAATCCCCGACCCACGGGATTGTTTTAATTGCTACACAAAGATGGTGAGGTTTTTGTTGGAACGAGTCCACCTGAAGAAAAGCAGTGCTCCAAAAGTAGGAAACAGCAAAATACACAACAAGCAGTTTAGGTAAAAGTAATGACTTTTAGTAAAGTCAGTCATTTCTCATGTTTTAACTTCTAGTAGTTTTTATCTGCTAAAGGTTCATCATTTATAATATGAACACTTGTATTTAAACAAAATCACAAAAGACGAATATGAAGCTTTGTGCCATTGTGCATTGTTGTTTACACCACACTTATACATACAGTAGTTTTAAGGCATCTCCTGAATAGTCCAGTTAAAAGACCTTCAATGATTTATAGATAATATTTTCTAATTTTCTTTAAACCAGTGCATTCCCATTATTTGTGTTTTGTCCGGCAGGGCTTATGATAACCTGCCTCTTTTGCAGCCTCTGCATTAAGAAAATGCAATAACCGTGAACTGGTTTTTATTTGCTGGGGATGTCCCCTGTGCGGGACTTGCAATATGAGACTTTGGGTGGGCAGCCGGCTTCCCCAACGACACGAGGCGTCTGTGGTTTCGTGAGCTATTCATTAAACTGCACAGCCTAAATAGCTGCACTTTAAATAGTGTGTAAAATGAGCCTATTAGCCGGCAGAACTGCTCTGAGACAGTCTGAACCGCAGCAAACGTTTGCATTTCACACCCTACAAGTTCACATACTGTACTGTACTGTACAGCTTGTGTGTTTCTAGAAAGAGAATTGTGTTGATCTTGATGAGTGGGACCAGAACCACCATCAGCTATCGCATCGCTTTCCATCTTAGATAAACATTATATAATCATAATTACCTATAATGAGAAAATATTGCAGGCCGTGAGCTCTGTTGCATAACAAAGTGCCTTTTTCCAAGAACAGTAATCTGTCAAACTGATTGGAGCGTGTTTCTGGGTAATACTAGACGGCTACTCTGTAATAATTCCTTATGGTCATAGATTCAGCACAGCGTGTTTTATTGTTTTGATTTGTCAAAACAAAAGCCTTTTGCTTTGATGACTTTTTAGGCCAAAGAATAGTTTGTTTATTTACTTTGTGTATTTATTTTCTCATGGAAAATAACATTTAGGTTATTTACTTACTTAAATCTGTTAATTTGAGATATTCAATTCATATTATATTCTGCATTAATGCGTTGTACAAAAGGAATTTTCACAATAAAAGCTAAGGAAAGGATGACAAAAATCAGATTCATATCCAGGGAAATAAAATCCCTAAAGAGCCTATTACAGTTTGCATCCTGAGGTGGAGGAGGTGACTTTCCTATTGAAGTCAATACTGCGAGGAGCAATTTTAATGCGGCTCTATCACTTTACCTCTCACCAATCCCTGCTTCACTACAGCTAAAATCTACTCGGTGGTGCTAGATAATGGCTATTAAACTGTCAGTTCATAAATGTATTGTCTGCTGATAAATAGCCGCCAGCAGAGCACTTCCTGGATCCATTTCTTTTTTTTTTCAAGCTGCTGTTTTCAACACACAAAAGCATTTGGAGATAAAGGGTTTATGACACAGTGTATCGTATCGGACCTGGCGGTTTATGATGAGCTGTCAGTCATCATCCTGCACCGTGAGGAAGATAATAATGCATTCATAACCTTTCAAAAGCACAATGATGCATTTCTTTAAAGTTGTTTTTAAAGCAGGTAGATATTGTCATGACTGACATCTGGGCCGTTTAAGGGTCTAACAAAGGCAGAAATCCTCCGTCTGATTCATTTTCTGACGCTCGAAGCTGAACCGCTTCTTGTCCGTGTGATACTTTTTCACAGAGCTACAGGGCTCATTTTAAACGTCTGCTTTTAATCCGAGTGGACTTTCCCAAATCACCGTCTGCTCATTGTTCGGATCTCATTGTTTAGACTCGGCTTCTATTTGAAGAGAGGTTCGAACCTCGAGGATTTCAGCACATCTGCAAAAGGTTCTTTGCGGAAGAGGTTCTTCTGCCAATTCTTTTAATTATCATTCAGTCAATCCCCGTTACAGCGCTGCTGCACAGGACAGCCTTTCCAGCACACACCGCTGTTGGCACCTTGCGGTACCGTCGGTGTGTGGCTTTAATGCAGGCGTGGAGTTGTGACCCGACCACGCATCACTGTGCACGTCAGGGCGGAGGTCGGCGCTGGAGGCGGCTACACCTGGCTAATGACGGGGTGCGGATGACGGTGAGATTAAGGTGGATGAAAGGATGATGGACATGTCTTAAGGAAGAGGTGACAGCTGGAAATTGGGGTAATAACAGCATTAGCTGAGTGGACTCATTAATAGAGGACGGAGGGGAGGAAGAGTCACTTTGCCCCTGTGTAGCTTCTTATCTGGGATGAACAGAGGAGACGGGATGCTCCACGAGCATCATGGTCCACGCGCACATCAAAAAGCTCCGTTTCCATGCAGCATCTTCACATTGCGTTAGGAATCAAAAGAGAAATGTTTTGATGATAATGACGCGACGCTGGTTTATTATCATGACTACAACCCTTATGGTTTCAGGCTCATACAGATGCCACAGATGTTTGACAGCATGTCAACGCCACCAACCTCTTTACATCTGGAGCAGCGGTTCTATAGCATCACCTGAATCCTGAGCTTCTGCGATGAGGTTCCCGTTCTGGTGTTTCCTGACACCAGCGCGCCGGTCGCAGAGTTGCACAGAGTTTCACTCTCCATTACACCCTAATGAGTGCAATTGGAACAAAGGTTGCTAAACGCAGGCAGGAAACGGCAGCGACTGCAGCCGTTGACTTTTTGCTTAGAGTTTGAATTCCACCTTAAAGGCAGAATTAAAACCGAGGGACCCGTAGGTTTCATCCTGCAGCTCGTCTATGAACGGTTGTGTCCCTGGACTGCAGACACGTGTTTGTTTTGAAACCACATTATTAGATGCTGTCGCTGCACAGTTAAATCCAGCTGCCGAGGATTCTGTGTGTGTTGACTGAGTAAGAAGGAACATAATGATGCTACAGCAGCAGCCTCCGTGGAGCCTTGTTCTCTTATTATCAATATATCCTCCTTATTCGAACTGAGGCAGGAGTCCAATTCATATTCATCAAACCTGAACACGTTTTTGATGCAACATTAACTTACTTAATATTTAAGTAATTGACTTAAACCTTTGGTAGAATACGAATCTTCTCGGACTCAAGTGATCAGTCATTTTAAACAGCTGTTCTTCAGGAAATGTTTTCATGTTTGTGTGCGTACTGTACGTTAAAGGCCAGATGTTAACTTGAATTGACCATGACGTCTACTGGAAACACTCAGCAGCTCGTCGTATTGTCTGGGCGGTACGTTCACTTCTGTTCTGTTCTGTTCCGTTCTGTTCTGTTCCGTTCTCTATGTACTGCAGGTGCTGTAGTGGACTCCCTGCTCAGGTTGTAGACCAGGTATTTTTACACACGCTGAGCTCTCATTGTTGACTCTCCACCACATCCTACATTTACACTGATGTAAATGCGGTGCCCGTGTTTAACACGGGGGCCTGTTTCGGCCCCTGCGGACGCCTCCTAACAGGACGTTCCGCGGGCCCCTGCGTGGAACCTGACAGACGAGCCGCGCTAGCGTCGCCCCACGTGACGCGTCTGTGTGCGCGAGCGCACGCTGTGCTCTCTCCGCCACCTGCTATTTTTAAATCTCGTCTGCTCCCGGTCCTCCTCAACAAAAGTAAACTTCTCTCGTTAGAGCAAATCTGCATTTTAAATGAATGGCAGTAATTGACATGTTTTACATTCATCTGCGGAGCAATCATTCAGCATACAGATAATGGTATTAGCGCTATGTGAGGGCAGTGGGATAAGACATTCGTCTCATAGCAACGATTTTAATCATCAAACACCAGGTTGTTTGCATTGAAACTTAAAATCCGACACCAGAACCAAATAACTGACTATACTGTACACGATCATACACATGCTTTTTATGTATTACATTATATGAGTTGTTCTATAATTAGTTCAATTCATTTACAACAGGCAACAAAAGTTGTGCAGCTTAACCCGTGTGTAGCAGTGAATCTCTCCACAGGCTGCCGGAATTAAAATGTGCAGGCCGACAAGCTCCGAATCTACTGTGACTGTGCTGCATAAACAAGTCTGGCAAACAGCAAATCTCTCAGTGGATCTCTTTGGCATTCATCGACCTGCTGGCTGCAATTTGTCATGTGCAGGGAGCGTCGAGGGACGGCAGCATGAGGGTTGGTATCAGCGGAGTCCGATCCAGGATACGTGGTGTGTAGCACTAAACAGGCTCGCACTCAAAAGGCATTTATTGTCTCCTCCGCCTTCATGTTAAACGAGAGACGTCGTATGATCTGCATGTGGAGTGAATGCGTCCAGTGTTTCCCAGCTCCGGCTTTCGCGGAGAGCTTCCTCCATCAGCAGCTCGTCACATCTGAAAGTCCACTCGTGTGAATGATGCTGATCGGCAATTAGCAGCAAAACAGACGAAAGCAGCTATTGCGACGGGCGCTGACCTTTTCATGCGCACAAACACGCGCGCACTATAAACAGGAACAGGCCACTTTGAGCCGGAGAGGAAAGGATCCGTGAGCACAGAGTGGGAAGGAAATGAAAGCACTGATGAAGCAGATGAAGAGGCGCGTTTTCGGAGCCCAGGACTTGAAAAGGCAGAGAAGAAGAGCTGGGAAAGCGAAAGCGTGAGTCAGGAGAAGGAGAGGTTTTATCTTAAAGTCGCTCTGTAGAAATAGACAGATGCGTCCTCCTGATGGAGCTCAACCAACTTATCAGATATCACGGCGCGTACTGCACGAACCTAAACGGGGAGATCGCATCTGATCGGCTGCAACGGGGAGCGTTCCCCTCTAAGTGATGGCGTTCTTACCCCGGCTTGAACTTCGGCATTTTTCTCTCGTTATTTAAGGCAAATGTTTCTGCCTGCTTGCTTTGGCTGCTGTTTAATTTCACCTCATTGCTCCCACCTATCAGGCGGGAGGTGAAAACTCTGGAAAAATACCATTAGGTTGAAATGTGTCAGTGCACAGGCAGGCAGGGACCGCGGGGCTGTGGGGGGGTGGGGGGGGGGTGGGTTTGGGGGGGTGAGGGAGGCGTATCTGGGGGCGATGACTCACACCAGCTGATTACATGGCGGTGCTATGGGGGGGGGGGTGAAGCTCATGGCTTGTCTGCTACGTCAGCGTATGAGTCCATGCTCAATGATCGTCCACAGTCTATTTACTTCCTGTATCCCATTCGTCCATCTTGTTTTGTTTTTTTTTAACCACCAAATGGTTTCCTCGTCCTATTTGGATTAATATTATCTGTAATGTTCCAGCCAGAATCAGGATCCGTCGGTTTTGTGTCACTGCTCCCATTTTACAGGTCTAACGTCTATTTATATTCCCATATCACTGTGTCGACGGCAGCACAGTGTTGGGAGCACAACCTGAATGGTGCATTCGGGGGAACCATCCTGACGGACCCTGGTGGTCAACACCGGACTGAAACAGCCCTAGTGTGTTTTTACCCCGAGCAGCTACTAAGAGAAGCTGGAGACTTCATTAATAACCACCTCACCCCAGTGAAATTCAACTCCGCTGCGTCTGCAGGGTCATTTATTTCCCCGACTCACCGCAGCATTGTGCAGTGGGAGCACTGTTCTCGTACCTCTCTGGCTCGGTTCCCTCTCTGATTTACGCCGGCTGAATCCAAATGAATGTACCGCTCGTCCTGCGAGCCGTGAATGGAGCGGCGCGGTGATTGCGTTTCGCCGAATGGGCCCGAAGCAGCGTCGCTAAACTTTGGCATCTCCAGAAAACAGACTGGAAACGGCCGCACGTCCTGGTGTTTCTGTAAAAAACAATCTGCGAACACAGTTTCGGTTTCAGGAAAGAAACATTACAGGATGTTCCGCTGTAACACACACACACACACACACACACACACACACACACACACACACACACACACACACACACACACACACACACACACACACACACACACACCTCCTCTCTTAATTACTCCTCAGCCTCTCCGCCTCCTCCAGATTGTTTCTTTCATGTCCTGCTTTGGACCCTGTTGTTGTCTTTTAAATTTTGATGCCTTATTGTTTCTGTGTCGTTGCATTGAGACAGAATTAAAGCTAACACTTTGCTCAGACCAGACGTACACCTGTACCTGTATCGGAGCCAAGCTTCCAGCTTTGTGTCAGTGGACCGTTGTCAGGTGTATCTACGGTTTAAAGGTTGTGTCTATGTACAGTGAAGGTGCACAGAGCGGCTCCAGACATGGTGACAAATGTCTCACAGTGGAAATGTCCATTCATAAGAACTGTCAAAGAAATGTCAAACGGGTTCTGGGCCGCTGTGGACTGAGAAAATAAATGGCTTCCTCTCAAACCACCAAGTAACATCTGCAACCGAGAGGGCCTCACTTGTCACAGGACAAATCCTTTTAAGAGGAGCAGGATCCCAAAACCCAGACATTGAATCCATTTATTTCCCTCTCTCTCTCTCTCTCTCTCTCATATATATATATATATATATATATATATATATATATATATATATATATATATATATATATATATATATATATATATATATATATATATACATGTACACATGTGACTGATTACTCTGATGTCATATCTTGTAAAAAGAAGCTTCATTGAAGGTCTCCATCCTTGCCATTCTTTCAGGTAAACATGCCTGAGATGTGACTGTTAGTAGCCGTGCTTTTTAGCCGCTGACAGCCTTTCAGCGCCTGATTGAATGTTGTTTATGAGATTATGGCACCTGTCTGGCAGGATGGATGGTTCATTAGAACGATGTTTAAACATCAACATTCCACAGATGGCGGCGCTCGGTACTTAGGGGCATACTGATAATTCTGAGGCTGCATTACAACGTGAAACCCAATTAAGCCATCATTACACAGCTGACCCAGCTAAAAATATCACAGGAGGTCTCGAAGAGGATTAATTATTTACACTACTGGCGGAACATAAAGCCACTAATCTGCCCCTCTTCAAGCCAGCCTGCGCTCCAGCGGCCTTTAATAACTTGATTTTTATTATTTCAGGACTACAAAAATGAAACGATGTATTTTCCTGTGGAAACACGACGCTGACATGCGCTGCAGAAAAGGCGGCGTGGAGCGTGAGGTCACCTTCAGCCTGCTGGTCAGCACAAGCCTTCCTGGCATCACGGGCATTTGTTACAGTGCATCCTGTGCCAGACCTTTATGCATTTACGTGTATGCTGTCGTCGTTGCATATGAATAGCATTACAGTAGATAATATAAATGATTACTCCTGACCTGAACACCCTATGATGTCATGTATTTATAAAATCCAGGAATATTCAGGGGATTTTCTGTAGAGAGTATAAGAATAATCTATACTCGTCAAAAAAATCTTTCTGCTGTCATTTGGAGTCATCAGTTCTCAGTTATGCTCTAACACATCAGAAAAGCAAAGAGTATGTTAGTAAGTGCTAAAACTTACAGTACCTTTCAATGTCCTGCTTAGTCATAAACATACAGTGGACATAACGCTCTTTGTGTTGCATACATTCACTTCGTACAGATGTGTCTACTTATATCATATACTGATGCAGTGGTCGATTTAGTCTGATTCAGTTCAGAAGAGGAAGCTCTGCTGTAAATTTTATTATTATTTCAACATCTCCTGATGTGATTCACTCCGCCGTCACTGTGGCCTCACTAATTAACATACAGCCAACTGACATTTCTTTAATTCTGACCTCAGCCTGTTCCACACATGACACAGCTCACAGTCAGACATAAAACAAATTCTAATTGTGTCGTGGGGTTTCTGACAGCTACAACGTCCTCCACCGGAACGCACTGGTGATAAAGTATCACTCACACGTACAGAATCTACTATGAGCCTCAGGCAAGAACAGCACTGACTGAAGATGACCCGGGCGCCTGGAGACGGGAGGGAGCAGTGGGAACCAGGTTAAGGTCCGGACTGGCTGGAAAACGCACGCGTGGGCGATGGCAGGAGACCAGCAGGCGACTCCTGAGAACCACAAGCGCCAGGACAAAGATGTCAGCAATGCAACTCCGTTTACCACATCACTTGTTCTGTCGGCTGGAGGGGACTCAGGGTCAGGCCTCTATATTCACTTGCTCTCTCTCTCTCTCTCTCTCTCTCTCTCTCTCTCTCTCTCTCTCGCTCTCTCTCTCTCTCTGTCTCTCTCTGTCTCTCTCGCTCTCTCGCTTTACGTTTGATTTTAAAATGCAAGTTCATATCTGGTTTAATAACCTTTATATTAAAAATGTCCTAAAACCAATTTTTCAACTGATCTCTGTTCAAAGACTATTAAAGAATCTTTGAGCAGGAAATTATTATAATCAACATCCTAAAATTCCCATAAAGCTCCCATTGAACGTCATTACCAGCAAATGCCCTGAGTCAAAATCAGAGTTTGACACTGCAGAGTTTCAAGGTTGCCATTAGAAATAAAAAAACACACCACGTTTAACAGCTGACTGCGGCAGAAGAGGAGCACACGTCGGCCACTGATGTCTTGTCACAGCTGCACTGTACTGTGACAGAACGCCGCGCGGAGGACAAAGAGCTGCTAAAACTCCGTGAGCGGTGATTTTCCCGCTGACAGGACCTGCATCACAGGAGCCATTATACAGAAATGTCCCAGTAATGTCACAACCTGGAATAAGTGGCAGGCTGCGATGCTAATGTTGCAGACGTTTGAACTCCAAATGAATTCAGATGAAACTTTGCTAATAAAACGAGTACGATGTTGGGGGGGGTTGGTTGGGTCCCCTGCTTGGCCTACATGAAAATGGATGCACAGTCCCAACTTCTGAAGGCAGATTTCAAAACAGAAGAGTCATAATACGACTAATTAGTAAAAACTGAATTATTACTTTCTCCCCAACTTTCTGTAGAGTTGGAAGCGGTTTGGATGTGTGTGCTCACAGTAACGGTGCCAGTCACTCTCATCACTTCAAAGCTGGACCTTTGCTCCTCCCCCGAAGAGCCGCGCCGCTCTCATCATCGCGTCTGACGGAGACGTGGCGACGTCCACCTGGCGATTTACAGCAGGCCGCTTGAAAACTGCCTCCGCGCGACGCGTTGCGTCCAATCGTCGCGTCCGCATTCACAGGCTGGCGTCACTTCAGGTCCCAAACAAAAGCAGGCGATCTGCACAGCGTTACCTCCAGAGGTTCTGCTGCAGGGCAAAGTCATTATCATCACCACCAGACCATCATAAAGAGGCTCTGCGCTCACTCCAACTCTCTTTTTATATATTTTTTTCAAGCACCTGAACCATTTTCTCCCGCTCTTCGCGTTTTTCCTTCCCTCTCTTCCTCTCATGTCTCTTTTCGAGGGTGCTCCATTACTTTCAATTACGGCGTCTGTGTCAAATGGCGAATCGATACTAAATCGCCGCTGGGATGACAGGATGCTCTTAGTCCGCGCGCTGCTCTCACCTCGCTCGTTTTATGGGCATTAATTAGCGCAGACAATGGTTGAGGCTTGTGTTGCATAATGAGGAGCGGTGCCGGCGTGTGATGATTTATAACGGGAAAACAACTGCCTGGTGTGTGTTGTCCAGAGGTGAGCGGGCCGTATTTGGACCCGGTGCCCAGTCAAGGGTGTGATTGCTGTGTTTATTTAGGGAGAGGCCTTCTTTAATCTTGGTCACTGTCAAATGAAGCGCCTCCAAATGGACACAATTAACTGACCTGAAGGCCTGAAGGGATCAAGTCACTACATGCATTGTGGTCATACTTGTCTTCTATCGATCAACACACTGTCACTGATACAGCAGCTCACTAATAATCTCTAATTATGAGCTCACTAATAATGAATTATGTATTTACTGTATGAACCACACTCCCTGAGCGGTTTTCCCTCAGACACCTTTCAGCTGTCTTACAGTAACACCCCCCCCCCCCCCCCCGTAGGTCTGTAAATGCTTTTTAGGGGTTTGATGTAAAAGAACTGGACCTGAGCCACAGCAGCCACTGTCTGTTAGCGAGGACTCATCGCTGAGCTAATCTAATAACGCCCCTGTGGCTGGAGACGCCTGCAGCCAGGTTCCATCACATGGAAGAGCACACACTGTTTTAGCAGCATATTAATACTAATCTACAAACTTTTGATCATTAGTTGCACAATTAGTTTTGAGGCATTTAAATATTATATGAGTTGCAGCTTCAAAGCAGACACAAATATGATGATTGACACATTGTTTTAATATATAAAGCCTTATTAAAACGCACTGGATTAATTGACAGTATGTGTTGGAAATTGACCCGACTGCAAATGAGTGTAAAACAGGTTTGACACAGAGCAGAAGTGGCATAAAATTTCAAGGCAGCAAATGCAAAACCAGGATGAGATGAGTTGGAGAACAGCTGAGGCCTGAGCCTGGGATGTAAATCAGCCGTCCACGCGCCGTACGTCCGCGTCGGGGCTGATGAATATTAAATTCCCAATATGATTCAGTGTTTTTTTTTTTTTTTTTCCCAGAATGTGATATTAAAAGAAGTATTAATGCATCATGTTACTTATTTATTAGGTTTTTATGAGCACGCTGACAACAGACGTGCTTTATTGCAGACCACGCAGTGGTGGAGGATTTTATCGCCAACATGTAGGGATCTTTTATGCCGTGGCCCCTTGTGTGGACTGTTAACCTGTTGGACTTCCTGTCTAAAGTCAGATGTCGTGACCTTGTTGGAGAAAATCATTTGTCCTTGTCTCACTCTGTCAAGACTCCTGACTTGTGTTTGGTTGCATTGCAGCTGGACGGTGCTGCGGTACCAGGCGTCACACACCTGACCAGCAGCACCTCTGCCCACTGACACAAACAGCGTCTTTGTCGGTGGCTGTGATTCTGCAGGGACAGACAAAGGAAGAAGCATTTCACACTTCTTTCAGGGAGCGAAATGAAATTCATTCTGGAGTCTGCTGCTGGGAGTAGTGTGACAAACTCTCGCGTGTGGCTCAATCTTGGAGCCATTTTGAGACATAGCTTCCCTCCGGGCCTCTCATGCAGACTCGAGGTAATGCTGATGACAGAGATCAGTGTTGGTGAGTGGTCCGTGCTGGAATCTCATACAGACCTGAAAAGCTGAAAATATTCTGGCTGTGTAGTTCTCATCCAAGAGCACCACACTGCAAAGCTGAGAAAAAAAACCCCTGCAGGTTCCTTTATTATTCCCACATGGTGAAACTGATGAGAATTTCATCCATAGTTATCTGTTTTTATTTCACTCTTTGCAGCCTGACCGATAATTTCAATCGCATGTCATCAGGCTTCAAAATAACAGCCCCTGAAACTAGAAACCTTTACATTATACAACAATGCTCAGGTAAAAGTGCAGGTAAATACATAAACAATATAGTATATTACAAAAATATACAGTAAAGCAACAGTTGGGAAGTTCAACAGGTGGTTAATTTATACCAATGTGTCAGCATTTATTAATATATTTAATTCATGATTTGAAATCGGAAGCTGCACCTGATGCTTTTAGATCAAAAGTGCAATGACTGTAAAGGACCCAGCAACTGTCCTTCAACTGGATCAATAAAGGGAAACAAGTAGGCAAAGGCCTCAGCGCCGCAGGCCGAGTGAAGACTCCACAAGTAACTTATAAACGGGAGAAACCGACTTTCAACAAGATCCCTGAAGCACAACAAAGTAGCAGTAAATAAAAGCTGCTTGAAGGCAGATGGAGGGGACAGTCGACAGAATAGCAACCAAGGTCTGCAGTATTTCAGCATCGCTGTCACTGAGGAGGAGGCGGCAGCAGACACAGGCAGGAAAATAATGGATGGAGGCTGGTGCAGAAACAAGAACAATAGGTATGAAGAATGTAAAATAGGTAGAAAAAGAGGACAACGTTGATTCAGAGCTAATTTAGTAAAAGACAGAAAACTTCAAGTCAGGGGCTCAAGACATTCACCAACTTACATCTAGGTTGTTAGAAGCCCAGGGTTAACAGGGTGGAAGTGGTCTGACTACATGACCCAGATGTGCTGTGTGGGTCCACATGTAGGTAGGTGAGTCTGGATTCAGCCTCCAGCAACCTGGGGCCCAATATGCTTAACGCCACCTCAGTGAGGTTTTCATTCTGATTGCTTCAGGCACGCAGTTATGACGGGAAGTGAAGTTCAGCGCACGCAGAGAATATGAAAAGAGGTCAGTTCCACAACGCACAGCCTTCTGCGGGGAAACCTTCCATTATCTCAACAGACGTGGTCCAACGCAGGTAAAAGCAAAGCAAGGCCGGGTGCACAATGAGTCCGGGTCCGACTGAGCAGACTTGTGACTGACGAGTGACGAAATCCCTAAACAAATCAGTCTAATCAGTGGTTTTAATACGACCCGAAAGGCTGCAGCTACAATAAACGATGTGTCTATACAAAATAGTTCAAGTATCCACACATGACAATACAACAGTGATAAAACAGTGGATACACTGCAGATTAAAAGCAGCAGTGGGTTAGTGCTCGACAATGTTAAGTATGATGAGATTATGTTCATGCAGATGAATGCTGACTTCAGGCTCTTAACTCTGTGTAAGAAAAAGGGCTTTTCCACCGCAGGATCGGAATCAGCCAAATTCATGACATTGCATAAAAAGACATAATGGCAGCTTTTGGATTGACATTTGATAATGAATTGTATTATATTTCCAGCTAATTGTGTTGTGCAGGAGAGACATCAGTTCAGAAGATTTTAATCTAATTGTAGTCAGTGGTTATTTAAAATCAAGAGAAAATGATATTGACAGTGTTATTGTGTATACGATAATTAAAATAAACAATATGTGACACGTAAGTACAATTTTGGACTTTGTCCATCTGAGGAGATTTTTGTTCTCCTCTCTTAAAAGTGTTTGGACACTGAACTGGCAGAAACCTGTTTACTGTCAGATCCCAGTTCTCCTCTTGCACCGATCCCCACTGCCCTGTCCTACATAACGACACGGGTTGCTGCACTTTGTGTTCCTGGCTTCCGTCGTGGGAGCTGCTGCTCGCTGGCGCTATGACGTGCGTCTCGCCCGCGTCGGCTGAAGGCTGCTTTGAAAAGGTGGCGCCACGGCAGCGTCTCCAACCTAATTCCATCGCTATCTATGCAACATGCAACGTCATAACTATACAATCATCATTAGGCCGATGTGAAGCACGTCAGTGTTCTTCACATCTTCACTCTGGGAGGATGTGGAAGCAAGAAGGATGTGGGGGATGTGAAGTGGGATCCAAGTGACAGTCCCCGGAGGCACAGCAGCACATTTAACATTAGGTAAGACTTCAACATGGAAGTTATTTATAGATCATTGTAATATTTACAAAACCTTTGCTGTATTTTATGCATAAAATGTTCCAGGCATCTTGGACCCAAACTAAATGCTGCTGCTGCAAATGTTGTTCTATAAAAAAAAATTACTGACAATGTGTGGGATCACCTGTTGAAAACAAATTTAATAAAGGTCAATCAAATTCTGAGCTGCGGAAACGCGACGTCTGACTCCGAGAGGAGGACGTGGACTGTGAAGCGCCCACTCACAGAGCAACAGCTCTGTGCCGTTAGCTGATTTAATCAGACACGGAGCTCTGGAGTGTCAGCTGTTGAGCACACAGGAAGTAGATTGAGGACGACGTGCTTTATATGCATGAATGTGTTGAGATGTTCACATCCTCCCAGTAGAAATCCTGTGTGTGGGTTTGGTAAAGCTCTCCTGCCACCTAGTGCTACACGCTGATCCGCTCCTGCAGTGCATCACTGAGCAGCAGCGTTACATTACACTTAAACTGGTTCAGGCTGGAGGTTCAGGAGGATTTGAGTGGACTTGAAACGTTGAAGCGCCAATTTTTAATTAAATGATCATGAATTGTACATTATCGTAGATAATGACTTAGAGTCGTCTTATTAACTGCTCTTTTTCAGCAAAGCTCCACTCGTTAAAATCTGATTGTTGTCTGCCATCTAGTGTCTGTGATAGAAATCTGCACGTAAACCTACAGAGTCCAAAACATTCTGCAGGACCCGTCGCAACCAGGACATTCCTGGTTTGAACTGTGCGTGCGTGCGTGCGTGCGTGCGTGCGTGCGTGCGTGCGTGCGTGCGTGCGTGCGTGCGTGTGTGTGTGTGTGTGTGTGTGCGTCTCATCACCGCGTCTTCATTCAGTCAGGTTGTACTAATATAATGAAGACACCTCCGTGAGAGCTGGTTCTAGCGTCTCGTCTCGCCTTCATTAAAATACGTTCAAAATAATATCATTAGGAGAAATTACATGGAGGTAAAGGTGGAAGGCCCCTCGAGGCCGAGCTCTCATTTCAGCAGACAAAGCACCTAAAGCGTGGAGAGCGATAGTGAAGGAGACCCAGGAGAACGGCTGAGCGCTACAGAGCAGGTGACACTGACAGCATCAGTCTGGTAGAAACACCACTCGCATGTTTCTGCTTTGTTTGAAGCTAGTGTTCATCCTCTGTCCGTTTACTGCACGGCGCCAATGCGTCTCGATGCTGCACGGATGAGGTGCTTTAACCTCTCTCAACCCGCATTTCAAACACTGCGATGGCTGAATGTGGCCTGGCAGATCCCAGGTCAGTTAGTGGAAAAAAAGAAATGTTTTGGGTAAGTTACGGAACATTTTAATAGAAATGTATTGATGTGAGGTGCTGTCAGAAGCACAGGACTTCCTGAGATGAGCAGAATCGTCTTTTCATCATATTAGCAGGATGTGAATAAACACCATCTGTCTGTTTGAGTGGTGCTGGGTGAGAAAGCAAAACAGATCCTCAGTCAGTGCTCGAGTGTTTTGACAGAGTCCGCACGAATGCAGGTGCAAGAAGTGAGGCCGGGACCAGAACCCGACGCGAGCGGTCCGGCAGCGAGGGCAATGCTTGACCCGTGAGTCCCGCTGGGCCGAACGGAGCCAAATGACGGACTTTTAAAGGTTACTCCGTGATGTGCCGGACAAAGCACCGCACTTAAGGAGCGGCAGCGGCGCTGCTTCCTAGAAAAATGCACATGTTGGGCAGAAAAAGTCTGTTATTCTGCTCGATGCTCCTGACGGGCAGAAAGGCGACTGGAAGCCTGTTTCAGACTCTATGGAGTCTATGTTAAAATTCATGTAACTGCAGGTTTCTTGAACAATTAATATGAAATTTACTAATTTAATACATTTTGTCATATGGAGTCCTATCTGTTAAAATGTGATCTAGGCTTAGTTATTGGATGTTACTGTAGCAAGATGGACTCAACTGTCACTTAAAAGATAATTACCTCCTTCAGAGTCATAGTGAAAAACATCAGAATGTTTGAAGTGGAGTTTGAATAATCTTAAAGATCAGACATAACAAGCGCACATGATGCCAGAGATCTGACACTTGTCACATTAGTTGCGTCATTCTCTTCTGAACTCGCATATGCACGTCCAATGACAAACACCACCAACAAGTGTGTGTGTGTGTGTGTGCGTGCGTGCGTGCGTGCGTGCGTGCGTGTGTGTGCGCGTGTGTGTGTGTGTGTGCGTGCGTGTGTGCGTGTGTGTGTGTGTGTGCGTGCGTGCGTGTGTGCGTGTGTGTGTGTGTGCGTGCATGTGTGTGTGTGTGTGTGTGCACGGGCTCTGCTGCTCTGCGCTGATACTCTTCAGCTCCTCTGATCGTTCGCTCCACTTTGTGTTCGTACACACATTCCACCAAACGTCACCACTTCAGCTGTTTTCATCTGTGGCGCTGACTTGTTTGCAGTGTTGCAGCCTGTCTCTGGAATTTCAAACACACAGAAATGCAGCATTGTCCTGCATAATTAGGCTCTCGTGGGGAAGTTCCAGCTCTAGTCACAAATAAAGGGACCAAACTACGCGCTACAGTAGCAAACGGATAGTTGTTGTGGGAGCATTTTGCTGCTGTAGTGGTAAATGATGAAATGTGGGGTATCTGGTCTTGCAGGCCTTTTTTGTTTCTGGGTTAATACTTGACTTGGAGGACGTCTCCGATCCCTGGACTTTATTCAAATAGCTAATAAGCTGAGGGATTAGCAGCGAGGTTCATGCTGGAGAAGGCATTTCGCTGTGAGCCTGTCAGAAACCTCTCCAGGTGGAATTAGCCTATCTTCCCAAGCCCTTTCACAATCCGCTTAGATGTATTAAGCTAATGATCCAAATACGGGAATCATTTTTGAATCCTCTTCAAAATAAAACAATGTGAAACTCTTTTCCCAATTACTAATTTATTCCCCGGTGAGCAGAAAAATAGCCAGCGGCAGTTCAACTTGTTACATATAGTGAAACCATAAATACAAATAAATTAGATCAAATATGAATAAACGTAGATATTCTACATACATAGTACAGCGAGCTGACATGAACAGCACATGTAAATATTTAGTTTAGTATTTCTAATAGTGTTGATGTCAAAAACACCCCTTCTGATTTTGTAGTATGTAAGGTAAGCTAATTATAAAGCAATAATATTGGTAGTAATATAATCATAAAGGACTATTGTGCAAACGGTGAGTTGCATGTGGACGACATCATAAGTCATGTTCTGTGTTTGTTTGTGATTTCTAAATACATTTGCAAATCTGTCAAGTGTCTATAAAAGTATTCCACGACAGCCTGCCTCCGGGCGTCAGCGCGCTTTTCCACGGTGACTCATGAAAACAAGATCTAGACAAATCGTTCTCGTGTCTCCCTCAAACGCACCTGGTGACGACATCGCCATGACAACAGGCGCCGTTCATCGGGTTCCTCGCTTCTACTGTACGTTTGGCTTCATCATTGACAGAATAATGAAATACACGCGTTCTGGACTGTAAGTGTGAGTTTGATGCTGGACTCTGAGGTTGTGGAGGTCAGACCACCAACGGGATGAAACCCACGTTTTCAAAGGCTTGATACATGATTTGGAATCAATCAAGGCCATGTTTGGATTTCTAAATCTCCTTTTTATTAGTCTGAAAGCAGGCATTGCTCACTCCCTCTCACCTCTTCTTCCTTTAAACCTTTTTTAAGTCTTTATGGCCTTCAACATGGTGCATTGCATCAGTCAGTCAGGCCGCAATCACATAATGATTGTGTTTATGGTTCTGATACTAAATCACGGGGCAAAGAGAAAACATCCATCCTGCTGCAGCAGCTACTTTCCTCTAAACTACAGGAACCACAAATGAATCGCATTCCTTAAGACGTTAACCCAAGGTCAGTCATTTTGAGCAGTACAATGAAACAAGCCCTGTTCTAAGCAGCTCACTGTCTCCTGCCTTTCTATCTGTTGGTGATAGCTACAGACGCTGTAACGGACACAACAGATGGCTCAGTAAATGCTCCTCATTGACGGCCTGCATCATGTGCAGCAGGTACAGCAGCCGCGGAGAAAGCAGGCCCCCTGCTGGGACGCGACGCTACGGAACGCGTTTTACACCGTGCACAGCTACACATGCGCTTCTGTTGCTGTCTATACTGTCTGCACTGCACCGTATGGAGGGCCTGTCCCACGGCATCTGCATTCCTAAAGGCAGCAGTAACATGATGTGTGTTGGGGTGGAACCTGGAGAGCCAGTCAGAAATAGAAATCTGAGCATGATTTCCCACTCTCAGCAGTCGTACTGTAGTCAGTCCCTGCTAATGTTGCACTGTCTGTACTTTGCAACCTGCCTCTGACCTCATGGCGCCACTCGTCTTCACAGGCCAGTCAAACCTGTGGGTCTCTTTCCATCCACAGTTAAATTCATTCCACGCATTTACACTGCCTTGTTAAACTGGCTCCAACTCTAGTCCTGCTCCTGAATCTCTGGGTATCATACTTGATTGTTGAAAGAGGTATTTCATCATGTTTCCCTCTTTCACAGCTCTTTGGTTAAAACTATATTCATCATTGAACATTTCCTTTTATGTTGTCTGCTCTTCGTTGACCTTTCAGGTTTGGCTGCACAATAAACCTTTAATTATTAATTCCTTTTGGGACACCGTGAAAATCATCAAAAGAAACATTAGCAAAAAATTCTTTTCACACGCACACGCACACGCACACACACACACACACACACATATCTTGGATGTCATTTTACAGATTATTATCTAGTCTTCACTAGTCAGTTGTTGCTGAAAAAGTTGTGAAGTGACTTTCTACCAGAAACTAGATGCTGGTCTCATGCCAAAAATTCATTTTAATGGCTGAATGTTCATCTGTTTTAGATTATATTGTTGCAGAACAAATGTCAGTATAATTCGATTGTTCGTTATGTTATGAACGAACCAAATGATTCATTATCTAGATGGTGTTTAAGTGAAGGTTCTCTTCCAGGTCAGCTTAATATTGGACACTGGTCTGACCTACAAGACGAAGTCAATGTTCCCCTTTGCATTCATTATAGTGAGTTAGTGTCGTTTTTCTGCTTGTTGTATTATGTGCTACATTTAGCTAAAACCATGCAAATTTAACATTTAGCACAGCTAAAGATTTGTAAATGACATTTTTCATGCCTTTGATGCTGTGTTTTTACTGGGCCTCCATTAAATGATCGTGAAGCAGACATGAAGGCTTCTGATGTGCACCTTCACAGGCCGTTGTCTTACTGCCCTAAAGCTACACTACAGCAGTGGGACTGAGACTCGCAGCCAAAGCCTCCACGACCTGTGGCTCCGTTCGTCCCCTGTACATCTGCACCTGCGATTGTGTGGCACTGCTTCACTGCCTCTATTGCAGCACATACAGTGATATGATGCTTGTTTTGAAGGGTCTGTGCTGCTTCTGATTTCTTGGATGGAGAAGGAGGTAATCACGCTCTCACCGTGTACGTTGCTCTGTTTACTGCTCATTAACAGCCGCATTCACCAGTTCTTATTCCCATCTGTTTCCCCCTGAAGACATTTATTGCTCTCGTACTGTAATAGCGCTGCCGTATTCCTTTGCCACGGCAGCGCAATGACTCTCTGGTTAGCACTTCCACGACCTGAAGGTCCAATAAAAAGCAGGGAGGTTTCATTCAGGGTGAAGGATTCGCGGCGAGGCCTCGTCCCCAGAGCTACGGAATGAATGAGAAGCGCCGGGCGGATCTTTGGAACGGATCACGTGACCGTACATGAAACACAGAGCGAGGCTCCAATCTGCACCACTGCCTCCTGGTTTGCCCCGCGGCTTCACAGGCAACACGGGCCTGAGGAAGCATCAGTAGAGCTGGTTTCCACGGCAATGTGCATTAGACATGGTAGGATATTAGTTGAAAGTATAATGCAGAGTTTAAAACAATCCAGCATGTTTACGATAACTCTTAAACATGTAGTGTTTTCTTTTTCATGGAGACTAACTTCACAGTGTTTCACTTTAGTTTTTGTGCCATTAAAGAAGCTCCATTTAGATTTGTAATGCGGTCTCTGTGGCTCCCATGCAGCGTTCAGGATACTATAGAAGGTAATTATATATGACAATCATCCTCACAGCCGGGGCAGCTTTTTACAACTCGGTTGACTTATATTATGTGAGTACACATGACTGCATCATTAAAGCAGGTGGGTTCTGAGCACTGCAGTGAAACAATGAATGGACTGCAGCAGGAACTGAAACTGTCGCACAAACAGTATATAGAACTATACAGAACATTATAGGTGGCTGACTGTTTGTTAAATTTGGTTTGAAATCTTACACTTATTGAATTAATGAAGCACTGTACTCATGAAACACACACTTGGGTAAAGAGTGAAACTAAATATGTTTTTTGAGCAGCACCAGTGTGTGTGTGTGTGTGTGTGTGTGTGTGTGTGTGTGTGTGTGTGTGTGTGTGTGTGTGTGTGTGTGTGTGTGTGTGTGCGTGTGCGTGTGTGTGTGAGGCGTGGAGCATGTACAGTACAGTGTGTGAGTGGGCTGAGTGATTAAAGCGAGGAGCGTTTGTGCCCTTTGATTTCCTAATGTGAATGAAATGGATGAGAGCGTGTGCTCCGCTCTTCTCTTCTCCGCTCCGGTGCGGTGACGTGATGAATTGGCCAGAGATAAGTCTGCTTCTTCACCTATTTAAGGGCTTCTGTGAGAGAAATTAGCTGGATCTGCTGGACAAACGCCAGAGGAGTAATTACAGCCGCCCCCAAGGCCTCGTTCTTCCATTTACAGCGCTGAAAGTTGGGCGGCAGGACATTTCTGTGCGAGAAGTAAAAACCGCTGAGGACAAACAGCCTGTAGCCTGCTGGATTCTTCCAGGGAGCGTGAATAATTGATGCGTCTTTGTCTGTTCCCCGTCTTCGCCGTCGCTCCATCACTTCTCGCTCGCTCCTCCGGTCACCAGACGCCTGCGAGACCAAAGGCTTCTGTCGTGCGCCCGTTCCTGGCGTTCTGATGAAAGGTCGGAACGTTTTCAAGCAGCTCGTCGTTCGAGCAGCCGGTGTTTCTCAGACGTTTGCAGGAGCGCCGTCCGTCTTGTGCCTTCGCAGCATCCTGCGCGACACCGTCACCGTCTGTTGGAGGAGCCGCAGAGAAACGGCAAAACACCAGTCCTTCGTACGTCAACGGTGAACGTTTGCAAGCAACGAACGGCGATAATCACGCTTTCGCTTCCACGCTCCGGTGACCTTTTACTCCGCCTTTTACTTACGTTATTATTCCTCTTCGCGTGTAGAGGAGCCGCCTACGGCAACTCGCAGCCTTATTTTTCTAAAAGAAACAAAGGATCCCACTTCAAAGCGGAGTAGGTGAGTGGTTGATGCTGAGAAGGTGCAAAACAAGCCCGAATGCAGAAGACAGATGAAACTTAGAGATCAGGGAGTGAACCAACAGCAAGAAAAAGGTCTGAATCAGGAGGCGCGGATAGTAATGTAGGCTTTCATTGCATTAATGCTGCACCAGTTGAAGCTCAAGTCTGTCCACGCAAATAATATTGTCAGCAGCTGCTGCACAATCACAATGAGACGTCCGCAAAAGATTCTAATTATCCTCTCCAGTCATTTGTCATTTTTGCATGGTTTTTTTTTGATCCAGATGGTCAGAAACGTCCAGATGATGGAATAATGAACTGCAGCGTGGAGCTGAGCACCGTCCCGTCTCCCGAAGGCCCGCAGGGCCGGGTACGGGGGCATAGAGGCGCCCTCGTCTCCACACGCCCAGCAGAAAACGCCATTGTGACGTGCGCGTCTGCGGGAGACGCCACGCGCGCTTATCTGTCCCGCACACTCGCGACACTCGGTGACAAAACACGCCGCCGGGCGCCGCAGACGGGGCCGCGCGGGCCCAAAAACACGCCGCCTCCTCGACGGGAGCGCGCCCGCTGTCCCTCCGAGCGCGTCATGAGATTAGCGGCGAAGGAAGCAGCGGAGATACGATTATTCTGTGGCCGTCGGCCATCTTGTTCTGAGGCTTGTTGACTCTGGAGTGGATCAACACTTTGGCTCTGACAGAAAAGATAAGAGAGAGGCAATGAGTTTAGCTTGCAGTAGGCAGCCATTAACTTACAGTAAAGCAGCGGAGCCCTCTGATTAGAGTCAAACTCATTTTAACCAACTTTTAATTTCTTACAGTAAAACTACGGTAAACTGCAAACAGCTGTATCGTCGTCCAGCTGAGCACAAGCTGCAGTCAACACTGCGAGGTCTTTCAGGGGACTGTACCCGCAGAACAGTCCTCCTCCTTCCATATCGCGTGTGTGATTGTCACATTCAATCAGATCCTCATCTCTGTCTACAACCTGAGGTGAAACTGAAGTTTCTTGAGAAACCTCCGCTGACAACAGTAACGTTGTCAGTTTGTGTTAAAGGTTGAGCTTGTGATCATCCACGCACCTCCTTTCCACGTCAGCATAAGCCGTAACACAGTAACTCCCAGCTGTCAGCACTGTATTGTTGGTTAAGTAGAAGGATTCTTATTGCTTCTGCTTTTTACCTCATATTTTGCTGTTTATGGTTCGACGGTTGACTCGAACCGTACTCGAACTCGTTCAAAGTTTATGAGGTGTGAATTCTTCATGACTTCTCCATATTCTAAGTGGGATTGTTTTGACTGCAAGGACGCCCGGAATGATTTTGTTCATGACTGAAAACAAAATGACTCTTTGACTCTTGAAGGCTGCTCTCAGTGGATGTGAATGGCCTTTATTTCACAAAGGAGAGATTAAAAGAAAAAAAAAAACGAAAAAAACAAGACTTCTTCTCTTGAAATATTAACCACTACTGACAGTTTTTAGAAAGTGCAACCCTTCTTTTCCACTTATCTGCATTTTCATCCCTTTTCTCTGCAGGATGAAGTCTGGGGGGGATTTGTGGAAGTCAAGAGGCTGCGAAACTTTATTATTCAGCCCCAAAGTACAGTGGGTTGGGCGCAGAAATGACCTCATTACGTTAAGAGAGCAGCAGAAGCCGGTTCGGGGACATTTCCTGATTGCGGTCCCTGGAGTGCCTGGACTGTGAGCGGAGGGAGGCGCAGGAGCCCAGCTGCTGCACAACGTGAATATGTGGTCCAAACAGATTGGCTTTATGTAAGCCGCGTTCACGCACTGCACTCTACTATTTAAACCTGTGTGCACGCACGCACAGCAGGACGCACAACGGAGGAGCGGTTCTCATGGGGCGTCGCAGCGTGAACCCCGCGCCGCTTTACGAGGAAAAAGGAGCTCATGATCTCGCCCCGCTTTGTGCCCGCCGTGATCTAAATATAACAAAATAGCTGACGCTTTTCCGGGTTTATTCCCAGCGTAGCCGTGCTCCAGATGGATCGGGCCTGCGTGAAGCGAGGCTGGGATGACGGCGGGGCTCCCCTCGGCCCCTCGGCCGATGAGGAGGAGCCTGATGTGCTGGACGACTGCCATGTGCTGAAGCAGAGGCAGATGGGAGACAATGGGCCGCTGTTCCCGAACCTAAAGCTAACAGCGATGCACAACTAATGTTTATTTACTACTACTTTACTTATTGATTGGCATCTACACGTCTGTTATATTGTATTTTTAAATTACAGCCTCTTTCTATGAAAACCTCCTCGCTGCTGACTCTGCAGCCGTCCTCCAGCTCAGCTCAGCTCAGCTTCTCCATCACTTGTTGCGTCGTGTCTAGCGCTGAGCAGTTGTTTCGGGGGCGTGCACGCATGAACTGACAGACATCACCAGATGTTGCGTTTCCTCCCTGGTGACGCTCTGTCAGGCCTCTTCTGCAGCTGTTGTCGGCTCCTGCTTGTTCCTAAGCAGTTTTGTGTTGCATAGTGTTTTCATTGCAGCTCATCAACGCCTGGGCTTGTTTTAATCTAGTCCGGGAGTCACTGTCCATTGTCTACTGTCAACCACTCATTTTTTGTAGCCAGACTATTCCAACACTCAATGCTCCACATATGAGATGTTACACGCATTTATAATTCTTGTGAAGGAATATAAATATATATATTTCTGGTCTTCGGACTCTTGAATCTCAGTGTTTCCATTTGTGCCCGGGTCGTTGAGGCCCATGCGCTCACCAGTGTGTTAATGATTCCTGTCTTAGCTGGCTGTTAAGAGTTCATTCAAATGCCACACTTCATTTTATCAGATTGGTGTTAGTTTCTACACAGTTTACCCTTTAAACCTCCCAGTTTACACCTACTGTACAGTATGTACTGCACACATGGACTCTGTTGGGATAAGCTTCTTTGAATAATGGGCTAAATGCATATTGGAGGATGGGAGTCCTCCGGGTTGTGAAATCCAAGATGGAGGAACAAATTGACAACGTAGCCCATGTGTCCCTATGAGGACACAGTACTAGACGACTGAGGCAAGGAGGAATCGGTGCCTGAAGGCAACGTTCATAATTATCCATGTGCATCTTTCGGTTTTGAACACGTCTTATGGTCATGAGCTCTGGGCAGCAGCTGAAATGAGTTTCCTTTAGTTGCATCCAGGTTGCCCCTCAGGGACAGGGTCAGGAGCTCCAGATAACAGGAAAGAGCTCCGATTGGAACTTCCTTTTTCCATTACATGGACAAGAGCCCAGCTGAGGATGTTTAGGCGTCTGACCAGTAACATGGCCAGAGGAACCACGTAATCCATCCAATCTGGGAACGCCTTGGGACGTCCCAGGTACAGCTGAGGGTGCAGCTTTTCAAAGGAGCCCCTGACTTAATCGTACAGCTTCTGCAGAGCCAAAGTCTGGGATGGATGATCATGTACTAATATTTGTAAGAGCATTTAACTGATCAGTTACTTTATTCTTCATTCAGCTTTTCACTAATGAACACATTTAGGCAACTTTATGCTCTTTCACAATGTGTTATAACGCATGCCTTATACTTAGCATCTGTATTTTAGGGTTAACTGAATTACTAAAGTAGTGAATTAGGATTTTTTGCATTGGTTTTCCTCCGTCTGTACCGTGGCGTGCTTTCCCACTGCCTGGTCAACAGTCACTCTCACCATTTTGGCCTGGCTGGTCACTCACTCCTTCAGCCCCTCTCAACTCCTCTTTTCTACTTTCTCACCATTCAGTGTGACACACCCTCCTCCACCTGCAGCCCATTCAGCGCAATCAGCCCCAGTATTTAAGCCACCGGTCCCCATAGGCGGTGCGACTTGTAGGGTTATTCAAGTACAGCTGTGCGCGGCGCGTCTCCAAGTGTGGCCTGACTTGAAGTGCTCTTGTTAATTTACTGCCTTTATGTGGGCTTTGGATGATCCTCACGCTTCTGCTCTTCCTGGTCTGTCTGCTTCCCTGTTGCTGCTTTACGGTGTCATGCCTGAACCTGATCAGGCTCAGCAGCACTACTTTGTTTTTCCAAGACATGTTTAAAGCCATTTACCTGTAGAAGTGTTTAGCAGACTGTTTACCTGCAGTTATTTGTTCCACCTGCATCCCTTTTTTCCAGCACCCAACTCTATCCCTGTTACCACTTCCATTTGCGTGAGTGGTTATACTTGATTTACAGTATCTTTACCGTTTAATGGTTCTGCAATAGAATCTGGGCATTATGAGAATCTGACAAGCACTAAAGTAAATCCTTCCACGGGGGTGTTTTTGTATTACTCACACTGCATTTCTCTGCATTGTATGACATCCGTGTTGTGTTTATGTGGAGTTATTGCTGACATTCCAACTGGAACACACAGCGCCTTTCCAGGGTTTAGCTCGAACATCCTCCCCACTTTACGCACTGGCGGGGCGCATCACGGGGGCGCGTCCTCGCGCGAGGAATCGCGCATGCGTCGACGCCGGAGACGCTCCTGATTTGACGGGCCCGGACTCGAGCACACGGCCCACTATATTGCAAGGCTGTCCGTTGGTAGCGCGCCGCCATCTGCACCTGCCTACTCTGTTGTTTTGGTCGGAGCGCTGGGAGGGGTCATTATTTCGCAGCGAGCCGTGGGAGGAGGAGGCTTTTCCTGAGACACCGACAGAAGCGTGTGGCCACGGATTCAGCACCACTAGATAGAGGAAAGCGTCCGGCTCGGGTCGATTTTCACCGTTCGCTGCGGGTTAACTGAACGGGAGGGCACCGATCTTTGGACGTACCCGGTCGAACCAGGCGTTGTACGCAGTTTGTGGACCTGCTCGAGGCGTCATCTCCAACAGTTAAAGGTGCGTAAGTGCGTGCGCGTCAGTTGGAGGCAGTGGTTTGTTAATAACTGGGTATTTTTTTTCTCCTTTTTTTTTCCTTGCTAGCAGTCCGGTAGCATCACACTTGCTGCTCCGGCTGCTAGCGTTAGCTTAGGCGAGGTCCGACTTTTCATTCATCGTTGTGCCGTCGCTTTGTCGGCGGGGTAACTAGTTAAATACACCCCCGAACAAACCTATTTTACAGTCCAGTGGACCACAAAAGCGTCCCCGCCGCGGGTATGTGCTGAGCTGGGCTGCTCTCGTTAGCTAAAAATCACAGCGTCGCCCACTCCGCTAGCGTGGTCGACACCGCACTCCGCGCGCTGCTATCCAGCGAACCCCGGTGCTGAAAGGCTGCTGTACCGGACTTTGCAAGCTAGGCTGCTAGGCTACCCGGAGGCTAAGCTAACTAAGTGACACCGGCCACTTTCATGCTAGTAAATAACGGTGCCACACCTGCAGTAATGACTGTTGAGGCTTTCGGCGGATGGTCGCTCGCGCCGCGTAGTTTCGCCCGTTTTCGTTAGTTGACGTCCTCGTGCGCGGTTTAAATAACGTTAAACCGCCCGCTCGTTTGCCAAATCAGGGTTTTTGGGGGAAATGGTTTTAGATTTTTGCTCATCGCGCCTTTCTGCTCGACTTGAAGATGTTCAGAAGTACACACCCTTGCCTCGCCTCGCCCCGCAAGTGTCGTGTTACTTTATAGCCGAGCCGGTTAGTCGATAGAACAATAACAGGCGACTCAATTATCAACATTTTTACTTTGGCATCGCAGCTAATGCTGCACATAAAGAGCTGGATTACTGATGCGCCGCCGGGTCTTTGGTATCGGCCGCCCGCGTTCTGCCGGTTCGCCCGCCCCGTGGTGTAAATCCACCCCGGTTTAGTGGCTGTTCCTGAACTGCACCGGAGTTTGTTTGCATGCAGACACCATCCAGTCTGACTGTTGTACAGCAGGAGGGGGGGTCACACCGAGTCTTTGGCGAGTTCGTGCTCGTCCCAGTCTTCCTGTAACTGGAGATCTGGAATCTCGGACGCCTGTAGAGGGGCACGCAGTGGCCGCATTTAGACTCAACTTTTGATTGGCAACGTGGAATGCTCACGCTCACTGTCATGACTGGTGTGGGTGCCTCTTGTCCAGCGTATGTTTTTGAGCTAGAACAAGAGACAACCAATGCAAGCACTGTTCTAGCGTTTATTAGCATTATACAAACATTAGGCTATGATCAATACAGTACATACAAACACCGTTATTAGCGTTGGCAGTTAAACTAAGTTATACTTGTGCATAATATTACCCAATTGCCTTTATATAACCTTATATTTTAGAACACCTCAAAACTGCCTGTAAACCACACTGTTTGGAGTTCCAGGCAACAAATGTAGTTTACGATATAAATCTATTTTGTTTAGCATGTGCTGCTTTTGCTTTTGTTCAGCTTTGCAGGGGTGCTGGAGTCGATCCCAGCTGTCACTGCAAGAGTTTTTTTTGGAAATTCATTAAAGTAGTTTGGAAAATATAAGATAGTGTCTCAGGTTTTCAAATGTAGATGAGTCACCTATAGTTTGTGATGGTCATTTTGTAAAATTATGAATAAAATTATTAGAATTTTCTGACATACTGTATGTCTGTATATAAATATTCCTCAATCAGTTAATACTCTACTGGTGTTTTTGTCACTTCTTAAAACAAGAAACGCAAAACTGCAACATACTCTGTCAACATTACATGATCATGACATAGATTTTTCTAGATATTGACCAGAGGCTAAAGGTGCAAGAGCTTCTTTTCCAAGCTGTGTGAACAGACTGCCCTCTGGCCTTTGGGAAATGACTGCATCTGCTTCTTATGGACTGACCATCTGCTTAAGACCATATTTCATACACATTTGTTCAACCTTTAGTATATTTTCTGTCATTTTACAGTATACTACATCCATATTTAGCCATTACTGGTAGCTAGTTTTTGTGTATATTTTGCATTTGCCAAATAGGTGTCAGAAACATTTAACACTTTTAAAACCACTTCTGACAAAAGCAGTTTTAAGCGTGTGGTCCATGTCTCATTATTAGTCAATCTTGATTTCATTATATCAAATTACAGGGTTTGACAGCCATCATCTAAATGTTTCAGCTCATTTACTACATGACATTTGCTGTATGAATCCTGTTTATGTTACTGACGATAAGGAAAGGCACAGTTTAGGGGTGAGATTATGCAATGAATGGCAGTCAGCAGTGCATTGTGTTCCCAGTCTCCTGGGAGAGGAAGCAATATTGGCTCATCACCATGGAACCTCTCTTTGTGGTACTAAAGCAAAGCTTTGAGGTAGCCATGGTATCCCAGCTAACTGGAACAGGATTGCCTCCCCTCTTCCTCCTCTCACTCATGCTCTTGCACAGAAATTTGATGTTTCAAAGATGAGTTAGCAAGAACACAAGTCGATCAATACCTGGTTTCAATGTCTTATTTATATCTTTAGACAACATGATGATATACAAGCCTAATATGTTGTTCTTTCAGTGATTTTAATTAAGAATATATGCCAAACACGAATAAGAGATTGAAGACTGTGGGGAAAAACGCTTTTAGAACTTCTTACTCTGTGCTATCTCTGAATGCCTCTACAGTCCTGCTTTTGTGAAGAATGGTATGCAGTGTTGTATCTACTGTATAGATGTTTTGTATAATTCGCGTGTTACCAAGATCTTTAAAGTCTAGTCTAACCTTGGTGCCCTATATTCACCTACCTGCAGACAGCTGACTGAGGCCCACCCTCCGTCAAATAGAAGAGTCTGCAGTATAACTATTATAGCCGTATTTTTAGACCACTATTCTAAGTCCTGCTGTGTTTAAAGCCTGATAAAATGTAGCCTGGCGAGTGACTTGCACGGGTGCACCAAAATAATTTGGTGAAAAGCAGGAATTCTCAGTTCTACTGTATATGCAAGTAAAATACAGTGCAGGCTGCAGAAGACATGGCCAGCATGAGCACAGACCGTGACCAATGTGGAATATTTAAAAATGTCAAAATTTGGCCAAACCATCAGATTGTTAACTCCTGCAATCCATAGCTGTGACGCTTTTGTCTCCTCATCAAATTCAGCTTCTGAGCCCTGGGCAAGTGTTAAAATGTTGAACTGAATTAATCTGGTGGAAAACAAACCAATACAACATACAGTATTGTACATTCATGCCACTTATTATTACCTATTGTTGAATAAATGCATTTCTTGAAACCACAGTTATAGAAGTCTTTTCCACAAAATAGCATTTTACTGCTGACTGTGGCTGACAGAAAGGGCAGGGGGTTGTGGGGGGGTTAAAAGCACAGTTTTTACCTGTCAAATCTATATCAACCAAACAAATGCTGTACATCTAACTAATACCACAGGGCAGGGTGAGCTGTTGTACTCAGCAGAGAGCACGCCACAGCTGTGCTGGTTGAGATGTCCCTGGCTCAGTCAGGCTGTGGTTAGTGCTGGGTAACATCTGGGCAGTTGTCTTACTACTGTGGGAGCTGATACAGCAGCCCGGGCTGCATATGAAGCAACTTAGTGTAACCAGGCAGAGCATACTTACTCTCACTTTGATCATTGCAGCCCAAAGTTTGGCTGTATTTTTCTTTTCTTTTCAAGTTTTAACACAAGCATTTCAGCATTCCGTTTCAAATAGTTTTATTTCCCTTTTGCAAATTAGTTTTTCTTGGTTTAGTATAACTATCCAGTGTGGTTTATGTGGAGGTCGCAGTACAGGTAGTAATCTTAATATTGTTAAATTTCATGTGATTGAATTAAAAAAAACGGCTGTTGGTTGTTCTCATGAAGACGTCTTGCATGCTTTTCCTCATAGACAAATGTTAATTTTATTACGGTCATCATGGAATTAAGGTTAGCTGGCAACAGGTCAGCTTTTCTGATGTTTGACATGTTTTTTGCTGCTTCAGCCTCTAACATTGTATAATGTACACATTAGATTATTCATTGTGTTACTTCCACCACTGTTGTTGTTACATTATCCCACACGGACCCAATAAAGCAGGAAAGAGCACTATTGTTTTGGAGAGACAATAAAGAAGATAATGCAGCAGTGCTTAAAAGTGCAGTGTAAGCAGTTTGTTGCAGTAAGAAAAACTAAGGTTGTTCCTCATCTATTAAACTCAAACGCTCTGTGGCAAGTTGGTGAATCAAAGGGTCTGTACCCTGTAAATAATGACTACATGTATATACTCTTGGCCATTTCTCCAGCAGCACAAAACAATATACATACAGTACTACGTGTTCGTGTTCTTTGGTGTTCATTGACTGCAGTGGGCATTACTGCTGCTTGGTTAGATCTTCAAATGTTTGTTCTGAAAAGAGACACAGAAAGTTGGGTTTAGCTGTTAAAGCCCACATTGAGAGTAAATGGTTTACATTTAAACTATCTACTGTCAAATGTATGTTGCCAAGATTTTCGTATTCAGTACTGCTTCATCAGAGCCAAACATTATTTTACGTTAGAAAACCCAAGGCCCAAGCTGAGTGCAGTTCAAGCTTTCTTTGTTAATTAGACTGTATATTTTCTTTGTTTTTTTTTTTTTGGCAGCAACATATACACACAAACAGTAGAAGATGCTGCTGCAGTAGTTGTTGAACTTGCTGGAAATCTTTCCAACCAGCAAAGAACAGTAAGCAAACAGCTTTAATTTCAACATGAAATTTGTTCTTTAATTCGTCTTTGAAATGAGCTGTAATAAAGTTGAGAGTTAGAGATTGTATTTTTGATAAATTGATGCTGACTTTTTTCTCACTGAGAAATGATGCTGTATCTTTCACTACTGTATTACAACAATTCCTCCTTAGTTTCCCACAAATGTCAGAGCCTCTGTATAAGAGTTGATGGTTTTCTGATGAGACTGAATTGTTTAATGTTTACTGTCTGAAGTGACAAACCACAGGCACAACGTAGGCTAATCCCCATGAATGGTGTGCGTGATGATGATCACTTCATCATCTTTTTATTTTAACAGTATGTCATGTGCTAGAAAGTTTTTAATGCAGGTTCATGACTTTAGTATGATTCCTCATAGAAATTGATGCTCCTGTACATGTTATGACTACATTTGCCAGAGGGTATAATAATTTTTTTTTTTTATCAAGGTGTTGCTATATACTTACAGTAGGATAATTTGGTATTCTCCTGAACCCTCTAAACCTACATACGTAACTATACCACGTAGTTGGGATACGTTCCCCAGTCCAGGTCAGAATTAGTGGCCATTAACTGCCTATGCATGCGAGTACTTATTTCTATATGTCAGTCCTGTGATATAGAATAATATAGTAAGATTTACAGTATTTTTTCAGGGTGATTGTAATAAAATCAAATAATTTCCTTGCCTTGACCATAATCAGGTTGAAGGCAAACAAGGATGTGGGCGCAGATTCTCCATTTCACGGTAACTGAAAAACAAACTGGGAGAATTTAAAGTATAAAATGTAAAGACTAATAGGTCACTGACTGTTTTCATTTTTCATCTGACTATATTTTCAGAGAACTATGGGACAATCTCTAGTCTTTATAGAACGTGGTACTGTAACTGAGTCCCAGGTCTCAAAACGCTTTCCCTGCTTCTGCTGTCCATCTATCCTACAGTACATGGTGCCACCTTATTGCCTTGATTCTATCAAAAACAAATCTGTGCTTAGAGTTTTGCTAGAGGCCATTCATGCCTCTCATCATTTTAGATGTTCTGTCCTTCTGAAGCTTCATTTGTCTCTCATACTTATTCTCCACCCACTCCCACCCCCATGGGACCAGTGTGGGCCTCTCGTATTGGCCCAGCTCCTCCCCCGCCCCGTGTGTGCTCTGTCTTGGTGCATTAACTTTTCTATTGTTTGGTGACTCCTTTTCTTCTCTTCTCTTACGGAAAATCAATTCTAGGGGCAGCTCTAGGATGTGACATCCAGGATTTAGCCTAAAAAATGGATCGGGACACTAGGGACATGAGATTAAATTTTTTTTAAGTTAAAAATATGTATTTATTTAATTCAATTTCAAATGCACTTCTTAAGTCATGATAAGACAGATCATTTCTATAAATAAATCAAAACGGGGGTGTTAAAGGCTTAGAATGTGCCAGCTGCTTACTGATTTTCTTCTTTTTTGTACCCAGAAGTGCCCGACAGTGCGATGAGTGCATATATTTTTCAGTGTGTTCTCTGCTTCTCTCAGGAGCTATCTTCATGTGTCTGTGTAGCTTGCCTCGTGGCGTACTCCTGATTTTTCGTTTCTCACTTGATAATCAATGGAGACTATTGCTGTCAGTCATCCTAAAACTGTCCTCTTAACATACGCAAGACTGAACCTGCCAATTAATTAAGATTAGTTTTTTCTTTTATGAGTTGTGGGTGACTGACATAAAAGCAAGTGCTACTGTATGATAGTAAAGCTGACATGCTAACATTTCAGACATTGCTTCTGTATAAATCTAACTCTGTTTGGACAGGCACATACTGACACTATGTATGCCTACAGTGTCTACTTTTTATACTACAAATTATACAGTATGTGTATAGACATGCTACTAAATATACTATACCCCCATGCTACTAAATACTACTATACCCCCATGCATGCTTTTGTGGATGTTTTCAAGTTTGCATAGTTTTAGCTGTCCCAGACATTGTGACATCCCACCTACTGTAATCAAATTTACAAAGCTTTGATTGACTCACTGCTGACTAAACCAGGCCAGTCTGAATAGCTCTGGACAACAATGTGGGCAGCGCTGCTAGTGCAGTAAAGCATTATATTTTGCCAGGTCCACTGTAGTAGTTAGTTAGGGTGTGGCTCATAAAATTATCCAAATAATCCTTTATACAATTTACACATGCAAATCACATGTTATAATTATTATATTTATTATTATTCATATATTAATTATTATAATTATATACTGTCTGGGATTTACCTGTGACACTATAGGTTATTGCCATACACTTTCAAATCAAAGATTTAGTGCAGTAGTACTGTAAGTGAGCAGTTAATTTCATTTTATTTTTGTCACCCTTGTAGCATTGATGCAGTAAGATCTTCTTCGTCATAAGATTAAGGAAAGCAGAATTTATAGGTAAGATGTTTTAAAAGGCACTGCCAATATCTTCCACACTGCTATAGTAATTCTGTTTATCCTAATCATTCAAATGTAGCAAATGAGAATCTGTGTAGTATAAAATAAACCTGTGTCCCCTCTGTCAAACCAAAGCTGAGCATTGTCTGTTGAACTGGGAAGGGGGTCTTTAAAGCTACAGTAGGTCAGGCAGCATCCATTGTCCCATTCATACTGATGACAATGATTGTTATCCAATATTTGTGTGCTATTGTAAACCTTTGAGTTCAGATAATTCTGGAAAGGTTGTAGGCGCCATGGGTCAGCAAAGTTTTTGAAAAAAATAAGAAAATGATCTGTGTGTGTATAGAAAAAATAATAAAAATTGTTGACTTGAAGGCAAGACCTAAGTCAGAACAGCCACAAGTTTTTTTGTTTCCGAACCGCGCTGTGTCCACCCTTGAGCTCTACCCTAAGTACACTATTAATATTGCAAAGGCAGAGTAAAACATCTTATTTGATACTGCATTTTATCCATTACTTTGTAGCTATTTTCCTTGCAGCATTTGGTGCATTATTGGATTTTTGGTAATTTTCAGTCACTGATTGGTAAATTATTCTTCCAAATTTAAAGTTTGGAAATGTCGTTGTAATAATAGTAAATTAGTTCCACATAGTAGCTTTTGTTTCTTGTCCTGCTCCTAATATTTGTAAAATGAATGAGATGGCATTTACACTTGTTCTACTGAACATTGTGTATTCAATTTTAAAGCAAAAATACTGTAATTAACAATTGTTTTAGGCCTGTTGAGTTTAAAAGGAAAATGTTTATGCAGTGGAAAGTAATCTTATTTTCTTAGTCTAATTCAAATGAATATAAACTCTATAGTGCCAGGCACTGTGGTTTCAGTAAAAATGAATTTGGCTTTTATATACTCTAGTGGTTGAAAAATAAAAGAATCAAGGTTTTGGAAAAGCTTATTCAGAGTCCAAGCCCAACACAATCCAAAGTACTGTGATAAGATACCTTAAGGTCATGTCATTGTGCCACACAATCTCAGTGAACTGAATCAATGTTATTAATTTCAGAGACTAAAAGATATCCAGAATGTTATGTTTGTTAAATAACAGTAAACAGTAGTATGACTAATGTTTCTTGTCTTTGCCTCTGTTATCAAATGATTTTTATTATGCTTTTACACAGAAACCCTTAGAATTAATAGAGAGCCTGCTAAATTAGCACATATGCAAATGGTGACACTCTTAAGGTGTTTGCCCAGATTCAGAGAATACCACTAACACATGTGAAATACATGCGAAGTAGGATGAAGGAGGATAGCAACACAAACCGATGAAACAGATGAATAGCAGTGTATTTTGGGGCCAGTAATGATACTGTTTTAGGAATGTTTATTCAAGTTTGCTGCGTGTGCATAATGATTTACAGAAGGGTTTTAAATGCCTGAACGACCGTGTCTGCTTAGAGAATTTCACAGGTTGTGCTCTACTTTTGTCAGCCCATTTTGGCTGCTATGAGAACATGGTTCTGGAGAGCAGTGATATGACAGGATGAGCCTTGACTTCTGCTTTTAGAGTCTCCCCCACTGTTCCAGACAAGTGTGTGTATGTGGTCTGAATCTGGGTCAATGCAGTGTCGGCATATTAACTTTCCATAATGACAAATGACAGGGATTTTATTCACAAAGTTTGTGTCATACAGGAAAGAAGCTTTGGCGCCAGTTTACTGCGGCACATTCAAAGTTAAAACTTTTCGATATTTTTATTTGTGACAAATGTTTATATTTGCGAAACTGCAGTGCGAAAAATATTCAGAGAAATAGTTCAGTCTCTTAAAACCTGTGTCGGATACCATTTAAAAGACCTCTCTCAGTGATTGTAGTCCCAAATAATCAGGCACTAATTTTGAGTGTTCATCTGATGTTTGATGTTTTGTACTCTGCTCTCTTAGTGTTTGTCAAGAGGTCTTGTAGTAATGAAAATATTTTATTTTGGTTAAAATCAGCCATTCTAACAAGTTTTGAATCTCTTATTTCTGGCATTTGTAGTATCTTCCTACAAAAACATTTGTATGCAACTTAATTCTTTTCAATAAAGTTTTACAGGAACTCAGAAACTGCATTGTTAACCTTCTGAATATTACTTTATTCTGTCAAGTAAAATTGGGCTGGATAAGTTTTGATGAATATTAATAAATTTCAGGATTCTTTTTACTAAACTCTGCTTGTTTTAGAGCTTAATTTGACCTTATTTCTCTGCTGCCTGAATGTTTATCATGTATTAACCTCATTTGTTAATACAGTCATGGCATTGAAGTTAATCCGTGCCCACATGGACTCTTAGAGAGATGAGTCTTAGATTTGATTCTGCCTGTAAAACCATCTGATGACATATAAGAGAAAACATGCTTGGCTTTACTTACTGGTGGTGCATTACAATATTTGGGCCAATGTCTCACATAATACAAAAAAATACAAAAAAAAAACCCAAAAACTAGATAAACCTCACTAACTATATTGCAGTCAAGAAGTCACTAACAATGGCTTATGTAATTTATCCAGTCCAGTGGATAAAAATCAGAGGCAGTGAAGGCAGCAGAGGTTTTCTATTTGTGTCAGCAGAGCCCACCGTCATCGCCATCTGTTTTCTTTGGTATTGTCAGCAGACTGCTACATTGAGTGGCTCTGTATAGAGGATGCTCAATCCATACTGACATGCAGGTAAAGCTTTGACTCAGCAGAATATGTGTGTTAACTGTCACCGCTGTGCTGGCCTGCTTTACGACAAGCATGGATAGAACCCACATCTTTTTGGCTTTGAGATTACTTTTGTCTCAGGGACTCACCAATGTCCCTGTATGACCATTGTCTATTATATATCAGTAACACAAGATCCAGTAGTAACAAAAAATGTATTCATATACAGTACCGCTGTATTTTTAAACCCAGATTAGGCAACAGTAAAAACTCATCCTGTTTAACCTAGTATTGATAATACTCCCAGCTGCTGAGATGGTGAGAGTCTGGGGGAATTAGTAAAGGGATCTGATGGACAATAAAACTGGTGTACTGTAAAGGAAACACATGTTATTAGTTTGTTTATTGTGTTCATTAAAAAGGTAATAAATGCATCAGCAGTTTTGGGGACTTCTGGTTCACAGTAGAAATACCCCTTTTGGTTATAGTCAAGCTCTTCTCTCTGGGAGAATTTGAATTTGTTCATACAAGACTAAAGTTCATACCAAGAGTGGAATTTTAGTAGCACTCACCCAAAGGAAGAACACACTTATTTCCAGCAAGCAGATAGTTTCATTTGTTTTTCAAACCCCCCTGTATGATAGGACCTCCCTGTTTGCCTGTTTCACTTGAGTGTGTGTGTGTGTGTGTGATTCGCACAATCTAGAAAGAATAGAAAGAAAGAATCTTAATGAACTGTCACAGGCCTTGTTTCCATATCTGTCCTGCTCAGTTTGGGTAGTTCTTTTTCTGAGCAGGTGTAGGAGTCTCAAATTAATATCTACCTATATTCCCTCGTACCTAAAATATTTTTTTAAACTTTAGGAATTAAGGTGTACAGGGTGAACATATCTCAGTGAATGGACAAAATATTATGTGTTTTATGAGAATTTAAAAATGAAGAAGAAATGGTCCATAATAATAATATTCATTGTCTTTAGCCACCGTGCTACATTGATGATAATAATGTGTTTTAACTAATGTGACTAATTTAATTACTGGGTAAATACAGGTGGTGTGTTTAGCAGTTAACACCTGGTCAACTGATGCATTCTTTCCAGCTGTTAATACTGTATTCCATCAGCATTATAGTCATAATCATTATAGCCACATTATAGGCAGTAGAAGTGATGCCATAAGTAGAACCTTTTTGAAGAACATGAAAAACAAACAGTGTTGAGAACACTCTACAATAAATAGAGCGTGGTGAGCCTGCTTCAGATGCCATTGTGCCATTCCTACATTCCTACCACCTCTGTAACCTGATAATAACCCTTGTGATGTAATTATCATTGACAATACACTAAATACTTGCTGTGGTGTTTCTAGCCTCTGTTTACTTAACCTTCACCTTCTCAGTTTTATTGGCTTTCTCTCTACAATTCTTTGAGAAATTAGACAAGAAGTGTATATACAGTGTATATACAGTGTGTATACTATATATATATATATTTATTTATTTTTATTTTTTTTTCTTAAATACTCATACAGTTGTGTGAAATTCAGCACTGGTGCTACAGTGGAGGGCCCAGAACAACAATGTTGCTTTGCAGTTATCAGTGTAGGGAACGTAATTGCGTTTTTGTGTTTTGTACTGTGCATCCAAACTGAAGTATCCGGTTTTCTGCTATATCATTCATCATTTGGCAAGGCCAAAGTAAACATGCTGTAATTAGCACTTTTTTGGCAAAGCTAACGTACGGATCCACCTGCTGTAGAAACCACATCCAGACTAACTGTAGATTACTTTGTAATGTAGAGGAATTAAAGTGCCATACCACAAAAACATTAGCGACCTTTCTTGAGATACTGACATTCCATAAGCCTGTACTGTTATAATGTGAGCATTTGTTTGTCCGTCTTTGTGGCTATTTCATTAGTAAGCTCCATATTGTGCCTTTAATCGACAAAATTCAAATATAATATAAAAACAATAGAATCACCTTAAGACTGGAGCATGCTTATTAGAGTTTCTGCAGGTTCTTAAGAGTGTAAAGCACAATGCATTTAAATTTAAGGCTTTTGAGGCTGGCTACAGGTGGGCTTGACAAATGTGCTAAACAGTCACATGAAATAAATCATTGCAGAATAATCAGTCAGTGAAACATTCACTTTTGCTGTCCTTTCTTACATTAACAGGTTTTTTGAGTGGTGCAGTGGGCACTACTCTAAATGCAATATTCATGTGGCTTCATTTCCATGATGATTGCAATTTATAAAGAACAAAAACAGGTGCAATTTGACTTAAAAGCTACCAGACATGACTTGTACACCACTTTCATTTTGATGAGCACATGCTTTTTACATGTACGTAAAACTTTATGTGGCGCTAGTGAATTCAGCATCATCTGAAATATTGCTTGTGGTAAAAATGTACAAAGGATGCCCATGAAACACATCAGTGGAGGTGCCATTTCTCTTTTTGATCATTGCTTTGTGTGATATTGTCACGACTTGTCATGACTGAAAGTTTTTATTATATGAGGAGAAGCATCTACTGTCTACAACAAGCCAGACACATGGCATCAAACATGTTTCCTGTCAGGTTTATAAATCACAGAAGTGTTTAAAACATTAGTTTACTGTATAATGTGGATCTATTACAAATGCACTATAATTTCATGTTTAATGTCACGTTTTTAGAAATATTTGCTTGCAGATCTGAATAGAATTCATTGATGTTACAGTATGAGATTTACTAACATCTTCAACAATATACTACATCAGCGAATCGCTAGATATTATTCACTTCCACTTGTGTAATATTAGTACTGTGCTCTGCTATTTACATGCTTTTCTTGCAATCTGTCTTTCAAAACAGCTCGCTTGTATTGTAATGATGTCAGCAGCAATTGATGATTGACAGTCACCCCACCTTTTCTTGATGGATTACATTTGGAATCTTACTGTAACTGTAAACCTGTACCAGCAATTGTTACAACTCATTGTGTTGTGTATATGCTAAACTGTCAGGGCATGAAATTCATTTTATTATTTTATTATTAAGACTTTACATAATGTGGATGCATGCACTTTTTGAGGCTGGATGGGGAATTGAGTCATAGTGAGTGAGTGAATGAGTGAGAGAGAGAGAGAGAGCACCATTTAAAGATGAGTGAGCTGTCTGTTGGAGCAGATAACTTGGTTCTAAGCCAGAGAATCTACAGTTGTAGGTTACACTTTGCACTACATTTATACCGTGGTTGACACACTGATTGTCAGTGTAGATGATGACACCCCTTTTTCGCTGGTGTACTAAACATCCAGATATTTGACAATTATTAGAACTGTTTAATTGTCTAACTTATTATATTTCCATAGCAATGTCTACCTGAAGTGTAGGAGATGAGCTATCGCATGTGTTCTCCTACTGAAACATTCTGCCGGTAGCGTATTTCCATTTCCTAATACCCCCCCGTTCTGTTGATGTCACATTACTCCCTTCCTCCTGCTTCCCCCTGTCCTGCAGCCGTTGCCATTGGCTGTGCACTACTGCTGCTCTGCCTCTTAAATAGCATAATTTAAGCCAGGCAGAAGCCCACTGTGTAGTACAACATCTAGTTGAAGGAAGTGGCCAGCTGGGGCTGTATGGTTTGCGGCAATTGTGTTTTATTTGCATTAAAATGGATTTAGGTTAATGTGAGTTCAATATGTATTTGTGGTTACTTGCTTTTGATCGATTGTAACACAGAGGAATTGTCCCTCGATACTTGACCAATAAAACATGACTGTACAGATAAGGAAATCTCTAGGTAAAAGAAACACGAGATCTGTAAGGCTGCAGAGTGGGGCTAATAATGAAATATTTACTGCTCCGTTACTCACTAATCTGCATTTATTTTTTATGCCAACAGAGACCATGACGACCGCCACCTCCCCAATACTCTTGAAGTGGGACCCTAAGAGTCTTGAAATCCGCACCTTGACTGTGGAGAGGCTGTTGGAGCCTCTCGTCACACAGGTAAATTATTTATTTATTTTTATTATATATATATATATATATATATATATATGTGTGTGTGTGTGTGTGTGTGTGTGTGTGTGTGTGTGTGTGTGTGTGTGTGTGTGTGTATGAAGCAGTAGCATATACAGTATGCGGCTGTAAGTCAAATATTTATACATCATCTGTTAAATCCACATACTATAGCAGCACACTGAACTCCATATTCTGGTATGCTTTACAAAGATACAGTGTTCAAACTGTAAACTTCTTTTACTCTTTTTAAACACTGGCACAAATATATGAATAAAACATTTCTGAAACACACAAGTTTGAGGCTGGGTTGGGCTGAAATTAGTTTCCAGTTTGTTTTCAGTATCTGTAACTTCTAGCATCTGCCTCCCAGATCCTGTGTTTTTTTATTTTTTTGAGTGGTCGTTAAAATATACTGGCCTAATATCTAGGAGACAAAAGGCTCATGCACCTTCTCTTCTAACATCCGCAAATCAATATTAATTCTGATCTGTAGCAAAGCCTGACTGCACTTATAGCAAATTGCTGGGTCTTCTTCACATCTTATTTTTTTAAATGTTTGCTTTTGCCTGCTTGGTTTAGACTGTTTCACTCTGAGCATTTGGAATTGTGAATGCTGTGATTATTGATTAAGTCAGAAGTCACTCATTTCACAGGAGTAGAAATCATAATCACCAATTCTTGTCAGTGGTATCATGTAGTTTTACCAGCAGTTGTTTGACACTGACATTTCTTGGCATTTCTTCGAAGCCAGTTTTTTTTACATTATGTGTAATGTATCAACTTAGTATACTGTATCTAATTGTTTCTTTTTATGAATTGATGGAAAACAGCAGAGATTTATCTCTACTGAACCACTGCATTTACTACGTGCCTGTGGGATTGAACACAATAGCCAGCTCTGGCAGGCCATCTTTTGTGTAGTTACACTGACAGTGTGAAGCATTGTTGGATATGAACAAGACGTTGTAATTGTTTCTCCTGTCAATTTGGATGATTCAGTGTGTTTGTATAAAATAAAAGTTTGCCTGCGGAGGACAGGCAAACAGGCTCACTCTGACATTGCCTGAGATAGCAGGCTCATTTATCATGACCAAGACTCTGGTAGCACATACTGTACTGTGCAGGTCCATATTTGATAATCACAGGGGCTAATGTATTTCTGTGTATGAAGTGACCTGCCTTCGATATACTACTGTACACATCTCACAGCAGTGTATTTTTTTTCAAAAATTAATAGCGTGAAAAAGCAGGCAGTAGAAATGACACAGGTGTCCTTTTGTAACTTGTAGTATGGTCTTCCACATTTTTCATTGCAATATAAACATTAATAGTGAACCTCACCCTCTAGTGTTTAAAGGGCTTTCATCAAAACATATATATTGTACTTTTTCTTCTTTAAATGCTCCCTCTCTTTCTTTCACACTTTCCCTCACACGCATTAATTCTGCAGTATCTTGAACTTACCATTGCCTGTATGTTTAATTAGTTTTTGCTCCCACCTCCTGCTCAGCCTTTCCGTTCTATCTTGCCTTATAATGTTCACAGAAACAGTGTGTTGTTCATCTGGGGTTTATTTGTTGTCTTCTCACTGGACGCGCCTTACGAGGAACAATCTTTTTTTGAAAGAATAGATAGCCAGCAGAAATTTTTAATTACCTACAGTAGTAAATAGCGGATGCCTGTGTCTTTTAATATGAGGCCCATTCCTGTCCACCAGCTTTTGGTGACTACAAAACAACAGCTGTGTGCTGCTGTCATTTAATACATATTTGCTGCTAAATTAATTCCCTTCAGCAAACAAGTTTCACATTAACATTCTGTGACTCATAGGTATGGCCACTGAAACGAGTTATTCTATAAATAGTGATAGTTTTACTGTTGGTATGTTAGACTCAGTAGTTATTATGCACCATGAATGCTGTTTTCCACTACACCTTATATTCAGTGTCCATTGATTTTTGGGACGGTGGGATGTCCTTTACTCATCATGAATCTCCAGCCGGAATTAGTTGTTTACACCCTGGGTGAAGCACTCTAGTTGAGTTGTTGTCATTGCAGTTGATTGGTTCTTCAGAAGTGCTTGAGAGGATGTGAATAGTAAAAGTTCTTAGAGTTACAGATGACATCAGTGCCACTTGTGCAAAACAAAGTGGATTCATCCCCCTCTTTATCGTCCTGCCCTAATTCCTCCTCTTGAACATGATTTCCAGCGTGGTGATATTTGGTGTTTGACGTGACATTCTGCTCCCATGTGATGTAGGGATGAGCCTCTGCTGCACTTTCTGTCTGGTCTGATGAGACCGAGCCCTCGAAGCACGTTCTAGTAATGCTCTCCTTCAAGGCCCTCTGGGTCTCCTGTTTGTTTTTGATACGTGTACAGTAGATTTATTCTTGGCGAGTACTCATGTCAAAAGTCATCTATTAACTTCGTAGTTTCAAAGAACTGGGTGATTGTCTTCAAACGTAAATAACTGATGGGAGTTATTAATGGACCGTATGTACTGCACACTTTGTGCAGCTACTGTACGGTAGATCAGTGGGGAGTACAGTAACTGGGCAGTGACAGACAGGTACCAATGCAGAAAAAAGAGCACGTCTCGAACATAGTCCGTAACATACGCAAGAGTAAGGCACCATCTGTGTTGTTGCTAATCAGTATTCATATTCACATGAGTCATTTATTATTGGTATTTGGGGAATGCAGTAGAAACGGCTCGTGGTGAATTTCTTTAGCTGTATTTTCCCTGGCGTGTTTAACTTCACAGCCTGGTAATGGGTTAGCCTGGCACCTCAAGGGCAGCGTCGGCTGCCAGCAGTGAAAATCTTAACCCCGTTTGTTCTTGTGTATCATCCAAGCCCATGGTCTGGCACCAAGAGTTGGTTGGCACCTGACACACACGCACACACTCCAGTCAAAGGGTTTAACATAAAGGGAGGGGCGACGGCGGCAGCAAGGGGATTAGAGCTCCATGCTGCATCACTGTCATAATCCATTAGGCTAGCGGGAAAGGGGGAAGACTGAACCTTGCTGTTTGAAGCCAGGCAGGAAAGCTATAATCAGAGTTTTCAATGAAAACCCAAACCTCATTCTTAAAGTCTGGTATTTTGGCGGCACTTCCAGTGAAGATGAACCAACAACATAGAGTCATCCAGAGTCATCATTTTAAACAAATTATGTCGCAAACAGACCAGTGTCACATATCAGGAGTTTGTCCTATTAACTGTGTAAGAAAATTATTTATTAGTTGAGATTGTTTCTTGACTTAATTAGAGCTTTTTCTAACGCTCCAAAAAGTAGTCTAATCTACAGCTACTTCAGTGAAGCTACTATACTATTACACCTTTGGCTTTATATTTAATAGAAAATGCTAATGTAGGAAAAAGCTCAGTAGATTTGGAGATGTTAAGTCTTCTATTACATTTCTTGTTTGAACTTTGATGACAGAAAGAGACTTTGAACTTTGCTTAAAACACAGTTGGGACCTCTAATAAATACATCACACGTTTATGAGCCAAAGACACAGTAAAAGTAAAGAAAAGAAAATTTAGATAGACTCCTTTTACAGGTCGTTAGCCTTCATGCCTCCCATTAATTTTGTGACATTAGCTTGATTACCTCATTTTTCTGCTGACCACACGTATTAAGCTTGTTGATATTTAGTCTATATTTATTGTCAATAGATTTTTTTTTCATCTGTCACACAATTGTTCTAACACTAGCCAAAAATTGGACATCACTGGTAATGTCTTTTCACGTGCGCAGCGAATGATTGACGGCAGATTTGAATATCCTCACAGAGCGAGTGTTCTGCTGTGTCTCAGTTGCTGACACATAATTTGATTCAACAGACGGCAGCTTGCCAGCCCATGTACTTTTCATTTAATCTCGCAGTGCTCTCACAACAATTTTGCCCTCCAAAACTCACAATGTTACCGTGATGTTGAAAATCTGCGCTTAGTTCTATTTTATCCAGTTTGTGACCATTTCACAACACAGTACACTGATTTTAAACTTCTATTCTTTCTTGAGTTGTCTTTGTCTTCTTTATACAGTACATTACGTACAATATACAGTAGGCTCAGCTTCCATGTTTGTCTTTCTGCCATTATAATGTATTCAGGGGCATCAGCATATGCACACTGTACATTTAATTCAATGACAATAAGTAATAGATAGCATATTTTACACAGTATGCCGAGGATGACAGCTGTGCCATTATGCAGAGTGCCTCCTGTTAGCGCCTGTCTTCTCATTACCACTGCCAGTGCCTTGGGGTCAGTCCTAGATCTTGTGAAACACACTTTCATCTGTCTTCAGGGTGTATCTTCTGACACCTTGCTAAGTCAGCATATGGTTTGCCCCAGGGTTCTGAACAGCAGCCATGCACAGATGCTGAATGCCCACTCTCTCCCTTTGCTTTTTCACTAAAGAAAATAGAGAAGCAGGAGAAATGGCCTTAGAAGCTCAGCTTCCCTGGTTGTCCCTTCACCTGAAATAACTAAGTGGGTTTTAGTCCTAAGTAATTGCACTATTTACATGCCTTCTTTCTGCTACTGAAATCTCAGACAGGTCATGCACTGTAATATTTGCTATATTCTGAATCCAGTAATGTAGACATCTCTAAGGTTAAACTGGTGCATCTCTGAAACATTTTGCTTTTATTACTAAGGACAGAGGAAGCAGTTCTTTCAAAGATTCTGTAGACATAAAACAGTCTGTATTTTCATTCAATTCAAAAGGTTCCCAAGTTTAAATGTTAAAAATCAAAGGTTAATCTTTTTTCTAGTTGGCCATGTCACAAGTACTTACCTCTCATACACAATACACAATTCTAAAGCATTTATTAAAGAATACTCAGTCTGTGTTTACTGTACATATTCACGATATTGAATATGGTGCCTCTTGTTCTGTCTCGCTGAGAGCCGTGACAGCGGCAGAGGAGAGTCCAAGGTCATTGCTTTGTAATACTAGTCTGTAAACCAGGATGCTATTGTCACAGGCTGTGTTGATCAATTTTACACTAGTCCCCAATGGTCTGACCAACCAGAGAGTGCACAGAGGAAGACGGGGAAAGTCCAGACAGATTATCTGAGATTCTGATTGTCTGCATGTTTGGCTGGCACCATGATTACTACTGATTTAACATGAACACATCTGGATGCCTCTATCTTTGCGTTCCTATTTGCTTATTTGTTTATTATGGGTATGAACTTGTATTGCTGTATTTCTGCAAAGCATGGTCAGGTTTTTTTAGAGATCATATGCAGAAGATGCCATTGTGCCATGCCACAGAAACATGGGGGGAGTTCTCATTAGGCTCATTAGTTAGAGTTGATTTTCTGTGAAGAAGTCAACATGTCCATGTTGTACAGTACAGTACAGTACATAACCTCTTATGAGGAATGGCTTTCATCGTGCACTTTTTAGTAGTTATGAAGATTGTGTGACAACCTCAAAGCTTGTAATGGAGTAAATAAGAAATTTTAAATACCTTTCCTGTTAGTAAATTCTTAGATTCCTGTATTTAGGAGGAGGAACTATACAGCATTACTGTTGGAGTGTTTTTTTAAATAAATCGTTGTTTTTAGAACCCATTCTCTGCTGCAGGTGTTTGTGTTTGAATACTTGTTTTTTCACACTACTGTAGATGAAAGATATTTTAGGAGAGAACAGTGCACTCCAGCCGTCAGCTGGATCCTGAGCTGACTTCAGCAGGCTCTTGAAGTTGAGGAAGGATTTACAAATTAGAACAATGCCTAAACAGTGTGTGTGTGTGTGTGTGTGTGTGTGTGTGTGTGTGTGTGTGTGTGTGTGTGTGTGTGTAAATATATAAATATATATGGACAGGGTTGATTTCTCTGTCATGTTGGGCCTTGTGTGTGACCGGGTGTTATCTGCTTTCTGACATATCAAATATACCTGTATTACAGTATGTTTAAAAATGAATGTAAATGTTATGTAAAATTAGATGCTGAACGTGGAAAATTGCATGGCTACACAGAGCCACTGGGATTTACAACGGGGTCTGACGTCCACTAACCAGTGCTCTGGAGAGGAAAGGCTACATTGCATTTAATTCTATTGATCAGCAATAAAATGTGAGGACAAGGTCTAACAACTCCCTTTGCCTGAAGGAAATCTCAGCCTTGCTACTGCTGCAGCACAGTCATGTATGTGTTGCCTGTTAGCTGTTTCCTGACCGAGCTTTTAGGATTTAAGACAAGTGGAACACACAGATACTTCGCCACTCGATGGAAGTAATCAAACACTATCTAAAGCTATTAAAAAGAGAACATTGACATTATGCTCAGTAAGATTCCTGCACATTTTTTTCTTTTTTAGTAGCAGTGAGATTCCTTATGTGTTGCTCTATGATGTCCTGCATACTAGAGCAAGGTTTCAAAGATTCTACAGTAGCATGGAGATGATGACAGTTTGAAGAATAGATCCAAGTGCATGATTTGCTTGAGCGTAGGCTACAATTGCTGGAAACATGGTGCCACAATGCTTGATTAGCTCAGCTAAGCTTGTTTCCTGGAAACTTGCAGTATAGTAGTAACAGGAAGTGCCCTGTGCAACACAAATCTGATGACACACAAATGTCAACGCCTGGACAAACTAGTGTATAGTTTATGTGCTCAAGACATGTACAACATGAAATGGATTATTCCTGCAATTTATCTCAGGACAGTTTTTTATCACATCTTCTTCCTAGATTGTTCTCTTTTGTTGTGTTAATTCTTCTCATTGTGTCTGTGTAGTCCTGTCTCTTGCCCAGAGACCACTGACTTCTGCCTGTGCTAATTTCCCTCCTCCTGTACTCAGTCTTTGAGAGCATCTGGGACAGTGCGTCGTCCGTCTTCAGTGTTCAGCTGTCCCGGTGTCGTTATTGTTCATTGTTTTTGTCAGGTTTTGTGTGCACACATTGCACAACTTTGATATATCCTCAAACTCCTGCATGCACTTGTACATATTATGCATGTGGATACAACATTAAATGTAGCATTATACTGTATACTGTAGACGTGTTTATTATTAGATATTAGTAGAGGATGGCTGTACTGCACATAACAACATAATGAGCATGGCTGCATGTTCCTCTTCACCTTAGAAAAATACACACTTTATTATCAGGCAGCAGAAAACCAGGCAAGGAGTCTCCTCATCACTTGGATAAGAATTAAATGTTTAATACACTTTTATGCAACATCTGAGTAGGAAGATCCATAAAATTATATATTTATGTCATCTCAAGTCACATAATTGTTTTATAAAAACTGCTTTTTCACTCACTTTATGTTTGACAACAAAAATAATACACTTACGTTAGTTTTAATAAATACTGGTTTAGATGTGACCTCACTGAGCTACTGTATACTGTACATGCCCATACAGTAACTGTCATTTAGTAGTGATAGAATGACATACAATAACACGTGCCAGGCTAGAGTCACACTAGTTTTTGCATACAACGTAAGGAGTGCTGCTAATTGCATACTTGAGTACTGTAGCTGCAGAGCCAATTATCAGCTGCCAGAAAAGGGCAAACCTGAATCACAGAGACACTGAATTTATTCAGTTTCATATTAAGCTACATTTGGATGCATTACGGTGTCTCACTTCATTTCTTTTTCCAAGCTACTTTTGTTTCTACTTCCTTCCCTGAGGGGATTGGTCTGTTTGCTCAGTTGTTATTTTCTACTTGAAATAGGAATTGAAGGATTCAGACTTTTTTGCCATTAGGTCATGAGCTTTATTGCACTATTGATCATTTGTTTTCACTGTGCTACTCTTTAGCCTGTGGCCACACTGAGAGAACAGGTTTGTTCCTATATGGCATGTTCTATAAAGTTGCTGTGTGTTTGCTGGAAATTAAAACAAAAATATGTCAAGTAAGCAAGTCCAAATATTTAGTCTACATTAGACAGTGTAGAAAACCTTGCAAATTCAGTGAGATGTTGCATGATATATATATTCCTGTGTTTTTAACCCTGATACTGTAATACTAAACAGGGTTCAAAGGTTAGACAGCCAGTCTATTTAACATATTGTCTCTCAGTAACTAAGATTAAGCTTGGATCAGAAAGAATCTGTTGTGTCTAAAGAACAGAAACTAAAATGTTGTTCTGCCTAAAACATAAGCGCGATCTCGATCAGCATTTCCGCCCTATAATGCAACTGATTCACACCACTCATCTAATAAATGTAGAGGTTCTAAGCTTTAGGGCCTTTAACTTAGTTCTTCATCAGTGCTTCTGAAAATACACAGCCCTCTGTCAAAGTCGACTAATAAGGAAACAACAGCACTCCCATAGTTAGAATTGATCACAAAGTGGCTCCAAGCAGTGTTAAGAGATTCACAACGTGTAATAATATTCATATTTTTAAATGTTGCAAATGGTAACACATTAAGTTTAAAGCTGAAGCACATGGTGCCATGTTAATAGCATTTTTCTTTTACTTTCTGTTTTTTTTTGTATTTGTGGGGATATTTAGCTGCAGTATGTGTGGAGATGGTATTTTAGATTTTTTCATAAAAATAGGACAGTTGAGTCTGCAAAAAAAGTCTGTCTGCTTCAGTGCACAGTGTGAGGTTATTGCGGGCACAATTAAATATACATTGAGCTTTTTAAGGCACTGTTGCAGAACAAAATGTCAGCAAGCGTTGACTGAGCCGAGTCAGTCCCTGTGGAAGGCTACACAACACACAACACAACACAGCTTGATCTCTCTGTAATTGTTAACGTCCAGCGTTTAAAGTAAGGATAAGAAAAATCTCACTCATCATTTAAAACTACACACTGTTGATTCACCTTCTGAACAATAACGAGACAAGTTGTTAGCCTTTTACACTGTACTTCATTCACCACACTTACTGTAGGAGTGTGCCTATGTGTCTGTTTGGGAGGTGGAAGGGGATTTTGGTTTTGGAGGCTTGTTTGTGCTTTCATGTGCAAATAGAACGATAAGTTATTGATTCAACAAACTTAGATTAAAATAAACACACCGCTGCACTTTATAATCAAGACTCGTTCAGCTGTGCAAGGCGATGTTGAGCAGATGAGTTGATGGTAAACAGATAACATTAGCGGCAGAATCATTTAAAAAACTGAAATGTTAAGGCAGTCTCATACAGTAACAGTGGGACTATTCCTGATCCATCGTGAGCGAGCGCATACATCTTTAAAGTTTTTATTCTAGTTTACGAGCCCTTAAGTAATTCAACCCAGACAGGACATAACTTTGCTCTTAGCAGCTTTTTAGAGTGAAAGCTTCTGATACAGTACTGCACATTCCTCAAGCGAATCATATCACTCCATTGTGCTGGTTCTTCTGCTGCCAGACTGATATTGTTACCGCAGACTCTGTCATGAGTGTACATTATAATGGGCAGTCCTTTCCGTCCTATTATTTACTGTCTGTGTTGTTCTCACTCATGCTGCTTTCAAGGCCTTAAGTGTGTTGTGGGGTTGATAGTTGTGTAGGTCGATGCAGATGTTATTTAACAAGACTTTTACAGTAAACAGAAAGTTGACTATTACAGTTCGTCCAGAAAAGTATTTTTTAAACACAATCGCACAAAGGGACTATTTTGTAGCACTTTGTTACACAGCTTGCTCATGTGCTGCGTAGCCTAACCAGAGGGACTGGGATTAAAGACTTTATTCCCGTAGCACCAATGCAGTTAGAGTTTTATTGCAATGAGATGGACAGTTTGATGGGCGACTGCTTCTAGCAGTTTCCTTACTTGACCTGTGGGCTGAATATGTTCATGGTTGCTGTCTGAGTTGATGAAATGTGCCCTCTTACATCATGTATATTCCGTCAGATTCCTGGAACAGAACTATCATGTACTACTACTATATGTGTCATCTCTCCTGCTCTACAGGTGACTACCCTGGTGAACACCAGCAATAAAGGGCCATCCAGTAAGAAGAAGGGCCGCTCTAAGAAGGCCCACGTCCTGGCAGTGTCTGTCGAGCAGGCTACACAGAACTTCCTGGAGAAAGGTGAGCAGATTGCCAAAGACAGCCAGGACCTGAAGGAGGAGCTCATCGCTGCGGTGGAGGATGTGCGTAAACAAGGTGAGCATGTTTTACGCCAAAGCATTTGTGAATTGTTATCTTGTCGTTAAAATAAAATTTGCAAGTCATATATTTGATCTATAGCTGTGGTGTACAGTATAACTGGCTTGTTTATAATCTTTGCAGAGCACCATTCATCATCAGTACGGGTTGCCCATATTGCCTCCCATCCAATATGTGGCCTAAAGGCCTCATTTGTTGTCTTGTTTGCTAAGTTTTCTCTTCTTATCTTTACTTGTTGCTGAACTAACAAAACAAAGTACTTTGTAAATAAATTCATATAATTAATAAACTGTCACTACAAAAAAAGTCTAAATGAAAAAGAAAACAGCAATATTTAGTCTATTGAGCTACTGTACAGTACATACAGTATCTGTTACTTTGCCAGGATTGCTTCTGAATCATCAACTGTATTTACCAGTTTTACAACACAGTACATACAGTATGTTTGTGATATGCACTGTGTATGGCATCATCTACATTGTGTGTACAATAATTAGGCAAGTATTATTTTGACTATTTCATCATTCTATCCATACTTTCCAACTCCAAGCTGTAAAAAACTTGAATGCTTATTATATTTACAGTAATGCATATCACGTGATGTGTATTTGTGTAATGAGGTTGTGATCAACACCCTACAGTATATCAAGATGTGCATAATTATTAGGCTGATTCTTCTCCTCATAAAAAAATGGCCAAAAAGGAGATTTAACTGACTCTGAAAAGTCCAAAATTGTATATATAATATCTGAGATATTGGGCCCTAAACACAGAACCATCAAACGTTTTGTAGCAAATAGAGGTGCAAACAGGGCTGCAAGACATGCAAGACAAGAAAAGATGCAATTTAACCGCCACAGTTTAAGAATCAAACATGAAGCTACCAGGAACCCATTATCCTCCAGTGCTGCCATATTCCACAACTGCAACCCACCTGGTGTATCTAGAAGTACTGTATGAGGTGTTCAGTTCTCAGAGACATGGCTTAGGTAAGAGAGGCTGAAACCTGACCACCTCTGAAAGATAGAGTTGAAACGACAAGAATGTCTGAATACAGATTTGTCAAATGTTTTGTGGACTAATGAGATGAGTGTCTCTTGACGGACCAGATAGATGACCCGTGGTTGGATCAGTTACAGACACAGCTCCACTTAGACTCAGACGCCAGTAAGGTGGAGGGGGGTACTGGTGTGGGCAGGTATTATTCAAGATGAGATAGTTGGACCTTTTCGGGTTGAAAATGGACTCACAATCAACTCTCGGGCCTACTGCCAATTTTTAGAAGACACTTTCTTCAAGCAGTGGTACAGGAAAAGCCTGCATCTTTTGAAAAGACTTTGATGCATGTGATGGAGCGTTGTCCTGCATAAAAATCAGAGTACTCCACTGCGTGGTTGGACATTGAAGGCCTTAAAGATAAAAAACAAATCACATGCCCCCTTCTTCACCTGACTTAAACCCTATTGAGAACTTTTGGGCCCTTCTTAAGCAAAAAATCTACAGTGAAGGTACTGTAAACACTGCACCTGAACAGTGTCTGAGAGGCTGTGTTTGCGTCTACACAAAAAGTTGACCCTGACCAGATCAAGAAACTGACTGACTAAGTAAATGGAATGCTCAGGAAAAGAAGGGCGGCTATATTGGTCACTGAGGTTTTTCTTTTCAAAATTTCACAAATGTTTTTTGTAAATTTTTGTAAAAAGAGTTTATTATTCCCACTTTCACACGTGAAAATAAGTGAGATGGATAAATCCTCATGTGTATATATAATAAATGAAAAATAAAATGCTTAGTACTGTTATTCTGCACACTAACAGTTGTGTACATGTAGGTATACCCTTAAAGCCAAACCTTCACTTTTACTACTTTAATTTTGGATTGACCCAGAGCACTGTAGTTTTACATTGTATGTAGTTGTACAATAACAAAATGAATACTTAAAAATACAATTTGACTGAAGATTATTTCCAGTAGTGTTACACAAAGTACTCTGGTAGTTGAGCACAGAGTTTGTTTTTGCCCTAAAAGGCTGCACAGAATTTAAGCTATCTAGTGTTTAGGGAACTTACTTATTGTCCCGAACATCAAAATAAATGATCTGTCAGTGTAGCAGGGCAGTTCTGTCAACTATAACAGATTAGCATTCATTAGCTTTGAGCGTTGCTTTGCGCATGTTGACTGTCAGTACTGATAAGGAGACTTAGTGATTCTTAAGTCATCAAAGATGCCGGTTTTCATTAGAAACAATTCTGAAGGTATTCTTTTTCACTGAGTCTTCAGTATTGGTCCAACTCCGCACCCAGTTGTGCCCAGTTTGCTTAGATGCAGTGTAGATTCACAGGTGTTTGTACTGTAGCTCTAGATTTTTTTTCTGTACTTGTGCAATTCATTTAGACTTTATGTGAATCACATTTTTGTCCCCACAGTGGAATTGGAGTCCTTGTTCAATAACTACTGCACATCAGCAGGAAGCTGTGCATATGTTGTGTTGGGGCTGTATTCCTCATCCTGCACTGTCAGCTCCACTCCGTCGCTGCTGCTGCTGCTGAACACTGGGTTGGCACACAGCTCTACTGAGGCATGAAATAGACTGCTGCCACACAGGTCATCACGACTGACATCAAAGGGGCCGGATCAGTCTTTCCACTTGTTAGCCGTGTGTGCCAGTTTTATAACTTGATGGCCTCTTTTGTTTTAATGCAGCATTCCTCTGTCCATGAATAGCATCTACATTGGAGATAAACAAAAGATAAACCTTTTTGTTCATCCCACAGTGGATTGATGTTATGTTCAATGTTATGATTGCAGTGAATTCAAGTTTACCTGCTGTTCATGCTGCATCTGCATTTGAGAAAGGAAGGAAATTAAAACTCCACACGACATGCTGTAACCTTTCACTGTCAGCTCTTTAGCACACAAGTGCACTGAAGGGCACTCTTTTCAGTCTCTCTTAACACTCTACCTTTTTGCTCAGTTGAGTACAATCAAATGTCACATCTTCAGAGAAAAGAAAAACTGTTACAAGTTTTGTATTGGAGTCACAAAGCCAGAAGTATGTCATGCTGAATTTATTCATGTACAGAAGGTTTCACCAGCCAAAAGGCATCACCTGCCCATTTAATGCCATAATGAAGTATAGTCTGTCTTTAATGCTGTAATTTCCTCATCCATCCTCAGTCTTTGTGACCTCTTCATCCACAAAAACCATTTATCTGATCGTGATTAAATTATGAATGCTGATTTCAGACCACAGAGGGGTTTCGTAATCAGGCCCTTTGTACTGTCACACTTCAGTAGCTCATCACTGGGCCAGACACACTTTGGGGACTACAAAATGTGTGTGTCTTTGTCTTTGTGAGCTTCTTTAGGTTTTTTTTCCATTTGAGGCCGTGCCTTGTGTGCTGGTCTCGTGAATTGCATATCCCTTTATTTTGGCTTTAACAGTTTTGGGCTGTTAGTACACATAACATCAGAGCAGTAAAAGATGCTTTACTCACTCAGTTATTATAATTGATGCAGAGACCTCACGCTTCCAGTGATGACCTCTCACTACGGTGTTACAATGTTGGGAAGATTTGCCATTTTTATTCAGACAGGCATATTTTCTTACCACTTGCTCATTGTGCACCAGCACTAAAATGCACTTTTAGTGGTAAAACAAATTCTTGAAATCATTTTTGTCCTGAACATGTGAAAAACCTGAGACAGTGCACGCAGAAACGAAAATGTGACAGTAATCGCAACTGCAATGGTGTAACTCTTCCCTCCTTTCTTTAACGGATGTGGTTCCTCTGCCTTACAGGAGAGACCATGCGCATTGCCTCATCGGAGTTTGCCGACGACCCGTGCTCCTCTGTGAAACGGGGCACCATGGTGAGGGCTGCCCGCGCCCTGCTCTCTGCTGTCACCCGTCTGCTCATCCTCGCTGACATGGCTGACGTCATGAGGCTGCTGGCCCACCTCAAAATTGTAAGTGTGAGCATTGCTCTATTGCAGGACAAATAATATCTCCTTGCTACTGTACAGTACGTTACAGGGTTGTCTTTGTTGTTTGTTGTATTAGAGTGTTTGGTTGTATTAAGTCATAATTGATCATGTAGAACCTTAACTACTTATAGACTCTACCTATACTGTGTGTTGAAATGACAAGCCACAAGATGCAGAGTAAGCGTGAAGAGTTATACATACTTCAACTTACTTCAAAAGTAGCTTGAAGCTTTGAAGAGATGGTAACACAGGATGCTAGAGAGAATGATATGCCGTTAGTATTATCTGAAACAGAGTCAGCCTTCATGGACCTTCACTCGCCCACAAGCACACGCTCTCAGTCCTATTTTCCAGTTTGGTTCTTGAAGCCCAAAGAGAGGCTTAGCTCAAGCCAGTATAAGCCCTGTCATCAAAGGCCACTAAAGAGTCCTCTCTCTCGCTCTCTCTTGCACTCTCTTTGCTACTCTTCTCTCTTTTCCATTACATCTTGTGCCTCAGTTTCATTAGCAATAGAAAGGAGTTCAGTATCAGAACGGACCCGCAATGAGGATGATAATTGCTGGAAAGAGACTCTTTAAAGTTTTCCACTTCAGAGCTAATTTGTTTTTATAAACCTGATTCGGCTACTTTGTCAAATAAAATGTTGAACTTTTGTTGTAGTGGTTTATTAGCTAATTTTTATTTTACAGTCTCTTGTTAAACTAATATGCAAATGAGTACACAAAATTTTAAACTGTTCTTTTGCGTGCGTAACAGGTGGAGGAGGCCCTGGAGGGGGTTAAAAATGCGTCCAATGAACAGGACCTGGCCAACCGCTTTAAAGAGTTTGGGAAGGAGATGGTGAAGCTGAACTACGTGGCAGCCCGGAGACAACAGGTAGGTGGACGCCACCATTGTGGTAAAAGCAAACCACTCTAGCTTTGTGAGCTTTTACAAAATACTTCTGCTAAATGTACAATAGTATTACTGTAAAAGTGTGTGATGATTGCTATTACTATTTTTGTACTCTGGTATTCACTGGTTTTATTATCCCTGTTGTGATTTAAAATTATTATTAATTTTTTACTTCACCTAAAAATATGACTTGATTTTACTTATGGTTTTTATTTTTCCGGTATTGCTAACACTGCTGCTGTCCATCGCATACTGTTCCTCTATACTCTGTACTGTTGTCCTATTTAATGTCTCCTTGCTGCTGCAGACAAAATAATTTTCCCATCGTGGGATGAATAAAGTCTTTCTTATCTTATTTTATGTTATCTTACTGAACCCTGAATATAACCAGTTTTCCAAATGCAATCTGTCAACATATTATGTCCATAAACTATACTTTAAATACAGTGCTTTATATTTTGACTATCCAAACGTATTAGCTTTACAGTAAGTGTCCAGGGACTGACTGACACCTTTATCACCTTGACAGGAACTGAAAGACCCCCAGTGTCGAGATGAGATGGCGGCCGCACGCGGGGCTCTGAAGAAAAACGCCACCATGCTGTACACGGCCTCACAGGCCTTCTTACGCCATCCAGATGTGGCAGCCACGCGTGCCAACCGAGACTACGTCTTCAAGCAGGTGCAGGAGGCCATTGGAGGCATTTCGAGTGCTGCTCAGGCCACCTCGCCCACTGATGAGAAGCACGGCCATGCTGGCATTGGGGAATTGGCCGCTGCCCTCAATGAATTTGATGTGAGTAAGCAAACGACCTGTTTAGGTCTTAATGATGACACTTTGTTCATGGGTCTTAAATTTATAAGCACATTCAAAAGTTTTTATAAGTCACCTGTGTATTTACACAAGCTTTCAAGTCGTTCCTGAAGCATATGTGGATGTTTCTCTATTAAAATTATTCTCTGCTGCCATCTAGTGGCGGGCTATTGATAGCAGACTTTTTCCCTGGACTTGACTGTGTCTGAAAAAAGAAAAAGATCACAGTTTTTCCTGAATGTTTGATCAAGAGCTCAAACCCTCATTTTAACACACAAATCAAAATGTCACAGTAATTAGATAATTTAGGAGCAAACTTAAAAAGTAGTTAAAGTAGTGTCAGGTAAAAATATATTTCAGTAACATATATATTTACTGTAGCTGAATTCAGATGAGACTCTTAGCAGCATAGCATAGACCTCTATCTCTACATGTAAATACCAGTTTAGTTTTAACATTCTATGGCTTCTTCTGTTACTTTATGTTATTGAACTAATCTGACATAGATAGTCAACATAGATTATTTGGTTTTAAGTTTTTGGACATTTTGAGTCCCACCTTATGGGGTGTGGTCTAAAGAGATGTGGATCAATCCTATTTAGTCCTTTCGTCTAGTGTCGACCATTCACACCTGAACGACCAGTACCAAGGTTGGTTTTCTGGAGCACAAAGGGTTTAAAACCTTAAGCAGAGTCTGCAGCTTAGACTGATTTATGCTCATAATATCCTTACAAACGACAATCCTTATTGTTTTATTGTACTCTATACACAAACATAGTGTTCTTGATGTTTTCCTGATGTTATTACCCTATGTGAGTGACCTCTTGTGGCAATGCCTAGACTTTCCCATTAGTTTGTATCTTGTATTAACACTGCTGAGTAGAAATGCTACTATGATAGTTATCTAATGTGAATAACTAAAGCTACCTAGTGATATAGTGAGTGCTTAAAAAGGCATAGTCTTTTTTAGTTGTTATTCCGCGTGAGGCGGAGGCCTTTAGTGATGACATAGACTCTGTTTTGATGTAGAACAAGAAAAAGGAATGCATTAAGGTTTGCATTAATTTGATTCCCTTCTGCAGACAGGCAGACAGGCAGCAGTTAAATGAGACAAATTGCCCTTTGCTTAGCCCTTTGTGCTTGCCTGAAGCTGGTGCATGTTTAATTCCTAACTTACCACAGAGGCACAGGCTATGGCCAGACTGTCTGTGAATAATAATGACCTGATATTCTAAGCTATGAGGCCTGCCACTTGCAAGAATTTGCACTGGCGTGTACAACTCTGTCTTTTGTGGACTGGGAGATTTCTATGTCTGAGTTAGGCAAATTACAGGTACAAAGTGGTGCATGTACATGTTTTCTATTTTCTTATTTGCTAGTAACACAATGTGAGAACACACAACACACACTGGTATAGTTTTTCATTCAAAAAACTAGTAATCCCAAAGGGAAATAATTTTGCCTCATTATGATTGCTTTCACAAATAAAAAGTAAATAAAACATATCTACACAAGTGTTATCAAGACAGTCTTTATATCTATCGATCTATTGATCTATTGACAGTATTTATTTAGTGGAACACTGATACTGATCCGCCTCCGATCAGGTGATCTGCTGTCCAGCCAGCACACTGTGTAGGGCAGGGGTGCCTGCGGCCCGCAGCAATTTCCAAACCAGAATATGGCACGCACATGGAACCTGCTGTTATTGCATTTTTGGTTTAAACTCTAGGTGGAGCTACTGAGTTGATCAAGGCAGTTTCTCTACCAAACAAAATGAAGGAAAGAAAAAGGAATGGCCTCTTTGGTGTGTGCCGAGGTGCAGGAGAGCGGAGGTGAGGAAGTTAAAATGCACTGTATCATCCACCTGAAAGCACTCTGTGAAATGGTAAACATAATTCCAGTGCTTGCACTCAGAGCCACAGAGTATTTTAAACTTCCTTACCTGACGTGGATCCTGGATACGGGGACCTGCTGTACAAGTGTGCTGCCTAAGTCGCGGCTCCCTGCTTCAGCGGTTTTATTCTGAGATCAGAGGTCGACTAGTTTTCGAAGGAGAAGGACCGGCCTCTTGACGAGCTGAGTGATCCGCTATGGTTGGCAGACCTGGCGTTTCTAGTTGATCTTACTCAACACTGCACTCAAAAACCTACTACCTACCTAAGGGAAAAAACAACTCGTACCGCAGCTTCATGAACACATTTAAAGTGTGAATCCTCGACTGTTTGAGCCACAGTTGAGCACCTTTTAATGTCATGCTCTTCCCGACACTGTCCGAAATCGGATCTGCGTTTCCAATGGTAGATGTTTCTGAATAATAAGGGGAAATATGTATCTGTGATCAAATTTCTCTTGGAATTTTCTTGCATTGAGAACGATATCAAGCTGTTGGCGACTTCCCTTCCATTTTCTCTGACGTTTAACAAAAGTAATACGTGCTTCACCTCGTAGGGGGTGGGAGGTGTTGTCTAGGATAGATGGGGGGTTCACCAGCATTCTATAGGGGGTCCAGCTCCACCCCCAAAATGGAGCCCTCCCTCCTGATCAGTTTGTCCAGTCTGTTACTGTCTGCTACATTCATGCTGCTGCCCCAGCAGACCACAGTGTACAACACTACACTGGCCACCACAGACTCATACAACATCTGCAGCATTGCAGTTCCTCTCCGTGGTGCAGAGATGGGTGATGTTGTTTATCTGTTGTGGGTTCCTGTTCCTTGTACTACGTCACCTTTTGATGTGATTTTCATGCTTTGATGCTGCTGTAGTGGTTAGACACAATACAACAACTACAGCATAGACAGCCTCCAATAGACACTGCCTGTTGGTCCACAAAAACTTGGGATGCTTGAGTGTTCTTCAGTTTGCCTTTGTTAGACTGAAGTATAATGGTGCTCATTTCATTACTGCAGTGGATGGACAGGTTGTTCTTGCTGCCAGGCAGTCGTCATTTTTCACAGCCTCTTTTATTCAGACATAACAGGACAGTTAGTCACAGAGAAATGCACTAAACAGACGCAATCATTTATATCAGTCTCACATTTAGGAATGAGAAATCTCTTAAACAAGCATTCCATTTTAAGTAGACTCAAGGAAAGAACACAGGGTACTTTTCGTCTCTATCGCAATGTGAGGAATGTGCATTGATCTGTAAAAACAGCTCAAACATAAACAAATTGGTGAGAACATAAATTGTTGGCTATGTGGATTCTTTTTCATTTTAAATAAGCAGAAAAACAAACACGCAGAGGATTCCTTTGAAGGGCAACTGAAAGCTCGTACGCCACTGAAATGAAAATAGCAAGGATGTGGAGTACATTGCCTCAGCTGCTCCTGAACATGTACAGTCTATGACTCAAAAGGTTAGACAAGAGTTTTTAAATGCTGGGCACAGATGCAGGTCTGTAGCTGGAGTGAAAGGGCAGCTTATGAATAAGACAAGAAAGAGGGGATGACCCCATCTAGACTTTTTTTTCGACTGACACCTGGAATTAGTTTGGAATAAGTCAACTTAGGATACTGAGGTATAAAATCTATTAAGAGAGAAAGGCGGGTCAGCGCCAGTTCAAACACACTCACTTGCAGCACCATTTGGCATATAACACAGCAGTGACATGAGACCCGCCCACCTTTTACCTTTAACAGAGCTGAAAACAATCGTTTGGAGGTATTTATTCTACCAGACAACTTGCTTCCCAAGGAGTGTGGGGATTGTATCTACAGTATATGAAAGCTTACAGCATATCTGAGCTTATTACAGTACATGAAACCGTTCTGATCCAGGAAAAAAAATACTTTGGTGCTTTTCTTAAGAGACGTTTTTTAGTTTAAAATACATCTGAACAGATCTAGTCACAAAAAATGTACAGATCATTTTATCTATTACACAATTACAGTACGTTCCACTGGGTAGAACCTCGGTAAATGAACTAACATCGGGGGAATTTGCATTTTAATGCATTTGATGAAGCAATTTCAGCGATACTTTACTGGCGAAGTAGCTTGATGATTTATTCTGTAGCCACATGCTCATCTTTGTGCTATTAGGGTGGGAACTCGCCTTTTAACAGTCAACACACCATATCATCCAGATTGTCCTTTCACCTAGCATCACCCCAGTGGGATTGATAGCACTTTGGCCTGGGTTTTATTATTAAACTGTCAGGTTTTGATAATGGTGGCCCAGCTTTTGCGAATGGCTCCCTTTTAAATTCTCTATGCAGGAAAAGCCCTGTCATGTTGGAATAAAAGTCTTTATTTGGAGATCTGAGCTCAGTGGGAGGACAGATGGAGTAAAGGCCTCGGGGGTTTGAGGGAGAAGACACACTGTCGCACATGGAGACATAGATTTTTAGGTCACAGTGTAGCAATGCTATTAGTTTCAGATAACGCAAAACCATTCCATAGCAGTAATGCTACTGTATGACTTACTGAAGGCAATATCAAAAATCTGAATATACTGTATATAATATTCAGCAGCAATGCTAGTGCAGGAGGGGCTATCTATCACAGATAGCCGGCATCTGTGTCTGTCACCTAATCACTGCCACAGACTTTTAATATGCAGAAGAAAAAGGCCCTCTTTTGTCTCACCGCCGTTCTCCCGCTTTGAGCCGCCTTATCTTTGTGCAGTCATAAGCAAGAAGCACCAGACGCAGCCTGTTTAAAGTGTGACTCTGCCAGGCTCTCTTGCACCCTCACACCTATTTGAAGTGCCAACAATAAAGGCATCATCTTGTGAACAGCAGCAAAGTAAGTACTTCTCACAGACCTTTTTAGCATGAAGAAAAGATACAGTAAGACTCAGGCAATGGAAAAACCCTGCCAGCACAGGAATGACTTACGGAAGGTCTTCCATTTTTTCCTTTGCTGTCGCTGCTGCCTTCAATTAGATGAGCCAAGATAGGGATGGTGTACTTTAACATAATTATGATTGCATCAAAATGATTGCCTCATCCTCAGCACTTATTCTTCTCTCCCGACCAGCCTTTTACTCTACCAAGCTATACTATTGCGTCGTCGGAAATTAGAATACAGTTATTATGTCAAGTTAGGCCCAGTGCTTTGTCATTTGTATGTCACATCTGCTTTGGCTGAGTCAATGCAAACAAGTGATGGAAGGTGCAACTGTTCCAATACGTTAGAATCTCACTCAGAGGGAACAGTGCACTCCTCCTAGAACCAGCAGAGGGCAGTGTCTCATTACTTTCTCCGCTCGTCCAGCCTTTCCCTGACTGTATTCCCCACCCTCTCTGTCTTTTCCATTTTTATCCTTTTTCCTGCAAGTCCTTAGAAACAGAGGTTTTGAGTTTGGCTCAGAACATCCTCCGTGTCTTTTGTGCTGTTAATGACCAAGCTACGTTCTGATGCCGAGATGTTAAGATGTGCAAACATCCTCAATGCGCGATTTGTTAAATAGAGTTCAGCATTTGAGCTGAACAGAAGCAGCCATACAGCACCAATTCAGGCCCTTGGATTTCCTTTCGGTGAAGTAGCGAGCTAATGGATTCCCTCTCCTCCAGTTGCTCCGCAGACCTGTGCTACACCCTTACTTAGCCTGTCACAGCTCTTGTACGCCTACAGCTGCCTTACATGAAAAGTACATAGCCAAACACACACGCGAGGCAGAGGACGCGCACACTGAACTTCATCTCTCTCGCATCGCGCACAGTGCAGACATGCAGACACTGGCTGAGCATAGCTTTGAGCCTGCGGCAGAGATCCAAGTAGGACCGGATCAGTTTACCATGGTTTTCATATCCATCTGCTTGTTCTCTACCCCTTTCTTCCTTTTTAGGGGGGTTATTTACAGCACACAGCACCTTTCTTACTACCCCTCACCTCTTTCCCCTTCCTCTTTCCTCTCACTCTAGCTTTGTTCACATCGTCTGAGGAGTCTGACAGTGCAGTGCGAAATGCTGGTGTGTTTACACACATGCACCGAGCCCATTTGGTAGCAAGCTTGTATTTTCATGCAACCCTCTTATCCGTACGTATATTGCAGGGCCTGTAGTCGCATCAAGCATATGCCAGTCCTTTCACTGCATACATTACAGACTAACTATAACAGGGACAAACGCTGCTGTAGAGAGCAGTGCTCCCTGTTCGAATCCTGCTACTGTGCGTCTGTGCAGTGGCACATCATTGGCCATGTTTTATGGAAGGAGGCACTGGCAAGCCCTCAGAGATGCTGCAAATACGTTCAATACACATCACAACAGTGAGTAAACTCTGATCTTCCTCGCTCTGCTATTTGTTATGTGTAAAATATGCTAATAGACAGAGAGCTTCTAGTTTTCCTTCTCCTCCTCTGGTTGTATGGACAATGGGCACGTTAGATGTGGTCTTTGTTGTCAGTGTAGACGTTGTGGCTGCCCAGCGACTGGCTGTCTGCGTGCTCTGTTTCTGTAACAGAATATGCCACACCGAGCCGAGAGGAAGAGTGGCTGAGGAGCAACCAGGCGGTAATGTATGTAGATATATTCCTAACTGAGGGATAGCTTTCTTGGTAATTGCTATATCAATCTGTGCACTCCTTTCTTTGCTGTCTCATTTTAGACTCTCTCTTATTTCTCTCCCGTTTTCCTCTTCTTCTCTTGCACTAATACGCGTGCTCAGGCACACGTACAGAATCTGCCACTTTCTCCCTTTGTATTATCTCTCCCTCCTCGATTTTTCTCTCTCCTTGACTCACATTGATTTGGTGCTTGAACATGTGGGTGTTCGGCACATTCGCTGGTTGCCTGTGAGAAACTAGCACGGAGGAAGGAGTTTATCCTGTTTATTAGACCCGCTGATGCTTCCTGGGGAAGGTCATCACATAACCATACGCAGGCGAACCATCGCGCACAGATGCTCGCAGACCCAAGCAGTAATAGCAGCATTGAACACAATGTAAAGTGACAATGTTATTGACAAGAACCCCCACTGTGTTCAATAAAACTTCACTCCCGCCGTCTGGTTCACCTTGGATAAAGCACGCGTTAGCCCAGAGGTTCACCTCTTAACAACAACATTGCCTCATTCTCCATGGGCAGATGCACCTGTCAAGAGAAATATGAATGGGGGACTAAGCTGAAGTAATGAGACATGACCAGGGAGATAGAGAAGTATTGGGTTGTTTTCTGCAGTACAGTAATTAGCCACTGCCTGGCTTGTCTTTGTGACATTAAGGCGATAGATAAGTAGATACTGGATAAACTAGATTCAAGTTAAAAGTGGAGATTGTTGCTTTACTGTAGGTCTGTTCTCCAGCTTCTTCTCAGATTAGACTGACTGATGTCCTCCAAAGGCACAGATGTAGTTTAAATTCACATCTACTTAAGGTTATTTACTGTACCAACACATCAGATAGTTTGATGATAACAATACATCCTCAAATATTTAAGTATGAGGGAAAGAAATGATTAACAGAGTGGCTGAATTGTGTTCTAACCACTCTCTCCTAATTTAAATGGCAACAGCAACCAAAGTCAATTATTTCACTGCATCCTCCAAGCTCTTTGAGCATAAACTCTTGGGAGTTGATTTCCGAGTAGATACAGCAAATTACTTTTTTTTTTCCTAACAGTGTTTTGCCTTCTAGTCAAGGTCTACTCTGTAGGAGCCTTCCATGCCCACTCAGCTATGTAGAGTCTCATGGATGTGGGGGCATGCTGGCCAGCACATGTACAGTACTGTATGCAAACAGCAGTTTGTATAATTCGAGGTTTGTAATGGACTGTCTAGATTCACCATTTGAGCGGTTATAATTAGGGATGAATCATCAAGGTTGCCGTCTACTACACTTGTTAACCTGTGTGTTCTCTGAATTACCGTATAGCTACTGCACAGAGCTTTTCAAATTTGATATCATGACTTTCTGACGTTCTTGCACTATTCTCAAAAATAAAATGTGTATTAACACACATCTATAATCAAAGGAATAGAAGGATAGAAAGAAAGATCTTAAATGAACATTTGATCTGTCATTGCACTGTATATGTTGATAATCTAAAGCTCCTCCATCAAAGTTTTATTTACACTGTGATTAAATGCAACATCTCATCTTCTTTTTACTGATTGTTTCATGATGAAGCATTTTTAGCATTTTACAAAGTACATGTGCTAATATATGATATTTCTGTAGTATTACTGCATCAAATATTGGACAATGCTGTGTTATTGCAGACATGTACATGTATTGTATGAAGCTTTTTAATTGTTGCTAGTACCACATATTACTACATTAAGTAACACATATTTATTTATTCAGGCTTACAGTATAGGTGTTTTCATAGACCCATAAGCTTGAGGGATATAGGGGTGTACATACTCTCAGGGGAAAAGTTCTCCACAACCTGGAATGGAGCTACAGTACTGTAATGGCATTGCCTAGAGGATTTATGAGGTAGACATTTAAGAAATTTCATTCACAAGCATTTCAATTTCGAAGCTAACCTGTAGAACATTAGCTTCCTGCTCAAGCTCTACAGGTAGGTCAGCAGATACAAAGGGGATCTTTCTATAGGCATAGATATGTTAAATAACTACTCGTTTTAATATTGACCTTTATTTACAGCCTAAACAAACAGAGATTAATACTTGGATGTCGGCTGACACTGTAAAAAATCTGCTGCACCTCATCAATTGTGTGTTCAGATTTTGAAGTTTCTTTTCTCAACTGCAGTCATAATGTACAGTAACAAATCTTTGCCTGTCTATGACGTTTGTAGGCAGGAGAAACCAAGCCTGCACGTTTGAATAGTGCAGCTCTCATGAATGCTCTAATTTTCCACTGTGGCTTCCAGAATGGAAGAGATGCCCATCTCCCTGATCTATGTTGGGAAGAAGGACTAATGCACCAGTGAAGTTGCTTAGATGAGTGTAGCTTTGTTGACAGGCCAATTTAGCTGTCATTTTGAGATAATGCAGTGTTCTTTGGCAGTAAGTACCACCGCACCAAGTGGTGATCCAGAGCCCAGCTCTCCTCCAACTTAACCACACTCACTTTTTCTCTACTCACGTCTTCTCTACTGACAAAAATATATATATTTTTTAAAGGACAAACTAAATCAAATGTAGTATTTTTAAATATCTAATTATGTCACAGAAAACTGAAACTGTTTTCTTTCAATATCTAAAGTTCACTCACATTTATGAAAATGTCACGTTTACCACTAATGATTCATGAGTCACATACTGTTTTTACTTGTGGCTTTATCTTTTCAGAGCCACATCTTGCGCCTTTATGCCTGTTTTCAGCTCTGCTTTTCGGTGCTGCCTTTGCAACAAGCTCTACAGTAATTCTTGACAGTTGAATGTGATGTCCTGTTACTGTAGCTCAGCCTGCTAGTACAATTGGCACGTCTCATGCTGTGCTGCTGCCTCATGATTTGTTGTTTCAACACTAGTTTTTTACCGTTCTTACCTAATTGAATCTGGAAAGGAAATTGACAATTCTAGATTCAACACTAAGCTATCACCCCCTGTAAAGTTAGTTAATAATTATGTATGAGGGAAATTGTCATTTTAAACAGATCAATACTGTATGTGCTGTTTAAAACAGTACAAAAACACACTGTGTGTATCCTTCAAATCTAAAAAAATATAATGATTCACAACTTTATAAACCATTTGCAAACCTGATTTTTCTTAATGGACTTTGTTCCTTTTCTTTCATGTTCCTGTCTTGTAGATGTCTTCTCCTCTTTTCTGGTGTATTGCTTAGATCAGTAGAAGGTCCCTATAAACTCATGCATGCATTACAGTCACATATGTAAAGCCGTTAATAAAAAGAACCTACCCTATGTTACTCCCTACAGCTTTATCCCGTCAGGGGTCGCAACAGCAATAATTTGGGCACCCTCCATGATCCTCTCAGAGAGGGGATTGAACCTGAAACTTAAGCAACAGGAGCGCAATATGCTAACCACTGTGCCACAGCCAAGGCCTGTATTTGTCCTGATGCACTACTGTGGCTAAACATCTAGACATCCTAAATTTGAAAAGAATTTAAGACATTTTTATAAAAAGCAACAAAATCCAATTACCTTCACAATATAGAAAAGAATAGCAGCTAAGAGCAAGTGTTACAGAAAAAAGGTATATATATATAGTAATAACACCATCAGAAAGATACAGATAAAAGGGAAGATATATTCAATACTGTATGTGGTTTCAGAATTAGAGGAACAGTAAACATTGACTTTTGTGATTTAAAGAAAGCAAACAATGATAGGAGTAGAAAATACAGCAGAAACTCATAATTCAAAGAACTGCTGATAATCATGCTCCAAAGAAAGAGACTAAAAGTAAATTTAAAGTATTTTTACTTTGTGGAAAAGCAGAAACAAAATCTAAAAATTGGGACATAGTGTAAAAGTCCAGATCTTGTGTTTTGTGGCAGATCATGAATCATGACTCACTCTCATTACATGGTTAGTGGCACCGACTCATGGCTCCACTGACAAACATGGTAGAAAAACATGGAGATTTTCTTTTCTTTGGCCGTTGTGTTATGTACTCTTCATTTAGAACACAGCCAATATATAGTGAAAAAAGGGAAAGTTAAGTGGGCTGAATCATGGGGATGGACAACAGCAGTATCTAGGAGGAGGATTTCAATTGAAGGGGTCATCGTTTTCCTTGAAAAAGAGAAAGGAGAAATGTATTCATATTCAAATGGAGACACCCCCTCCCTCCCCCTTCTGAATGCACACTTTTCAATTATGTGGAATATGTATCTAAACTATTGTCCCCATAACAATCAGAGGCCTGATGGGTTCTGCTGGTTAAAGAATATAGAGTATATATACAGTACTCCATAGTCATCCTTTTCTTACTGCTCATCCACAAGTGAAACAGCCCATGGGGATAAGTCCCAGTACTCCAGATTGCTGGTGGCCCCAGGGCATTCTTGCATTGTCAAAGTCCACCAAAGATGGAGTGATGAACCATGCGTGTAAACACAAACCACCAGTATGACTTTTACAGTACAGTAGAATGAGTTATACAGTATTTACTATACTACAAACAGAAAGATGCAACATTCATTTTTTTGCAAATGTACCATATTTAATGAATTGATTAATATAGAGATATTAATAATTTTAGAATCATTTGATGTTAGGACTTATTAAAGGTAGTTGTCTAATAGAAACTGTTATTGTTAATAATCTGATGGGACCCAGGGCCAGAAGAACACATAAATCGAATTCTATCAGTGTTTGATGCCTTATAAAATAACTATCAGTTATATCCAGTACTTTGACAGGCACTGACCATAAAAGCTGCTGTGTGTCTGATAGCAAAGGAGGAGATATAGGGTGTCATAGCAACACCTTCTGCTACGTAGGCAGAATGTGCCTGGTGCGGGTAATGCTATTTCCTTTGGCCACTGTGAAAGTGCAGACTCCTTACAGTGTTGTGAGTGGTCTTAATCTTTATTAAGACACAGGGGCATTGGTCTGACCCACTGAGCACAGCGCACAGAACATGTGAGAGGGTGTACTCAATCGCCTGCTGAGTAATTAATAAAGACTTCTTCTTCTCCTCTCCCATCGTTTTCTCCTCAGCTGGCCCCCGAAAGACTTTAGCGGCGAACAAAGAAACATAAATCTGAATGTTAATTGTGTCCTTATAACCCCTGTAATTTATAATTACCTATCACTTTTTTACCCTGTTTTCAGTAAACAGTGGTTAATGAATGGGGATTAGTAGGTGAGCAATGATGGCCATAATTAGCCCTAACCTCTTAAGCCTTTTGGCTCAGAGGTGATGTGGCACGTCGCTATTACTGTAGCAACCAATGCCTTTGTTGTGCACCGGCTGAGGTTTTGCACTCAGAGCTTCCAACGCTGCACCATCCACTGGTGTGTGTCTGCCCTTTGACTTCCTCACAGCCGTCTGTGTGTCACTAGAGGGCAACAGCCAACATCTGCCTGGTTCACGTGCTGTGCCGGAGCCGGGGGACGCTATACCCTACTTCCCCCTCAGTCTAAGGTCATGTGCACTGCAAGTAACTAGATGACTGCGTGTGCGACATAGTGTACACATATCTGTTTGTTCATAGTAAGTCTCATAGGAAGTAGTCAGATGTTTTTTTTCAGGGAGGGACTGGGAAGAAAGAACTGACACAGTTAATGAGGTGGAGAAAAGGCTGTTTTACAATATTAACATTTTCTTGCGCCACTGGCTTTTCTGTGAACACAGTAGGTATTCATATAGCACCACTGACACTTTTACTGGTGCCGTGGGGGGACTGGGTCAGATAATCACCTCTCCAGCCTCCATGATTACAAGGAGTCTTGTTGGTGTGTAGTTTTTGTAGTTTGAGCTTCACACCCTCTTGTTTTGTTCTGTGTTAGAATACAGCCATAATCAGTGCAACTTCCTTCAGTGAGTCTATTTTTGTTACACAGGCCCTGAAGAGCTAGTGCACCTTGCCTCTTTCTTGCAGCTTTACATTTACTTACTCGCCAGTGTTGGTAAACTGGAGAAGCTGGAGATTTGTTTTACAAGCTGTCATATTTCTTTACAAAATAAAAGCAGCATATCTCAAAAGAGTGAAAACAGGTTGAAGTCTAGTTGAGTAATCCAATGTTTGTTGGTTTGTGTATTTATCCTTTAATTTGGCACACGCCGCATGAAAACGTCTCCAACATTGACAGACTCCAGTCGGAGTATTTGTTATTTGTGCAGTATCTCTGAAGATTTTTCAGAAACTTGCCAGGATGTCGTTATCTCCTTATTTACTGGAGTCCAGGTAACGCGGAACAGACCGACTTCCAGAAACATTGATTGTGCCTGTCTGCTGAACACATCAAATGAGATTAGCGGAAGACGGCGGGTGCGCCTTTGCTGATGACCCTCAGTATGTGTCCTCTTTGAAACAACTGGACACCGCTGTGAAATGGCCATCTGCAACACGCGCCTGCCGCTTCTCTGACAGCTTCCACCCGAAAGATTAAAACCGCGGATTATCATTAGACGGGCCGGTCCCGCGGTAGAACCTGCAGCCTGTGGACTCCATGTCATTCGAACTGCGCTGTGATTGTCAGCAGGGTCGTCATCACAGCTGTTTTCACGGGAGTCACTTGTCTGAGTATGGTAGGACATAGTCCAAATAACACATTTTACCCACTGTCATACTTTAATCAAGTTAAACACAGTACAAGGTTTGAGCCGCTCATGGAATCACTGTGTTTCAAGGTGATGCTTCTGTGCACAAGAACAGTTTTTGAACCAAGGATACTGCCCACAGTTGGTCCTTCACACATGCAACACACAACAGGAGATTGTCCCTGTCGGACTTGTCAGACACCCATTGGACACATTGGACATCTCACTGTGAATCCTCAAGACTTGCTCTTCCTACACCTGCTAAATCAGACTTCATCAGACTCGGCCAACTGTATAAGACACTTGTCTTAAATCATATTCACCTGAGTTCAGGTTTCCAGTGCATGTCTGAAAATTGGTGAAGGAGACTTGTGGAGGGGGAAAGTGGAAGACATGTAAATGATGGCAAGGAGAGAGACAACCAGTAAAGGAGTTAAATACCCTTCAGGTGGAATGACTGCTGGTTGGCAGATAGCCTCTTGAACACAAACCAGCAAGTTTACTGGGTAATAAGTGAGGGGCAGAGACCCAGCGTGATTAGAAAATTAGAATGATAATTGTTTGCCTGCTTGAACTTGCACTAAAAGCTTCATTTGACATGCAGTTTGCTCACTTGCTTTAATGGTTTTAACTCCAGGGGAACTCAGAGGGGGAAAAACGCCTTAAGAGCAGTTTGTCATTTCGGAGCCGAGGGAGCAGAGGGAAAAAATGTTTCTGAAAAAGCGGTACCACTAAAAATGCAATGCTTGATATAATCAAAATTTAACGTTTAACGTGTTTGCAAACTGAGCAGAATTTATATAAGAATAGTCGATAAATGGCATTTTTAACCAAAATGTTTTTTATTTCTAGTCTTTCAGAGCTTTAGGACTAAAGGGAAAGTTCCAATATTCCCATGCCATCACTTGATACAGTGAAATATTGGAAACCATCTAGTGTGTTGCGCCAGGCCCCGTTTCCCACCCACACAGACCCCCACCCTAATGCTTTCATGCAGCCTTCTCTACATCCATTGCCAGAGAGCCTGGGAACTGCTCCAACTACCATTACCTGGGCATGCGAGGAGCCTTGTTGCCCTTATTATGCTACTGTACTGTATGATTTATGGCTCTGTCTTTCTGTATCTGCTACATTAATAAACATTTGAGCACACAATCATAATTTACCTTACAGTGTTTTGAATACCAGCAGTATCATGCCTTCAGCCTCCTGCGCATCACCGCTGAGGACCGTATTACTTTAGATTACATAGTTCTGGTCATTGCCTTTACGGGCCCAGTGCACTACCCATCATATCGCGTGGCCATTCATTCAAGACAGGCGACCTTCAGCTAGTACGTTAGGGTGCTTGAAGTAAAAGGGAAAACAACAAAAACTAAAACCACACATATCATTCTGTTCTATCTTGTAGCTTTCGCTCTCCCTGTTATGTTTCCACACGTGCGGTGACTTTTTGCAAAGGAAGGGCATTATTACGTCTCTTATCACTCCTCATTATAATTATTTAACCAAAAACAACAAACAATGGGATATAAGGTGTTGGAAACAATGTAGGGGCCATAGGCTGTGAGTGGGTTACAATACAGTGTTACAGCAGCAACGTGCATGTGCATGTATGTTACTCATCTGGACCAAGCTCCATCTCTAGGATGTGTTTATCACCTGCTGCTGTAACTGTCCACGTACCCAATGGTGTTAATAGATTTCAAAGCAACTACAAAAACATTTACATTTGCAGTTAAATGGCAAAATGTCACCTTTTAGGTTTGACTAAAAGAAATGTGCAAACTCGCAGTGACTCGGTCGGTGTTATAAAGAGGAAATGTGTATCGCACACAACTCTGAATATATCTCAGGCATGTTTTAAGGAAGGACTGCCCACAGAGAACCAAAGTACTTAATGCTATGTAAAAATGTTGATTGTGCTCAAAACTGCTATTTCTGTTCCCTAATCAAGTTGATTAGATGCAAAGCCTCGCTGCATCTTCCCTTAGGTATAGCCTCCATGAGGTGGGTCACATTCTACCTGATATAATTAAAGCAGCAGGATACGAGCTCAATTATTAATCAACATATCCTGACCACTGGCACGTCTCGCATCTAAATATGCGCCTGTAAGTGGTTCACTGTGGAGACCCAGTCTGAATGATGCGTCCTGTTCCTGAGCTCCTTCCACATCCCCTTTCTACCTCACTGCATATGCTGTACATTTCTATACTGTATAATTACTCGCGCAACATCTGGAGAACTGAGTTCGGTTGTTGACTGACTCTGTCCCCGTAGGAGGTCGGAACGGCTTTTTTCTGCGTTCAAAGTGCAACACTAATTAACGTATGCGTGGCAATTCCAGTCCGGTTTTAGTTTGAATGAAGTTTTAACAACCATATGTCTCTTTTCGTCTTTTATTGGGGATCCTGAAGCTGTACATTTTAAAGACATGCACTTTGAAAACACTTTGCCTTTAGCTCGATGTGCTGCTGGTTACAGGACATACAGTATTTATGCAAAACATAAATATTAAACTTCATATGGTCTTTAAAGGCCAAGCAACATATAAATATCAACATGTCTGATGTAACTGATTGTAGCTGCAGATGCTCAACATAGATTTTCTGTTTTTTTTTAATTGAGATGTTTGCACTAACTGACAGCAAGGCTGTCTGTAGCACTTTTATTGGAATTTTATGTTGGCCATCAGATCCTAGTTGTCCTTTAAATCTCATGGACCCACCCATCTGTAGTTTTGTACCGTATTTCCCACAGTACGTACAGTAGTCTCAAAGTGTGCAGTGTAATCCGCTCTAATACTGCTCCCACGCAAACGGGCTTTTCCAGGGCTGTTTAGTGGCCTTCCAGTGTGTGACAATAGAAGGGCGCTCTTCATTAGGTTGATCAATCAGAGAGTGGGTTATGACTAAATCCCCTCCTGGGCCAGTGTCGGCAGAGCTTTGTCAAACAGCCCATGAACCCTGCACTAGAATCCTCCAGAGGCCATATAGTTGTATGTTCAAGACTTTCTTTAACTTCCCTCTCAGACAAAACAGTTGTCATCAAATATTGGAAAGTTCTTGAAGGCACATTTGACATAGGCTGATGTGACATGTGCCCCGTCTCATGGTTGATGCCCCAAAGTGGGGTCAAACTAATAACCTTAGCCTTTGTAGGGCAAACATAAGGTTGCCTCTGGCTTTGATACACTGTCAAAATCAAACATTACATGCACATAGAACTAGGGGCTTGAAGCCTGGCCTAGAAATGAGAGCGAAAGCTTAACTCTTTCACCAGCTTGCATACAATAAAGCACCGGCACAGAGCAGTTTGATCTTTCCTGTGTGACACTGCACAAAAAGCCCCTGGTATCTTTTCAAGTGGGTTACAAACAAAGGTAGAGTAGCGCATTGGAACTAGCATACAGCGGAGATACTCGAAAGGTTTATCCTTAGAATTTGCACTAATAATAATAATATTTTCACATGCTGGTGGTGGTGATCTGCAAAGTATTATTTTATTCTTTTAATATAGCGAGGAGAGTCTGAACAAACCCAAGCTTCATAAACCAGCAGTTGCACCCTGTAAAACCGACTTCAATTTTAGTCATGTATGTGACATTCTTGTAGACTTTGAATGACTTTTACCAATTACCTTGAAAACCTCCCAGTCTTTCTGAAAGCAGCCTTTGCTCCTCTTTGTACTCCGTCTATTCCCAACACGCAGCGATAATTGCAGCTTCACATCCTGTGTGGAATAACAATTGAGCAGGGTCTTTAGTGAATGTTTTCTCTTCTTTATGTTCTCGTCTTCCCTGCATCTTCCCATGTCATTTTTGCAGCACATCGATCTTTCTCGAGTTCCTTTTTTTTCTTTGTCTTCCTACAGCTCATTCTGATTAGATGTCAACATCAGGGTATCCGTTCCACAGCAGCGGGAGATGAGCAGCAGAGGATGGTTTTCATATTGATAAATATGAATTGAATCAAACATAGCTTTTTGTTTTGTTTTGTTGTGTTTGTCTAAAATATTCTTTGAGACCAAATGACAAAAAAATATTAATCATTAATAACACTTCACTTCTTTGAGTTCAATTTGAATTCAACAAATTAATTATTCCTTTTTTTGTCATTTGTGTTTATCTAACATTTAAAAGCACTTGTTGCCAAATCTCTCTTCTTTTATTTAACTTTATTTTATTCGCACATGGCGTATAACTCTTTGTTGTATTTATTGGATTGAAGATAAAAAGTGGTTTATTCTCACTGCAGCCCTTGCTTTCTCATACCACATATTTTCGTGCATCATCCGACAGCCTGCCACGCTGCACCAAGCTCACACTGGCTGAACACAGACAAAAGGTGCAGCAAGGCTCTAAACTGATGGTCCTCATCCATCCCACACTTTAAGACCTTTCCAATTAGATGTATCACTGTTTGTTATTTATTTGTTTAAATTGTCATTTTATTGTTATTATAAAACACAATTTGCATCAAGACAAATGTTGTTGTTCTGCTTGACTTGCTTTCTCAGTTCACTGCACCACTGCATGTTTTCCTATGACACTAAATGTAAACAAGACGAAATAAGGCAAAATTAAAACAAATACCTTTATTACAGCAGTAGTCATACAGTATTATTTATGGCAGGGGAGATGAACACATACTATAAGTATGAAAGTAAATCATATTATGTGCTACTGAATACATTACCCCATCAGCTAGAATTATAGCCATTTAGCCTTTATATAAAAACTAGGGCGAGGAAGAGAGAATAGCTCCTAACAATGGTTTGTTATTATTCATGTAGAGATGCTCTTTACATACTGTACCCTCCACTGCCGTTTGCTTCTCCACATCTTTTGTCCCCCAGAGTGAGGTTTCACACAGAAGACCTGATCATCCTACAGTACCTGCTTACGAAACAAACTTGTTAGTGTCACTTTCCATCTCGTCACTGGACACTTTTGTTCACTGGAAGAAATGCACCAAAAACACTGTAAAAGGCTCCTTGCCAGTGAACTTACAAGCAAACGGCAAAACAACTCTTGGGATATCTAAAGTTTAGAACTAAGACAATCACAATCAGGGATCAAAGGTCACAGCCACAGTAGCAGTGAAGCTGCTTCCCTGTTTGACCAAGCTGTGGCATTGAGGACTAGGGCACAGCGTTTCACATACACGAGGCCTGTAACAATGGAAAAACATGAGGAGCTCTGCTTTGTATCTTATAACCAATGATGTTTTGGAGAGAGTTTCACTTTAAATGTCTTATCTCTAAGACAAGCGAGCCGTCTTCATGCACTCTTGCTTTTGCCTGTCTTAGTCACGGTAGTTGATTGTTGTCGTATCAGTTTATCCTCACTCAGTACTGCAATTTGCATACATTTTAATAAATTTGTAAACAAACCTGTTGTGTATCCAAACCGGATGCAGCTATTTTATGTGTTAATAAATATCTGACTCCATGACATGTTCTAATTTGTTAATGTGATTTGTGTTCTCATGGAAAGAAAGTCATCTGGCTGTAGGTTTTAAAGATGCTTTCAAGTTTGGCTTCCATTTTCCCCTTGAAGGGATTTGTTATAAAACACTTTATCCTTGAAATTTCTCAGTCAAAGCTTTTTTGTAAGTGAAGGCCTCCTGGTTCTTAAAGTACATCTGATGTCGGGCTGTTTATTTTACATGCATTCAGTATTTTTGTATTGAATATGTACTTGAATATCTATTGTATTAAAATAAATTCCAGCACATGCAAAAAAGATTCTAAATATTAGGCACAGTGTCATCTTCTCTTTAGTTCACTGGCAAGTTGACAGGCTTTTGATCTGGCATTAGAAATGATTCCCTGTGGGCATCCATCACTATGTCACTGTCACCAAATCCACTGAATAACTCAACACACTTATATTATTGAAGTTTACACAGCAGCTTGTCACAGAGGGCTGTTCCACATTTCAGCCCAGTTAGGCACGCATTACTGTGCTGACCTTCTCTTTATCTCTCGCCTAACAGAACAAGATCATCCTGGATCCTCTGACATTCAGCGAGGCCCGTTTCCGGCCCTCTCTGGAGGAGCGTCTGGAGAGCATTATCAGCGGTGCCGCTCTGATGGCTGACTCGTCGTGCACGCGCGATGACCGGCGTGAGCGCATCGTGGCTGAGTGCAATGCCGTGCGACAGGCCCTTCAGGACTTGTTGAGCGAGTACATGAACAACGTAAGTTACTGTACGCATACACATCCCATACACATCTGGATACGAGGCCATCTGCATCTAGCTGAAGTCCCTCAGCATTCAAGGGAATAGTAATTCTATTAGATATAACTTTTATCATACTGAGGGTTAAAGTGTTTTTCTGTTGAAAAAACACATACTGTACAACTCTCCTCTTTCGCGGTAAAGTCTGTTCACATTTAAAAATGCAAACTTAGTGTCAATCAAAGAGAAACACAAAGCCTCAGCGGGGCTGGCTGCCATTGTGCATAATGCTTGATCTAGAAACTCTTAAATGCCACTTGTGGCCACAGAGTAATTGAAAAGCAAGCTGTCTATTGATTCCTACAGTATCGGTTCTCCTGCTGGCAAAGAGCCCTACACAATTCTCTATAACCTTTAACCCTGTGCTGGGTATTTGTTGTGCTCATAAAGCAGTCTTGAGAAAATGGGCGATTATTAAATAAGGGTCCATTTCCCATTAGAGATCCTCTCTGCCTGTAATAGAATATTAACAACAGTTCTCAATAATTCTACATTATCTATACACAACACAATTTGTGTGTGTGTGTGTGTGTGTGTGTCACATTACAGTAATTGCCTTCACTCAGGGTCAAAGTCAGTTATATATATATATATATATATATATAATATATATATATATATATATATATATATTTCTAATTTCTTATCTTTGTTGTTAAAACTTGAAGACTGGTTTTTAAACAGCTAAAATCAGTTACTGCAATGTCTGAGAGTCTCTATATTAATTGCCACTGAGTGCCACAAATCACTGAGTTATGTTTTTGTAATGTATATACACTGACCAAATCACAACTGTTGATGCTGTGGCTGATTCCAATAATTTCATGGGTATGGGTCATATCAAAATGCATTATAGAAAAAAAAGACTTTGGGCAGAGATCTTTTCCCTCCCACTCTTATAGAAACTACAATAACTTCATACTGTATGTGTGTATCTTTATAAAAACTCAGATGTCCTACTCCCCTCTTAAGGCATGACAGCATTTTGCTAAAGTAATTGTGCCTTGGTTCATTAGGCCCATGAGTTGTGTTGTAGAGGCTACAGCTGGGGGATTGTTGACAGCCCCTGGCTGTCCTAGCAAGGAGCTGAGAGTAAGTCACAACGACACAGTGAACAAAATGCTTCCACTTCTCAGCCCCGCATCCTCAATAGGGGAACAACAACCAGGAGAAAACACACAAGGTCTCATTACCAAGTTTAATCGTGAAGAAATTATTTCATCTTAAAATGCTAGAGAGATGTATAAGAAACTCCTGAAGTGCAGTTTTGCTACTTTATCACTCCTACGTGTCCATTGTCACTTTAACTCAAGGAGACTTTGCTTACTGATAGTGATGTGCTACAGAAAGTCATTTTATTTTCTATTTACCACATAAGATGCATAGTCACACACTGTGGTTCATCCTGTGCATTACTGTGATTTTCACTTTTAGTCCAATAAACAAACAACATCACAAGCTTCAAACAGCTGTTGGCAGAGATCAGAAGTCACAGATTCTCTGAATCATCTCATTACTGCAGCGCTACATGTACTGTTGCAGACTGTTATTAATTTACTATACAATTAGGTTAGTCAGAGATTACCTAAATATGACCACTGATGGAAAATAACCACTGAGTCTCAAATCATTTTTGAATATGGATCTTGGGGAGAATTGTTCCCACTCAGTGTGAAAAATATTCTGCAGTAAACGCTACCAGCTGCCAGTGTGACAAAGTTGCTTTTGGCTGTAAACTAAAAGACCTTTGTTCCAAGTTTACTGAAGAAATGTAAACATCCAGTTGCATTTATTTTTCCTCTCCCCTTTTCATTCAGTCACTCCCCCTTCCCTCTCCCAACACACAAATTTTATAGGAAGCTTGAACCGCAGCACAAGGTTAATCAATGTGGTAGCCGGCAATAAATTAGGTTCAAGTGACAGGAGAATGTCCATACCTGTCTGAGCCGCTGGTGATCTGTGATTGGTGACAGCAGGCCCAGCTCCCTGGCTGGTGCTGAATCATCAGGAGCAGCTGATTTAGTTACGGTAGCTCAGACAGGGCCAATCTATCAATTGATCTGGGGAGTAATGCATAACCATCTTGGGTCAAGGGAGGCTGGGCAGAATATAGCCATAGCCAGGAGCCATGGCAGGTGAAAGGGGACAGCTCGACAGGCCTGCGAGCAGCGGGGAGAAGGATTTAGGGAGTGTGATAGCGAGCGCACTAATCTCACTGTTAGTTGGATGTGGCACATAAAACTAAACGGAGGTTGTGAGGTAGGATGATCATTAGGGGTGAGACTGATGGCCTTCCTGCTCACACAGCTCCACCGGGAGTTGCCGTGGCAAATGCTCTGAGCTCAAGCGGGGTGACAGGTCACACACCCCGTCAAATGTTCTATGTGCTTGCTCGCACTGTTTACATAAGTCCCTGTTTAGCTGCTACCGTGTTAGTGGTGAAAATAAGGAAGTCAGAGCAAAAAATAAATAAAAATGGGCCCGGCGAGGGCGGATAAAGTTGCTGAACATAGTTCATTGACAGGCGGGGATCGATAGTGAACCCCTGGGCTGAAGGCCATTATATACTTAAAAATAGAAGTGCTGTTCGGACAGTCCAAATTCGGTGAAAGCTCCTTGACATTCATGGGAGGAGGGAGAACCCAGTGGGGGAGAAGATGCAGACAAGCCAGCTGATGAATTGCTATGAAAGTTTTCTTTTTCCCCACACAATCAAGACACCGTCAACTAATGATGTACATGTACAGTACAGTACGCAGGTTTCTTTTGTCGTTGGACGGCTATATCATGGCTGGAACGTCTGCGTCTGAGCGCTAATGAACGACGCCCCGTGGCTGTCATCTCCTCCAAAAGAAGAATCGTCTGGATGCATAAACACCGGAGCCAGTCGTTGCCCACACTCGCTGTCTCTCTCTTATCTCCTTGTCTAGAAGCCTCCGCACAAACACTTTGTATCGCGCCAAACCCGATACTGCCACCGCACAGTGTCACTGCAACACACACAGGCCCGCTGCTGTTTCGGGTGTCACTGTTCTGACAGGGTAGCGGTGTCACCCAAGACTGGATTGGAGAATCAGAGTGGAATAAAATAGATCTTTCTCCCACCGTAGCTCCTCTGATGTGCTTGACTGTCTATCACCTTAAACCGGCTGAGGGCTGCAGATGTAACAGATATGTACATGGAAGCCAAATTTACCTTGACAAGGTTTTCTAGGGCCAAGTGTGTCCCTCTTAGGGCCACTGGCTCACCCTGTTTCTTGAAAATTCAAAAAAATGGATTATGATCTGATGCTGTTGAATGTCTTACAGTAGCTACTGCTGAAGATAAATGAAGTATCAAATGTCATAGAAATGATTATTTCCTTTGTTAAAGGGCACAGCGGAGTTATGAAGTACACAGCATACAGTGCCTGCAGTGATGTGAAGCATGGCAGCGCTGCAGGGGAAGAGGTTAAGCCGGCGCCTGGAGCTTCCGTACTGTGTGATGTTGGTGTGGCATTACCTGAGCATGCCCACTGCTTTGAGGCCGGCTGTTGGCGCCTTGTTCCTACTCCGTCTCGCGCTCGCGTGATTTCTATCTTCTTGTTTCCCCTCATCTTGTTATGTTCACTGTGGTCGGCGGCCACACAAATGTTGTTAACATGCAAATATCATTGAGCGAAATTTCAATCAATAATTTGTATGTTTCCCTTCATTTGATTATCTTGGTGTTAGACTCTATAGATTTTCTGATTACTCTAAGAGGAGCACTTGATTTCCTGGTAACAGCCACGCGGTTCTCAGTGCGTTGATATAATTGCACACCTGTTTAATCCAAGAGGATTTTACTTGTATGATTAGTGATCAGATTTGCAAGAGCATCCTTTTTGTTTTTCAGTTTTTTCTTTTATTTATTTCTCTCCATTTTCCAGTTGTCCTTACATCATGGTCCCTCCAGACTCAGCACTTACACCCCATTAAATGTCCCAGGCCCAGCCATAAATCATTGGTTCCCCACAGCGTCCCATGCCCTCCCTCCCATCTGTCAACACCTAATGCGCCACACGACAAGCTGCAATCCACTGTGCACCAACAACCCACTCGCTTTGAACAACTTAGCTTTCTCAGCTATTGAAGGCTGACTCAAAGACACAGCCCCTGAAGGGGATTGACCAGAAGGCCCAGGTAAAAACTGTAAGTCTATTCAAGCCCCTTGGGAGAGTAAGAGGGATCCTTTATTCCCACCGCTACAATCTGAGAGCGAGTTGGAGACAGCCGAGGCGACTGACCCACAGTGAATGTCCTTTACTGAGATAGCAAGGCCACCTGCGTGTGGAGGGACCAAGCTCAAAGAGATCCCCTGCTGGTAACTTTTCACTGAACATATATGGGTTAACAGGATTTCATCCCTATACTGCACTTCAGCAACTTCGCTGAGCCTCATTTACAGTAGGTACGTGGCTCTTTAGAACCCCTATCATAACCATCACATCTTATTGCCTCAGTCATGCAGCACAGCACAAACTACACACACACACACACACACACACACACACACACACACACACACACACACACACACACACACACACACACACACACTAACTAGGTATTGATCATCAATTAAACTCCAGTGCAATTAAAACTAATAATGAATAATTTAGTCCAGACTATGAAGAACCAAATTAAACACAAATGTTTAATTTCAGTCAATCAATTTATCAAGTTATGTGAATTCACTAGTCATTTGTACTAGAATTATCTACTTCTACTGTTTTTTTGTTATGCTAGTAACCATGAACCTACCAGCATTACTGCTTAGTTACACTGTGTGGTACAGTAGCTATTGCTGGTATTCAGGCCATTATGAAATTTAAACAGAAATTAAAAACAATGCTGTTCCAAGGCTAAATAACTTTTAGAGACAGATGCTGGGAAGCGTGCTTTCAGGTCATTCATCCATCCATGAACCTTCCACCGCTTCGTCCCCGTAGGGGCCGCTCTCCCTAAACTACTGTAGGGCGAGAGGTGGGGCTCATCCTGGACAGGTCGCCAGGCCACCTTTAATTCAGATCACAGTCACCCTTTAATGGCCATTCTGCAGTTTTCATGATGACAGCTTCCAATTTTGAGCTGACATACAGTGAGCATGAAGGAATATGTTTTGTTCTTCAGCTGTGCAGTTTGACATTTCATACAACTTGTCTACTCACCGCTGATGTTGTGTGACATTTTTCCTGTTAATATAGTTTTCTTCTTTGACCTTTATCGTTCAGTAATTCCACTGCCAAAAACAAGCCAAATGCACATGCTTAATAACTTCCATGGAATATGTAATACTGTGGGTACTGTGCACCTGTGATCCAGACAAGGTTTGAGTGGTTTTACGTATAATAGAAGACTGGAGGGAAAAAGGGGGTTAGAGGGTTTTACTTTGCCCAAGCAGTAATAAGCACCTGTCTTTCCTCTTGTATTTTAAATAGGTCACTGCAGCTGCTGCGGCTTAAAAAAACAATATTAAAGTCAGATTTTCTGACGAAAGCAGGTGTTTTTTATTACCACTGTTTGATTTAGAAGGCATGTTAACCGCTATGAACAAAGCCTGGCCCCCTTCAGTGACATCACAGTAAAAATCTTGAAAGGGTTTTAGAGTCACGTAGCTACAGTACAGAACGACACCTTAATAGCTGGATCCTTTCAACAGCTGTTGCAAATATTGTCACCTGATTGTTGCTAGATATTAATGGGCACTAGATCTTTAGATTTTTATTACCATCATTAATCTCTGGTAAAGTAAACAGTAATTGCAATGATAGTCATATCCGTGACTCCCCATGATTTAAAGTAGCTGGCTGGAGACAGTGCTGTATAGCTAAGGCCTACCTGCTGCAGGACAGCCAGCAGGGTACTTGTGAGACCCTTTGCTTGAGCAAAGAGGCTTTTGAACTAAACCTGAGGACACTTGAGAGGCACTTAGGCCAACCACACAAGCACTGACCAGAGAGGCAGTGGGGTTAAGTGGGCCTTTTGAGTTCAGGTGAAGAGTTGGGGGAATATGGAATCACGATTATCCACGTGTCTCGTTTGGTGCAAATTTGCAGAGCTCCTGCTCAACCATGTGCACACAACTGGACCTAAATGCTTTTTAGAGAGGTTCCATAATTTACCTTTTAACTCTCTCTGCTGGACACAGTTGTTCCTACTGTAGGTTGATTAGAGGCAACAGATCTGGCACGGCTTTGCAAGATTTGTCATACTGTATCTCTTGCCAAATGGAAATATCAAAGGTCTCATAATTAAGATCTCCAATATTCAACTATCTGGACTTTTTTATATACTTTATACTTTATATATATATATATATATATATATCCCCACACGTCTTAGAACTGGTGCAGCACTTCCTCCCTGGTAAGCCCCTCAATGGGGCTTAAAATGACTTTCTGTGTGTGCTTACCAGCTGTGTACAGTAAGCAGTGGCCGCAGTATCAATTAGAGAACCCTGCTATGCTCTACACTGAACTGCTGCTTTAGCTGTGACTGGAGAAGAAACATTATCCTCTGCGGGCTGTAATAAGTAGCAAGCAGATCACATCCCGGACAAAGGCTGGCTGCTGTGAGCAACCCTAACATGATTGATATTGATAGCTGGGTCAAAGTATAGAATCAGCCCTAATAATATTAAGAGAGCAGACATAGAGGGAAGCTCTAATGGTATTAGCTACACATGTTTGGGTTGTAAATACATGCTGTTTAACTTTAAATGCACTGGGAAATCAAGTAAATGTGGATTCTATGGGAACTATTTTGGTAACTTCTAATGACTTATTGCAGAAGATACAGTAACTGTACATAAGCTGAGACCTTCACACATGTCTCTATCTGTTTACTCAGTGCTGTTGCAATGATGATACTGCAAAATACATACTCGCAAAAATGGCCACAGTCTTTTTGATTCTGTTTGCATTTTTAATAGCTTCATTTGGTTTATACATGTTTACAGTGCACCTTCAATGGATTCTTTGTCATCAAAAATCAGAGGTATCTTGTTAAAGTTACAATCACAAATAACAATAACATTTCCGTCTTTTGTTAAAGTTTAATTAATGCTTTGTAGGTTTCTGGCAGATTGTTTGAGTAGGACTTCTGAAAATCAAATTCACTGGGAAAGAAAGAAATCAACATGCAGCCTGGCACGTAATTGCTGTTTTGCATATTACTGTGGCCCTTGCTTTGTTGAGTCTGTCTCTTTTACCTATTTTTCTTTAAACCTGCCTCTTTCTACGCTTCTGGTGCAGCTGCATTTCTTTTACCTTCTCTGTGACATTTGCAGTAGTGGCACAATATAAAGCTTTGCCCCTCTCCTGCTAAACATCTATCAGCTCCTCCCACCCTTGCCATTGACCTTCTGAAGTACTTTCTATTCCACTATCAGCCTTAGATAACACATACAGTGTAAGTGGACATTGGCATATGTTGTTACGGCAACAGTGTCCCTACAGTGTGCTGTAAACAGCTAGACCCAACCTTACCTGCCAATATCATTCATTTCTAGTTAGTAATCACTTAAAAGTCTCATAAATTCATTTAATTCATTTCAAACAGGCAAACAGGTTGAGCATATATCATATTGATTCTTAGCCTCCATCTACTTTTTATTATATTGTTACTCTGCAGCAGAGTCAAGTTTCATCACACCCTCTGGATCCATATAACAGCACAAACTCATCTTATTGTCACTAATAAAGTGATTACTTAGACTGAGAAAAGGTCTAAAAGGCTTTTTCATGGCTTCTGGGTCATAATTCCCTGAAGGACTGGGAAAATATGACTGACTATAGTGCCAGAGAAGAATGAGGGGGGTCGTTGTGGGCACACTTTATAGCTCACTGACCTTTTAAAGAAATAGATTGTTGTTCCGTTAGATCATGCACTTTATATACATCCAGTTGTTGCCAGTTCTTTTGTAATGCATTATTGATTTTTGTTAGCTTCATTATTCTATTTAAAGGCCAAAAACACTTGCATTTCTATCCCTAGGTAAAGGATTGACATGACAGAAATGAGTTATGATTTACTCTCTATGTTGATGTTCATTTAGGACAGACATGACTTGAATTGATAGTGGTTTGTAAGAAATAGACTTTTTTGCTTGTAGCATATTAGGATTGGCCTGTGGTGAATTTATCATCTTTTTCTCTTGAATCATCACATACTGTAGTCTTGAACAGATCCCAGGGATGCAGGCACCTCTCTATGCATTAGCACCAGCTCTGCTGTAGTCATCTTGTTTGACTGTTAGTGCTAATGGATCCTCCAGAGAATCCTCCCACACACATACGTTGCAAATACGAATGCACACACTCTCACTGTTTCATACTCTTAAAAATGATTGATTCCTGTGCTTCATGTTCTTATGAGAAGTTATTTATAAAGTAAAATGATTTTACAGTATTGGCTGGTAAGCAGCCTTTAACCAATTAAAAGTTTTCCATCCCTATCATTTGAAAGCTACTACAGAGGCCTACTGTGGAGTATTACTGTACTTACAGTAGCTGTGGATGACAGGAGGCAGTGGGAATGTAGGATGCGTATGCATGACTTACAGTGGTGATGTAGTAAAACTGAAACAAAATCAGTCATTAATGTTGACGTATTATTCAAACAAAAAGATTTATTATTTTAAATATTTAAAAAATATATAGCTAATATTTTACCTGGGGTACAAAAGAGGTATTTAAGTACAGTAATTACATCCTAACCTTGCTGATTGGTCCTGTAGACTTGTGACCAATGAGCTGGCTTGTTACATAAACAGATAGCACTGCAGCTGTTACTGACTTTAACGTTTCGTTTATTGTCATTTATTAGGATCTAGACACAGAAAACACACTTAACAATAGCAAACGTGCAACCAAGCATACAGTATGTGTTTGTGGCATGAGCCAGGTGGTAGGTGAAATGTTGGTATTTTGGTAAAAAAATGGGTCTTTGAGGTTGTGCTGAAAATAGGTGTCCAAGTAACACTGGCCTCATTTTTCAAAGCAGGCACACTGTATCTGTGCCTAAGATCTGTCTGTAATGCATGTGGAATATATATATATATATATATATATATATATATATATTATATATATATATATATATATATATATATATATATATATATATATATATATATCTATATATCTATATATATATACTATATATCTATATATATCTATATCTCTATCTATATATATATATATATATATATACACACTCTATTCTCACCCTCCGCGGGTGGTCTCATCCACTTTCCAAGCTCGGGTCCTCTACCAGAGGCCAGGGAGCTTGAGGGTTCTGCGCAGTATCCTTGCTGTTCCTAGGACTGCACTTTTCTGGACTGAGATTTCGGATGTTTTTCCAGGGATCTGTCGTAGCCACTCCTCCAGTTTGGGGGTCACAGCCCCCAGTGCTCCGATCACCACAGGCACCACTGTGGCCCTCACCCTCCAAGCCTTCTCCAGTTCTTCTCTGAGCCCTTGGTATTTCTCTAGTTTCTCATGTTCCTTTTTCCTGATGTTGCCATCGCTTGGTATTGCCACATCCACCACTACGGCTTTCCTCTGCTCTTTATCCACCACCACAATGTCCGGTTGGTTCGCCATTACCATTCTGTCAGTCTGGATCTGGAAGTCCCACAAGTTCTTGGCTCGCTCGTTCTCTACCACCTTGGGAGGTGTTTCCCACTTTGACCTTGGGGTTTCCAGTCCATACTCCGCGCAGATGTTCCTGTATACTATGCCAGCCACTTGGTTATGGCGTTCCATGTATGCTTTGCCTGCCAGCATCTTACACCCTGCAGTTATGTGCTGGACCGTCTCTGGGGCCTCTTTGCACAGTCTACACCTTGGGTCTTGTCTGGTGTGGTAGATCTGGGCCTCTATGGCTCTGGTGCTCAGGGCCTGCTCCTGTGCAGCCAGGATGAGTGCCTCTGTGCTGTCCTTCAGCCCAGCCCTTTCAAGCCATTGGTAGGATTTGTTGAGATCAGCCACTTCAGTTATGTTCCGGTGGTACATCCCGTGCAAGGGCTTGTCCTCCCATGATGGTCCCTCTTCCAGCATCTCATCCTCTGTTCTCCACTGCCTGAGACATTCACTCAGCACGTCATCTGTTGGGGCCTTATCCTTGATGTACTTATGGATCTTGGATGTTTCATCCTGGATAGTGGCTCTCACGCTCACTAGTCCTCGGCCTCCTTCCTTGCGGCTAGCGTACAGTCTCAGGGTGCTTGATTTGGGGTGGAACCCTCCATGCATGGTGAGGAGCTTTCGTGTCTTAACATCTGTGGTCTGTATCTCTTCCTTTGGCCACCTTATTATTCCCGCAGGGTATCTGATCACTGGCAGAGCGTAGCTGTTTATTGCCCGGGATTTGTTCTTGCCATTGAGCTGGCTTCTTAGGACTTGCCTTACTCGTTGGAGGTATTTGGCTGTTGCCGCATTCCTTGTTGCCTGTTCAAGGTTGCCGTTTGCCTGTGGTATTCCAAGGTACTTGTAATTGTCCTCAATGTCTGCTATTGTTCCTTCTGGGAGTGAGACCCCTTCTGTGTGGATTACCTTGCCTCTCTTTGTCACCATCCTCCCACATTTCTCAAGCCCGAATGACATCCCGATGTCCGAGCTGTAGATCCTGGTGGTGTGGATCAGCGAGTCGATGTCTCGCTCACTCTTGGCGTACAGCTTGATGTCATCCATGTAGATGAGGTGACTTATGGTGGCCCCGTTCCGGAGTCGGTATCCATAGCCAGTCTTGTTTATTATTTGGCTGAGGGGGTTCAGACCTATGCAGAACAGCAGTGGGGACAGTGCATCTCCTTGGTATATGCCAGATTTGATGGATACTTGGGCAAGCGGCTTCCCATTGGCTTCAAGGGTGGTTCTCCACAACCTCATCGAGTTTGCAATGAAGGCCCTTAGAGTTCTGTTGATGTTGTACAGCTCCAAGCATTCAGTGATCCATGTGTGTGGCATTGAGTCATAGGCTTTCTTGTAGTCGATCCAGGCTGTGCACAGGTTGGTGTGTCGCATTCTGCAGTCTTGGGCGACTGTTCTGTCTACCAGGAGTTGGTGTTTGGCTCCTCTGGTATCCTTAGCAATGCCCTTCTGTGCTTCGCTCATGTATTGACTCATGTGCCCACTTATCTTAGCTGCGATGATGCCTGACATGAGCTTCCATGTTGTGGAGAGACAGGTTATTGGCCGGTAGTTGGATGGGACTGTACCTTTGAGGGATCCTTCATTATCAGGATCGTTCGCCCTTCGGTTAGCCATTCAGGGTGAGTCCCATCCCTTAGCAGCTGGTTCATTTGTGCTGCCAGGCGCTCATGGGTTGCAGTGAGCTTCTTTAGCCAGTAGGCGTGGATCATGTCAGGGCCAGGTGCTGTCCAGTTTTTCATACCTGAGACTCTATGTTGGATGTCTGCCACTGTGATAGTCACTGGATTCTGTTCAGGGAGGTTGCTGTGGTCTTCCCTCAGATCCACCAGCCACTGTGCATCACTGTTGTGTGATGCCTCCCTTTCCCATATACCCTTCCAGTACTGTTCAGTTTCCAGCCTTGGTGGGTCTGCTCTGTTGTTATTACCCTGCCATTGAGAGTACACTTTCGCAGGTTGTGTTGCGAACAGCCGGTTTATTCGTCTGGCTTCGTTATCTCTGGTGTATCTCTTTAGGCGGCTGGCCAAGGCTTGTAGCCTTTGCTTGGCAGTTTCGAGTGCTTCAGGTATGGTCATCTGGCTGTACCTCTTGGGCATTGGTCTTTTCATTGCACCTCTCTGGGCCTCTGTCATTTGGCTCACTTCCCTCCGAGCTGCCTTGATTTTTGCCTCCAACCTTCGTTTCCATGGTGGGTATTGTTTCTCATGGCTCCCATGGTTGCTCTTATAGCCATCACTGATCACTGATGCTGAAGCGTATATCAGCTCATTGGTTTCTGTGATTGTTGTGGTAGGGATCGCTCTCAATGCTGCATTCACATCTTCCATGAGACTTTCTGATGGTACTTCACTTAGCCGTTGTAGTGGGGTTCAGGGTTGCCTGTTTAATCTCGCCATGATCTTATCTTTCAGGTCAGTCGCTGCCTCGCTCAGCGTATCTGTGCTTATTGGGGCTTCGTACCCAATTTCCGGTTGGGGAGATGGTGAAACCTCCCCTCTGACCTGGCGTCCTGGTTCCCCCTTGCCGTAGCATTTGTGTTGTATCTCGTCAATCTCAAGTTGTGATAGCAGTTGCCGTTTGTGGATGTTGGAACACTGAGCTACTAGTTGCTTCGCCGTCAGCCTTGAATGTGGGTTTCTCCGTTCCCATTCACCGCACATTCTTTGCATGTAACCCCTCTGACTAGGGTTACTTGAGTAGTAGCATTCCAACAGAGCCTTGTTCTCGCATCTCAGCCATTTCTTTCTTGTTCCAGTAGCCCACTTCTCGCCAAGGTGCTCTGGTTCCCCAGCACCTGACGCAGACCTTGTTAGACCGGGCGACGTCTGAGCCGGTATCTCATGTGGTTCATTGTCTCTCATGATATGAGGTAGGCGGTAGCTTGAAGGGTCTTGCCCAAGGACCCACACTGGATGCTTATCGCTGGATAGCTGGGGAACCAGAGCACCTTGGCGAGAAGTGGGCTACTGGAACAAGAAAGAATTGGCTGAGATGCGAGAACAAGGCTCTGTTGGAATGCTACTACTCAAGTAACCCTAGTCAGAGGGGTTACATGCAAAGAATGTGCGGTGAATGGGAACGGAGAAACCCACATTCAAGGCTGACGGCGAAGCAACTAGTAGCTCAGTGTTCCAACATCCACAAACGGCAACTGCTATCACAACTTGAGATTGACGAGATACAACACAAATGCTGCGGCAAGGGGGAGCCAGGACGCCAGGTCAGAGGGGAGGTTTCACCATCTCCCCAACCGGAAATTGGGTACGAAGCCCCAATAAGCACAGATACGCTGAGCGAGGCAGCGACTGACCTGAAAGATAAGATCATGGCGAGATTGAACAGGCAACCCCGAACCCCACTACAACGGCTAAGTGAAGTACCATCAGAAAGTCTCATGGAAGATGTGAACGCAGCATTGAGAGCGATCCCTACCACAACAATCACAGAAACCAATGAGCTGATATACGCTTCAGCATCAGTGATCCTAGAGGTGCTTGGCTATAAGAGCAACCATGGGAGCCATGAGAAACAATACCCACCATGGAAACGAAGGTTGGAGGCAAAAATCAAGGCAGCTCGGAGGGAAGTGAGCCAAATGACAGAGGCCCAGAGAGGTGCAATGAAAAGACCAATGCCCAAGAGGTACAGCCAGATGACCATACCTGAAGCACTCGAAACTGCCAAGCAAAGGCTACAAGCCTTGGCCAGCCGCCTAAAGACATACACCAGAGATAACGAAGCCAGACGAATAAACCGGCTGTTCGCAACACAACCTGCGAAAGTGTACTCTCAATGGCAGGGTAATAACAACAGAGCAGACCCACCAAGGCTGGAAACTGAACAGTACTGGAAGGGTATATGGGAAAGGGAGGCATCACACAACAGTGATGCACAGTGGCTGGTGGATCTGAGGGAAGACCACAGCAACCTCCCTGAACAGAATCCAGTGACTATCACAGTGGCAGACATCCAACATAGAGTCTCAGGTATGAAAAACTGGACAGCACCTGGCCCTGACATGATCCACGCCTACTGGCTAAAGAAGCTCACTGCAATCCATGAGCGCCTGGCAGCACAAATGAACCAGCTGCTAAGGGATGGGACTCACCCTGAATGGCTAACCGAAGGGCGAACGATCCTGATAATGAAGGATCCCTCAAAGGGTACAGTCCCATCCAACTACCGGCCAATAACCTGTCTCTCCACAACATGGAAGCTCATGTCAGGCATCATCGCAGCTAAGATAAGTGGGCACATGAGTCAATACATGAGCGAAGCACAGAAGGGCATTGGTAAGGATACCAGAGGAGCCAAACACCAACTCCTGGTAGACAGAATAGTCGCCCAAGACTGCAGAATGCGACACACCAACCTGTGCACAGCCTGGATCGACTACAAGAAAGCCTATGACTCAATGCCACACACGGATCACTGAATGCTTGGAGCTGTACAACATCAACAGAACTCTAAGGGCCTTCATTGCAAACTCGATGAGGTTGTGGAGAACCACACTTGAAGCCAATGGGAAGCCACTTGCCCAAGTATCCATCAAATGTGGCATATACCAAGGAGATGCACTGTCCCCACTGCTGTTCTGCATAGGTCTGAACCCCCTCAGCCAAATAATAAACAAGACTGGCTATGGATACCGACTCCGGAACGGGGCCACCATAAGTCACCTCCTCTACATGGATGACATCAAGCCAAGAGTGAGCGAGACATCGACTCGCTGATCCACACCACCAGGATCTACAGCTCGGACATCGGGATGTCATTCGGGCTTGAGAAATGTGGGAGGATGGTGACAAAGAGAGGCAAGGTAATCCACACAGAAGGGGTCTCACTCCCAGAAGGAACAATAGCAGACATTGAGGACAATTACAAGTACCTTGGAATACCACAGGCAAACGGCAACCTTGAACAGGCAACAAGGAATGCGGCAACAGCCAAATACCTCCAACGAGTAAGGCAAGTCCTAAGAAGCCAGCTCAATGGCAAGAACAAATCCCGGGCAATAAACAGCTACGCTCTGCCAGTGATCAGATACCCTGCGGGAATAATAAGGTGGCCAAAGGAAGAGATACAGACCACAGATGTTAAGACACGAAAGCTCCTCACCATGCATGGAGGGTTCCACCCCAAATCAAGCACCCTGAGACTGTACGCTAGCCGCAAGGAAGGAGGCCGAGGACTAGTGAGCGTGAGAGCCACTATCCAGGATGAAACATCCAAGATCCATAAGTACATCAAGGATAAGGCCCCGACAGATGACGTGCTGAGTGAATGTCTCAGGCAGTGGAGAACAGAGGATGAGATGCTGGAAGAGGGACCATCATGGGAGGACAAGCCCTTGCACGGGATGTACCACCGGAACATAACTGAAGTGGCTGATCTCAACAAATCCTACCAATGGCTTGAAAGGGCTGGGCTGAAGGACAGCACAGAGGCACTCATCCTGGCCGCACAGGAGCAGGCCCTGAGCACCAGAGCCATAGAGGCCCAGATCTACCACACCAGACAAGACCCAAGGTGTAGACTGTGCAAAGAGGCCCCAGAGTCGGTCCAGCACATAACTGCAGGGTGTAAGATGCTGGCAGGCAAAGCATACATGGAACGCCATAACCAAGTGGCTGGCATAGTATACAGGAACATCTGCGCGGAGTATGGACTGGAAACCCCAAGGTCAAAGTGGGAAACACCTCCCAAGGTGGTAGAGAACGAGCGAGCCAAGATCCTGTGGGACTTCCAGATCCAGACTGACAGAATGGTAATGGCGAACCAACCAGACATTGTGGTGGTGGATAAAGAGCAGAGGAAAGCCGTAGTGGTGGATGTGGCAATACCAAGCGATGGCAACATCAGGAAAAAGGAACATGAGAAACTAGAGAAATACCAAGGGCTCAGAGAAGAACTGGAGAAGGCTTGGAGGGTGAGGGCCACAGTGGTGCCTGTGGTGATCGGAGCACTGGGGGCTGTGACCCCCAAACTGGAGGAGTGGCTACGACAGATCCCTGGAAAAACATCCGAAATCTCAGTCCAGAAAAGTGCAGTCCTAGGAACAGCAAGGATACTGCGCAGAACCCTCAAGCTCCCTGGCCTCTGGTAGAGGACCCGAGCTTGGAAAGTGGATGAGACCACCCGCGGAGGGTGAGAATAGAGTGTGTATATATATATATATATATATATATATATATATATATAAGAAAGAAGAAACTAGATGCACACCCAGATGTGATGTATGTACTTACTGTTTGCAACCATCTGCTGATATGGACTAATTCACTTAAAGGTACAGCCTTAATAGGTCCGTACACAGTGATGGTACAGCTTCATTTAAATAAAAGCTAGCCCCCCAGGTGTACAGAAACTACTTGGACTAGCACATGGGAGTATTATCATATGAAGTTAGTAAGTAAGTAGTTTGAGTAATCCTCATCATTACCTATTTCCCAGTCATGTGACACTCTTCTTCTTTCTCCTACCATATGACTCACTGCTGAGGTGAACTTTGCATTATGTATGTTTGATTTGCAGTTTTCAAAGACACTGGCTTCCACTGTTGTTATTCACTGGGCCCCCCTATAAGCCATGGCCAGGCTACAATGTCCTCTCTCTCCATCTGTCATAGCTTTTAAGTGTAGGTAAACTGCAGTGGCTGGACCTGTTCTGGACAGCTACACAGGCCAGGACTTGGAATGGAGCTTCAATGGCAAGAAATCAAACATTGACCAGATATTTTCATATATCCAGTCCATTGTCAAATGTATATTCAGACAAGTACAATTTCAACATGTTCTTTGCACATATGAAATTATGTCCTTATTGAACTGTGCTGGCTCACACTGTACAGTAAATGGACCGATTTGTCAGCCCCTGTCCTTTAGTCAGAATACATTTTGGCAGTGTGTTCTGGCATTACAAAACTGTGCTTATTGGCCTGAATTGCCTGTTCTGGTACTTGTTAATGCCATAACTGCTTTGATTTTGAACCACAGTAGTTTTAACTAGGTGTATGTCATAGTAGTTATATCTTACACATTTTAAAACAGCGAGGTCCAAAGTAGTTGTTATGGTTTCCCTTATCTCATATCAGGCATAGTAAGAAGTCATCCTTTCTTTATTTCTCCACCTGATGCTGTTTTTCAAGAGTTCTTCTACCCCAGGAGGATGCAGAAACGCTGCTGACCTAATTTGCATGAAAGGATTTGTAAAATGAGGCTAGAGCTGGAGTCTTCTGTGTGTGCTAATCTTTTAGCATGTGTTATTGCTGCCCTTATTCTGTTTTGACCTGCGACTTTACCTTATTATTTTTCTCAGTTTGAACTCCACACACGCTCACCAGTCTGAGGCACAGAGAAAATGCTGAAGCAAACTGATGTAGAACCATACTGTGCCCTGCAGACTTCTGTGACTGTCGCTTCCCGGAAATAGGATTTCCTCTGAAAATACTAGTTATTAAATTAAGACACATACAGTACTAGTAACATAACTTTGTCCCAGTACTGTATAGACTACTACACAGCTGCAGCTCCGGTTGAGAGTGAGGCAGCTGAGAGACAAGGAAAAAAGTTTTTATTGCAGCTGCGTCACATTTTTCTTGATTGAACATTGACACCATTTGCTCTTTGGTTTAGCGTAATTATTTAAGCAGAGTTGAACATTTATTTTTAGTGGTCCGTGGAAACAGATGTGGAACAGATATTTCTTAACTGTATGTGTGTATGAATGTAACCTATATACTGTAGTCATTAGTCAGTATTTGGAGCAATACTAAGGAGACTGTGTGTATCCAAGATGCCAACATATTCCTGCGCATAGGGATAAAAATCAAGATGTAACAATGGATATTCACATAAATATAACACACTCTAAGATTAAATCCAAGATTAAAGCAAAGCACAAGCAGATACCATTAAGATCCATATATTTAGATATTCACGCATTCGCCCACCTACTTCTTCCTTTCATCTCTCTCACTTCCCTAAATTACCTCTAATCTGTCCCCCAGTGCTTAGCCACGAAAACGCCACATAACCAAGTGTAATCGTGTGATCAACATAAATGGAGCATGTGAAAATTCACACCATTAAGAATGCGAAAATCAGCCCCAGGATGTGTTGTTTGCAGGGAAAATGGAGCTGTCAGATAGTTTAACCTTACAGAGCTTTGGCTCACAGCACAGCGAAACTCAAGAAACAGCGTGAGGCACAGCACAGAACAACAGTGAGCTTGGCCCTAAGTAGGACAAGGAAACTCCCTAGGCTGGTGTTGAAATTGAAACAGTCCCTCTAGAAATTTTCAAATTTGCAAACATACAAATTTTTTCTATCCATCCTTGATCACAAATATTGCAAGGGTGTGCAGTTTTTATGAATCAACACAGTCTCTGCCTATTTAGTAAACTCCAGCTTTCACAAGCCACTGCAATTTCAGCACAATCAATAGTTTATCTAGATATTTATCATTGGATGGGCAATCATATACAATTTTCCCCATTTGGTTTGTTTATTGCATATTTTCCAGAGAAAATGTTCTTTTCAAACAAATATTGTAGACAACATCAAAGTATAGAACTCTCATAGCCAGGTGTGATCTATATTTAATTTGATTATTTTGTTGTGAGTATTGGAATAATACACATTTGGTGCTTTACTGAGTGTTAATGACTGGATTAAAACAAATGAAAGTGCAGCAGTGATGGACTTTGATGGCATTGTGGGGCTGGAGGTGGTGCTGCATCACAGCAGGCGTTGTCTATGCATGGAAATACTTTGATTACCATCCTTAACATTCAGTGTTTCAGGAGCCCTCTTCTTCCTCCCTTATTTCCACTACTAGTGTCTCTTCACTCTGCAGCATTATTACCTCATTACGGTCAGCGGAGGTAACATATCCCTTCTATCCCTGTAGGTCAAAGGGTGAAGGAGTGAATGGGGCCTTTTTCTGAATCACTAAATCAGGCCAGGTTTTACAGTATATGTTACACGACACTGTTAATCTGTTGTGATTCACAAAGCAATTCTTGGCTGTTCCATCTGTGTGTGATACATTTGGTTTAGGCCACTAACATAATACCTTGTTGTAGCTTATGCTAACCTCCTCCTCATGAGCACTGACAGGGTCAACAAGGCCATGAAACATACTGTATAGTTATAGTAATTTATAGTTTATTGTCATTTATAATTTATAATACCGCTGCAGTGTCTGCAGAAATGGGTCAACTTTATAATAACAAACTTATCAATGCAGGGCTGCTGCCAGATTCATGTGCTATACTGACACTGGAACATCGCCACAGTGTTTTGTGGAAGCTCAAGACCAACATTGTTTTTCCCGCTCTAGGTCTTGGTAGAAAGAGGCGGTGAGCAGCATAACTCATGCTCGATATTTCTGGTCAATTCCACGCTGTCAAAATGATGTATTCCCCTCACACAGTGAGCTGTAAAAGTTCCTATACTTACGCTGTTCTGCAATCACCCCTCACGTACCCTCACACAACACAGCTTGGCTCGGCTCAACCGCGTGCAATTTAGCTGTTTCCTCTCTAGTCTCTGACATAGATTACGTAGAAAGACTGGGTCTATGTTATGCACGATGTTACACTTTTAACTTGCCTTGTTTTGCGCTCATGCATGTAATTTACTGTATGCAGCAGTAGTTATAGCAGCTTGATTAGTTTGTATGTTTTATCTTGGAGGAGAGGTTTCATTTATTTTGGAACCCCGTGAGTATGACTGCAGTTGCTTTTCTGTGAGGTTGAGTGTGGACCAGTTTGGACAGGCTCTAATGCATCCAGTCAGAAATGCGTGCAGCCGAAGTACGGTATCATCTTTGCCCTGTGATAATAGCTCTTCGTAATGGCCTATACAGTAGATGGATAGTAATATGATGCAACCCATAACAGTACAAACCAGTAATAGATCCAGATTTTAAACCTAATGCGAATATGTACAGTAAAAGATACATAAATGTGTTTAAAATGTATTTGATAGGGGAGCAATGATCAGGACACAGACAGAAATACTGAGATCATTATTAGGTTCATTTACAATAATATGCACAAGTGTCTTCTAACACTGTGCATTACAGCAGTCATGGGTTGTACAGTAACATTTCTCACTGTAGTGTACTCATAATCACTTTGTACCTGTTTTCTTATGTAGAGGAGATGGATCAGTGCAGGATGTGGAGCAGGCATTTTTTTTCCTCAGGAGAGAGCCAATGCTTCTTGTTTAACACCGCATAAGCATAAAATGTATGTTTTGTTACATATTTCAACTTGGCCCCTGGCACATTCAAAATATAGTAACACGGCAATCGATGCTAATGTTCTTAATGTTCTTAATATGCACAACATCCCTTTCTCTTTGTTACTGTACCTCAAAGTCTGGAATCTGATCACAGTAGAAAGAGCATTGCACATGCAGCAAAGCCAGGAAGGATGATTACAGTGTGACAAAAGTAGATCCCAGCTGGCTGGTTTGCCAGCAGTCTAAAGAGTTTTAAATGGATCTGGGCTCGTTTCAATCAAAGCGTTGCCAAAACGTTTGGTCCAGTTTGGTCTTTACACTGACATACATTATCTACATATACTGTACAGTACATGGACCCTATAAAACTGTGATAAAAAGGGACTTTGGCTTTGAAGGACATCACTTAGTCCTTTGGTGGCCTTGCTGCTTTTTTTGCTTTTTTTTTTTTTTTACAACTTTTTTGTGTTTGTTGGCACATCTGTTAAAAGAAGAAAATGACATGACAGACTCACACTCAGCTGTGCATATGTATGGACACAGTTCAAGGCACTGTTCAAGACCTAAACACACACACTGGACAAAACACTCTGGACTATCGGTGAATGTGTGGTAAATAGGATTAAGTGAACCGTAAAAAGACAAAATCTTCACTAGGCATTTACACACGAGATTCCTGTATTTCACCTTGAAACGCAGCTCACAACATTCAGTAGCATTAGATGAACTCAACTGAAGAGGAAACAACAACAACAACAACAACTACAGGATGCTGTATAATAAAAGTACTCTTTGACCCACTCTCACCTCTGCACCTCCCTGACTGTCAATGCTTTGAGTTAACTGATTGTGAACTTCCTAGTAGTAGAACCCTACAGTAGATCAGTAGAATGCTGTCATGGTACTACCGGCAGTAAAATACAGTAACGGTGGCAGTAACAATGGCATTTTCTAAGGACAGGTGTTAATATAAGAATTTAAACATTTTAAATCTGAGAATCTAACAAACAGGTTTGTAAATCGTTAATTCTGATTTTAGATGGATGCCAAGTGTATGATATGGAAATGCCAAATGGCTAAGGTCCCATTTAGAGCTTCTTTATATTACCAGACTGGAGTGCATTATTTTTACGCTTGCAACATTTCCCTTTCTGATGTGGGAGCTTGGAAGCCTGGAGCGCACCGCTCTCTTTGCTGTAATTGCCAGTAGGACTTGTCACTGAGAATAGACTAAAGTTCTGGGCAATCCAGGAAGCCTGCAGACACAAAACGGACAATGGTAAACAGGCAAAGTAAGAAGGAAGCGAGAATGTGGGCAGAGATACGAGAGCAGCTGAGCACGATGGGTGAGGGGGCAAACGAAAAGACCCGGGGTTAGGGCGAGGGTTGGGGAGAAGCTGCAGTCCTCCCAACCAACCTTGGGGTCGGCGCGCTGAGAGAAAACATCTCATTAATGGCCGCTCCCATCGAAGGTCCCGCGGGTGATTACTCACCTCGCTGTAGCCTTCTCAGCGATAGCCTGTGACCACAGGTGGCCACGGGCCACACGGAGACAACAGTCACACATGCAACGCTCATCAAAAGCCTCTTTTGCTTATCTCATTAATTACAGCGCCGGCTTCATTAGCAATACGAGGCATCAAATGCAAGCAATTGTGAAGTGAAGCATTTCACTTATTTTGTAAATTAGAATCGTGCGTATTTGCTCTGGGGTGGAATGAATAAGTCTCACGCCTAATTGTGGATAGCATGCACGGTTAACCAGTATTCTATCAATAAATGCAACACTCATTAAACAAAACTGTGTAGGCTTCCCATGGGCATTCGGGCAACTAAATTTGTATCTACTGAAAAGATGACTAATAATCTGTAACAGCTCAAACAAAAAACAAAGCTGAGTGATTGAAAGCTTGACATTTTTAGCCCCCCCCCCCTATTGGTGGAGATACTGGTCATGAGGAACTGGCCCAGTCTGGCTCCTCGTAAGGTCCCTAAACGCTGCGTCTCTGTGGTTCGCAAGAATTAGCAAAAGCCAGCATGGGAAGACAGGCATGCAGAGGCATTCAGATTTGTAGACATTCCAAGTTGACAAAATTAGCGATACATAGAGGGAGCTGATAGGGGAAGTGCTGAGATAATGAATCGACCGTGTTCTACCCCCTCATTGTAATTACCGGTGCATGCAAGTATAAGCAAATAGAACTGCAGGCTTATTCACATCAGCTGGCAGCAGATAAAACCTCCACAGTTTCTGTTCAACGTATAAACTTTTCAAACGATTCACACAGTGGAAAATGAATGCGCTTATGTGGAGTTTGGAACTCTGATGGAAACTCTTTCTACTAATTGGCTCGTTTTTTCTTGACACTTTTAGTTCTTCTTTTCTAGCCTGGTCTCTAGGTTCAGTGGTGAAACATTGGCACAATGTGCTCTTTTTGAAAGTGCTTTCCAACCCCAAGACACTTCTGCAGGTACAGTAATGTGAATGTAACTTTTCTGGACCCCTAGCATCACGTGTTAGGTGTACGACATCATGTACTGTACATGCAGTTAATGACATTCTCCTCTGTTGCAAAATGCTATGTGCAAACCATTGAGGAAGTGGCATGCAGAGGGCTTACATATGCATCATTACCCTCGCAGTTGCATTTCTTATCGCAGTCCTTTTAACAGCTGTGCAAGACACATTAGTGCCTCAGAAACGCCTCAGCAAAATGTGAGATTAAAAAAAAAACACATATTTTTGGCCTGCAGCTCCACAAAGATCGAATTCAACACCAGACATATAAAGCAAAAAGCAGAGGCTGCCTTTGCTTGTATGTAGGAATGGGCATTATGTGCAAGAACAAGAACACTCACAGGCAACATGCACCTTTTCACAGGTGTTGTGTTGTGGATGCTAGAGCGAATGTAATGTGATGACATGATGTACATATACTTTAGCACAGCACACACATGCTCATCACTGCAGTGGAATCTCCTACCTGCAGAGTCACGTTCAGCTTCATCTGGGTATTATATTATTTTCGCAATAATAGCAAAGGTTTTTGCCCCAATTTCCACGCGGACATTTGCAATTCCAATTAATCTAAAATGCAAAAATAACACACCAGTAATGTAATGCGTTGCCCCCAAGTTAGACACAGACAAACAGGAGCTGTACCAGCTACTGCAACATTGCTCTGTTGTGCATTTGTTAAAAAAAGTGAGATAAGGAACACCGTCCAGGATGGGTTGTATCACTAGTTGAGGTTCACACTCATTTAAGAATAGTCATGTGAAGTGGTACATGTGTTCCTGCTTTCTTCCCTTTTTCTATGACTCTTCTGCAGCTTGAACAAGCATGAAGAGCGTTGTTTTGTTCCAGGCAACCCTGAAGCATTTTCTGCCCCTCTGGCTCATAGCTGACTAATAACAACAGCAGTTGAGGCTCATTGTGTTGTAGGATATAAAGCTGTTCACCATGCCAATATTTCTTCAAAATAAAGCTGAAGTCATAAAAATACGCTGCTCGCAAAGTGTGTTTTTATGTTATTAGACCACTGAGGATATCGTTTGGAAAAATATGAAATCCAAATATCCATGTTAAAACCATGTTGTATGAGTGAATAAAAAATAGCAGATTTTGGATTTACAGTATTTTGTATTTGTTCAATCCTGTAATCATCCTTAAAAGACTACTTGGAACTGTTTTTCCACTGTTCGGCTTAGTCAGTAGCCCATGTAATAAAGGTTTCCTGCTGTCTCAGAAATGATTACTTACAGTATAACGTGAACATAATGTTCATTGTTGTATTTTAGTCCAGACTGATAATGGTTAGCTGACGCTGGCAAAGTCACAGAACAAGACATGGCGAGCTGAGCCTGGGGTAACGTTACAGTATTTCAGCCTAAGGCATGGGGTTAAGCTACAGTATGTCACGGTTTAGATGCTGCCTGTGCAGACCCCAAGGGGACAAAGGAGAAGAACAGAAACTTTTCCTGCCACCACATATTCTCTCTCTCAGACACGTTCTTGTCGACCCCCCCCCCCCCCCCCCCCCCCCACACACACACACACACACACACACAAAGGATTCCAAAAATACAGGAAAGACCAACATGTTGTTTATTCAAACAGTTTAAGGATATTTAATTATAATTCCCATGAAGCCGCATGTGACACGTCTTAGTCTTGCTATTATTACTTAGAGATGCGTTATATCATTTGGAACGTGAGCCAGATAAAGCTGTTAACTGTAGATACCATCAGACTGGGTGATGCGTTTTTAAAAGCCAACTGCTCGCTTCTATAGACGCAATCAGTTTCTGGCATGGATTTACGTTACAAGACTTCTAATTTTGCCAGTGGCGGCAAGCGAAGCTGTAAAGTATCATAATTAGGCTCATCATTAAAATAGAGCTAAACTAACTCCTGTATTAGAAGACGAAATGCGATTAGTTTGACACTGGGCTTGCTTTTCTTTAGGTGCGCTGTAACTTTCTTTGCACTGGCCAAGGAAAATAAATACCAAAATCCTAATCAAAAATTTAATACTGATGTTCAGCCTTAACTTGTTGTCAGTAATGGCTAAAACAATTACAGTAATTAGCTGTCTTCATTTGTTTTTCATTTTGCCGCTTGCCTTTATAATTGCCTATGATAAAAGGTTAGCGATCAGTAAAAACACAAATGTCTGGCTTCACACCTGAATCTCTGAAACATGATCAAATAATTGTTTATATCCATTAAACGAACAGTTACAAAATAAGAGACACTGAGAGTCATCTGTCAGCGTTGACCTGAGGTCAAGCAAAATTATTAACCCCTGAGCTTGAATCACTCAGCTACGGGTAAACAGCCAGGAGTAAATAATCGCCCCGCGCTTGCCCCTCCTCACCCCTGACAGCTGACGCCCATTCTATTTTTTGTGACACCACACACACACACACACACACACACACACACACACACACACACACACACACACACACACACACACACACACACATACAGTTCCAATTCAATGCATATCAAATTACTCAATTTTCCTGATAAATACTATTTCAGTTTTTGGTTGGTTCAGAAGCGCATTTAAAAGGAAAATGACATTCACTGTTAGCATTTATTATTCAAAGGTCCTCTCACCAACAAAATGTACCAGTTTTTAGGATGGGGATTGATTTGTGATGCTGGTCCAAGAGTAACTTTGGAGGAAAGGGGAATGGAATTACCATAACCTTCACATACTAAGCACTCTGGCTGTCATGTCTCCTTTCAGGTACTATCGTCACTCCAGACAAGCAGTTTTAACGTTGCCTGGGCTTTTTTTGCTGTGAGCACAGGGCTGCCATTCGAACCTCAATTCTGTCATATATTTCTTGGGGTCTGACCAACTAAACCTTCACAGTTCTAGTTTGTTGTCATATAATGCACAAAACCGTGTATTAAAAAAGCCAACGAGAGAGAAGTTGCTGTAAAACGAAACAACGACTTCTCTATAATGACCCCAAAGAAGACGTGAAGTGATGGATATATGACAGCAATATGTGACTGCAGAAATGCTGACAGGAGAGGTGTTATAAGAACAGCTACCTGTCCTCACAGAGGTTTGTTTAGCTTGTTCCCATCCCACCCACAGAGAGGGCCACGTTGCATTTGACTGTCCTTTGCTGCCTGGTAAATCCAACACTGACAGGGGAGAGTGAGAGAATAGGTGGGGGAGGGCGGAGGGAGGCGCCGCGATTGTGCAGTGTGAATGCAGTGCTGGTGCTGTAGAACTGATAAACAGAGCCATCTCAATTGTGCTCACTGAAGCAGCGTGATGATAACTGGATCATAACTAGATGACCTGGCTCAGTTACAGACCATCCACCCTCATTTGGAGCTGCAGAGGTCTGGCCAAAATGGGTCTTTAGCGTTTGAACAGTATCTCGCATCTTTCCTCTGTCCCTCCAATTATTGCGTTCATTGATGCATGGGCTGCTAAATGCTGCATAAATGCTTTACAAACACCGATTTCCTGTGTTGTAAGGTAAGACAAACAATTTAAAGCCACTCCGCGGAGGCCATCTGTTTCCTGCCTGGACGAGGATCTTGATAATTTTGTAGTAAATTGTCTAGTCCTGTGGACGGTCCATCATTTCCCCCATAGGAGCACCTGAGCCCAGATCATGTACTGTACCTAAGCAAGAGGAAGGGAGAGCTCAGCAGCATGAAAAGCAGTTTACTGTTGTGTTTAAACAAACGTTCAAGCTCGGCTGCAATGTAACAAAGAATTCACTTATGACTATGGACAAATTCTAAGCGAGGCTTTATCGCGGTAATAAAAGCTGCTGAGTCTTTATTAGCCCTAATGGACGAGAGATGTTATTGGCGCATGAAAGCTTAATGTTGTGCTGTGTCTGGATAACACAGGTCTGTGATTCATGTGTTTACTGTAGCTGTTCTTCGTTTTATTATTAAGTTTCTTAATAATGTCTGGGTGGCTTCTCTCATTGTTTGGGTATTTGTTTGATGATTAATATCGCATCAGAATTTTACAGCTCATCCAGGGATGAACATAGGCTTTGACTTATGTTTTCTAGTATCTCCCCAAACTTTTCTGTCGCGGTGAAATATTATGGACAGAACAATGATAGGATAAAAAGCTAGTGGGCTCTACATACTGACACCGACATCCATACATGTTAATAATGGCACCTGGTGTCTGTACCTGCTCTCATGTCTCCTGTCGTGCACACGTTTGCCCTGTTTGATTGCATTCGTTTTCTTATTCCGGGTCAGGTCTAAAATTACTTTTCTTTATTAGACTGTCCAGGACAGTGATACCATCATAGAGCACTTGTCACTAACTGCTTGACAAATCATGTATTTTTTCTTAATCAGCACCCTGCTGCTGAAAAGTTGCCCACTTTCCAAATGAGTCCCCAGATGATAAAGATGGATTTAATGAATAGATGCATCGTTTGACTGATTTGGGGGGTGTTAAAGTAGCAAATAAAACATTTTATTTAGTCATCCATCTGTTTCATATAAGTAGCCAGTATTGGAATATATTATATGTTCCACAGGAGAGAAAATGGTCTTCTTGACAGGCTATGCACTAAAAAAACCACAGGTGTTACACCGCGTGTCTGCTGTCATCAGTGTGTGAACCTTTTATATAAAAATGTCTGTAAATTTCATTCTTTTGATTGTAAAGCAGCAATCATATCATTGATGGTAGAAGTTGAAGTAAACCAGTTAGGTTTCCATCCTTAAAATCCATTGTGTGTGTGAGGAGGGCCCTGAGTGAAATGCTGAGGCTACCGTTGTGGAGAGCAGGGTCAGTATCAACTGCCCAGCAAGGCTCTGGTTGTAGAGTAGAGGAAAATCACATCACCTCCTCCTAACTTTGTTTTCACCTTGTGTCAAGTACAGTAGATTCAAATATCTGTTGTTGGAACCCACGAATCATCCTGAATAATACCCCATTATAGCAAAGACAAGCGTGACCTCATCATTTGTCTGCAGACGTGACCTACAGTACAGAGCACGAACACTCTGGAACAAAGGAGCCATGCTGTTGTTCTGTAGTACCTGCTCCTCCCACGTCCCTCCCTTCTTAAGGCCATCTTATAAACAGTATATACTGCATCTCAGACTGTGCTGTTGGAAGATGCACCATGCTTTTACAGCAGCGCTTATCATATTAAATGTATTCTCACTTACAGTCAATAAATTGTGAGTCATAATATATAAGCAATGCAGACATCTTGTTCTGGCACATGAAGGCTTATCGGCATTGATCTCAGAGACATTGCAACGGATACGTCTTTATATTCTGGTGCCATTTGTTTCCAACGGTGTTAATGCTTTTAACGCTGTGTAACTAGTTACAGTGTAGTGCAAAAGAAACATTACAGTAATTTAGGAGCACGGTAAAAAGACTGTAAATATACCGTAGCAATGCAATTAACTTTTGTTCCAAAGTGGTTTCATCCGAACTTTCACTGATCCTGTATGTCACCTTCTAACATCTCTTTAATCTTGATATTAAAAAACACAATTTAGTATCTTTAACTAATTAAAACCCCTTTTATGCTTCAAATAAAGGTTTGATGCTATTGAATAAGAAACATACTGTGTATCCTGCTGAAGAAAGGGTGAGAGCACTTAAAGTGAATGAATCACTAATTTCTGGTTCTCCTTGTTCCATATGCTGCTTGATGTGAAACCTGTGTCTGCTGTGAACTCACCTCATCAGGTAAGTGTGTTTTTTCAGCTATTATTTCGTCTATGTCTGGTCAATTATATCTCTGTGTAGGCAGACCGCTGTTACTTAATAACCCTGCATTCCTACCTTCATACATACTGTAAAAAGACAAACAAACAGCACAAGCTAAGTAACTCAGTTTTTCCCACGTTTAATAGAAAAGTTAATTCCTGTGAGCTGTATTTGACACAGGCATGCGCAGCCTTCCTGCGATGTCTGTGAACCGCTGCTTTGACCAGACTCGCACAACGAGGAGCAGAAGCAGATTACACCACGTCCTCAATGTACTGTAGCACCCTCACTCAGAGATGTTGATTCCAGGGGGCTGGGAGTGCGTCGTGCACTGCGGCGCTTTCCTCTGAGATTGTCTCCTTTTTACACCAACAAACTTCTGCCTTCAGGAGAATTTTAAATATGCTGTAATTGCATAACATTTCTACACACGGGGACTTAATCAAATGTGGTTGCGCCCCTGTAGCAGGCAGCTCTTGGGTTGTTGAGCACGACTTTTTTGCAACTTTGATGTAACATCATCGGGCCAGTCCTGTGTTGATAACGGGGCAGGATTACATTGCCTTTTCCTATTTACCCTCATGTTACACAGCAATCAACGATGTTGACTGGTCCCTTTTAAAGAACTGACAATAATCTGTTGTTGGCTATATGTTAATACTAGTGGTTGTACAGTGTATGCGGCTATTTTATAATAAATGTAGCCTATACCAGATGGGACTCTGGACCCTAGTTCTACTAGTGTGAGCTACATTACAGTCACTGTGTCGTTGGTAAGATGCTGCTGCATTTCTGATTGAGGGGTTAATTCATGGCAGTCCTGTATTTGCAGAGTGTGACGCCTTCATTTTCACTCATTCCTAATCCTTGGTACTTGGATCTTGAGATGTCGTTATTTGTCTCCTAAACATTAAGTTGTGTGAGATGATGTGTGTTCATGAGCACTACAGTAGTTGTTAACCTCCCTTTTTGATATATGTGGTGATTAGGTGCAGGTTTATTCTTCTTCTTAAACATGCAGAACAGATGGAGTTGTAGTCATTGTTTTGACAATTAATGTTTTTTCCTCCTACACCTTCGGTAGTAGACATTGACAGCTAATATTCTGCGTATGAAAGATTATTTTAGGCTCAGTGCTGAGGATTGGTGATTCAGAGTTGTGAGATTGTCATGAATCCCATTTGGTTGCTTATTACTTAGACACTCCATCATAATCCTTACAGGGCTCGTGGATAGGTTATTCGCCATCTATTCTGTCCACTGGATATCAATCTCCCATGCTGGGGCTAAGTCTGAAGTAAAGAAATAGAGTCTATTGGACTATATATTCAATCGAAGGGGACCCTGAATGGTATCCCTGCAGACTGGAGGCAGCTATTTTTCCTTTGTATGGAGGGGGTCCCAGAAGGGGTGGGGTATATTGAGTTTGTTTTGAAAGTGATGCTTCCATTAGATGGGAGTCAGTCATCTGGTTCAGTGCTAACACTGGTGGAATGCCTGATTCAGCCCCGCTCTCTGGGCATGTGTGACAGAGGGCTGCATCACGTGTACATCAGATGGTCCAAAAGTGTCACTGAATCGATCAAATACAGAGCTTTTACATTACAGGATTTAATCTTCCCTGCATAATTTGAGCTCTGGAGGCTGGTTGGTTGATTCTTAGCAGTATTGCTCTTGTTAGGCTTTAAAGATAGTAGCATTTACTCCTGCACCTCCTCTCCACTAGGCTGTGCTGTAGATGAGCAGTAACATCAACTAGGTTCCAGCTGCGCATGGGCAGTCAAAGGTGCTTATTGCTTTGAGCTGAATTAAACTCATTGTCGTCAGTGTTTACCACCCATTAAGTTTCATTTCTGACCTTTTTGTCTATTGACAGCCGGTCGGTCTCCTGATGAACCTGTGCATCATAAAAGATAAAGCTGCACCTTTTGTGCGGTTGATTTGTGCTGCATATATAATGGATTAGTGAAACCAAATAGAGTCCTTGTGGTCTCTTCTGGCCCATTTGATCGGCCTGGCTTTTCAGGCAGAGCCCTCGCTTTGAAAAGGAAGTTTAGACCAAATTGGTTTATTATGCCAAATGCAAGCTTATTCAATGTAGTCCTTGTCATTTCGATTAATTTTATACAGCCCACAACACTGGCTTATGTAAATTGTTCTCCCACATCCACAAAATATATCAAAGCAAGCCATGAGATTGAAGTGTTATTATTGTGAGAAACAAATGAATAAATTAATATGCAGATCATTATGGTAATGGCCACCCCAAGTGAAAGGGCTGAAGGTGCAAGTACTGTACAGTTCTGTGACCATGCCAGCTATGAGTCATGATCAAGGTCTGCACCATAACTCACAAGAGCTACCTCTACAACCTTCTCCTCTAATTCCTCTTTTTAAAAGAGGCACGACTGTAAATTTGGTGTGTTCTGAGTCAGCACAAAAGCAAAGCCGTGAAACAATGATGGCTGCGCACTTCTCCACATCACAGCCTCTTCCGCAAGCTCTCATGCCCAAAGATTTGTCTTTTATTGGATGTCTGTAATAAGTGCAATAACAGAAAAGGATGAACAATATAAATTTCAATTATGAGCCTTTCAGAGTTTCACACCAGCTGAATCGTACACCATTCCTTCATACAGCACCATATGTTATGTCATATAAATAATAGACAAATAATTTCTCTTTTTACAGCATCTTGTCAGTCTGCTGTAGTGTATCTGGTGTATGTTGCCGTATCAGTGCCGTAGTTCCATTCTATAGTAGTGTTCTGACAACGAGAGCATGAACAGATTTGGACAACTGCCACTTTATTGAGACATAGCCAATAGTATTCACTGTATTAATTAGTATTAATTGTGTTCATGTGGTTTCAAGTTCTTTCAGAAGGAAGAATCTAAACTTTCTGCTATAACGGTTGCATGGCTCTAGATGAGTCAGTGGAAGCCGGTCTGTGGCGATGCTGTGCTCTGAATTCAGACACAGATGTCACATATCTCAGGAGCTTAGATCTCATGGACACTTACTGTATAGACACAGCTACAGCCTGGATGCCACAAATGACATCCTCAAATTTTTCCTCCAGCAAACATTGGTGAGAATAACTGTGTGCAGTGCTAAATTGGATAGCGCTGTGTAGAGAGTCTCCAGTGGTTTTAGGGTAGTGCCAGCGGCAGGAGCGTACAGCGTATATCCATAATCCTCTGCACAATGGCTTGAATTATATTCAGTTTTTTTCTGTTTACAAAGGACGTAAGATCTGTTTCAGAAAAAAATAATATACAGTACATGATGTTTCATGCATTTCACTAAGTAGCGTTACAGGAAGCGCTGGGTTTTAGAGGTGTTTTGAAACAGAAAGCAAACACTTTTCTTTCTCACATAATTTGCATTTGACCATTAGACTGTTTGTGAAGTTTGTTTGTTCTCATTTCTGTTTTTTTTTTGTAGTTTGCGTAAACATGCTATAATTCTTATTTTCTCCTCTAAAGATACCAAGCTGTGTTGAAAATGTCCAGGAAAATGTGAATACTGTACATAATAGCCAGCAGTTTTTTTTCCTACAGTCCAAATCAAAATATGTGTGAAGACTGGTTCTCAGCATGTACAGTACGTTCTTTGGGACCACCTTTTTGTCCACTCTCATTAAAGTTAAGTGCTTTTGCAAACGTCCCAAGGGTGATACTGACTTTTAGTTGCTCCATAAGTGAGCATTTATTAATACATATCTGTGTTTTTACAGTCTTCCAAATGCATTTTCATGAAAGACTTTAACTTCAAGGCACATTTTTCCCTAAAAGGCTCCGGACCAAAGGAAGTCACCATGCTTATTGCATGCGAACCACTTGTTTAATTACACACCGTGCCATTATTTATTTACAGGGTTTTCGCTGCAGTACACAGTTTCTCTAGATGTGAGCTGTAATTAAAAACACGTATCACGCCCCTTAGTGTAAAGTTCTGAAGAGCAGTGGTGGTACCCCGGCAAGCAGAGGCCTAGTGATGGTGATCTGTGACTGAGCACTGACTTACAGTACTGTTGAGCCAGAAGCCAGATCATGTTTCAGTCATCAGGCTCTTGCTGTGATTCTTTTCATTTGTTTTTGATTTATTATTTTTGTAATTTTGTTACAAGATCCATCAGAGATCATGTAATGATGGCTTAGATTTATAGTAAATGAGATACTGAACCTAGATACAGTAGAGTGGTTGTGGTTAACACTGATGCCTCACCGCTAGACGGTCCTCAGGATGTGCAACTTGTCATCATTTCATTGTTATTTTTGCCCAGACAACACATTTTGTTGTGCAATTTATTTCCAAATACAGTACTGTATATTCAGATATATTTCTGCCAGCTTTCTTACATAGGTAGACAGATTTGGGGAATTAGGTTTTCTTCGACTACTGTCAAACAATTGAACTGTAAGGGGAACAGTAGTGCTGTGGTCTTAGCAGTGAAGTTCTTTTATGCCACATAAAGACCAGTCTTTTAATGAGCCTTATTTTCCAGCTGCCCTGCAGAAACGTCATGGCTTGCATGTTTTCTAAGACCAAATTGTCATAGTGACTGTTTTCAACGTTTGCCACCGAACCCTGTCAGTGCTCTGAACTTAAAACGCTAGCATTTAAATGGATAAACAGGAGGAGGGCAACTTCTATGGAGTGATTGAGATAATGCAGCTGTGGCGTCTTTGTGAGACTCAGAGGTAAACATTGGATATGTCACATCTAGTCTCATGCTTATTGGCATAAATCTTTAGTCTTTGGCATCTTTGCTCTGTTACACTCTAGGTAATAGTGAAAAGCAACCACCCACAAATCACATGCTATTACTGTATATGTATCTTATTTACGTCTGAAGATGTTTTCAGTCTGATAACACGTCAAAGGCATAAGGCGCCACAGCACCAAAGGAAAACTAATTGTTTCCTTTTACTATCAGCACTGAAGGTGTTTTTGAGATCAAGCTGCTCATTTGTTCTTGTTTGTTTATCTTTAGGATCTCATTTCCCTTCAACCCCTTTTACCTGTGCAGTGGGTGTATACAGTATGTGACAGTCACGTACTAAGCGGTGGGTGCATCAGAAACAGTCAACACAGGATTAGAAGTCTTGTTTATTCGCAGTGTAAAAGTCATTATTTTTCTGGGTAGGACTTCTCTGTCAAGTCTCATGGAAGAATACAACTCTGACGTACATATAATTATTGTTATCATTTTTCTTTTTTTTTCCATTTTCACTTGAGAATTCAGATTCCAAATTGGTAAAGCTATACCGTATTTGCATCTCAGCTAGAGTCCTAGGGATTCAGTACCAAATAATAAAATGTCATTATTAATGTGTGTCTAACACTGGCATTTAACAGGAGGACAGTCTGTGTGTGCAGAAGATACATGTCAAGATGCCTTGTCACTGTGGAACCGTTCTATTTTAGGGACTCGCAGTGCATAACACACTCCATGGCCGTACCTCAGTGGGAGTGTTGGTTCAACACACTGACGTAGCGATAACACACTGATCATAAGTGGTAATGAGTCCCACACAGAGGCAGCGTCCAAGCAGAGTCTGTAGGAGGCGTCCAGAAACAAGGCATCCACAGATAAGCTTGGCTCATTTACAAACAGCGCAGCAAAAAATTAAAAATAATAAAAAAAATTATCATATCGTAAGATAAATATAATCAAGACTTACCAAGAATCAAGTCGGCACATTTACCATAATTCAATGCTGATGCACATGTGATAGATCTGTTAATATCCTGTGAACAGTATTGCTCAGGGCTGTTCTGCATGTGCTGCCCACCTGCACATTGTTAAAGGTTTCGTCTATGGGACACACACCAGCCGGTTGTGGCCAGTGATTCATCATGTTAACCGGAGAATGAAGGAAGAAAAATGGTTATGCCTGTTGCAGCTACAGATCTGGAGATTCATCACTGAAAGCCAAGATGAATAGGCTGCTCTATCAGACGGTTCCCTGTGATGGAGACACTGGCAAACCACGTGGCACTTAACATCATTGCTTTAGTTGTTATATTAGATTTGAAGCAGTGATGCTATAATTGGGTACTGTTCTAGGATTACTGTATGTGGAAAACCCTTTTTCTAAGCAGGTGCTTCACTCGGGTCCAGTTTATGATAGAAGACAGAAACCAGCAGTGGTGCAACTGATTTTCTTTGTAGTTTATTGCATTATTCAAACGTTTTAGAGACACCCTTAGTCCTCTACTGCTTATTATCTACCTAGCATAGAATTATAGACGTACCCTTTTTATTGCTACAGATTCAAATGGGAAAAATGTTGTAAATAGGCAGCCCATTGGTGGTGTTGGACTCTCTCATAGTACAGTACTGGGAATACAATAGTTTCACTTGTTGTGACACCAGGGTTTGCTCACAGACAGCAATCGATATGGAGTGGTCCAGAGCTGAGAAGCCCGCAGATAAGCACAGTGAGACAGACTGATGCACACTGATGGGATTACTGTGATGTGGCCATGGCGAGCATCGCCTTGTTAGAAGCGACCTTCTCTGTGGCCACAACAGAGGCCTTCACATAGATGAAGGCATTCCTGTTTGCTTCTTACAGTAGTTAGGCGCCTTTAACTGTACTGCACCTTGCAGGTCCCCTCAAAAAATCAGAGACATCTTTGAGATATAAATGACTTTCTTCTGCCTTTCACCTGTTTTTTTGTTGCTGTAGCCTTCACGTGTGTTTAATGCCCTTACAGTCTTACAGTGCATTGTCACATACAGTGTTACTTGTTCCTGATCATATAGTACAGGATATTGAGCTTCTTTCCATGTGGAGCAGCAACGTCTCTGGTAAACTTCAGTACTAACCACCTCTGTGAGGCTGTGAGCTCTGTGAGGCTGTGAGGAGGAGAGACGCGATGCTGTGAGAGAACGCGAGACTCTGCGAGAACAGCACGAGGAATTCAACAAGGCGGCGCGACACCGGTAGTAAACAACAGCGCGACAAACTATCCGCCAATTTAAGTAAATAACTACCTTATTTTTCGGAAAATAATCAACCACCCTACCATTCTGGATAACACCGAAGAAAGTTTCGAGTACATCGACGAGTGCTTCGAGCGTCTGGTAATGGGGAAAAAGGAGACGGCTCCAAACAAGCGTTCCCGTCCGTCTGACTCACCTGAGTCACCTGGAGCTAGCTCGGCGGATAAAAACATCACGGACATCCTGGAGTCCATCGAAAAAAAAATAACAAGTTTCGACGCACGTCTGGCGCTAGTGGAACTCCTCCACAAAGAGTTTATGGCCCTCCGCGACTCCCTGGAATTTAGCCAGCAGCAGGTGATTTCTCTCGCCACCGAGAACGAGGCCCTGAAAGGAACGGTGCAGTCCCTGACGGAGGATGTGGCTCAGCTAGCGGCCGAAAATAAAAAAATAAAAGAAGGTATCATCGATCTGCAGGCCCGCAGCATGAGGGACAACCTGGTGTTCTCGGGGATTCCAGAACAGGCGGAGGAAAACACGGAAACCACAATTAAAAACTTCATTAAACAACAGATGAAGATCCCAGCGGAAGTTGTTGACAAGATGGCGTTCCACCGTTCGCATAGACTAGGAGGAAGACGACCGGATGGCCAGCGTCCTCGACCCATCGTTGCCAAGTTTCATGACTTTAAGCAGAAGGAACTGGTTAAGAGCCGGGGCAGACAGCTGAAGGGAACCGACTACAGCGTCAACGACCAGTTCCCCAAGGAGATCCTCGACCGCCGCCGCCGACTGTTCCCCATCCGTAAGAGGTTCATGGCAGAAGGCTGCAGGGCCGTCATCAGCGTCGACAAACTGTACGTCAACGGAGAGCTCTACCGGGACCGGGAAGCAACTCCGTGGCTCTACTAGCAGGTGGTATGTAAAAACAATGGTTTAATGTATAAGGTTTGTTAAAAAAAAACAATAGATGTAATGCAACTATGTGTTATAACTTTACATCCAGTATTCAAACTCGTTCTCTCGCAGATGTTTCATATAAATGTTTATTGTCATTCTAATGTCACTCACTCACTCACTTTGCAAAGCGCTCACCATACGTAATCACCCACTTTCCTTTCACTTTAATTTTCCTTCCCTTTACTCTTTTTCCTTCACCTACTTTCACTCCACACTGTGTACATCCTTCTTTCCTCGATTCTTCTCCCACGTAGTCAGCCAGCTATGTAGCCCTCCAGCAGCCACACACAAACATCTACTGCACAGGGGAATCACATGCACATACATAGATAACACACAACTCAGAATACACAGGTACTTAAGGTTAGCCACACACCTAAAGTCTGTCACACTACATACACACAAGACTAGTGATCCACAGCAGTCAGGTAAGATATGACACCACTGAAGATTGTCACTTGGAATGTACGTGGAATCAATAAGAAGGAGAAACGATTTAAAATATTTAACCATTTGAAAACCCTACAAGCAGACATTGTTTTACTACAGGAAACTCATATTCCCAAAATTATAAATTACACTCTGGCATCAGCAGAGTTCCCACATGCTTACTTAGCCGGTTACAATTCTAAACAAAGAGGGGTCGCCATCCTGATAAATAAAAAGATTAACTTTACGCATAACGATACCATTGTAGATCCAGAAGGGAGATATATAATCATTAATATCTTGATAGGAAACATTGAATATTGCATAGCTAATGTGTATGGCCCTAATGCTGACGACCCCTCTTTCTTTCACAGCTTCTTCACATCACTGTCTGCTCACTCTGGTTCCAAACTTATAGTAGGAGGGGACTTTAATTTAGTATTTAACCCAGAGTTGGACAGGCTAAGCAAAGCTGTGAGCAACAGGAACTGGCAATCAGTACAGACCTTAAGACAGTACATGGATGACTTTGGTCTCTGTGACACATGGCGTTCTCTTCATCCTACATCCAGGGAATATACCTTTTTCTCGCCAGTTCACCACTCTCACTCCCGTATAGATTATATTTTAGTAAATAACTCAGTCTTACAAGATGTCTCTGACACCAATATTCACTCTATCACAATCAGTGATCATGCACCAATGTCCATTTCGTTGATTAAGACAGCCACACCATCAACCAGGAATTGGAGGTTTAATACATCATTACTCAATGATCAAGACTTCATCAGTTATGTCAGGAGAGAATGGAAAACCTTTATAGAAATCAACGATACACCGGAAATCTCACCCTGTGTTCTTTGGGAGACTGGGAAGGCAGTTATGCGCGGTAGAATTATTTCATATTCATCACACAAGAAAAAAAAGGACATGTTACTTGAATTAGAATTAGAGCAAAAAATAAAATCTCTAGAGATTAAATATGCAGCCTCTCCAACCAATGATGTCCTAGAAGACCTAAAGAATCTAAAGCTGAAATTAAATAATATAATTGATTGCAAAACTCAGTTTCAGATAGACCAATTACGCTGGGAGAATTTTGACCATGCTAATAAATGTGGTAAATTTCTAGCTAACCAATTAAAAAATAATAAAGAGAAACAAATCATCCATTCAATAACTAATAAGGAAGGCAACATTACTCGTGATCCCCATGAAATAAATGATACCTTTAAAAACTTTTACCAAGAGTTATATACGTCCCAAATAGATCCACCCACCTCAGCCATAGAGGCGTTTCTGAATAAACTAGAACTGCCAAAGCTAAATGAAGAACAATCTACAACTCTAGACTCATTGTTATCTTTGGCAGAACTACATGAAGCTCTGCAGGAGATGCCCAATAAAAAAGCTCCAGGACCAGATGGATTCCCAACTGAATTTTATAAAGAGTTCTGGTCCATGCTGGCACCCAGCTTTTACAAAATGTTAGCTGAAATTAAACAACAACATTCATTACCCACAAATATGAATTCTGCCTTCATAAGCCTGCTCCAAAAACCAGGGAAAGACCCTACACTCCCATCGAGTTATAGACCAATTTCACTAATAAATGTAGATCTAAAAATAGTGTGTAAAGCACTTGCTAGAAGACTAGAAAAAATCACTCCATATATAATTCACTCTGATCAAACAGGCTTCATTAAAGGTAGACAGTCAACAAACAATATGAACAGACTAATTAATTTAATTGATTATGTCACCATCCATAAACTAGAGACAGCCATCGTCTCCTTAGATGCAGAAAAAGCTTTCGATAGAGTAAACTGGAAATTTCTTTTAGCCACTCTGCACAAATTCGGCATTGGGGAAACATTCATAGACTGGATCCAAATATTATACAACTCAGCAAACGCTGCAGTCAGAACAAACAACCAGATCTCACCAAGGTTTAATCTGCATAGAGGGACAAGACAGGGCTGCCCACTGTCCCCATCACTATTTGCAATATTTATTGAGCCTCTAGCCGCAGCAATAAGACAGCATGAAGGAATTACTGGAATATCGACCAAATCAGTAAATCATAAAATAAGTTTATATGCTGACGATGTGTTACTGTTTCTCCTTGAGCCACAGACGTCTCTTCCTACAACTATCAGCCTCATAGATGAATTCTCAGGACTTTCAGAGTACTCTATTAACTGGACCAAATCTATAGTGCTACCACTTAACCTTAAGGTGACTAACATCTCCTCTACCACACTCCATTCAGGAAACATTAAATACTTGGGCATTGAATTGTCGTCTAGGCTATCAGAGCTATTGATCTAAATTACAATCCACTATTAAAACAAATAGAAGCCAACCTCAAAAGATGGCAGTCCTTACCCATTTCACTTATGGGAAGAATTGCCACCATAAAAATGATGATCCTGCCAAAAATTAATTACATATTTTCAATGATTCCAACTCAGCCAGCCCAGGCGTGGTTTAAGACATTAGACTCCTACATCTCACAGTTTTTGTGGAAAACCAAGCCACCACGAATTAGTTTAAAAACTCTTCAAAAATCCAGACGCTGCGGCGGCCTAGAACTACCTAACTTCCACCACTATTTTCTTGCCAATAGACTGAACCATGTCCACAAATGGATAAAACCCATGCCAGCAGACTCCTCCTGGATAGACATTGAACAAACATTTTGTGGAAATATTAAAGTTGCAGATCTGCCCTTTATCAGCACCAAAATCAAACATCATAGTTGTTACCAGAACATTAGCATAAAAGCATCTCTGCAAGCCTGGTGGGAGTTTCTTAAAATTAATGGGTCTTCGCTTACTCTTTGCCAAAACACACCTCTCTGGAACAATCCAGACATCATACAAAACAAAAAGGCAATACACTTTCCAACTTGGCATATCAAAGGGATAACACATCTGAAACATGTTTTCACAAGAGACAAGTTTACCTCTTTTGAAGAACTAGTATCTCACTATGAAATCACTAGTGCCAATTTCTTAGAATACCAACAACTAAAGTCAATACTTAATGCAAAAAGTAAGAATACTGCCATCCACATGCAACCACCACCAGTAATAGAGCGATTTATTGATATATCAGGAAAAGGACAGTATCCAAAATCTATATCTTAATTTCCAATGTAGACCAGACAGTGAGCCTTCCGATCTCTAAATGGGAAGCTGATCTCAATATCACCACTAATTACACATTCTGGAATAACATATGTTCTAATTTATTCAGAATGACAAAAAATACAAATTTACAACTAATACAATACAAAATTCTTCATAGAACTCACTATACAGGACAAAGGATGTTCCAAATGGGTCTCACAAACTCAAATATTTGCCCTCACTGTACAGATAACACAGCAGATAGATTCCTACATGCATTCTGGTCATGCTCACCTGTGCAGCAATTTTGGCAAAGAGTATGTGAACACCTGTCAACCCAGTTAAGCTGTCCAATCCCAGCAGCCCCTGCACTTTGTCTTCTAGGAGATCTAAGTGGGCTTGATCTAGAGACAAACTCATCACACACACTTCTTTCTGCCCTCTGTGTCGCAAAGAAAATCATCCTCATGAACTGGAAAACTAAAAAAAAATTAAGCATTACTCAATACCTGAACAGCTTGTTAGATTATACCACCTTAGACACATTGTCTGCTTCATCAAATCAATGACCAAAACTATACTCTGATTGATTCCATTTCCAGGTAAGGATGCGTGGGGCTCGGGTGCTGCGTCATGTCTGGCACAGTGGTGGGGGGGTGACTGGTGGTTGGTGGTGCCTGCCTGCCTAAAGAACCGGGACAACGGGTTGGTGGACTCAGGGCTGGCCGCAGGGGTCCCCTGCGGCGGGGGTGTGGTGGCTGCTGGGACCGGCGGCCCTGTGCCGGGGTGGGACCATTTTGAGGGTTGGCGTGTGCCTGTCTCCGGAGAGCCGGAGGCGGGCCTCCCTGCCGGTGTGCGGGGGCGGACCTGGGGGTGGAGACCTGGGTAACCTGCGTCCGGGGGACTCCCTCTGGGGGTGCCTGCCTGTGCCCGGAGAGGTGTCTCTCCCCTGGGGCGCTGCCCCTGCTCGGGTGGGGCGCTGCCTGCCCTAGCGGTCCGACGCCCTCTGGTAACTGCTCGGGCCTGTTGCAGGGGGGGTTGGCGGACTACTCAGGCTAGAACCTTCATTGGGCCCTGGGCGGAAGCTGGCCCTCAATGCACAACCGCAGAGTATATGTGTGGGTTTGAGTGTCACACTACACGGGGCGAGCATGGGCATACTTGAGCGAGAGAATGGGTTAAGTGTGAAAGAAGGGTGAGGATGGCTCTGGCTGTGCTGCGTGTGGCGCCTGGGCAGTAGTACTGCGGTCCCTGGGTCTCGGCTGTCCCTTCGTGGCTGGGGGTTGTGGGGGGTGGTGGGATAGGTAGCAGAGCCAGTCGGGAACCTGGCTCTGCGGACCCTGGAGCTCTGCTTCCCAACTACATTTCTCCGCATTCATCCACTTAGGTCTGCAAGGGGCGTCCTGCTGATGGAGGGACCAGGGCTACTGGGAAGTGGTTCCGTCCCTTCCAAGTGGGATGCTCTGCAGTTTTAATTGCATTAGTCATACACACTTGTCCAGGAATCTGGGGGCTCCTTCCGGGGGGGCCAGTAGACTTCCCATTGATGGCTTTGTCTGCTGGACCCCCCGGAGAATTGGGTATCTCCCAAAGTTCCTCATACTTAGCTACATACACATACATTTAGGGCCGGGGGTGGGCTCTTTCACTGGGGCCTGGGGCTGAGGCCAGTTGTGGCCTCGGCCACTGGCCCTGATGGAGAGATCACCACCCCAGTTTTAACTGCAAAAAGACATTTAGGGCGCGGGGGGGGCACTGTCCGGGGGACACACCGTCAGCCAGCGGTTGTGCTCCTGGAGGTGTCACCCACCTTCAGTGCACTTTAGTTCCACACACTCACGTCCAAGCTGGGTTGCAGGGTTCTGGGGTGCCTTTTTCTGCTGCCCTCTGCCCCCTCCGGGTTGGGGGGGTTGGTCGGGGCTCGGGAGGAGCTGCGGTCCCTGCCTGGGGCCACATGGACGGCAGGCCGGAGACCTACCCTCCCCACGAATGTGATCAAGCGAATGGTGTGGGTGGGAGAATGTATCTGAGAGTGCATTGGTTCACGTATGATTGACTAGTTTGTTATGAGAGAGTCTATGGTGTGTGTGTGTGTTGATGTGATGATGTGTGTTGCACATGTGGGTGGGTGTATGCATCTGTGTTTGTGTGAGTTGGTATGCGTGTGGTGCGGTTGAAGTGTGGGGGGTCCGGTTTTTTCGCCCGGGGTACGATGATCGTCTGCCTGGGTGGTCTCTTTTCTGCTGACCCCACCAATTGCTGGCCTTGTGCTGCAGGCCGCTGTAGCGCCAGGGGATGAGGTCGGGCCGATGGGGTAGGCCCCGCTCCGCCCGTGTGGGGGTGGTGGACTGGGGGCGGGCCCCACTCTGGGCGCGGGGGCATCTTCTGGCGGGCTCCCTACGGACCGTGGGTCCTCGGGCTCTACTCTTTCAGGCCGACCCTCCCGCCGGGGGGAGTGTTTGCCCCTGGTTCTCATGGGGCGGACAGCGTTGACCCCCGGTGGCCCACTCTGGCCTCGGGTGCTGTCTCTGTGGCTGCTGCAGCTCTGCCTGGGGGGCTCTGTGTGGGCGGCTTGGGTCGCAACACCTGCCCTCCTGGAACTGAAGGTGTGTGTGCTCCCTGGCTGCTAGGATTCCTTCCTCTGCTTGCTGGATGGGCGTAGTGGCGGAGCCCCTCACATCACCCTGGCTTCCACAAGTGGCATTGTTCATGCACCAACGTCTGCCTCACCCTTTGGGTGAATAATGTTAAGCTACAGCCTTACTAACCTTGTAGTGGGACACTTTCCAAATCCAACTGTAAGTATTATTGATACTTATCACTACCAACATGAATAATGTGTGAATATGGAATTTGTGGTGTTGTATGTCATGACTTTTATTAAGTAGTATGGGATATGTATAATAATGCACATATGTATGTATATTGTATGTATTCGTTTGTATTAGTATGTGCACATACCTTAGCACTATTATTGGTATTAGTATTAATCTCCAAGGTAAACCACAGCACAAAAATTGTTTAGTTATGAATGTGTTAGCCTAAGGTACATCCATGCTTCTTATTTATTTTATTTATTTTATTTTTTTTTTTTGCTCCGATTGTTTACTTAACAGATTTGCTTGGTTTCAGCAGCTGGTTGCACCCCTTACCCCCCCTCCCCCCCCACCCTCCCGCATACACACCCTAAAGCAGAAACCTAACCTGTCCACCAACACAGCAACATCACACACATTTTGGATTAGCTAAATAAACCATTAAATAAACCATAAATCAGGAAGAGTATATATATTCTATATATACTCTTCTTGTTAAAGCAAAGCTGTCCATCACAATATGGCATTCAGCGTAATATATGCTGCTTGCTTAACTGCTGGACAGTTAGTAGTAAGTACTAACCACCGTAGCTACCTGATAAGGTTCCATTTTCTAACCACTGTGTCATTACAGATGGAGGACAGACATTATTCCCATTAATTCAGTGACTGATATTTGGTAGGCAAGTCAGTCCATATTATTTTGGACTGCAAACATTCTACAATGACATAATTTGTTTCCTAATGATGATTACGTGACTATTAGTAACTGTCTCCAGCTACGGTTGCTCAGGCTCTCCTCCTGTCTGGCCTGTAGAGATTGGATGATAGTGGATCATCAATTAAAGGTGATTTCTGTGTTACAGTACCTTCTCCCAAACCCACAAAGAATAACAGCCATCTAGTATTGTACCGTATGATACGGTAAAATACACTACACATCTAGTCTTTAGTTGACTATACCTATTGGATACACCTACATTTTTGATAAAATTAATATTATTTATTATTATATTATTATTTTATTAAAATAAAATTAACATATACAGTATCTAATGAATTCCAGCTATTATCCAGCTATGTTCACGTGAACAAAAGTCATTATTTCAAATACACATTTTCTGAACTTAATAATATCAAAAATCTGTTTCCAGCCAGTCATCTGGGTGTTTTTGTTACCATAGATTGCTCTGCAGTGATGGACTCAATGCAGACTGTCAGATGTGTTCTGGTTATACACAGGGCTGATTTGCTGAACAGTCACTTGTGTTTAGCTGGGTACAGCAAATTGGGAGATTGAAGCAAACAGTCTGTCTTACAACTAAATTGATTTTATGCATGTTTTTTTATTTTTTTGTTTTTGTTTTTTCTCCACTGTTTGTGATTGTTTTTCATCAATCGGCCTTTTGTGTCAGATTGACAGGCTACTGCTAGTCCTAGTAGTGGATAACTACCTTATAGTAATGGTGATATGCAATTCCTGGTGGCTATTATAGTGCAACAGCCATGGACCTTTGTACTTTCACAAACAGTTTTACCAACTGATTTACATTTTTGTTACAAAACAATGTATAGTTTTCGTTCTGTCTGTGTGTTTGTCTACTGTATGTCTGTCTGTCTGTCTGTTTTTCTTTCCTGTGTCTTTCTTTCTTTCTTTGCACTGGGGTCAAACAGAAGATTGTATCAGCATGCTTCATGGCACTGAGGATTTAGACACTATTTGATTCAGGAGACTGCTATAGGATCAATTTCAGCCTGGACGGCTCACTGCTTGAGTAGCTGCTGTCTTCTGCCAGTTCAGGGTTCTGACCTGGATTATAATGCTCAATCAATGGGACTTGGGGGATGGAGATTTTGCCCAAGCAAGCAACATAAATGAAATTGAACATAAACTGTAGACTTGTGTGCCGTCTAATGCTCTAATCTGCCAAGATTGATTAAATAATCACAAATGATTTCTAATGGTGTACACTGGTTAGACATATGCCACTGTATTTTATTGTGCCCATACTGCAATGTATGAGGATGCATGTCTTCTTATTTCCCCATTGGAATTTTGGGATTTGTTGTTTGTCGATGCACATTCTCTCCCATACTGTACCGCTATATAACAATGAGGCGCATTAACAGCCACAACAGGAAACGGGTGGATCCTGAAACCATATGTCAGTGTGACAAAATATGTTGTTTGATGCATCCAGGGGTCTGTTTGATGCATCTGTCTCTTTGCCACTCTGTCTGTCTGAGTAGTAATAGATGATTGATACTTATGAAGTAATGGAATAATACAGTAAATTAGCATTTCAGGAATTCCCTATTGCCCTTTTGTATCTAGACATTCGAAGAAGGTGTCAATGAACCATTGGCCTGTATGAAGATGTGGCTACAAGCCCCCCCTTACAGGGTGAGCTGTTTTCGGGGTGTGTTGCTTGGTATGCAAATGATAAAGCAAAATCAGACCTCAGCTTTGTGATTATAGTAAAAGGAGGTAGATGAAATACTTTGTTTAATATAATAAACAAAGCAACACACATTCCATGTTTTTTGAAGTAGTTGTTTTTTTAAAGTAAATATTAATTTAATGCTAAGAGCAAAATAATTGTAGTGAATCACTCCAACACCTCCAGTTTAAGTCTCACTGGAGTTTTTAGTCAGGCCCTCTCTCTCCCACATTTCCTGTCTGCTTCCTCCTTACCTGCCTTCAAATGAAGGCAGAAATCAACTGAAACAACCCCGTAAACAAATACCAGTTGTTATTGCTGCTACACATCATGTAATTCATGGTAATATTTTATAGAGAGTCTTTGTGCAGTATTATAGCCTACTGCTGTCATGCTATCATAAGCATCGGGAGCCCTGCCAGTCACACGCGGGATCTCTGGAAGAGATCAGAGGGTTCAGGTAGTGTCGAGTGCATGTGGATGGATGGGTGCTTTGAGGCAGACAGCCATGCTTTATTGCTCCTTGGTGTCGGAGTGGCAGTGCCAGAGTGAAGTGTGTTGACACACTAATGATTACTCAGAGACGCTGATGCAACCTCTAACAGCAGGCACACTTGCTTCACGGATGCCCATTAATAGAAACACAAAAAAAACATAACCCCCACAAACTCTGACTAATGTCTTTCCACAGTAGGTGAAATTGATGCAGGAACAGAGTTTGGAATAGGTTAAAATGGTTAAATAAGTACAGAAAGGATTCAAATCAACCAAGGTGAAATGTTTACTGTGGTGAAAGATGAATGCACCTGTAGAATATTCATAAAACGGGCACTTTAGATGTCAAAGGAAAACAAAAATGCTGGAAGCACTTCTAGGCAACCAAGCCATTGATTGTTTCAGGTGCCTTTTTGCTACTGTTAAACTTTCCCATCACATATCCCGTCTCTTTAAATAGGACAGAAAGGAAGAAAGCAACAGAAGGAGAGGGAGGTTCAAGGACGGGAAGGGGAAATGTGATTGATCTAAAGGGAGATGTGTCTGGCCAGGCTCTCAACTTTCCCCCCTACCAATGCTGTTACACCCCATAGATCCAGCCGTTCTACCTAAGTCAGGGTGATGGAGGACCTTGTCTGCCTCTGTGCTGCAATGAAAAAGGGGTTTGGGGGGTGGGGGGTTGCAATTGTACAGGCAGTTCTGGACAAGTCTGGGACTTGGCCGGCACACAGTAACCAGAGTTGAGGTTTCAGGGCCAAGTCTAATAATATCAGACTTTGACTTTATATTAAAAGCATTACAATCCAATGTAGTCTCCCTAAATAATTGAAAGAATCCTGCTGACCAAAATAAAATGTATAATAAAATATACCACATAAAGCACAATATTCAAGTCATTATTAATCTCTTATTTAAGCTTGTCAATTCTGACCTGTGTAATATCAGTTGCATTATTCTGATGCAAAGAAAATACATTTTAGGTTTAAAGGAAGTACAGTAATAACTTACCGAATTTCACTACACTACTTGGTTTGTAGCTTTTTAAATGCACAAGCTTACGTGTCCACCAATACATATCTGCAACACCTTTATTCTAAATGGCTCTGCAGTCACCCCCAACCTTTACATACAGTACTGTACACATCAGGGGTTCAAACAGAATCCTTTCCTGCTAGTTGATGGCTGGTGTAGCAATGAGTAGGGTGAGCAGGTGAATGGCTGCAGTGGGGGCGTGTGACTTAGTAACTCAGAATGAATGTGGCACTTTTGCTCTTCATGGGGTGAGACTGCATTGTGATGTCCAAGACCCCCCTGAATGACTTTGGGGAGGCCTCATAATGTGAGTAATTAGCAGGAGAAGGTGTTCTGAGATTTAATGGCTGCCATGTGAAACAACGGGAAATAGGAGGTCACCAAAGAGGATCACATGCTAGAAGCAGAAGCGGTAATTGGAAATGTGAGAGAAGAGAATAAAAGACATTCTGTAAAGTGTAAAAGATCAGATGAGGACACTTGTTAGTGGTTTATAGGAACAGGACCTCCTTGTCCATGGGATGAGATGGTTCAGTGTGGACCTGGACTCATTCCAGTCTGCATCCTGGACCTCCTTGAAGGAGAAGGGTACTCCTGGCCAACCCGTGGACAACTTTGGCTGCAGCAGAGTATAACCCAGGCAACAGGCTACTGTAGCTACCATGTGTATTAAGATTTAAGTCATAATAAATAATAGATTAGATCAGAACTGTTTGCTATTGATTTTAAAGCACCACAGATTGCATGTAATAGATCAGTGCACACATCTGAAAAGTCACTTTTTACTGTTTTTGCAGTAAGTAGCCTACTTAAACACATGAAGTATCTGCAACTACAAAATTATGTAACTTCAAAACACTATCTAGGTGCTGTATTATCTCATGCACTTCTAAATCTAAAACATCAACCATCGCATTATTCATGAACACTGTAAAAATACAGCAAAGAGGCTTATATAAATAAGAGTTATAGCTATGTTACAATTACTATAAGATTGTATAAATGCTCACTTAATTGTTATGCACTATACATTAGTGGTGGTACTGTACATCACAGTGTAGTTTATTTGATGGAAAACGTTACATGATAAATGCTGAAGCATCTTTCTTTTATTTCCTGATAAGTAGAATGTTTTGCTTTGTACTGTAAATGTGGCCTTTACTGCATGCGTGAAGTGTTCTCTGTATTTCAGAAGGCTTTTCAAATGTGTGGCTTTGCTCACTCCTCTATTACACCACTCATCTTCTCTGTCCACAATGTGTACACAAGGAGAGGAGAAGGAAAAAGTTTGATGGTCTCCTCCCCCAAAACCAAATGTAGGCAGAAGGATTAGAACAGAAGACGTAGGGGACAAATGGTGAAGACTCCCTCATATCCAACATCTTCCTTTTGTGGATGTCCTTACAGCGTCCTATATCTAGAGAATCAACCAATGAAAAATCTAAACAACTGTGTCTGGAGCCTTTCTAGGGCTCAACCCCCATGAACCAACCTTAGCAAGCAGCAGTGCTCCAGCAGTCCACAGCAGGGCTGGAACAATCACCACACTATCTCCAGACCAACACTGCAGGTACTGTTCTCCCTAAACATTGCAGATTACAATGAATAGTAATCTTGCTTTTCATCAACACACCTGCGAGAAACTAAAAAGAGACCCAGCTGACATTAAAAGAAGAAGCTCTTATGTTTTCCACTTAGCAATGGAAAACATCATTGACTAGAAGACTAACCAGTGTTTGTTTCCTTTACACATTTTCTTGGATTCTCAAGAAAGGAGCCTATTTGTGATGCATTACCAGAAATATTGACTCTTACAGTAACAACAAAACTGGAAACTCCAATCAGTTCAAAGAAGAGAGCACACTCTCCATCACACCATCACTAACGTACAAATGGAGGAGGCTCATAAAGAATTTTACTAAACAGCACACACAGACTCATCAGTGCAAAAGATCTCCTAGCCGCTTGAGGAGCATGCTAGTGATCACAGTCCAAATCAGTGAAGAGTCCAGCTATTTCATGAGAGGACGCCAGCACAGGATTCAAGTTGTTTTTGTGGCTTCTTTTGTTGGACATATTGTAGAACACTCATTGGAGCACATTTTTGCACAGAAATAACAAGTGGCAAGGGAAGTGATAAATGTGCAAATGAATAACCCCTCCCTCCAAAGAGGTGGAGGTCTGAGACATAACTTTTCTCTAATTTATTATGCTGCCTTTTCATCTATCCCCAGAAAAACCAAGGCCACTTCATACATTCTCCTAGAAGGCCACACTTAACAACCCATTGTAATGGGGTAGGAGGAGCTGTTAGAGATGAGGATGTTGCATCTACTGTACCTTGTACCCCTTCTCTCATTGAACTGTAGTAACAAGCTTGTTTAGGACCGTGTGAAATGAATTCATCATGTGGGATAAAAATCTGATCTCCAAGTAACATATATAAGATTGAAAAATTGTATAAATTTTTTATACTAAATATTTGAAACCCTTCTTTCTGTCAGGGAGAGACCATCTGATTAAACGAGAAATCCGTATGTGTTTTTGTCTGTCCATCAGGGCTCAATTGTGTCTGTAGATGTTAACAGGACAATAGGTTTAAGGACCAGGGATGGTTTGGAAAGTGCAGCTTTGCCGAGGCCACTGACGTATTCAGTGCTCGGTGCTCCCTGATCATGGGCAAGGATGTACACGCTCTTTTTCTACAACAAGACATTTGGGAAAGGAAGGAACACCTCTGTGCTTTCCCTGCAGCTTTACACATCCTCTGTTATTGGATGGTGAACATTACAGCTGAAAGCATATGCCGTCCCACTGCTAACAAGCCATAAATGATGTCTCTGGCAACGGCACAGAAAGAGGTGTTTAGAAGCAGAAATGTTCTAATTTGCACAGGTCCCCTGCAGGAGCTTTAGGGCATCCCATAGTGTGGTGTATGAATCTCATCTGTCCATAACTAATGATGACTAAGGCGTTGATAATATATTGTAGACCAGTATACTGGCTACTGTAGTCTAATATTGTCTATGGTCATTTTTACTCTCAGCATTCATGACAAACCTTCCCTCAACATCAAAACTATCAGATAGCTGTTCATTAATCATTAATAAATTATGATTGTGTTTAGGGTGCATCATTAGCTTTTAAATCATTTAAATCAATCAAAAGTATTCAGGATACTTCTCAGCATATTCAAATTCTTATGTTTTCAGTTGATCTGCCTGTATTATGCAAGAGCTGTTATTCAAGGGTTTCACCATGTTCATCATAAGCATATGTTGTGCAATCTTAGAACACAGTAGTCCACAATCTTCCACTACCACCTGATGTATGGATTTCCAAGTGAGAGGCAAGTGGGTCCAAAGAGCAATCTGGATGGGCAGATTGTGGAGCTTGGGTGGTTCAGATTGGCACGGCACCCCCCTCCCATCCCACCATCCCCCGCAACACTGCCAGATTTTCCCCTTCGAGCTTCCTCAAGCACGCAGATTTGGGAGGCTTTTGTTTACGCAACACGCCCCGTGAATATGAATATGAACGTCATTATCTGCTGACATGAGGACACAAGGCAGATTAAAATACGATTATCGGGCTAGTCGTTACAGTTTGAGGCAAGAGATTTAGACTAGACTAAAGATGAGAGAGTTGAAATTTGCATCCAGCTGTGCTCTTTGTTTACATGGCTCAGGGTGTCACGGGTGTAGTTAGGGTTCGTGTACATCGGTTGTTTGTTAGTCTCAATAATTGCCACCGTCCTCTATGTTTATGAATGCTGTAATGACATAATGACGAGGTCTTTCCATCCCCCCAACGTGATGTAGAGACACATCGGAATGAGAGTTAGTAAATAAGCCAAAGATTTCATTCCTCTGGTTGTGATCAGAACATGTAATACATAACCCACAACGCAGCCTTTTAATAGGATTCTTATATTATATAAGCCATACAGTATGTCCTTGGCTCCTTGAGTCTACGCAGCACACTGATAAAATATGAGTCTCTTATACCCTGAGTGTTTTAAATATTAATTGTTAAAAAACAGCTCCTACAGTAGATTTCTTTTCCCGTAGCGTTAAGAATGAGTTGAAGCTATCACTTTTCTGCTTTGCCTCTTTCATACTGTACCATTTTCCAGCTCAACATTGTCATGTACACCATCAGGCCTGGCACCGACAGACAGGTGACAAAGGTAATCTGGAGCCTTTGACAGGGTGTCAGCAGCGTAGGCAAAGCTTTTTAAACATAGCCCGTCTAAGTTAATGGCACACTCTGAAGGGAGAAAATGGATAGCCGGGATCTGACAGCCTAAAGCGCGGGGACACACAAGTCATTATGCAGTTCTGACTTGGTTTGTTCTGACACGGAGCACAGCAGGTATCTGAGATACTGCTCCTCTGACAGATGCCATGAACCAAATGCTTTCATGCTCATTTCATAAAACCACAGTCTGCACAGAAGTGATGAATACTGCTAAGTCTAGAAAACGACATCTTGTGAATGTTTCTGCTGGTCAATCTGCAGAAATATACACTGCATTTAGTCAGACACGGTTTCTCTTTGTTAGTACAGTACTCCCTGCAGTTTGTGGGGAAAGCGTGTGTGCACGTAGGTGTGATCTAGCAGTGATAGCCCTCACATCCGTACCAATTTTCATACCCGGTTAGAACAAGCAGATGCAAAGCAGTGTGACTCTGGCCCTCAGGCTTTCTGTGTATGTGTTTATTTGTCCACGTCCATTTCACCTGTTACTGGCAGGCGGGGAGGGTAATTACTGGTGTGGAACAACAGGAGAGGAAACCAATTTAAGAGCGGGCACCGGCGAGGTGTGAGGCCGGCCCCGAGAGGCTCCGGCTCCTCACCTGTTCCATTTATGCCCAGAAGAGAAGAGGGTCCACTGGGGCTGGTCACAGCAGGGGGATTAGACACAGCGTTTGGACACACACACACACACACACACACACACACACACACACACACACACACACACACACACACACACACACACACACACACACACACACACACACACACACACACACACACACACACACACTTACTGTTCTTCTCTTCATCTCCTCCTTTACAAATCAAATCAATAGAAAATACAGGGGGGACAAAAAAAATGCACTGAATCTATAAAATGAATTTGTGGTCAAGCCATGTATTGCATAGCATTATTCTAACATTGGAGGCCGATGGGATTTCACAGGTACAGTAGGTTTACAGTAGTTGCAGACATGCGTTTTATTTTACATACAGGAAATGAGGGCGTTGACTCTTTTTAAACTGAAGCCATACATTTTGTACAGGTATGTGCCTGTGTTGCTCATAGGAGAAATAAAGCACACACAGATACTGTACCAACTTAAACCTAGAGAATAGGATTTAGGAAGAAACACTCTAACATAGTTGTAACAACCTTCCTCAGACGCTAAGGGCAAAGTCATGAAAATTGTCAGATTCTTTAAGTCCCTCCGGAGGGTCAGGTGCAAGACAGAAACTCCTGGAGTCCTGGAAAACTGATTCCAGCACCCACTGTGAAAGCCAATCACCTTCCTTCCACTTCTTTCACACCCCCTGTAACTGTAAGTTGTATCTTATCTGGGCAAACTTCGGAAAACTGTGATCGAGGTAGTTTTTCGATTTCTTTTAAAAGTTATTGGGAGGATTTATGAACTACTGTAGACCAAAATAAATTCCTTAATATTCCTTTTGAAAAAGCGCCCAAAGGAGAGAAACCGTTGTGACGTCCTCTCTGCTACTGCCATTACACTACAGGCCATTACATGTAGGCACGTATAGCCGTGCATAAATATAGTTGGAACATAAAAGGTTTATGTCTATGAAGTCAGAGTGGGTTTTCCTCAGAGAAGCTCAGCCTGGAGGCATGACTATAGGAGTAACTAAGAGGGCATTACGCTGGCATAATCATTTCAGGAGCATTCCGTGAACGCTGATATAAATCATAATTAAGCACGCTTTTCTCTCAATATAAAGTTGATTCTGCTCTCAGCTGTTATTGGCTCAAGGCGCACACTCTGCCTCAAAGCGTGCACACAATGGATCCCACATTTAACAGTGTACTTCTATTCTTCAACAAATTTCATAAATTTCCATAATCTGCCAAATCCAGCAAACGCCCAGTTCCACGGAGGATTAGTTTGATGAGTGTGAGTACACAGCCTATAGCGAAAGTTCATGTTCAAAGGAGCAGCGCTTGATGAGGACGAGGGGCTTTCACACACTATCCCGAAAGAAAGGAGCGCTACAGTACAGGGCGCTCGTGTGTTGTTTTGCTTGGATGTGCACTGATCATACATACAGTAGTGTGTGTTTACTTCACAGTGCGCTGTGGGAAGAAGAACTTGTTAAACACTGACATTTGCATAAAACAAAACATTGAAGTGAATGAGTTTTCAGTTTGAAACACACTGATTTCACTTCAAAGTCGCCACTGGGTTGTTTTCCATGTACAGCAACATCGCCAAACTGTGTCCGTGTCCCCTCTGTTTGCGACTCGCAACAGCGGTACACACATGACTATTGGGCTCATAAGTACTGCTTCATGCAGCCTCTTCCATGCTCCACTTGTCCTGAAGTGTCCAGTCTTTTCCTTTCACCTCTGCACCACAATCAGAGTCTGGATAGAAGAATCAGAGCAGTCTGCAGAGTGCTGACTCAGCCAGCTGTTGTGCTTGTTTATACTATGTCTGCATGTGTAACCTTTCATACTGTGTGTCCTTTCTATCTAACTTTCACAGAAAATTATATCTTAAATGTCATTTCTTATTACCAACTCTTAAATGAACTGTTTTCCCATCATTGCTTCTGTGTCTGTTACGATTGTCAGACAATTTGTCAAAGTTGCACATGCTCAGCAGGTCCGCATGGTTTAGCCTCGCGTCCTGATTGGAATTGACTCTTGTCCCCTCCCTGACTATACCAATACTTCTGCCTTAATTGCAGTAATATATTGGTGTGTCATGGTAATAGCATTACATTTGACTACCAAATGGCCTCAGAGCCCGCACTCATTCATATTCTCTGATATCCCCATAGTGACATTAATCAATCAGCTGATCTATACTCATCCACCCTCTGTGGCGCTGGAGTCCCCGCCTGTCTGTTATTCTCCCTCGAATTCTGTTCTTTCCTTCGTGAACTGTTCTTCTCTCCCATCTTCTGTTATATCTAAAATACAATCCATGTTGATTCTTGGTCATTTGCCTAAGCTGCATGCCTGTTTTTATGAATATGTGGAGCCAAACTCAAATAAATCCACATGGGAGAAGAACTCTGGAATAATAGCATTTAGTGTACCATTTTACTGTGTCCAGACTCTGTGTATTTTTATTTATAGTACAGGTTTTGTACAGGTTTTTATCTCATGTCATCACATACGTCAGTGTTTGTATTTGTACTTAACAAACACATATTAGCTGTAATTAGATTGTTGCCACTATCTCTTTCACAATTCTCTTAAACCATTCGATTGGTATTTTTTTCTCCTTCAATCCCAGATTTGTACCACGGTTTACCACAGCATAAAGATCCATATGTGACAGCTGATGTTACAGTACATACTGTAAAACCCAATGATGACACATGCATTACTTATGCTTGCTTTGGCTGTGAATCAAAACATTTTTTGTAATTAAGTAGTAGGTGGTTAGCAATTTTTTGTTACCTTATGTTCTATGTTTCTGCAAAACAGCAGAAATGCAGAACCAGCAGAGGGGATCGTTCAGCAGAATAAACGGGCCGAGCCAGATCCACAGTATACTCATGGAAAGCGATTAGCAGGCAGGTGTGAATGAGTGAGCGGAGAGTGCCGGCGGAGAATGAAAGCGAGGCTTGCTGCGGCACGCTGCTTGTTGCCGCACGGCTCCCTCTTTAATCATTTCTTTTTCGCGGAGCTGGCCTTGGGCTCCGTGTGATATGCTCACCTTTGCGCGAGCAGGTCACCCAGACAGAACACCAACCTCCGATGAAAGCTAGGCTCAGGGGTGACATTAGCATTCGCAGCATATACGTAGCGAATAGAACTATTTTGTTTGACCTGTCATCTTGCTGCCATTGAAAGACATGTTAATGAAGTTGTGTTCTGTCAGCGGATCCTGTCACTTCCAATACTTTTCCGGTTCAAAAGTGTCTTTCATGGTGTTTGTTACATTTATTTGGTGCGAATAGCATCCAGCATGTGTTTTGATTTCTTTTCTATGCTCCATTTCACGGTTAGAAACACATGTTTGAAGCTGACACAATGATTTTAGGGGGTTTCAGCCGCAGTTTTTTTCTCATGACACCTCACTTGACACATAGAGCCTCTGTGTTTCAAATCTTTCTTCATAAAATTGCAACAAAGCAAGGAAGAGCAAGAATTGCACATACGCACTGTCAGCTAGAATTCAGCAGAAAGGTGAATTATGAGTGGGAATGAGTGCACGTCTGGAATGTAAAAGCCCTACTTAAAAGCAGGGTTGACAGCAGGTCTTAAAGATGTGAAGACAAGAGGAGAGGAAAAGGTCTTTAACTGGATTCTATTGCACTTTTTGTCTTTTAACACCATCACCTTTTTCAACCTCGGTGCATGTATCATTCTGAGGCTGCTGGGGCAAAGTAACAACAGTGTGTTTGTGTTGTGCTTTTATGAATTTGCTAGAGTCTAAAAACAAAACTATGCCGTGATCACAAACACATGCTTTGTTCTGTTCAAATAATTGAGTGATGTGGAGGTGAGTCAAAGTAAACCAGATGGTTTTGTTGCAAAAATGAAACAATGTTTCTCTGGGAAACTTGACACGCTTATGACTAAAAACTGTTCTCTAACCGCAAAGTGCTTTTACTGCACCGCAATCGAAGTCCACACACACATCTCGCATTATATAAAGCACTTCCTTCATTCAAAACAAATGTTGCATCACAAGAGTTGGAAGGTTTTTCATCAAAATCTGAAAAATTGTCTTGAGTCTAAAAGCGCATTTCAAAAACAAGTGGAGACCAAAGTGATGTAAAACCATAGACAATACAGAACAAGAGGCACGAGTAAAGTACAGTAAACATGTCTGAGTCCGATTTAACAGCCACAGAGGTAAAGGATTTTCATCTAGCCTTGACATTGTCAAGTGAAATGTCATTCAGTACAGTACATACTGTAAACGATTAAGAAAAAACAAAATGACATTGAAAAGGAAGTAAATGTAGCAGTTTGTGTTTGAATTGTTTAAATTATACTCATCACTTCTTGTTTAAATTATACTCATCACTTCTTTCCCAGCGATGCTACTGTATCTGATATGTAAATCTCAGCATTAAAACATAAATCTATTGTTCTCTGTCTGATCTAAGTCTACGTTATGCTGTGTGGCTCATCGCTGACAGCAACAGCACCGTGGCACTAAAATCTGATCAGTAATAGAGACTGTGTGGGTGAGATTTAGTGGCTCATCCCATGTTTGTGGAGTTGTTTTTAACTTCAATCTGCCTGGGTTGCAGTAAACACATTTTTTGTTCCACATAAAACAGGGCATGCTTAGGACAACTCCTATTAATAATTTCATAGTTACCCCATGTGATTCACAGATAAAGGGTGTCTAATCATTTTTCACATTATGCTAATACCATGCAGCACATTATGGGAGAGTGATAAAATTCCTGGTAAGCCTTGCTAATCCGCCCTAGTGCTAAAATAATGATTGCTTTTTGTCTGCTGTTCAGAAAGCGGTCCGCACCATGTGGGTCATGCGACGCCTGAAAAATCTGTATCAGCATGCTTCATTTTAATACCCCCGCCCCCCCCCCTCTCGCTCGCCCGCTCTGTATCTTGCAACAAAGCCCATTTGTGACCATAAGTGAGCCCTCGGCATCTTTATCAGCAGACGTGCGCTTCCGTACACACAGACACGTTGTCGTCCACACACCTACGAGTACGTGCGCGCCGCCGTTCCTTTGACTGTCACCAGACGAGTCTGCGGCGCGGCCGCGCGTATCACATGCAGGGGAGCAGATTTAACAGTCCTCATATGGTAATTTGTTTGTCTGCCAGCAGACAGCACGCTGCAGCAAGTAATAAAAGTTGACAGAGACCCAGGGGCTTGGGTCCTGCTGCAACCCATCACCAACACAATGGCTGCCGTTGTGTTGGCTTGATTGTGCTTCTCAACGACCACTTCTGCACCATCGCGCGTGTATTACATGAGGAGTTGTGAAGTAACGCTGATTTGCTGATTTTCTTTTTTATTTATTTATTTTTGCGTAACACATAAATAAACAGGCAAAAGAGATTAATGTTAGCACTACTATACAGGATTTATCTATATTTTTCTATTTCTATTTATCTATTTCTATATTTCAACCTTCCTACTTACTGTAAATACATTGTAACAGATTACATATTAGATGCTTAGGATATAATCACTTAGGATATGAGCATATATTGTAAGAAAATGCTTCATAATGCAGTCGTCTTTATCACTTCCATCATACGTGGTGGTAAAGTTGTAGAATGAAATAAATGTAAGCGTCTATAAAAGTGCTGAAATGTTTATGCTGATACATAATAAATTTGTGTTTTCAAAGAAATAAGAGTGTGTAGCCTTGATATACGCTAAGTCTCCTTGAACACGAGATCAAAGCGGCGATGTTTCAAAGGCAGTGGGGGATATAATCTTAATGTAAAATGGTGTTTGTGTACAAATCTGTTCTTGTGTGTGGGTCCAGTAAATACAGGGTTAGGGCTGATTATAGTTTCCTTCCACGGATGCAGTCGATATTATGTATTTCCTAATCCAGCTAAGTGCATAATTCAGAAATAGATCTTTCCACACTTTAAACTGCCCTCATCATTTTCAGCTCTGTGGACATCTAACACTGCAGTGTTGTGCAACAGCCTGTGCACCAATGGATGTCTTTGGTTTGATCAAACATGAGACAGCACATTATAGATTGGGCCTTGCTCTGATTTAATGTGTGTGGAGGCTTAGCTGTATCTCGCCGTAAGTGGGCTGCACCGTGGGCCAGGACCACAGGCGTCAGCAGGAATCGAGGCCCCGCAGAGAAACAGGAAGGGACCGAGAAACGGAGGCCACGTGCCAACTGGGGAGGCTCAGGGGCACAGACGGCTTCAGCGGAGAATGGAAGTGCTCATGTGAGCGGTGTCGGGCTGTACGGCGGTTGGAAATAACCCCTTGATTGTATGGGATCTGTATGAATGGAAGCGCAACGCGCACGCTATAGTGTGACTGAGCAGAAAGGGGGAATCGAGCAAACCGGAGCGCGGAGCAGCGTGGCCCCAGCTGCTGGTCCTTTGCCATTGGTCAGCTCGCTGCCAGCTGCTCGGCTGGCGCGCTCCCGGGGCACAGAGCAGAGATGTGTGTTTGTCGTATGGAGGAGGGAGGCTCCTTCAGTGACCCTTCAGATGGTGCGCAGGAAGCGGACGTGCTGTAGCTCGAGTTCGGCCATGTGGCGGCAGTCCCTGTGTAATTAAACATGCATTTGTGGGCATTTTCGCTCTACCCTGATAAAAGATTACTTTACTTTTAATCATAGTTGCCCCAACAGGACCCCTCAGAAGGCTCTGGAGAGGGTGATGTAGAGTGCCATTCGAATGAGGAGCTAAATTAGAGTTTGCAGTGGGCCTGAAAGCTTAGCTGTCCCATGTGAGCTGAAGTCTGAGCCCAGCCAGGCCTTAATTATCCTTCACCTACTCGTGGTGGTGCACGACTAAAAACCATATTGCCGTAAATGACTGTGTATTGTTTTCCATCTGTCCTGCACAGAGATTGAATTATCGTTTTATTGATATCTGCTTGTATCTCCCTGGCTCAAACACTTAGGACATTTAAAGAACACACATCTCTCAAAGCCTTTGAGTGAAGCATGGTAGAGGTTGTATTGCATTGTTAATCATATAACGGCGTGCACTGGCAGCTCTTTGCTACAGTCCCAGGTTCCACTAGTTGGAGAATTCATACAGAACGCATGATGTCTGCTCCCTCTCCTCTAAAAGCAATGTTGATTTAAGCCAGTGTGAGATAAAATACAAACTAGAAATCCTTGGAGAGAAAGTCTTTAACTTGAGAGGCAGGTGTGAATTAAGTAGAGCCTTCAACTCACCCTGCTATTAACATTTCCCTATGCCAGAACTCATGGGTCTGACATGTAGTATTGGAACTGTCTGACTATTACAGATACAGTAGATATCTGTAATAGTCAGACCTCAGGACCTAGCGATTAGCTGTGTGCTGACCAGTCTAAGCAAAGGGGTAAAACCGAATGATGGGCTCCGTCCACGTCATCCTCCTTGTTTTAAATCCTCACCTCTGTCCACCCTGGTGGCGAACGGCAACAAGTCAGAGTTTAATAAACTCTCCCCATGGAGTGGCATGGCTGCTATCAACATGCCATCGCCGTGGCCCCCACCCAGGCCAGATGGAAGATAGGAAATGTAATTTTTAGCAAAGACACAAGAGTCAGTGCTGCGTATTTGCCCTAAATTATTTCTGTTTTATCTGCACTTGTCCTGTCCTTGTCATTGTTGGCATTGTTAGATCTATACAGACTGGGGGAGATTGTGTGTGTGTGTGACATATGAAGGTACTGTATGTGTGTAAGCACAGTCAGGTGCAGGATCCCGGCCTTCCTTATTTATGTTGGGGACTGTCAGTGCATTTGAGCCGGGTTGACAGTCCAGTTTATCTTCCTTTTGGCGTTATTTACTGTATCTGCTATTCAGCGCTGACTTTCTGCACAGCAACACGGCAAATGATATGACGAGACACCTTTTCTTTCACTTGTGCTCCTCTCCACTTTAGACAAAGGCTCATATAGAATAAAATCACAAACAGGAAGGATGGCAATGAACATAATTAGGAAAACGATTTGTCTCTCTCTCTCTTCCTTTTTTTCTGCCTGTCTCTCTATCTCTCTGTTTCTCTGTCTCTCTCTCGCTCATCATCTAATAACTCTAAAATCAAATTGCATTACGCTTCACTTTACTGGTCATTTGCTACCTTCGAGACTGCGTTTTCCACTGGCCAAAGGAGAAAATGGTTAATGACCCATGATGTATTAATTGAATCACTCCACTGTGGCCAAATCATTCTGACAATGTGACCACAAAACTCCATAATTGCTCAGAATGGCATCCTTAATTCTTTTAAGTGTTGCTGGTCCTTCTTGGAGGCTGGGAGAGGCTGGGGGAGCTGGTCATGCTGACGGGTGTAAACTGCAGGCTTTTGTCATTTCAGTCACACAAACTACTACCATAATAATAAAAATATATAGATAAGATCATAATAGACATTGTAGAAGGTTTTTGGCTGATGTTTTCATTCAAGAATTCAAGTCATAAGACTGACGATCGTTAACATACTGTACACGTTCCCTTTATTCTGCCTGATGTCTCAAACCTGAGGACATTCCTCCGTATGCAGCTTTTTGGTCAGTCTTTATAAGGGAAAATAAACCTTTATTTGTCCCACGGGGGGGAAATTTCAATGTTACAGCAGTAAAGACGGACAGAGTAAAGACAGACTGCAGCATGTAACAATTTAACAATATTAAAAAAGTTTAACAATATAGGTCTACAATAGAGGCAAATTTCTAATGCTTTTACTCTTGTCCAGTTTGTGACTTAAAATATATTTAATTTTTTTGTATTGAGAAAGTCAAAAAGGCTTGTTCCAAACAAGTTCCTATTAGTACATTTGACCAACTCCGATCCTTTAAAACAATGCTAGGGTGCAGTGACTGTCACACTGTTGGAATTACAGATGACCTTTAGTGCTTACCATGTTTTAGGTAAAACCTGGAATCTGCTGTCAAATTCTAGGCCTAGGATTGTCTTTGTTTGAGCTGTGCAGTAGTGCTGTATAATAACCGTCAGAAATGAGTTAATGACAGTTTGGCACTTTGGTTCACATTTGATTTTACAGGCTTAACTTGGAGCCTGGCAGAGTCAGTGTTTGTTTACATGTTAAGTTAAAAGTGTCAGCTCCATTGAAGATGTGCACAGAGGGCATGTTGGGGACAGGCCAGTGAGCTGTCTATCTTTTGTCAACCACAAAAGGCTGTAGGCCACAAATCACTATCAGAGACAGAGGTAAATGATGTATTCGCCACGCACGCACACGCGCACACACACGTGCACACACACGCAAATCAGTCCCACGCTCCAGGGCTAAAATGTTATCAAGTACGATTCTGTATTCAAGTCACTGGATGCAAATTGTAGTCCGCAAAGAACGACAAAGATAAATATAACTCAGAACAAAATTCAAAAGCAAACCTAAGATAACACAGCCATGACGTGAATGTCTTTCAAAATAAAGACAATGATAACAGATGGAGAGCAAGTCGAGATCTGATATAATTTCCCTTCACCTCAATAAATACAAAAAAGATGAATGTTTGCTACAAAAGTGTTTATTCTGTAACTGAGTTGGCTTCAGGGATTTAAAAAGGTAAAAATGTTGTAACTTATTGGTGTCTAGGGTCATGGAACTACAGTTACTCAATATTAGATGCAGTAGACCTAGAGCAGTGGTATTGATTGTTTTTAACCCTGAGTATTATGCATATATTACAGTAGTGGACCACAGAAGCAACACCATAATGTTTACATTACACAATAGATACAATCAAATAAAGTTGAATAAAGTGACCCAAAATTTTAAATTACAATTTGCAGTCTTTTATACTGTTTTCTAAATTTATGGTTTTAGCTGTGAGTTGTTGAACTTTTAAACAAGGTTATATCACAGTCACAGTAATGAAAAGCTCTCCCCACCCACACATTTAATAGATGTGGATGCAATGATTAGGAACCAATAAAGTTTTATGGACTTGCATGTTGCCGGGGCTGGTTAGTGGGTCTTTTTGGAAACGCGATCCCATATATTTTAACAAGCTCATTATAACACAGAAATGAGCTTTTCTCGCATAGAGGTGTCGGAAGAAGGAGGGCACATGTTGTCAACAGTGTCGCCCGCCGCAGTCACTCAGATACGGGCCGCTGTTTGGTTGTGTTACCTAATTCACTATTTGACAACAGTGATTAAAACTTCTTACTAAACTTATAGTGGCTCTGACAAAGTCTGGATCTCAAGCTTTTTGGGAGACCATGGAAAGCTTTTTTTTTATGGTAATGTGTATGCGGGATGTTTACGGCTTCCTTGGAGGGGCCCGTGGTTTATTGCCTTAGACTTCAGATGCCATAGAGCATAAATATGACTGTGCAAATCATTGTGTTGCATTGTGGGGGTCTGATTTTTCATCCTTTACAGTACCTTTGTACCAGTCTCACTTTTTCTATTTGTCAGCCTTGTTCAGTGTGTTGTGCCTGCTTAGTGTATAAGCGGCGAATAGGAAATATTGGAGATTTAGAGCTCCCGCTGTCCTGGAGGTCCAGTATTCCATTTGGAGCCAAAGCTGCCCTTGAACTGAAGACCTCCTAATTGTTTATGTATGCACTTGTTTTGACTCTGATTATTCAACTGGAGAGATTTGGGAAGACCTCAACCTCCCAAGCAGTAATGCACAAAACTTAAATGAGTATCCCTGTTTGTGCCATTTCCAGGTTAATAGAAGACAGTGTAAAGTAGAAGACATGCATTTGCCCTCCCTCACATACTGAGGTTGTTTGAAAGCTTCTGTGTTTGTGTGTTTCACCAGTTAGTGGGAATATTTCCTGATGACAGACAGGGTGATGTTAACACCAACGTCACAACCCATCCCCATAAAAACACACAGACGTTGATTGATGGCCCTCTTGGTTTGTGGGTTTGCGTAGATGGGCCTCCATCTGTCTCAGGATCCTTGTTGCCTCCACAGTGATCCTCAAAGGATGGTGATACAACAATTATCATTTGTTAATGTCAAAAAATTTTGGCTGTTTTTTAGGCTTTAAACTCTCAATTCCACTTTTTCCTGCAAAGGATCCTCTTCACGATTTTGTCATAATGTGACATTCACTCTCTCTGTCATTCATACCTGATTTTTCTCATGTAATTAGCAAATGCCAGTGCCATGAGTCACAGACCGTCTGAGCTGGCAGTATCATAATAAATATTATCTGATCTTTGTCCTTTTGTAATATTCACCATTTAAATACTATCTTTAAGGCTTCCAAGTTTACTCACTGAACCTGGTCTAGACAGCAAGAAGTCTTTGTTCCACATCAGGCCATTATCATGAATCTATGGGGATTAGGTTAGAGGCTCCACTGGCCTTTCCGTCAGTCAATCACTCAGTTGAAGGTCAGGCCACTGCAATTCACTTTTAAAAGAAATAGGAATAAGGTTCATATAAGACATACATGCAAAGATTCCAAACGTGTCAACGTTACAAATGTTCCAAATTCACCTTAAACTATAGTGGAAGACTGACTGTAAGCCTTAAGCCCTAAGCCTCCAGCTCATATCCAGTAAAACTGTCAACCACAATAATGGTGTTGGACATGTGGAGGTGCTGTACGTTATATCCCAAAATAAATGCCCCCAAACAGTTGCAGTAAGAACTGAGAGGTTGCCACCACAGTTGAGCCCACCGGGAAAAACATCCTGCTGTTTGTTGACTTACCTCTGACTTAAGTCTGATGCTGCACAGCGTCTTATAGACAGCTTTGTTTTCAAAGAATATAAAGAAAGGAAGATCTACATCATGTTCCATCTCTAGCGACTCAGGCCGCTATGAATGATGCATGTGTGTACAGACTTATTGAATAAACTGAAGCTCAGAGTAGATAACAGTCCCTGCACTGCACAGTCTATCTGTTGCTATGGTTATGAGGAGTGAGGATAGGGGATCTTTGTCTTTGTTTCATTGTTTTGTATTTAACCTGCTCTTTATCCAGAGCTCTACACACCAACGACTGCAGGTGGCTCTATGAGCAGCGAGCATGTGCATTCAGAAAAGTCATCTAGCCTTACTTTTGACCTGTTATAGCAGGTCCTAAAGGCCTGAGGTGTAGGTGCTGTTTTTTCGGGGACATTGCGTTGATGTGAGTATGATGGGGGTTCATGGAGCAGAAGTTGAACAGGGCACAGGTGGACTGGTACATACTGTATCGCAACAGCTCCTAGACTAGACCCACACTAATACACTTAAGTATGTTTATGTATGAAAGACGACCGGCTGGTGAAAGGCAATATTGCTGAAATTGTAGGAGATGCAATTTCATGACTTCTTTCCTCTAGGAGTGGTAAGAAGTAATAAACCTGGCATTAAGTGAATTCTGCCCCTATAACTTGTAACGTGAAACCACGAGTAGCATTAAAGGTTTCCTAGTCTGTGAGCGCCTGCATTGGAGAGGGACACTACACAGAGCCTCGCTGCTGAGAACTGGTGTCAAGAGAACCCATAGCTCGAATGATGAATCGTTCTTTTAACCGTGACCGATGCTCCCGTTTTCCTCAAACAATGGTCCAGTGTTGCAACAAGACTGGAATGTTGGCTGTATATTGGCTGTCAAGTGATGTATTATATATTGGTAAGCAGCATGGAACATGCGGTTTTTACCCTTTGGTTGTGACATCTATGCAGAGGTCAAGATCATGAGAAGCTATTCATTAGAAGTTGGTAGCTTTCGGAATAAGGCTTGGGGCAACAGACTGGCGTTGCCCCAGCAGGTCAGTAATTCCCAGTAGCTGTGAATGGATGCATTCTCTCTCACTGTGCGACACCAAGGCTAGTTTTGTTCTCACGTCAGCCATGAAGTTCTGAATTTATCATATGCACTGGTCTGGTCACTGGTGGTCATATCTGCTTTCTAGGGCGAAAAGTCATATTTCACGTAATCCTAGTTTATAACTTTTTTTTTCTCCAACAGTTAAAGATAAAAAGTGATCCTTTTGGGATCTATTTGGAAAGTTTTTACACTACTTGCAACCTAAAAGGTCTTTGCCTGAAAAGAACTTGGCAAGCACTACTAAATACATTGTTTTCATTCTTTTACAAATATAAATGATGTAAATATATAAATGTATGCTTTGCACATTACTTTTTTCAACATCACTTCTATCATAGTTTATATGACACAATTGCATATTGCATACAAAGTATATTTATATACTGTAGTAAATGGTTGAGTGAGCTTTGCTTCATTGTATAATACACAGAGATGGCGATTAATGAAGAATACTTGAATAGTAAAAACAAATTAGTCGGGAGGTGTAATTTATAGTGTAATAGAGGTGTCAAACAGAGTATTTTTTTTAACTAACTAAACTAGTTTCTAAGAACAGTACAACTGTGTATGACTCACAATGTGTAAACAATAGATTACATATGTAAAATAACACCAGACCATCAAAAAAGTAAAACAAAACGTGAACCTGTGCTGGTACCACGCCCTGACCAGACCCATGAGCAGCCTTTTTTCATCCTGAGCTTTCCATCCCTCTTACGCCTGTGTGTGTTTGTGCGTGTGTGTTTATTTTTTTTTCATTACAGCAACAGAGGACAGGATATTAGTCTTCCTCAAGGGCTGGGGAGCAAACGGTTAGTCACAGAGCTGAGCGTTGGCTATAAGGAGATGATCTGGATCACAAGAACCATGTAGCTTTGGGTTGTGGGTGTTGGATGAGTAATGCTGATCTGCAGTCTGAACTGAAAATGAGTCTCACCATGTTGTAGCGTTAGAAGAAGAAAGGTGGAATAAATGTTGGCTCGGTTCAGTGAAGGGACATAAACTCATAACAGTGTTACAAAGTAAATATGTGCAATAAGCTAATATGCTAAATGGCCTCATCAGAGAATCTGGGCCTTCAGAAGATGGGCAATGAATGATTTTCCAGTAACCTGTGTGTTCAACATTAAAACAAGTTTCTCGCTAACTAGCTACAGTAGCTAGCTAATTATTAAAGAATTGACACCAATCGTCATAATTTTCACATATTATTATCATAACCTCATATTATATAATATATTATCATACCTATTATTTTAATTAAAATTGTTTAGAAATAGATTAATATTGTTTATAAACTGAAATAGTCACAAATAACTAAAGATAACAATGGTCACAATACTTAAGGTGATAACAGTTATACCTTTTTTAAAGGTCCTCCGCTTTAGAACACTATGCACCATTGCTGTGTGTTTTTCTAGAGGAGTTCTCTTCACATCGCTCATTAGTTGACGGTAATGAGCTACACTCATTATGATTTGTTTATTGAATCACTTATTATGCTCTGCCAACACAAATGGTTCTGCATCTGGACCCTGATTTGATTTGTGCTTACCCAGAAAAACGATCATCAGGTTTGTTACTTTACAAAATGTCATAGTTTGCATTTATCAGTATGTATTGGTTTCCTTATCATTATCACTGGCATGCATGACTCTGGGAAGTTCATAGACTGAACTGACAGCAATGCTGCTTCATTGTTTCCTATTATCAATTGGTAACTTTGTTGTCAGACGTTTTAGGTTTATTTATGGTTTGATTTTATGTGGCGAGCAGCAGCTAATGTGATTAAAGCCTCTAAGTATACGTGTAGTTAAGTGTCCCATAAGCAAAATCCCCATTGTCTAAATTACATGGTCGTAAGTAACTGTTATTGCATTTAACAAAGACATGGGCCAAACACACTATTATGTGCTGGATTACTACAGTATGACGGTGCCGTAGTACAGTAGAGCAGGTACATGTACAGGTCCTGAAAGTATCTTATCTGACATTTAAGCATCAGTAAAATATTACATCTTCATTAGATATTGTTCGAGTATATTGGGGACAGTGGTGCATTTATTTTTATTCATGCCATGCAGGCAGGCTGCCTGTTTATCTTCTTGTCGCACTGCATATGGGATTTTGTGCATGAGCCCTGTGGGGGGATGGTGGACAACCTAAAAAAATAAAGGCAGCCAGGGTGACCTAAATCAGGAGAGGTGATAACTCAGACAGATAGCTGGAGATTACCCAGGGATCAAGAGGCTCAGTGGCCTCTCAAACAACAATGACTGGAGAGCATATCCCTTCTCACCACCCCCTACAGAGGCCCGTATGGCCAGCAAGCGCCACAACATTCATGCCAGAGTCCTCCATAAAGCAGATTTGTCACACGGACCCCCTTGTTTATTAGACAAAGAGCACCAGTTTTAAAATGTCCCTAAATGACTATGAAAGCTCATTTGTGGCTCCAAAATGCTTTTATTGTTGCCATTTCATGTCCAGATACTGTTCTTATTATTCCTTTTAATGCTGTGCAGTGTAGAATTACAGGATTTGTGGCTGTGCCTGAAAGAGCCCTTTTTCCCAACAATCATTTAGTAAATAATTATAGCTTGGTTTAATGAAATTGCTTTTATTTAATTCCATGTCGTGTGTGTGCATGCACCCAGGAGTCTAAGTGTGTGTAGTTGGCTGTGTGACTATGTGTTTCAACAAGATGGCCTAGCCATTAGTTCATGATTGATTGATGAGTTTCCTACACTGTGGCCAATAACAAGCCCATCTTCTCCTCTCAGTATATCTGCAAGTGTGGGATGTGTTGGTGCGTGGGCTCACTGATTACTTTCTGCTTTGCTTCTTCCAAGGAAATAAAGCCATTTGTTCAGGATATTTAGATACGTCTTTTCCATCCTCATGCCCTCACCTTTTACTGAGTAAGGTGGTGGAAAGATAGTTCCTCACAGGCCGGAAACTGAGAGGATGCACAAATAGCCTTAAAGTACGATAAATCAACAAGAGCTGACCTGAGAGGGAAACTGGGCATTTATCTCTGTCTCTCACTGCACCAAGCAGATTATGGGATGATAACGCATCGGCAACATCGTCCCTTTAACAGCATCAACCACAACAGCAGCAGCGCACTGTGGATGTCTTTAGTGTTATCCTATATTTGTGACAATGAAACGGGGGAGCTGCTCGGATGTACAGTAAGTTGTGAGAGGGTGGGGGTGGGGGGGTGTTGCTCTAGGCGGCGCTTGTTCTGGGGACCATCTGGTTGTTTTGAATTTTGGCATTGTTTATTCTCTGTTATCCAAATCTTTCAGTTCCTTCCATTTCGTGTCAAGGTTGCAGTTAAACAGTTTCTCGTTTTCCCCAAATAGAGATTTTGTTCAGAATATTTGCTTCCTGAAGAATTTGGTTTATATTTTTCTCTGTGGAACTGAAAAAATAAACATTATTCACTAGAAGATTTACGTTCAGGGAGAGGAAATAATCTAAAGCATGTAAAGTTTTGCTACCTTGTGCCCTGTCTGTCTTTGTTGATGTGGTGACGGCCTGTAGCTGTTTTCTCCTTCAAGGCTGCACATCATTCTCAATGAATGCGGTGTTCACGGGTGAGAACGGTCACGCACTCATGACAACACAACAACAGTCATGCCAGTTGCCAGTTTTCCCAGGAGGGGACGTCCCAGCGCGTCCTCAGACCCCACTTAGCACATTATGCTAAGCTCATGTTATCTATGAGAGCGGAAGGAAGGATGGTGATTTTTGTTTTGCAGCCACAGGGTCGACAACCTGCAGCGCTTGAACTGACCATTAACCCTTCGCTGTCCCAGGATTAAATATGTGACTGTATTTACAATGTAGTCGATTTAATCATAAGACTATCACGTTATAGGAATGTCCTGTGGCAGCTTCAGAAAGTCCTCTAAATGTCAGAAAACGGATGATACGGATCTGTCTCCTTTCATTACCAGCTGCCTCTCTCGCCTCCCGACATAACTGCTGTATATACATTTCCATACACCATGAACACACATGGAAAGATAAACAGACTGGACCAAATACATTCTCATCAAGCATCCCAGTTTGTCATTGTAGGCCCATGGGTTTCATTAGTGCCAGCTTTAAAACAACAACTCTCATTCTCACTCCCACACTCCAGTCCCAAATGCTTTCAGTGGAGAAGGAAACAACAATTGCCTGAAGGCTGCGTGCATATAAAATTGTTCTCCCAAAAAAAGTGTGATTTACAGGCACTGCTCCTATTTTCTTCCCAAGAATCATATCATGTTGTTGGGTGATCCACCCGAATGTTGATACGTTTAGTTTTGTTTATTGGGAGTTTCAGCAAATGTAGTACAGAGACACGTGCTGATCAGGATATTACTGTAGCTTCAACAGTTCGTGGACTCAAAATGTGTAGGGACTGATTGAAGTTAGAAACCGCTGGACACCTTTCTGGCTTGGTTCTGACAGTGAACTCCTTGTGTGATTGTTCTCAGCGGATCTGGATCGTTTTGTATGCAGCTTTTGCACTCAGGGCATCTCACTTTTATCCGCGTAGCACACCTTGCCTGTGTTTTTTTTCTTCCGTGCCCTCAGCACCCCGAGTTAAAAAGTGTTCAGCAGCGTGCCGCCGTGCAGGCCCGCATCAGAACTTTTCTCCCCCTCATAATCAAGTGAAAAACAGAGGTTTTACAGCAGAGCTACAGATGCAAATGCAAATGTTTCTGCCCACTTATTCAGCATGAAAGAAATTCACAACAAATAGAATCAGATTTGCAGCGTCGTGACTCAAATGCAGTCTTTTTCTTTTTTTTTCTTTTAAATTAGAATGACATACTAGCAAATAGTGGACAGCAGCTTACTTTGTGGGTGCCTAGCAACTGCAGGAAGATGCTTTAAGGGGTCCTTTCTGTTGAGGTTTCTCAAATGAATAGCAGTTACTGTCAAGACTGAAAAGCATGTGTAACATATATTATGTAGTGTATATGTTCATATGACTCCAGTGTTACACTTAGCCTTTTGGCTTATGCTAGCTTCACGGGTAGTTTTTGGGAGTACAGTGTGGTTATGATCCTTTTTTAATACGCCTGCCTATTATACTGCTTATGCATTTCAATAATCCACATATTTAGAGCAATCTGACATTTTGCTATTAGACAGGGTAGGACGAGCCAGATCCAGGAATCCCAGCCCAAGAGACTCACTGATTCAGTATTCTGCCAGTGTGTGATCCTGACCTTACTGTTGCATGTCCTTGGTGCATGCCGAGCGCAACAAATGCTTTTTGGGGGGATTGCATGCTCCAGCCCATTTTCATTCAGCACACCAACGCTAAGCTCCACAGCAGGGGCTCAGAGCAACCATTCTGATTATGAGAATGATTGAATTAATGCTGCTGAAGTTGACACTTAATGGATTATTGTGGTCACAATTGTTAAAACACATGAGCCAAATCTGTGTTAAAACGTCCTAAACCCCATTTGAATTCTCATACTCGCCACATCTGACTTTGTATGTCTTCAGTCAGAATGTGCACAGGATTAACAAGCAGGAAGCATTAGTGCAGTCACATGGTCTTGGAAATAACATGTACAGCCATCATCGGTGGTAGATTGTTGTTTTCTCAGATTACTGATGGAAACTAATATAACACATCAGTGATCTAACATGTTACAAAATCCCATTTAACACATTTAGATTTTTCATTAAGCATTATCCAACCTTGCATTTTAGCAGGGTTCACTTAAGCATGTTGGCATGCCTTTCTTACGTGAAGTGAATCTATTTATGTAAACAAAGGTGATTAGTTTCGTTGGTTGTTTTTATATTCTTATGTTTATTTTTTACAATTCATCACCTAGTGTTGCTTTTCGTATCAGCCACTGTTTTTGCTAAGTTCCATAACCTCTGCTGCAGCTTCCCTCCTGCAAAATAACCACAGACCTACATTCTTGTCATTATAGGATCATGTTCAGTAATCTTCAGAGCCACTGTGTGTTTGATGGTTATCGCTTTTCATTTCCTTAAACCTGGTTTTTCACTTGCTATTTCATTCCCTTAGTTTGCAAAGAAAAAGAAAACACTGCAGACCAGCAACGACACATTTGTTTTTCAATCACATTTGTTTTCCCTTTTAATGATGGAAAGCGAACTATTCTCATTTATCATTAACATACTTGCTGTGCAACTGTAGCCAATTGGAAATTGCAAGGCATTAACTAAAAGCAATATCTCTGTCACAAAACATTAGCTCCAGAGATCTGATTTCAAGTGTGTTTTCTTCAAAATGTTATTGAGTTCATTTTCAAAAGTTATTGGATTCATTTTCTAATGTAATTTGAAGGCCCTAGTTGTGCATGGAGAACTATCATATCCAAAGCAGCCAAGAAAAAAAAAAAACATAATGACATATTGATTGAAATGCATCCTCCAGCGTCGACATTCACCACAAATTTACTGTGTAGAGTTCAGTCAGTCATGTATGCTAAATTTAACTCTGAGGCTCTGAGCAGTTTGACTCAAGGATTATAAAAATAGGTTTCTGTCAGTCCAGCTGCCTGCCTGCATAACACCCCATTATCTCTAAATTGTTTTAATGTTAATTTGTCAGACAGTTACACCTAAACACACTAAGGCACCTGGGAAAAGTCATCAGTGAATAATAAGGTTTACACACACATCCAGACCTGTGAGCAATTTACAGGCTCTGCTTGCCGTTCCTTAAGAATTCCAAATACAAATACAGCTAATTAAAGCAGCAGTGCTAATCAGTCAAGCCGTGGCACTTCACTTTTGGAGTTCGCGTGAACGTGAAAGCATCGCGCCCATTGGTACGACGCTGTTTCACTGCCCAGACGCACGGGAGGGGTGGAAACCGGTCCGGCCTCGTGTCGCGCTGCGCGGTTGGCAGGATGGGATGGCAGCGTCGCCGTTGGCCTTCGCAGCTCTTTGTCAGCACAGTCGCCAATAAAAGGTTGTCGTCCCGCGTTTCCTCTTTGCGCTGTCACAAGTTAGACATTAAATGCACCGTCGGTTTGAGTGTGACACTGCAGGCTCTCTGGTCGTTGCAGTGCAGAAACACCATTGTACTGTGTCACAGGCCTCCTAATCTCACTGCAGTCTGCTTAGATAATGTAAAAATGCAGATATTGTATATAAGAAGACTTTCCTGTTCCTTTTCTGCCTTTAATGTAACAAGTGCAGTAAGTTCATCTGTTATGTCTGTATTGACATGCCTGTAAAATAATAGACAGAACTCATTTGTTAATTGTGCACAGAGTTTTAATCTGAACTGTGTGTGCGCCAACGACATGTGTCTCTATCAGTAACTGAGCCAGTTATGTAGCAGTAACTTCAACTAAATGTTTCCTGTAACTATGTATCAGCCCTGCACATCAGCCGGGGAGATTCTATCGCATTCCTCCTGACAGAACAGCTTTGGCTCAGGGATGTTTGATGGCTGCTGTGCTTCACCTCCTTCTGCTGCGTTTCTATAGGATTAAGGCCAAAGCTGAGACCCTTCCAAGCACTGCCAAAAATGTGTGTATTTTTATTTCAGCCGTAACCATCCTATTGGTTGAATGACTTGTATGGTTAGGGCTGTCCCGCTGCGTGTTCTATTATCTGTTGAGCTTCACTCCACAGCTATATGCCTTGGCATTATTTGCAGAATTTACACGTATAACTCCTGATTTAGAGCTCTATCGATGATGGCCATTGACAGAAGAGCCTGGGTCACGTACTGTACAGGCTTCAATACATCTATTGTAATGCAGCATTTAGTAGATGCAAAACTAAAATGTTCTACTCTACACTTTTGGGCACAAAGCATTTAACCAGTGAAAGATGGGTCAAACTGGTCTATGTTTAGGTGAAGTTACAAATTCAATCAGGTCAAGGTGTTAAGACTTGCGGTGTGTCCCTGTGACGGACTGGGGAGTGACTGGTTAAGGGGAGCCAAGGGTTAACATACATGTAAAGCATCAACACTGACGATTTGAAATAGGACTTGAACCTCTGTCCATCCACCGCCTCCTCCTCTGTTACCAAACTGTGTATTATGTCACAACACTAACTACCGTTGCTTCAGTCATATTTAGCACAGCTGCTCTGTCCTAATTCCTGCTTGTATCATGGGAATGATCTGCTGCTAGGTTGTAGGTACAGTACCTGCTGACCTGTAACTACGACTGTGATAGCAAATCATTATGAGCATTTAATGATAGGACCTCACACTGTTGTTAACTAGTGTCCTCCTGTTGTTGGACTCATGAAAGTTTCTTATGTCTATCACCACAGAGCTTATTGCTTTCTTAGGTGTTACCTTTGGGTCCTTTGTGATCTATGAGACATTAGACAGACCTAAGACATGTTCTGTGTAAGTCCTAAGGGTAAACATGCTAAATATTAAATGGATAAAAGCAATTTGTTTGTCCTAAGACATTTCTTGATGGTTCAGAAACCTTCGAGTGTCAGCGTATGGGAATTTACCAGCGTTGCAACTCAAGTAATAGTTGCAGAAAAGATGCAGTTTAGCACAAGGGTTTTGTAAACTGTGAACACACTCCCTTTTTCTCAGCTGACACTTGGAGAATGGGGCAATTCCATTTATACAGCCAATCTCATTGGCTACTGGAGAGATGCCAATCTGCACTCACAGATAGGAAAGAGAGAGGGAGCATGGAGAGCGAGTAGAATAGTATTTATTCATTCTGACACTGATCAGATAAATGGGAAATGATAAATGCTGTCTATTTTTACTTCCCTTAACCTCTGTTAACTTTTGATTCAAGAGGCACCTCTACAGTTTTCAGCTGTGCCTTTAAAATGGAAGAGGTATTGTTTAGGATTCAGTTTTATCTGGTGTGGTATAACTATGAATAATGGAACATTTTGTGCTAATGGCTCATTTAGCATAAATGGTGAATAAGTTGATCTGATTATTGTGGCGTATACATTTTTCTACTATGAAGCCCGTACTAAGGCTTTGGTTTCAACCTGTGACTGTAAATGCTCCTTCAGGGCAGTTTATTTAAAACTTTAGAAATAGACAACATTCCAAAGAACAGTTGTAATACACTGATATTTAGGTTTACGACAAACTATGAGCTAAAGGTGTACTGTATTAGTTTTTTATTTTGTTTCAGAGATAATTCCTTTACCAAAAAAGTAGTTATTATTAATATATATATATATATATATATATATATAATATAGTATTATTATTCCACAATGACAAACCTAAAGTTGAATATTCATTCACATTCTAACTTTATTTACTGTAGACACAGTTTGCTCCATTGTGATTTTATACCCACAATATCTTTTTTATCCTCATGCTATCCACTGCTAGCCATGATGCAGATGAGCAGGTTACAGCTCTTCTTAAGGTGGTGCACCCTGCAGCTACAGCACAGCACACATTTAGTTTAAAGTCCCAACCATGTAATTTTCTTGATCACCTTCTCCCTGAGTGTCTAGTAGAATATACAGTATGCTATAGATGTTCATCGTCACACGTTGCTTTTAATAACTCCATTCCTTGGACTATTATCAAGACTATTATCAAAAAAAATAAATAAAAACATACAGAAATGAACAAACCTGTAATACAAAACTATGTTATCTTCAGTGTATTATATCTATCAGGTCTATTCTTAGGCGGACGTATAGCAATAACAAACCAGTAGAAAATCCCGCCTCCAGTCCTGGATAAGGCTTTGTTGTTCAGTCACAGTAATGCTCCGACTATTAGGCGCTGACCCACATCTGCTCTCATACAGGTTACATGGAGCCCCAGATGCAGGCCCAGCTGTTGCCATGTATTACCTCCCTCACTGACCCTGAAGCTTTATGATAAATGCAAGACAAAACATTAACACAGGTCATTTTAGCCTAACTATCACCTACATAATGAAATCAACAAAAACAACAACAACAACAACGACAACCCTCGGATCCCTGCTCGTCTCGCACCCTCCAGCTCAGTGTAATGAAGGTTCAGCTGCCAACCTTGCCCTGCTTCTCTGAGCCACTTCACCTTCCTCAGCAGCCACCACCGCTCTACCTAGTGTCATATGTAAGAATAATATGTCCCCAGTCATTATTATTTATTCTGCGTTGCATGAGTGTGTTGCATGTAAATGAAGCAGTGGGTGTAGGGAGCTATAGGCTGCCTGAGTAATGAATGTAATTATAGTGTCCTACTGGACCTGTGTCTGTTTTAGTGAAGTCACTGCTCTGACAGTTTGTACCTCCTCTAGAAACATGACTAGGAGACAGGGTAATGCTTTCCCCAGTATTACTCCACATCTGTACATGTCTCTGTTTGCCACCCTCTCTTTTATTAATCCTTAGCTTGTACAAGAACGCTGTAAACTCCAGGATTTTGTCACAGCAGCACTATCAAACTTAACACAGGCAGTGCAGCAGTATTTAGAATAATGAAAGGAGGGAATGTGCAATAACAGCGAGTGGTATGTTAAAGATTTCAGGTTTACAGGCAATATTAAAGATGATTAGCATATTGATCCTAATAACCCAACTGTTATAAAAGACACAGAGCAAAGACACCCACGCATTGTCATTAGTCATCACCAGCTCCTTAGAGCCTACTGCAGAGCAGGCTGCCACCCATGATTTAGCTCTCCATCCAGATATGAGGGGGTGTTGAGCGTTTATTATGCAGCGCAGTCCCAGTCCCAATGAGATGGCAGAATCCCGCCCGATCGATACCACTCACAGGAAGCTGGGTTAATTTATTTTTTAAGAATCCGTTTGTGTCTCCAAGGCCCCTCTCTGCTGTGGGTTGTGATCCAGGCTGCTGCCCAGCGATGCTCGGTCAAAAGTGCTGCACATGCAGAGTGTCGTGCACATGCATACACAATTAGTACTGCTGCTAACTAGTAGCACAGTAGCTGAGACTAAGGGTCAGAGACGGCCTGTTCCTTAGTAGCGGGTTGTTAATATGTCTGTTGTTTCCTGTGTACATTGTGTGTTATGATGCAGTACTGCCCGTGAGCCAACAATCACTACATTTTCTATCACTATGATCCACTCATCGACACTGAATTTCAGCCATCATCATCAGTCAAGACATTGTATAATGATTTCTGTCCGTGAGCCGGTGTCTCTCGCAGTAGGCTTAGGTCAAGCATAGAGTTGATCTACTGTCAGTCAGACGAATTGATGTTTTTCTTTACATCAGCTTGCATTGTGTCTTAGGACACGGTTAGTGTGTGTGGGGGAGGTGAAGGTAAGAAGGAATGAAGATACAACTGAAGTAGTTTATTGTCAGCCCTTAGGACTCAAAGCTTTTAAAATATTCAAAGCCCTTCTCTATCACCTTTTGCCCTGTTTGCTTGTTTAAGAAATGAGTGAAATGAAATCAATAGCAGTGCCAGTGCTGGCCTCTGTGCCAGGCATCATCTAATATTTATTCAAATGAAGCTTCAGAGCCACGGCCAGCTGCATGGTTGAGGCTGTGAAGGACTTGAATGGAGTCTGATGTGAAGATGAAGAGTTAAATCGGTTTTGTTGCACATGCTTTATCCATTGGCTTCAGTTTGATATGTTGGATTATGGTTAGCGGCGATGTTGTAAGCACGTCTGCTACCAAGTAACCGTAAGGTTTAGTGCATTTTACCTTAAGCCCTACAGTACTGTATGTTCAGCTCATGCAGGCTTTTCAGGTCACCTGCTTCTGTGTCCTGGTTAAAATCAAGGCATTGTGCTGTTGGCACTTTAAGGTAAAATAGCACCATCACTCACATCTATCATTCTGCACTGAGTCCTTCCTCAGGCACTAGTTAAGTGTCATCAGATGACACAGGGTCATTTTGCTTTTTACCACTGAGGAACATGTCAAATAAGCACAAATGTATCTATGGAGACAAAACTTATATACAAATACTCAGCCCCAGAAATACTGTATATACATTTTGAATTGACAATAATCATCATAATTAATTATGTGCCATTAAGTATAAAACACAAAAATCCCTTCATGTTAATATGGATGATTAGTATGTGGCGGGAGTTTACCTGAGTGACAACTTAGAGAAAGGCAATGTGTTATGTTCATCCAGTACTGTAGCTCTTCATCAAGCCTCCAGGGTTAGGCTTTGAAGATTTATTCAATAATTTGAAAAAAAAAAAACCACTATTGACTGATGTTTAGTTAGTAGGTTTTGAAGTTTAGATGCTACTAACATCTAGGTCAGTTCAAATAAGTTAAACCCAGGAAATCATGTATTTTTGGACAGTATTTCCTGAGATATGATGAAAGCGAGGGATGACCAAGTTAAATGATGATAAACCATCTCTACCTCTACAAGTCAGTCTTTACCTGTTTTGTTTCACCTGAACACCACAGTTGACACTTTTGATCAGTCCAGTAACTAAATATGTAATGATTGTCTGAGTTCTTAAAACATTTTTATTCCTGTAGATTTACAAGTTAGAACGATTATCTTAATTTATCATAAACCACACAAAAAAGCCAACTGATGCACTGATTTTCTTCATTTTTTTTTAGCAAAGCAGCTGCAAATTCATTGTATTGACGTTATCCCTGCTGTGGATGTGAACAGAATATGGTGCACATTAGGTAAAACGCAGCCACAGTATGAGCGTGTGCACACTAGAGAGCAGTCTGTTCCCTCTCTCTGCAGCCGTCGCCATCCTCCATCTCCCTCTCACCCCCTCCACCTCGCACAACATCCTGCTCATGTCAGAGGACCCAGGAACCACAACATCTGTCAGTGCACTAATTAACACAATGAACAAGGAAGAATGGAATATATACACCTCAAATGGCATTGTATTAAACAAACATTTCACATCACATGAAAACACAATGAGGAATACTGTATGTGCAAATCCTTCAGTAGGCTGGTTGATGCTTCCTTCAGCGACTCGGACACTCTTTGTATTGTATTCTGATTTCGGTAAGCATGGTCTCGATGATTGTTTTCTTAAGTGTGCTTGATTCAGTGAACGGGGCGTCAGCTCCCCCATGAAGGCCAAAGACTGAGAAGCAATAAGAGGCATAGCTTTAGATTTTTGAACCTCTGCTTTCTTTACTCGAATGTTACAGTGGAAATAGGAATATAATAATATGAAAATATGCTAACGAATTAACAGGTAATAGATCATATAAATCCATTCACAGAGAGGCAATGGCAAGGGGAAAGAAACTACACTGATAGTGAGCCAACACAGTGAATGATAAAACAACAAATATGAGCGTTATAGCAGAGAAGAGTTCTAAAATTCAGACAATGGATTTTACATTGGAGGTGAGACGCAGATTTCCCTCTGCCTCTTTCATTTGCTTGTATTTCATTGAAGGTTTTTTTTATTTTTTTGGTTCAGTACACTGCAGAGACACAGCTCTCCAGTCCATGAGCATTCGACACACACGACTGTGTCTGTTGTGAGCCATCTTCTCTGACAGGCTTCTCATGTACAAATACTGTGAATAGCAAGTCATTTATTTAAACATTTTCTGTTTTGTATTTTACAAAAGAAATAGATTATCTTTAATCTTTTGTCCACACTTGCACTTCTTTTATCGTATTTTACACAGACCTTTATTTTTACATTTTTAATCCAACTTAACATATTTTTTTATATTTTAAATGCTTGTCAAATATCGTGTTTACCATAATACAAATGTTTTTGTCTTTTTTTTCTTCTTTTGCGAGTCCCCCGGTTTATTTTAAACAATAATTAACAATTATCATATGTCCTGAAATAGAAAGACACATTAAAGCTCAATTATCCATCCATGAGATAAAAGCCCGGGTTCCCACAATGTATTCCTCTGTGTTTGGACAGGTCCAAGAGTCACGTGCCCATTGTGCATTATGGCATCAAATAAGCAGGAGATAGCAGTAGCAATAAATCCACCACAAAATGGTCAGCGATTTGAAGCACACTCCTGCCACATCACAGTGAGACGCTGTGTAAAAAGTGTCAAAAAGATCCCTTTATTCCTTCTGTCCCTCGGTATCTCCCTCCCCATTGTATCCAAAAAAGGGATTTACTGTATATCCAGATAATCACAGGTAAAGATGTACTGAGAAAGCAGGGTCACACTTCACATTCCCGAGAAGGTTGCTGTTGGCAAGTGCAAGAACCATATTCATTGATGATTACCAGCGCCCCCTCGATGTGGTTGGGTTTATAGTCAACATAGTACTCCGGGGTAGAAATTGCAGCCATCTGCTGCATGCTTTGCTTTTGCTTCTGCTTACGCCTCTGGCTGCTGAAGCACTGCCTCAGTTGTCTTATCCCAGCTGGAAAGCACTTCCATGCCACATACAGCATGAGCACTATGATGAGAAAGGAAAATATGAGCGCCATGGTGCCCGTCACCACCTTGTGAATCTGCATGGTGTTCTCCAGGTCATCGTGGCCCACTGTGACTGCAAAGGAGCTGGTGACCACCTCACTACCCTCACCCTCATAAGGGTTGGGAGTAAATGGGCCCAGGAACACAGAGCCACCCTGGGCCAGATCCCTTGTAGAAGCATACAGGCCTGCTGTAGTTACCTCCATTGGGGAATCCTCACATAACTGAAAAGCATAGACAGCATCCAATACGTCCTCGCCCTGCGCGGTGTCGGGGCTTGAACACAGCAGGGAGCTGTCACGCTGGCCTCGGAAGGCACTCAGCCAAGTGGCCAAGGCACACACGTTGCGACTGCACTCCCAGTCATTCCCTGCCAGGGTAATGCTGTCCAGAGACGACCACGAGTCCAGGATGCGCTGGTCCAAATAGGTCAAACGATTGGAGTCTAGCATTAGCACCTTGAGATTGGGTGCACTCTCAAAAACATGTGGCTCGATGTACTCGATTTCATTAGCTGACAGGTCAATCTTCTCCAGAAAGTGCCATGTCCAAATCAGTGTATTGACAACAATGGTGGCGCGATTGTTGTGCATGTACAGAGTGCGTAAAGCCATGAGACGAGGGAAGTGGGCTAGGTTGACTTTAACCAGCTCATTGTGCTCAAGATGCAACTCAGTCAACTTGAAGAGACCGGCAAAGGAGTTTCGTGCCAGACTCTGCAGCTGGTTATATCCCAAGTCCAGAAACTGCATGCTCCGGCAGTCTTGAAAAATTCGCACTGGCACAAATTTGAGAGCGTTGTAGCGCAAATGCAAATTGGTGAGCTTTCTAAGGCCGTGGAACAGGTCAGGCTCCAGTGCCTGTAGCCTGTTGTAGGAGAGGTCCAGGATGCGCAGGTTTGGGAGAGGCCTGAAGGTACCATTTGGCAGGTTCTCAATCCGGTTGCTGCTCAGGTCTAACTCCTTGACTCGTCTTAGCCTCTCAAAAGCAGTCTCCTCTACAATGTCAATGTTGTTGTGATCTAAGTAGAGCCAGGTAAGCTGTGACAGACCAGCCAGTTGGCCTTCACGCAGCTCAGTCAAGTTGTTCTCTCTCATGGACAGGCCCATGGCGCTGCTCAAATTGCGGGGAATATCTGTGAGGTTGAGCCCCTCGCAGTATAGCAGCTTGCTGTCGCAGCGGCACAGCCTCGGACAAACCCCCTCCACCAAGGGAACCATTCTTAGAAAAATGCCCAATGAACACAGTATCAACCCAGGGGGCTTCTTCAGTGGCCACTTTAAGTACAGTCCAATTAGAAGGAAATCCATTAGCATAAATATCCAGGGATGTCTCTGAGAAAATGTCCATTGAACCACTCTGGAGGTTGTTTTTGTATGTATCACAATATATTTACCACATCATATTATATTATTTAAATAATTTATGTTCTTCCATTTCTGTATTTTAGCTCTAGACAGTGGTCTCATATAGCCGACCAAGCAAATCCTCTCGAAAACGCAGCGTATAAAAGGCGAGTTCCTTTGCTTTGGTTATATATCAAGCGGTGGGTGGAGAGTAGTGGGCTTAAAAAACTGTTCTTACTGATCAATCTTATTTGAAAAGATTCCTACTCACCCCTATCCAAAAGCTGACAATCTCCATTCAGCGTCTCGCTTTGTGCCCCCAACACTAATTATGTGTGAATCTAAAAAAGACCCCACTGTGGTACAAATCTCCCCTCCCTTCTCTCTTTTCAGTGGACACCAGATCCTTGGCAGGCTTACAATGTCTTAGTTCTCCTCAAGTGAAAGAGCCAGAAAGAGAAGGAATCCAAGTAGCTTTCAGCGCGGTGGTAGGAAGTGCAAGTTCCCCTGTCTGCATGCATGAGCTCTGTCTCTTTTGCTTCTCCGCAGTCCTCTGCTGCAATGATCAGAGAGGGGAGAAGAGACAACCAGTGAAACGGGAAAAAAAAAACAAAAACAAAAAAAAGGAAAATGTTTTAAATTTCTGCCGTGCTCTTTTCTCCTCCGCTGCTTAAGTTCTAGCCGATGTGGCGGCGCATATCACCGTCCGTCACTGGAAGCGATCAACAGTATTCCTCGTCATCTGCGTGCCTCATCTCGGCCGGGAAGCCGCCCGCGTCCCCTGTGGCTCGCAGGTCCCCCTCGCTCCCTCGCTCTCCGGGGTGTTGTTCGCAGCCAGCTGGAAGCGGCGGCTGAAGGCTGCCGCTGGTGGGCAGGCAGGGGCGGCAAACGTGGGAGGCGAAGGAGCGCGCGGTCCCTTGCAGCAGACCAGTGCACTGACAGCGCATGCAGAAGCACCTTCTGTTCACTGAGTGTCGTAAGCCACTCACAATTCAGAGCGCTCGCTCTCTGTCCCTCACTCGCTTGCTCTCTTTCCCTTGATCGCTCACTCAGTTGTTGGTGCTGCTCCCCTCCTCTTCCTCTCTCTCACCTCTTCGCTCCTCGCCTTTCTCTCGCTGTGTTTTCTCTGTGCCCGAGACATTTACATATTCAGGATGGGCTGGGCTTAAACCAGGAGCCTTAATCACACCCCCACCCCCTCCTCGTTCTTCCTCTGACTCTCTCTCTCTCTCTCTCTCTCTCTCTTCCTCCCTTTTCCTCTCTCTCTTTCTTGCCCTCTCACTGACTAATGAATTGGGCCGAACAATGTCTGCCTCCTTTGACGTTGCTATGAGAATGCAGTTTTGGATTTCAGAGCTACAAAAATAATGAATAACATTATTCTAATACACAAAAATATGTTATATATGACTTCCATTAGAACCATTTCCATTTTTATTAACTTTCAAAATGTACATAGATGAAAAATCGAATTTGATTACAATTCACCATATTCTCTTTTTTAAGATCAAAGCCACCCCTAACCATGTATAAGTAATTAATTCCAGTAATTACGATTCTGTTTAAATGTAGAGTTCATATTATATTATATTATATTATATTATATTATATTATATTATATTATATTATATTATATTATATTATATTATATTATATTATATTATATTATATTATATTATATTATATTATATTATGTGTAATTTTTGTGTAATGATGGGGCCTCATTCTATTGATATTCATTGTTTAGCTGCAGCAACAATGAATGCCACACTATAATGAAGACCAGGGTCTGACATTCTTTATTTGATCAGTTTGTCCTATAGCCAGGCGTCGTCTGTCACTGTCAGTTACAACCACGCTGTCCATAGCTTGACAGATAACATTAGCATATAGCTATAGCACAGATTTTCTTCTGAGAGTCCGCTCTCACCTTAAATTGTTCTCCTTTGGAACCAAGTCTTGCCTCGTCATCATTCTCGCATTAAATGTTGAAGACAATGAGCTGTGACAGTGCTGTGCTCATACCAATGAGGTTTCTAACCTTCTGACCATTTTATGTCTTAGACTCACACATACAGTAGTAAAGTGCAACACTCTAATATACTCTTAGTGGCCACTTTATTAGGTACAACTATTAGGTCTAGTTTAATTCATACATACAATAGCTCCGCAATAACCCAGTTCTTCCATATTATACTGTAAGACGCTTCTGATATGTTTTTTTAATACAATAGCCAAAACATATACTGTACATTACATACATACTGTATACATGAAGTTTTGTAAAATCAATATCAGTGTAACTGAGAAGTATTTTCACAATGTTTTTCAGGATTTCACTTTACGAGCCACAGAGTATATGAAAAGGACTTTTATAAAATAAATAAACTTACAAAACGTTGCTAATATAGATAATATAAATATATACAGAGAATGAGAATGGGAGCATGGTACTTTATTTTCTTTTAATTTTTGCTTTTTTACAACTCTCTTCTTTTATTTGTTAACATCTTTGTTTAGCATACTTTTTTCCCTTTATCCATCTTCATACATGTTTTGTTTAAATAATCTGAGGTTTAGTGACTGTAAAGAAAAGTTAAAATAAATGTTTGCTTCATACTAGGGCCATTGTCCTGAAGGAAAATTAGAATGTGCTGTAACAGACTGACACTATCGTTAAGGATAATGTGATGTTTATTCTGCAGTATAGCAGATACTAAATCTTCAATCATGTCTCGTTTGCAGAAATCGAAGAAATGAGAAAATAGAGTTATGGTTTCATCTGGTAGAACAGAGGCTAGCTTGAAAATGGAGTGGGAGTTTGATTGCAGTAATTATGCCAAGGACACACAATTACCATCCATAACAGCTCTACACTTTGTTGTGACCTGCCTGACATTTTGCAACTTAACCTTAAATACTGCATCTGCCAGGAGAGGATTCTTAATCCCCACTTAGAAGTAAAATCAACGTCCCTAACATCTTTGTGAAACAAGCTGGCAATTTGTTGCACTGATACCTTGGTTGAAGTACAACAGATTTTTTTTATTTTATTAAAACATCTAACAATCACAGTTAATGCAAACATTTAGATCGATAAAGTTGAACGACAAAGACATTTTCAATGCAAAGTTAGACCAGAGAACAGTAAACAAAGCATAAAACAACCATGTGTTCAAAGCTTAGGGGAATAACCCTTGCGTAACATGGACGAACTGGAATCATCTCTTCTGCTCTTCTGCTTCTCACTCTAACCAATAATGAATGACGTCACCATTCACTAAAGACTTGGTGCAGTGTAATGATCTGTCATACAGCAACAAACAAGAGAGTATCAATGCCATCACTTTAAGGCTTTATGAGCTTTGGTTGTACTGTGAGTTACGGTGGGCCAAGCACACAACTCTTTCATGGGTTTCTCATCTGTAAAGCAGGAGTTTATGGTCGTGGAGAACTATGCCACCATGCTGTTAGATGGTTTTTAATCTAGTGGTTAGAGGTTATGGTGTATTGTTAGCAGACTGAATTGATTTGAGGGATCAAATAAGACACCAAATTATCAGCATCTTTGATTACAGGCCCATTGTGGAAATCATTTAATGAATCAGAGAATGTCTGACTGGGTGAGCTCAACAAAACAATGCAGATGATGACTAATTGGCCCACTGCAGAGATAATGTTGATGGGCAGCTGGGAAAAGATTGCGGTGGGTGTTGGCGAAGACACGAACGCCACGGGATGTCAGCAAGAGATGATTCTACATCTGCAATGGAGTGCAACCCCCAGGAGACAGCGCGAAGTGGCCCCGGGATACAGTAGGACACAAACACAAACGATAGTCTGAGCTCTGGACAAAGACACACACAGGTGTGTCGAGAAAGTCTCAGCTAAATAATACAGCAGATTTTAAAGGACACATTTTTGTTAAGATTGAAAAGATTGATTTTGCTTTTAATGAAAACCATTTTGGTTCTGTTGAGCTACAATGTGTTTAATTCATCCTGTGCTACATCCTGATGGTCTGAGAATCCAAGTAAGGCCGTGTCAGCTCTAGCGCTGCCCCTCTCGCAAACCACACACCAGACTATAGATTATACGCACACATATGGGCTTTTTGCTGATTTGCAGCACACACATCTCCTCCACAGTCCTTTGAATGATTGTATGGCATTGTTTGCTCCAATGTATGTTATAATACAGTATGTTTTGTGATTCATACAGTAATTAAATATAAATAAATAATTGCCACATCTCTACTGCAAACCGCTGCACCAAGGACATTCTTTAGTGGCAGGAAAGCTGACAAATGGGTGGAGGCACAAAAAAAAAGGTCTGTTACATAAAAAACGAGTTATTGACGTTCAGGCACTGGGCAGAAAACCAGCAGTTACTGTAGCCATTTCTGATTTGTTACATTTGTTATCGAAACACTGTAAACATCACAAAGACACTAACCTTTTTATGGATTCTAGGTTTCCTTCACATTATACTTCTATTCTAATATTCCTTACAAGAGACAAAAGTAGATGCCACTGAGCTGAACAAAGCAGGATGGAAGAAAAACATCACAATGTTCACCGGAGCATGCAGTATAGCGGTGGAACCAATGACCATTATTACACTTTATTACATGACCAACATTACACTACGGCACCGTACTCATGGTCTGCAGGATGCCTGAGCATCCTGGGTCGCTGCGCTTGGAGAGCACATGCGACAAATGACTGGTATTTTTTTCTCAATGATAAATGAATGAAGACAGTGTGCATCGAGCAGCCATGGGAATGCAACTTGTTGAACACAAGTTGCGACAACACATGAAGAAATTAAAACTCGGAAAGAAACATGCATTTTTGGCTGGAGAAAGGACTGGAACGCTGTCACTTTAGTGAAGCAGTGGTGCTTATTCTTGACAAGTCTTATTACTTATATAGGTCTTTACCTGCAGTAGATAATCAGCATCCTGTTAGTAGAGTAAATTTTCCAGTTAAGGCCTTGTGTCCTTATTGTCTTTGCTTCCTCTCCCTTGGTTGCACTGAGCCCATTTGTCTACTTGTGGTCTCCCTGTTGTCCTGGACATGTTTCACTGACTTCCTGTTTTACCCACATAGCCGCTGCTGACTGTTTGTTGTTGTTGTTGCACTAACCTCCAAACACTGGAGCGTTCAAACATTCCACGTGGGTGACTGCATGCCTGGCACTGACAGCCCGTCCTATTCAAATGTTACGCTAAGGAGTAACCGCTCTGCTTGACACAGTCTCTTTCCAGTAGCATCTTTTCCCAATACACTGTTCACTGAATCCGTCCTCGCAGCATCCCAGCAGACGGCAGCTGGGATCCTCCTTCGTCATAATCTCATTTGAGGATCCAACACTGGAGATATTCAAGCGACTTCACCTGGGTCACCAGAAAAACACAGGCCTCCACTCCCTGGCGGGTTACGCACAGTACTGCCAGATGTCAGTGCTGATGAGTTTGCATATAGTTTGCATTTGTGGCCATTGTATGTGAAGCCAAGCAAATCACACCGTCAAGTACAAATGAGAGGTCACCAAAATGCAGACATTTGACCTTTCCCTGACTTTTCGATGGAACAGCTGTCTGAAATTCTATTCATCCGCCTCAGGAGTAGCTAGAATAGTAGGAGAGCTACCAACTATCATGGCTTTTTTAATGGTACAGGCCCAATAGTAAAACCATGTGTTTGTGACAGATGTAATTAATACAGCCTCTAACTTTGCCTAATATGAGTTCTTCCCTTTAGCGAGAGACTGTGCTTTTGCCATGTCACAGCAACGAGTGGTCCCCACTTCAGTCAGACACACGTTGCTACAGAAGCTGATTTAAATTTCTTTATTTTCTTTTTACTCACATATTCTCGAGGAGTCATTACATTTGAAATGCATTGCTTTTGCGTGTTCTAATAGCGTGTCTCTTCATGCAGTTGTGTCTATGGCTTCAGAGGCTACATGAAACAGTGCGCTGTCACTAGCCTCTGTCTGCCAAAGGGACTTTGTTCTGCTGTCAGATGACACAGAAATCCCACCGAGAGCCACCAAGCCCATTTTCAAAACCCAGTTCTCTGGACCAGCATGCCCCCACTTTTGTAGCTCTGACTGCTCTGGCCTGTTGCCTCATCCAGAGCCAAACAAGCCTCTACATCCTTCATGTGTCCAGTAGTGCTCTCATGTTGGGATGAAGCAGAGTTGAATAAAGCCAACAGTCTCTGATGCAAAAGACTGAAACACTTGTGAATCTAGATAAGAAAAATCCTTATCCCCAGTGTCCCCTGCTGCAAGGTGAGGTAAGAACACCAGTGGAGAAATGCCATTAGAGAGCAGCAGAGCAAGGGACAGCTGAACCGCGTAGTACATGAAAGGCCCTTGTGTTTCACATTTGACGCATTAAGTCTCGCGTCTTCAAGCTCCAAGAATAGAATTTTGATTTCTTTCATTTTTTTCCAATTTCTTTCTCTTAATTTCTGTCAGTCTCTGACCTGGATTTGCATAATATCCTGTGGCATACAGTACCTCCATTGTTATTCAGAAAGCCTCCCTGCGCTGGGTGACGGTTCTCCACCAAGCCTGTGACCAAAATATTTGTTGGAAGTATTGCCCTAAAGACTCGTGTGTGATTCCTGTGGGACAACAGGCAGCTACATACTTCAGAAGGCTTCACACTTTTTTCTGTTTTCTTTTTCTGAGAAAGAACTATGTCACCGAGTGCATTGTTGTGTTTAACAGCGTTTCACACAGACGCAGAGCTTAACAACAAACAAAGAAAATCAGGTTCAGGGCATCTGAGAGTAGAGGCGCTCAAAAATGTTAGTATAACAATTTCATTTAGTTGCCTTTGAGTTCGAGAAAAACTGATTTATGAAGCGGCGAGCGTTTAATCAAAACGTGTGCAGGTAAAGGTCAGCAGCAGGTTAGACTTGGAAAAGAGTGGGGCATGGTTAAAATGCAGCAACGGGCTACAAAACATGTATCTTGCACATTGTTTCATACAGATTAAAATTACACCGTGACACTGTAACTGACAAGCAAAACGTCGCTCTCCTCAAAGTTCCCACTTTTGATTTTATTAATTGACCTTTAAAAAGTGAACATCAGAGGGAGATATTTTCCAGCTCGCACTTCATGGTACAGCTGCGAGAACAGGTGGTCGGCGTCGCACCAGTCGCTGAGATGAAAAGACGGCACGCGCTCTCCATGTGTGTATGTTAATGGAGTCGTAGCGTTTCATCGAAGTCGGCTCGCTGTCAGAGAGGACGCGCGTGAATCCGGCCTCAGCCTCAGGTCTGCACACGTGGCAGTAGATGAATGAAGATGATGAGGCTAATTGTTTGGGGTTTGAGCGTTTTAGGAAATGTCAGCGAGCTTTGTTGTTATTACGTTAATATTAGGTTTTACTAATTAAAGAATCAGAGTAGTTCCAGTAAAAGCATTAACTTTGAGCTATTCTTTGCTAAACTGCTATTATGATGTTAGCTGTGTTATAAATGTTGAATGAGGGCTTCCCTGGTGTACTTCACAGTACATGTGATGCTCAGTGTTTTCTATTTGTGTCACCTTCACAGAGGTTAGCACAGTATTTATACTGTTATTCATCTTATGCCATATCAGAGCTGCCAGGAAGCTTCAAATAGAAACTCTTGGTTTTCCACACCCTTTTTTTTATCGTGTTACTATCATGTAAATGTAGCCGTGTTGTTTAGCTTGATGCATGTATGCAACCAGAGGTCAAGCCGTGCACAGAGCCTCGCAATGCAGTGCGAGCCCTCCCTCGCCTTCTTAGCTGAAGTAAAGACTATAATTGCTATTAAGTCATAAGTTCCCTCAATTTTAATGCAGCGTCCTTGATTAAAATCCTGGGTGCTGTCACTGGCAGCAGACAATGGCGGCTCAGACCTCTAACAAGAAAGAGAGGAATGTCAGCCCCGCTCGCTCTCTGCTGCTTTCCTGCTCCACCGTGTGTATATTTTGCTCGGTGTCACACGGCTTAAAGTGTTTTTGCATGATTTCCTGTCTCCGCCCCAGTAATTTCAGCCCCAGCGATCCAGAGCCCAATCAAGCCATGAACTTGTTGACAAATATCTAAACAGTCATACATGGTGGTTTTGTGTCAAGTTATGATGATAAAAAGGCATCAATTCATGGAAATGATTTTAAGCTGCAGCTGCAGCTGCGCGTCTTCATGCTGGCCTTTACAAAATACCAGAAGCACCAGTGCACATAATCAGACTGCCCTTGTAGTCAGATTTACATTCGCAGCTTCATAGCAGGCTGCTGTTTTGTGCGGGGGACAATTGAAATCCGCCAGTGTCGCGTTGTCAGTCTTTGTTAACCTCTCTACGTGCACTACCGGCGTCGCCACATTGAGTATCATTCCTCGTGCTGCAGTGCTCTCCTGTTAGCCACTGTGTGCCCACCTGCACCGGGAACCCGTCCACCAGATGGGTCATGCATAATTAAGACGGTAACCCACAGCAGAACTCTGACCCTGTCACAGCGATGAGAACCAGCCCCGGGGCCTGCTTCGACGGCCATGCGATGCCTATAAGTTCCTGTTGAGCCGCTCCAGTACTGTTAAACTGGCCAAGGCTCCCAAACACGTCACCGGAGCCTCACAAAGGCCTCGTTAAAAATATCTCGCATGTCACTCTGACATTTATCCATACGAGAGCTTTTCCCTTTGCTTTAGGGCCGGTCGTAATATTCCTGTGGGATATTGTATCGTCCGCAGTAGGATTCAATTCATTTCACAGCTACTAGTTCACATGTGTAGATGTGTAGATGTTGTGCAGCTTGTCATACGGTAAAACGTTTCCTAGGTGGAATCTGTACCGTGATTTTTGGGCCCGTCCCTCCATGAAAAGCTGTAACTGTGCTGCGAAATACGTTTTATAAGTCAGCTTAAGTAAGAGAATAGTCATCCTTTTGAAAAAGGCATCAATCCCCAAACACCCACCATGACAGTAAGCCCCGTCCCCTGATCCGTCCCCGCTCAGTGAACTTACATCCTGTCCACACATTCGGTGGCTTTCCTCGCCGTTTCGCCTCCCAACTAACGGCAGCAACGACCCCGTCCGCGCCTCGCGCTCCTGCGTGGCCGGACTGACAAAGCCCACATGAAAGGGTAGTGGGAGACGCAATCATTCCACCGGCTCCAGCACGTTTGCCGCCGCGGCGCCGTGGATCGCTAGCGCCTGGGAGCGGACTGTCTATGGCATCCATGTTGGTGGCCTCAGCCCCTGTAGGCGCCATCAGAGTCATCTCGCCCTCATTTGCATTTCCTGCTCCACCGCCAGACATGAGATCGTTTTCTGCTTTTCCTTTAGCCCCCTAATCCACGATTAGCGCTACCTACACAGCGAGCGAACCCACAAGAGCAGCTTGAGTCACGATTATCCTGCTTTGCCAAAGCAAGCAGCCTCTGTCGCTCACGCCAGCCCTGAAGAACGCCGTCTTCGCACCGAGGGCAGCGTCCGGCGGCTCCGGAGAGCCGCGAGCTGCTTCCATGGGCTTCGTCGCTTGAATGGATGTATTTTTATAGGCTTATTTAGTGCGGTGTCGATAGCTGGCGTATGAAAAATGGAAAAGGACCGAAATGCATCAATGTTTAATGTGAGTCATGTCAGGTGTGTGGAGGAACCAAGCCGAGATTGGAAGGAGAGCATCAGACAAGCGGGGATGAGTGAAGGGCAGCGTTGCCATGTAGAGAGAAGCCCCTCCAAGTCCACGATGTTTGAAATAAATTGAAAATAAAGACCACAAAAAAAAAAAACATCTTAAAAAAAGCAATCATAAAATCTTGACATTCCTTTTGTTGTGCTTGGCGGCGAACCGCGTTTTACCGGGCGCATGTGATGCAGAGCAGCACCGGCACAGCTGACAATCCTGGAGAGGAGCTGAGGCAGGATGCGGGTGGACGCGCGGTAGATGAGGAGGTCAGCACAACCCCCCCTCCCCTGTTTGTGACGCGTCAGCGTCGGGTGCCACGAGCCACGCAGGCGTGGATGATGATGATGCAATGCAGGCGAGGGACAAGGATGACGAAACGGGATTATGTGCTTCCGGGAACAGGTTCTTCCGTTGGATGGATCCGCTCCCTATTTTAGGTGCTTCAGCAGAGCCGTGGACTCCCTCCCATCATGTTAGCGTACACGTGTGTGTGTGTGTGTGTGTGTGTGTGTGTGTGTGTGTGTGTGTGTGTGTGTGTGTGTGTGTGTGTGTGTGTGTGTGTGTGTGTGTGTGTGTGTGTGTGTGTGTGATAAATTGCCTTTTTTTAGCTCTGTGGTGAAACAAAAGTACATCAATGATGCTCAGACCTCCTTCTCACCCCATTGACTCGCTTTCTGTCCCTTTACCACAGTTCTGCTCAAACAGATATCACACCACTCTCTGATTTTCTCACCCTCTCTAACCTATTCTCAGTCGCCTCCCTCTCTTGCTTCTCTCCTCTCCCGCTGCCCTTCCTTCAGTCCCTCCCTCGCAAACTACTTGCTATTCAGTTCAGGCAGGCTGCAGGCAGCATTGCTCTAGCTCCCTACGCTGCTGCTGCAGGACTAGACTTTTTTATCCCCTGCTCTCTCTCTCTCTCTCTCGCTCGCTCTCTCTCTTTCTGTCTGATAACCAGACATTTCCCTTCACTCCTTTCCTCATTCTCCTGAAACTATGCACCTAAAACCTTGGCTTACAGCCTGACGCGCTCAATATTTAACTCTCCCTGTTCTCCTCATGCTCCTGTTTTTACCTTGCGCCGCTGTGTGATGTCCCACCGCATGCTACTGTTGTGTATATTTTGAAAAGGCATGAACTATAAGAGGAGGTAGATCAATCGGTCCATATTTGCCAGTACAAATCTTCGGCGTTTTGTTTTCTTTTGAGACGTTTCACAGTCCAGGTTACGCCTCGCTGCGTGCGAACTTACTCCAGCCATTAGCGTGTCTCAGGAAAGTACTGTTCGAGAAGACGGGCCTTTTTGAAACACCTTCCAGGAATGTGTTATCTTCTCGGAGGCTGCTGGGGAGCGTTTGCTGGACTTCTGAGCCTTTAGGAGGCCTGCTTGTTTTCTGGAGCTGCTCAGACTCAGACATCCTGTAGCCGGTCCAACAAGTTCTCCAACTGTAACGCTCCTAAAAGAAGCCAGAAATGCTGCATAACAACTGTGCCAGCACTGTGATGCGATTAGTCTCATGTTTAAACATGGAAAGGCTGAAGATCAATATTCGTCTTATTAAGTTATTGCCTTAGCCTCATACAGTATGGCACTGCATCACGGGTTCGGCTTATTACCTTGCAAATAATGTGATTTTGTGCTTAGGCACAATAATAACAGAGTCTGAAGATGAAGCCGTTCTGAACATGAGCAGCGTTGCCTGTGCTTCTGTCGCCTTCATGTCATGATCTGCCCGTATCATTGCATTTACTGGCTTTCGTCAGTGTCTGTGGGTTTTATTTCTGCATTTGTTAAAATTAACGCCATCTTATGAAAAGCTTTTTCACTCCAGAGGTCACATATCACACATACATTGAAACGATCTTGTCAGCCCTGCTGCACTTAACCTAAACCTGCCAAAAGTCTGTGCTTTATGTAAATGTACGCATCCATTTGTTCACTTATCGGTCACTTTACCAGTTGAAACTCCGTGTTTACTCCATTCTAAGCAAACTGCTCATTTCATACTCACGATGCGCTCGATGATAAGCCAGATGCTTCTTCTCATCCACGGCCTGCTTGACCACAGATACTAATAGCTAGTGACAGGCCCACAGTCTAAACATGGGCCTGTGTAATGAGAGGAGTAAGCAAACGGCATCAGCCATTAAACATAAGAGAGCCTGTGCCAGAAGGCACTTGGGCTCCTCCTCAGGCACTACCGATCTCTGCTGCATTAACTCTAACTGACAGGAGACGGCCCCACTCAAATGGCTCAGTTATAAATATTATCGACAACATGTGAGAAGAAAAGAGATATGAAGGTCTCATATAAGCAACACTTAAGGGCTTAGGAAAGTAATGGTTTTCCTGAGCCTCTACACCAACGTGCTGGATACTTGTTTATGATTCCACCATAAAGATTTAACAGGTTTGACAAGAGCATGGGATGCTACTAGCCACCAGTGAGTTATCACATTCCAGTTACACTGCCAACGCATGCTGATGTACCATATAGCATGTATTGTTATTTGATCAATATGTCGTAGCACAACGCAACAGAAGCGTTGGTGAACACAGTGGACCGTTCCTTAACAAATTTACTGTAATAAATAAAAATATTTAAAAGAAAAAAAGAAAAAAAATCTATATATATGTATAATATTTTCTATAATATTATATATAACCTGTGCAGTGCCCTGTTCTGCAGCCCCTTGCTGCAGATAAAAGAATTTTGAGTTCTTTTTTTTCTATGTAAAGGTTTAATATAATCTTTTTATCTATTTACAATTCACTAATTGTGAAGAGTAACTGATATTCTCTAACTCAATTTTTTTTTATGTAGTAGTTTAAACCCAAACCACTCCAGTGGTTTTTTGTCAGTGTGTTCACGCCTAAGGACTATTCCCAACGTTTTATAATGTCAATATTGAGATGACGCTAAAGCCTCCATTTCTGTTTTCGGCTGCTCTGCAGCGGAATAAGGAAAGAAAATACATTGTGAAGCCGCTCTCTCCAGTCAGAGGCCTCATGCTGTTTTTAGTTTCTTGTAATCAGACTGATGGCTGCCGCTGCACCTCCTTAACTTCTGCTTAATGAGAACAAGTCGAATTGGCCCATCTATGGCACTACAGCTGAGGGAGCACAGCTTATCTTAATGAGGATCTAGCTACCCATTATCTGCTGGTAACCCGACCAATGTGTTACTACTATTATCAACCCCAACCCTGCAGCATACACAAACACTTTGCACCCTCTCGTTATCAGCTCGCCTTCCCCTTTAAGCCCGCTGCAGACACTGTAACCACATTGGACAGTAATTGTACCTCTCGCTCCTGCCTAATTGAATTGACAAGGAGCCGGAATTGATATCATTTAACACATTGATCTTTGGAGACAATGAGACAGAATGCCTCCCCCCTCCCACCTGTCTCCCTGTTCCTTCCCTCTGATTCATTCGCCATTTGCTTTGATTTGTCATGATATTGCTTATGAATTACCGAATTCATCCCTCACTTCTCTCACCTCCCCTCAGTTTCAGCCTCTCTTTTTGTGCCATTGTCATTTGTATTGCGATAGCCTCCGCGCGCGCATGTGGGGACGTAGTGATAAGTACATAAATTATTTAAATGAACAAAGGCCTTTTCTTATGAATGCATCAGGAAATATTGATTGCCTGCATTTCCACCAAGGCTGTTTCACTTTTTGTGGCCAAAAATATAACTCTCCAACATTTATTCGCATAGTGTTGGCAAATACAGTACTACAGCATAATCATGGTCGTCTGGAAGTCTGAATCATGCAATCACAGAACCTTCCCTTTCTTCTCTTTGATAAAAAAAACACTCACTTATAAATGCACATAAACTAATACAACATCTCTATTTTATGTGATTTTCACATTAGCTGTTAGAAGTGGAGCAAATGACATTGACACACCTCGAAGCAAGAGCCACGTTCCTGCGCGTTATTCACTTTGCCCCACTCAGTACAGTATGTCTTATTCCAGTTGCAGTGTTTGAGGTAAGAAATGCAGTGAAGCAGTCTGCGCTGCAGTGCACCACTAAATTACACAACTTACTCTGGGAGGACCTCAGAGAGCGAACGCGCCCAGGGCCCTCAGCCGTTCCACCAGCATGCACCGTCCACCAGCCGCCTTCAGAGTGGGCAAGAATAACTTCACTGCCGCCGCTTCCATTACCCCAACCACTAGATGCTTTTTTTTCCCAGGCACCCTCCTCTATCTTCCTCTCTCCAGCTGAGAATGAATGAGTGCGCACCAGGGGGTGGAAAATAATGGATGGCGATAGTTGGGAACATTTTCTGCAAAACACCACAGGGACTTCTGTTTACTAGGGGAAAAAAAAAAAACGACATGCACATTCCATTATGTTGCATTCAAAAACTAAACAGTCAATATTGCTGCATGGGGGACAATTGAATCAACAGCCAAATGTGTTATCAAGTTTTTAACAGCTGCAAAGTGGAGAGCACAATACTCATACATAGAGGATGCACCTGGATGGAAAGTCAAACAGTTTCCCAGATAAACACCATAGTCACATATTTACAAAGAGTTTGTTTCCCACACACGTGCTCACAGCAAACAACAGTTCTGACCCAGGCTGAATATCAGGCCGACACATTGACTAAGCTATGATTCATTACTGCTCACTGCCTCGTGTATTAATTCTGTGGTGAGGGATTCATGCGTAGTGTTTTTAATTGGGTGTTTAGTGTTTTTCCTTTTTTCTTTCTGTTTTTTTTTTTTTTTTGTAATTCAGGAAACCTTGAGTAAACATTTCTTATTTCATGTAAAAGGGGCCTGGACATTTTTAAACAAAAAGGAAGAACATGTTTGGAGTTAAGCCTGACTGTACCAGCATCACACCAGGAACGTACAGTACCAAAATACAGTGCACTACTTACTTAGCAGCTCAAAATAAGAGAGTTGGGTTTTGTCCCTTTAGACTGACATCACTGTGCTGCTTTAATCTCCTTAACTCAGATTAAAGAGTTCTTAGTTTTGAAAAACAAAACAGCTGGGACTTCTGATTCCTGGAAATAAACCCACCACAATACCCATGTTGTGAATCAGTATACACATCCATCTTATCATTCAGGTCGCCATCAGAAGCAGACGTAGCAGTTTTTAGTCAAACTGAGGCCCTTGGTTGTTGGTCACACGTAACATCACGGGAACGTTTCCTCAGCGAGCTTCCAGTTAAGCCCTTTTTTTATTTTTGGTGGTGAGCATCTTTAATCCCGCGCGTCCCTCTGGTGCCTTAATGACACATTAGGCTCTTTAGGCAGCACAATGACTAATGCTGTGATGTCCCCTGCTTTTCTGTGCATGCACATCAAAGTGTGAATGCTTGTGTGAGCGTGTGACACATAATGGAAGCCAACCAAATGTTATCTTCATTTCCTCTGTTCCTTTTATGTAAATCATCAACTGGCTGATAGTCGCTCTCTGTACGTCTTTTTTTTCTTTAAAGCAAGTCGTAAATATGATAAAACTGCAGGCAGCACAGCAGTGGCGTTAGAATCAGGTGGGTTTTCCCTTTCCACGACGTACTGTAGAATCAAATATCAAGGATTCTGTTCACGCTAATGACTATCTGCTTCCATTCATTTTGCTGCATTGCTCAATAAATGAATACATAAGATGACTGCATTTCGCGATTGCTATTAGGGGTAGAAGTGAGTAACTACAGTATGAGCTGCGAGACAAATGACTCATTCCTAATGTTTAACGTCCATATGAAAGAAAACTTGTGCTATATGAGCCTTAGCGGAGGACAAGCCAGCAATAAATTAGACCGAAACGGAAATCGCATCTGTTTTATGGCTGCACCAGCACTTTTATAACCAGTCACACGTCTGAAGCCTCCGCCGCACGTCCCAACATTAAATGTTAAGCTTGATGTGTAATAAATCCATAATGAGAACATTCTTCAAGACTGTGGCCGTTGAACGTCCAGTCGTTTGGTAGCAGAAAATGTAAAGTGGGTTTGGCCTTTAATTTCTAAATTCCTGTCGTCCACACTTCCAAATAAACGGAGGCAGGTCGCCAGAGCTTGATGGGATCCCATTTAGTTCTGTGACATGTAGATTCTGTTTCGCTCGGTTCTGAAAGGGGCAGAACCACAGTGCAGCAACACAGAAATGAGCAAACAGGATCCTTATTTAAGCCAAATATGGATAATTGGGACTCCAGGTGTGTGATTTTGTGCAAAGGCAGATGAGCATTTTGGTTGTTGGCCTCGGCACCAAGCTGGATACAACTCGCCGACGGTTGCCTGGCAACAACAAAACAAATTTTTGTAAGCCGGTATCGCTTTGACAGAAGAACGCTGCGTCTCACAATCTGTTGATCCTCCTGCTAACAATTCTCTACTCAAGACGAATCTAAAACGGTCAACATGAAGATATTTAATTAGTACGTCTGGATGCTCGCTTTTTGTGTCTAACAAATTAGACTATTCCCAGTTAAAAGCTGAGAAGCAAAGGGTCACTTCACTGTGACCTTTTGTGTGAAGTGCGGTGTCAATTGATTTCATGTGACGGATGATTGAGGGGACCTCAGGGAGCGGAGACGCAAAGCAGTGACTGTGGCACGTTATTCCTTTTTTTACTAAGAAAGGCCACTACTCAAATCATAAAATATCTATAATAATCCTGAAAAAAATTCATTTTTCCTGCATTTTCGTATAAGGATCAGTGAACAGGGTCGTTTATTTGTGTCCTGGAGGCGAAATGATTTGCTCCAAGGTACTGCAGCATCCTTCTAACCTTCAGGCCAAACTGCCATCGCCAGTAAAAAAAACAGGAGTTTTTTAAACGGGCTCCTGTTTTTCCGTGGTTTGCGAACAAAGTGCCAGGTGGCAGATCTGCCGTGTTCGCATGCTAATCATTAAGAGACCATGTCCTCCGAGCATCTCCGTGAGCGATGCCCACCGGTAGAACGGGAAGCTCGTTAACCGCAAAGGGAAGTCTGCGGAGGGAGTAGCGTGACGCGTGGTGCTGTCCCTCCGTGCTGACAGCTGGCGACTGTGTGTGAATCAGGTGAAGCCTGTGGTAGTCAACGCTCTCCTAGGAACTGGCCGTGACAGAAATGCAGCCCACTGGGGGATTGGCAACGCCAGAATTGATACTTGCCAGATAGACTACAGTGCAGTAGTTGCTGGGTAACATACCAAACACTTTGAGTCACGCTTTCACTGATTTCGGCCTAATTATGGAGCAATTCTGTAATAAATAGTGCTTTTAAAATCTGTGATTACTAGCAAACCTCACCATGCACTTTGTTTTTGTACTGTATGATGACGCTTGGAGTTTAACATGCCTGGTTGTGACATGTGATTGTTTCTTTTCACAGACTGGCAGGAAAGAGAAAGGTGATCCACTGAACTCAGCCATTGACAAGATGACCAAAAAGACCAGGGACCTGCGCAGACAGGTGAGCAATGCAGCTTCTGTACTTTAACTACACCTCATCTACAGTATGTTCTGTTAACTATAAACTACTGTACAGTACTGTATGAAACCACTAAAGCCAACAATATCCTGGATCAGTATTTAGAAACCTCTGTAGACTCAAGAAGAAAGTGCACTTTGAAACAGATTACAGACACATACATGTTTTATTAATTTGTTCTTACAAAGTAGATGAATAGATTTTGGAGGTCCGAACAAAAGCTTAAGCTTCACTAGTTTTTCATCTTTCGTGAAGTTTGTTAAAAGAAATGCGTTTTCCTGAGTTCGGAAAAAAAATCTCCTTTTGATAAGCGGCGTTGCACAGACATGCGTCACTCTGACATTCGCACGGCAAACGTTGCTGCTCGCGGCCAGACGGCGCGTCACCTGTTGTTGAGGCTCGGTACTTGTTAGCAAGGATCAAAGGTGTTCATTTGAAACTGTGCATGTCACCAGGACCGGGGTTAACAAACCGTCACAGAGCAGAGCGGAGCGGAGCTGTTCACACAGGATATGAAAAACAGGGGGACAATGCACAACCACTCCACTGTTATTTCTGCTCTTTTGACTCTGTCTAAGTCATTGACAAAACAACAATGGTTTGCAATTTTCTTTATTAGTGGGAGAGCTGAACAGCTCTCACACTATTGTTATCTTCGGTCTTTATTAGTGGGAGAGCTGAACAGCTCTCACACTATTGTTATCTTCGGTCTTTATTATTATTATTATTCTTCTTCTACTTATTCCGCCCTTTTTTTGATTGCTATCTACTTTTTAACGCTTCATCGTAGAATCGTCGTTCAACTTTCTAAACGTGTGTCATCTTTAGGAGATGTGGGCTATTACTTTTTATGTTTTCAGCTTTTCAACTTTTAACGTTATTCAACTTTTTTCATCGTTTTTTTATAATGGTCGTCTATGGGAATCATCGTTAAACTTTTTGTCAACTTCCCTCTTTTCATCAGCGTCTATCATTGTCATACTTTGGCGTAGAAACGTCATTTCAACTTCAAAAGCGTCCATCATCGCTCAACTTTCTCCTCGTAAATCAGCGTTGTCGTATCTTCTATACTTTTCGACTAGTGAGCGTTTAAATATGGTGTGGTTTTTGTTAAATTTTCAGCTTTTCCATTAGTGTGTATTGGGTCATTTAGAGTGCGTGATGTCACAGCTACAGTGAGAAGGTGCGCTTTTTTAAGACAGAACTTCTGTCTCTAACTCGTCACTACAGTCACAATTTTTACTCTATGAACGTAATTATTTCACTAAATCGTAGTCATACTTGTCTTCTTTCTAATGATGTGTCTGGCTTTACCCTCAGACTTATACTTTAGTCGCTATCGACCTCAAAGCACAGAGAGATCCTGAAATTCTCCCATAGACTCTAATGATAATTTTTGGCAGACGTCTGGAGAAAAACAAGGAGGAGACATATTTTGAAATTGCGACTGTGGCTACAAACGTTTGTCCTCAAACATAAAATTCACACCATTTGCTCATTGAAGCCTTGGGACTCGAAAAATGAAATAATCTTTGTGATAACTATTATGGTTTAGCTGGAACAAGCCTGTTTATACAGGGTGAAACTCTGCTTTTTACAGAGCAGAATGAGCCTGATTTTCCCGCCTTTTGTCTCCATGGCGACGGCGCAGCTGCAGATTTGACTGACAGGTCAAACTGCTGATGCTCAGTGTACAGAGCAGTTCCATGCTTGTTATTGATTAGTCAACCACACTATTGGATTGTGTAGTGATTAAGCACGCACTTCCTCTAAATCCTTTCAAAATAAAAGCACCAAGCCAAATAATTAGCTTTAATAGCAGTATTTCTGCTTTTAGATGGGTAATTATGACTTTTTAAAGATAGATTAAAAGTTTAGTAATTACCCACACATGCTTCCTCTAAATCCTTTCAAAATAAAAGCACCAATGCCAATTATTAGCTTTAACTGCAATGTTTTTGCCTTTGAATGGGTAATTATGATTATTTAAAGACTAATTGACAGTTACGCTATTACCCCCACACATTTCCTCTAAATCCTTTCAAAATAAAAGCACCAATTACAATTTATTACCTTTAATGGCAAGATTGATTAGAAAATTTGTGGTTCTAAATACTTGCCAATCGTTATAGAGACTACTTTAGAGTTCAGTAAATAGCCACTCAAACTTATTAGGGTGCTTTTATTCTGAAAGGGCTAAATCTAAATCTTTTGCTTTAATAGGGCTATTCTTGCTATTGAATGATAAATTATGATTATCTAATGACTATTTTATAGTTTAGTAATCGCCCACACCCAACCTCTAAATCCTTTCAAAATAAAAGCGCCAATGTAATTTATTACCTTAAATGGCAAGATTTTTGTTTCTGACTGGTAAATTTTTACTAGTTATTAAACTATTACACAGGTAATTATTTACAAATACTTTCTTCAAATTAAAAAGCTAGTCAGCTTATTTATGATTGTCAACAATGCACTCTGGTCAACTTTTTAATCTGTGATATATTTTTTTACCTTGGTCAACTTTTGAATCATTGTCATATTTTAATCTTGTCCTATTATGACATTGGTCATCTTTTTAATCGCCATCTTTTGTCATCGTTTTATTCTTTGTCAACGTTTTCTCGTTTTCATCGCTTTGCCGTAGTCAACTTTTGGACGTAGTCAACTTTTTTGACGTCAGCAGCTTAATCAGCGTTTGTCATCGTTGCGGCAGCAGATCAGCTCTCCCACGTAATTTCTCGAGAAATTACTTTTTCTAGTTATTATTATTCTTCTTCTACTTATTCCGCCCTTTTTTTTGATTGCTATCTACTTTTAACGCTTCATCGTAGAATCGTCGTTCAACTTTCTAAACGTGTGTCATCTTTAGGAGATGTGGGCTATTACTTTTTATGTTTTCAGCTTTTCAACTTTTAACGTTATTCAACTTTTTTCATCGTTTTTTTATAATGGTCGTCTATGGGAATCATCGTTCAACTTTTTGTCAACTTCCCTCTTTTCATCAGCGTCTATCATCGTCATACTTTGGCGTAGAAACGTCATTTCAACTTCAAAAGCGTCCATCATCGCTCAACTTTCTCCTCGTAAATCAGCGTTGTCGTATCTTCTATACTTTTCGACTAGTGAGCGTTTAAATATGGTGTGGTTTTTGTTAAATTTTCAGCTTTTCCATTAGTGTGTATTGGGTCATTTAGAGTGCGTGATGTCACAGCCAGAGTGCGAGGGTGCGCTTTTTAAAGACAGAACTTCGGTCTTTAACTCGTCGCTACAGCCACAATTTCTACTCTATGAACGTAATTATTTCACTAAATCGTAGTCATACTTGTCTTCTTTCTAATGATGTGTCTGGCTTTACCCTCAGACTTATACTTTAGTCGCTATCGACCTCAAAGCACAGAGAGATCCTGAAATTCTCCCATAGACTCTAATGATAATTTTTGGCAGACGTCTGGAGAAAAACAAGGAGGAGACATATTTTGAAATTGCGACTGTGGCTACAAACGTTTGTCCTCAAACATAAAATTCACACCATTTGCTCATTGAAGCCTTGGGACTCGAAAAATGAAATAATCTTTGTGATAACTATTATGGTTTAGCTGAAACAAGCCTGGTAATACAGGGTGAAACTCTGCTTTTTACAGAGCAGAATGAGCCTGATTTTCCCGCCTTTTGTCTCCATGGCGACGGCGCAGCTGCAGATTTGACTGACAGGTCAAACTGCTGATGCTCAGTGTACAGAGCAGTTCCATGCTTGTTACTGATTAGTCAACCACACTATTGGATTGTGTAGTGATTAAGCACGCACTTCCTCTAAATCCTTTCAAAATAAAAGCACCAAGCCAAATAATTAGCTTTAATAGCAGTATTTTTGCTTTTAGATGGGTAATTATGACTTTTTAAAGATAGATTAACAGTTTAGTAATTACCCACACATGCTTACTCTAAATCCTTTCAAAATAAAAGCACCAATGCCAATTATTAGCTTTAACTGCACTGTTTTTGCCTTTGAATGGGTAATTATGATTATTTAAAGACTAATTGACAGTTACGCTATTACCCCCACACATTTCCTCTAAATCCTTTCAAAATAAAAGCACCAATTACAATTTATTACCTTTAATGGCAAGATTGATTAGAAAATGTGTGGTTCTGAATACTTGCCAATCGTTATAGAGACTACTTTAGAGTTCAGTAAATAGCCACTCAAACTTATTAGGGTGCTTTTATTCTGAAAGGGCTAAATCTAAATCTTTTGCTTTAATAGGGCTATTCTTGCTATTGAATGATAAATTATGATTATCTAATGACTATTTTATAGTTTAGTAATCGCCCACACACAACCTCTAAATCCTTTCAAAATAAAAGCACCAATGTAAATTATTACCTTAAATGGCAAGATTTTTGTTTCTGACTGGTAAATTTTTACTAGTTATTAAACTATTACACAGGTAATTATTTACAAATACTTTCTTCAAATTAAAAAGCTAGTCAGCTTATTTATGATTGTCAACAATGCACTCTGGTCAACTTTTTAATCTGTGATATATTTTTTACCTTGGTCAACTTTTGAATCATTGTCATATTTTAATCTTGTCCTAGTATGACATTGGTCATCTTTTTAATCGCCATCTTTTGTCATCGTTTTATTCTTTGTCAACGTTTTCTCGTTTTCATCGCTTTGCCGTAGTCAACTTTTGGACGTAGTCAACTTTTTTGACGTCAGCAGCTTAATCAGCGTTTGTCATCGTTGCGGCAGCAGATCAGCTCTCCCACGTAATTTCTCGAGAAATTACTTTTTCTAGTTATTATTATTATTCTTCTTCTACTTATTCCGCCCTTTTTTTGATTGCTATCTACTTTTTAACGCTTCATCGTAGAATCGTCGTTCAACTTTCTAAACGTGTGTCATCTTTAGGAGATGTGGGCTATTACTTTTTATGTTTTCAGCTTTTCAACTTTTAATGTTATTCAACTTTTTTCATCGTTTTTTTATAATGGTCGTCTATGGGAATCATCGTTCAACTTTTTGTCAACTTCCCTCTTTTCATCAGCGTCTATCATCGTCATACTTTGGCGTAGAAACGTCATTTCAACTTCAAAAGCGTCCATCATCGCTCAACTTTCTCCTCGTAAATCAGCGTTGTCGTATCTTCTATACTTTTTGACTCGTGAACGTTTAAATATGGTGTGGTTTTTGTTAAATTTTCAGCTTTTCCATTAGTGTGTATTGGGTCAGTTAGAGTGCGTGATGTCACAGCTACAGTGAGAATGTGCGCTTTTTTAAGACAGAACTTCTGTCTCTAACTTGTCACTACAGCCACAATTTTTACTCTATCAACGTAATTATTTCACTAAATCGTAGTCATACTTGTCTTCTTTCTAATGATGTGTCTGGCTTTACCCTCAGACTTATACTTTAGTCGCTATCGACCTCAAAGCACAGAGAGATCCTGAAATTCTCCCATAGACTCTAATGATAATTTTTGGCAGACGTCTGGAGAAAAAAAAGGAGGAGACATATTTTGAAATTGCGACTGTGGCTACAAACGTTTGTCCTCAAACATAAAATTCACACCATTTGCTCATTGAAGCCTTGGGACTCGTAAAATGAAATAATTTTTGTGATAACTATCATGGTTTAGCTGGAACAAGCCTGTTTATACAGGGTGAAACTCTGCTTTTACAGAGCAGAGTGAGCCTGATTTTCCCGCCTTTCGTCTCCATGGCGACGGCGCAGCTGCAGATTTCACTGACAGGTCAAACTCCTGATGCTCAGTGTAGGCAGCAGTTTCATGCTTATTACTGATTACTCAACTACACTATTGGATTGTGTAGTAATTAAGCACACACTTCCTCTAAATCCTTTCAAAATAAAAGCACCAAGCCAAATAATTAGCTTTAATAGCAATATTTCTGCTTTTAGATGGGTAATTATGACTATTTAAAGATACATTAACAGTTTAGTAATTACCCACACATGCTTCCTATACGTCCTTTCAAAATAAAAGCACCAATGCAATTTATTAGCTTTAGCTGCACTGTTTTTGCCTTTGAATGGTTAATTATGATTATTTAAAGACTAATTAACAGGTACGCTATTACCCCCACACATTTCCTCTAAATCCTTTCAAAATAAAAGCACCAATTACAATTTATTACCTTTTAATGGCAAGATTGATTAGAACATTTCTGGTTCTGAATACTTACCAATTTTTAATGAGACTATTTAAGAGTTCAGCAAATAACCACTCACACTTATTAGGGTGCTTTTATTCTGAAAGGGCTTAATCTAAATTTTTTGCTTTAATAGGGCTATTCTTGCTAGTGAATGATAAATTATGACTATCTAATGACTATTTTATAGTTTAGTAATCACTCACACACAACCTCTAAATCCTTTCAAAATAAAAGCAACAATGTAATTTATTACCCTAAATGGCAAGATTTTTGTTTCTGACTGGTAAATTTTTAATAGTTATTAAACTATTATTTTTTATTTGCTATTATTTTATTTTTATTTATTATTTAATTATTTACAAATACTTTCTTCAAATTAAAAAGCTAGTTAGCTAATTCATGATTGTCAACTTTTTAATATTTGACATCTTTTTACCTTGGTCAACTTTTGAATCATTGTCATATTTTTAATCTTGTCTTAGTGTGACCATGGTCATCTTTTTAATCATCATCTTTTTGATCGCCATCTTTTGTCATCATTTTAATCTTTGTCAACGTTTTCTTGTTTTCATCGTTTTCATCGTTTTGCCGTAGTCAACTTTTGGAGGTCAGCAGCTTAATCAGCGTTTGTCATCGTTGCGGCAGCAGATCAGCTCTCCCACGTAATTTCTCGAGAAATTACTTTTTCTAGTTATCCCATACTGTCTTATTTCATCAATATCCCAACAATATATGTTTTTTTGTAGATCGCTAGACTAAGGGAAGAATACTCTAATGCTGTGCCAAACATTTCAGTAGACAATCAGACATATACCGTAGCAGGCATTTATTGATTCCTGCTCCGCTTGTGGTTTGAAAGCTCGCAGACATCGTACATGTATCAAGAAGCTTCAGTCAAATTGCCTCCAGTATTTCATAAACCGCCGTCCAGTAGCAAAAAATAAGACGATGCCTCGTGTCATGATAGTGATATCTGTCTACCTTCATTATGATGCGATTCAGAGCTCTATGCATTCGTCATGACAAAATGGCCAAAGTGAATTAAAAGGGAAGGCACCTAATGAGCTCCTGTTTCTGCCGAGGCAGTACAGTCTCGCTCCTCTGGCTCTTTGTCCAGTAAGTGGAATCCGGAGCGAACTGGGGAGGCACCTTTCCCCGGGAAAAGGCAGACCTATTCATACGCCATCGGGACATTAGCTGTGCTTCCTGAATGCAGCCCCACTTCTCAACAGCCCGTTCTCGTCATGCGGCGCGGAATATTCTGTGCAACGGAGCCACTCAGGGAAATTGGCGGCAGCGGCAACACGCGGCGGAGCGACCGCGGCCGCGTCCTCTCTGAACTCCAAGACCAAAGGATCACTGCACACGGGAGGCTGGAGCCGGCTTCCACGGGGCAAATCGCAGGCGTCACGTAAAGCGATGGAGCGATCACGTCGACACGTTTTGAGTGGAGGAGCGCTTGTTCGTTTAAACATCTACTGTGGGTCTCTATCTGTCTAAAGCGGCGTTCGCAGAATACAAGAGAGGAGAGTAAATGACAGACGGTGTTTGTGAAATGAGAGCAGATAAGACTCAACACCACAGAGACATGTGGCATTGTTTTTTTTTCCTTTAATACACTTTTTGTTTACATACAAGAAGGACTAAGCTTTCTGTTATTCTGGGCCAATTCTGTAGCTGTCAAGCATGTCTGCCCAACTCTGTTTTCTTAGACAATGTCAATTCTTCTACAATCTTCCAGTCTTATGCAGGACCGAGTTTCAGCGAGAGACTATTTGAATAATGTCACACTAAACTTGCTTCACTAATACACATTACTACAGTAGGTTTCTCTTCAAAAGCAAGATACTGGTATTTTACTGACTATAAGCATCTCCTAACCTTAATCACGGAGCAGTTGCATAAAATAAATAAACTAAATCAGGTTTCACTCTTTTGGTTTGTAGACTCGTACTGTGTTTAGTGTCTGCTTCATACTAAAATTAATGTTTGTTTCAGCCGCATGAACTGATGAATCTCAGAGCTGTGGAATATTTTGATACCACTTTCATTAAAGGTACGATTAAAGGTCAAAATTTGAATTCTGAATGTCTCAATCTCCTTCACACCCAAACTACAAAACCTAATCAAAAGCTGCACGACTAATATTCCTGTGCCACTGATCCTGACCTTACACTGCCTTTGCATGTAGTATTGAAGTACTGTACCGTAAGTACCAGATACTACAGCAGAGCTTACAGTGTACATTGTAAAGTAGCACAATGAATTCATGTGCTCGTAGCACTAGGATCACACCCAGTGGTTTAAATTAATTCGAAATCACAAGAAGATGAAATTTGATTCAAACTTCATATGAAAACAACTGAGCCTTAGCCTTCGTTTGTGAAATTTGATATGACATGAGTTGTCTTAACATATCAAAGAAATAACACGTCAAGCTAATGAGTTGCCTTTGTTTTCTGTAGCACAGTAATTATCCAAGAGACTGATACAACCCAAAGTGGAAGCCAGTGAGCAAAGTGGTTTTTGAAGCCTTGTAGATGCAACAAATCAGGGTCTTTTATGGTATAACATTCCTCCTGTCCCCTGACTACGTCAGTGTTCTGCATAAATGCATTAAGAGGTGAGGTAATGCATTTTAATTAAGGCCTGCTTAGTTAAAGCATTACCAGACAAAGACTTGTTTCACTTGAGAGAGACTACTCTTATATAGAGTCTGGCTTAACTTTATGCAAAGTTTCAAACTTGTAAGTTTACATTGAGTGACTTTGGGAGGAGGCAGCTCTGACAAGACGCGACGTTAACACTTGCCTGATGCTCAAACACACTTGTTTTGGTACGAGTGCAGTTTAACTGGACGGACGGACAGACGTGAGCGTGGAGCAGCTTGTTCATTTTAACGCACAAAATGTGCACTTATCCAACTGATATGATAATCCCCCTATTCGTGGTATCAGAGCTCCAGCGCAGTCGCAGCTGCCATTAAATGAGCATCTTTTAGCCTCTTGTCCTTTAGAGGAATTACAGTATAGGGAGGAAGTAGGAAGTGATAAAGCAAAACCGCAACCATTCACACATCACTATAAAAAGTGTAGTTTATTATTCTGTGCGTTTACTTGTCGTAAGTTATATTTTTTATGAAGGCTGTATCTTTTGACTTTTAAAACCAAAACTAGTCAACAACACAAGCGCAACAGGGAGGATGATGGTCTGGCTTTACTGTAGATCAGGTAGCTATGGAAATTAGCAGGACAGACTCTGTAATAGAAACTAGCCTCAACTTGTAGCATATTTCTGCGATTTCTAATTTCTTTCTATCCTTTAATTAGCATTCGCGACGTAAGCAGCTCGACAAATCTGCTGGAAATGAGCCATGTGTTCTACCCCCTGTCACCCTCTGTGTAATGAATGCATCTGTCAAGCCATCTCTCTGGGCCATATTTTGACTGATGGCTGATTCCAGGATTCCCTATAGCATAACTGCCTCACATATTATTCTCTCTTTTACACTCGCTCTCTTTCTGCTTTGGGAAAACATTTCCGTTTCTGCCATTAGTTTGTTGATTAGTACAGCTGTTTTTAATTGTTGAGGGTTATCGTCAGCTGAGGAGCAGCTGCGGCGAATCTTGTCAGCTGTAACTCTTTGTTTAGCTTGTTTGTGAAGCCTTTCTACCTGTTTTATGTAAACAGTTTCGAGGCTGTGCATTAAAATTTCATTAGCTAAATTGTTCCAAATTCCCTGTTATCTCGGGCTTTGGAAAATACACAAGCTGACTTTTTGTGGAGCATATTGTTGACTGGACAAAGCTAAATAAAAAAAGGCAAGAAGCAGTAAACGCAAAGACAGCATATAGAGCTTTAGAGGAATCAAGTGTTGGAATTGCATTCACCAAGGAGCCAGAAATAAGCACTAATGTCATTTTGTGTTGGCTGATTGTGTAAATAAGCAACTGTTTCAGCCTTATATGCTGTTGTTCTTACTCAGCTCTGCTGCCAAAGTGCCAGTTTCTGTCAGTGTTTAGACACAACTACATTACAATTACCAATGCAACTACTACATACACACAAATCACATTGTAGTACAAATATTTAGTCCAGTAAGTCGACCAGCTGGCCAAACCCAAGCGGCATCACCATAGGCAGAGCTTGTTTGCACAATGCTTTTGCCAGACAGCATGTCGATAAGGAACGATTCCGCAAAGCCACAACATGCATCACCCACCAGTGGGTTGTTTCTGTTCATATACAGGGCGGCAGAGTAAACGGGTAAAGGACAGCGTACAGTCAAGGTGAGGTTTTGATCAGACTATCTGTTGTGATAATCTCACAATTGCTAGTCAAGGCTGCGGGTGATGCCGGTGATCAGCTGGGACCTGCGGGCGCTGCAGTATCTGACAGTTCTCCTCAGGGAGCATAGACACTTCAGTGTAAAAGTACCTTTCAGGCACTTTTTTGTCTTTATTTGAACTGATTTCTGTTAAGCAGTGTCTATAGCACCAGGTATCTAATGTATTTGATCTTTGGCTGTTGCTGATCAGTCAGTTCCCATTTCCCCTTTTCATTTTCCCACCCTCCTCTCGCTAATCGTTTTCCCATACTCCCTGATAGATATCATATATAAGAGCTATTACTTAATTTTTGATTTGCTCAGGCTGTTTCCCCTCAACCGTGACTCGAGCCGTTTATACCGTGATTGCTCCTGACATTTTAATAAGAAACTTTCCTGACCCCGCGGGGCCCACCGCCATGTGTTCTGAATCACAAGTGAAACATAACAGAAGCTGAAGTGCGAGTGTAAACATCCAGAAATCCACCGCAATTTTTACTTTCAAATTCAGATTCATGTTTTCCACCCTTTTCTCGTGTTCGAGACTTTGCTGAATTGTAAACAAGTCAAGGCAGCAGAGTTTGTCTCTGAATGTGGGTCTGTGTACACATTATAATTCTCTCTATATTTTTCCTTTCCTTTTAGCATAAACTAATTTCTTTATTTGACATATTTGCAAGTTTAATTTGCGCAGGTTTGTAACAGAGCCGGTGTCTGATCCCACAAAAGGCAAACATTTCTCCCTCTATAAGGAAAATGTACCCGATTAATGCTAATCTCATGTTTGAAGATCAAGAAGCCCTCCCATTTATAAGTGAGCTACACAGATATGTATTTGTGCTGAGCGTATACTTTAATTATTTCACAAAGCAACAATCAGCGCTGTTAATTTAAGCCATTCTTCCCTCTGCTCTTACATTAGTATTTGCCACATTTGGAAAAACTGCCAATACACTGTTGTATATTTGTCTATACTGTATATTTTGTCTCATTGTGTATGTCTGCCTCTCTATCATGGCAGCAGTCTTGCCTACTGCTGTGCTTTATTTCTAGCATATCTCAATTGCCTACCTGTTGAAAGCCAGCATTCTAACGATATTCTGAAAAAGGAAACTATATAGAAACTCAGGAAACAATATCAGCTCTGATCACATCATGTGCACAGAGAAATCGCACATATTAATATATGGGACCAAAACCCGTTGCGATGACAATGGAACCATTGTGGCGCTCCTCCCCTCCGGAGGGAAACGGCTGCTCCAAAAATATATAATGAGCAGAGCCTTTGCTATCTATTGAAATTCCAGCTCTATTTCCTTTAAGTGTTAGTGAAATACAGAAGGGGGCTGGAGGAGAGACGGTTGAGGTGGAGCATGGAAGAAGGTGAGATCTGAAAGATTGAAGATGGATTTCTGTGGGAGTGTGTGGGCATTAGAATGCTGATGGTGCAGGAGAGACTGCGACTTGGGAAATCACTCGTCTGTATCCGTTCTCCCCTCAAACCCACAGCCGGAGTCGGTCAGTGCAGGGCATTTATAAGTGTCCCCCGATGTGACGGCAGCTGACATACAGTACGATAAATGCTATGTACATGCACCTGTACGTGCCATTACTGTAACAAGTTTAATCGAGCGAGTGTTTAAACAAATGTGTTTGTGTCAAGGAGATGATACAAGTTGAGTGGAAGCCAAACATGTCTACAGCAACCACTTTGGTAGTGAATAGATACGAAAAATGACTAAACAAAAGTCTGAATGTCATGATATTTAAAACATACTATGCTTTAGAAGAAGGAGTGTTAAAAATGTAATAAAAAATAAACTTTATAGATTAAGAAAATACTTAAAAAAAACTTTTCTTTTCAATTTTATCTTTTCAAATTCACAAAACATCTGGCTCGGATTTGTCTCCATAGAACGTGGCGCATTTGTGGTCCTTGACAGAAGATTCCAGATTAGATGTGAAATTTGCTGTCGTGGCAGCTCATTGCAGCTCTGCCATTGTTTAACTGGAATTCAATATGCATGTTTACACCACTTCAGTGCATTTGTCTTTGTCCCATTTTGTTCTCGCAGTACTGTATCTGGCAACATGAAGTTGCTTCATTTACATTTCTAATCTTCACACATATAACAAGCAGCTCAATGACGTCCCACTGTGAAACTAGGCTAACGAGGCCAGCAACCAGCGCCCTGGGCTGCGTTAGCGTAGTATGCAAGTGAATATGCACGCGATAAGTATTGTCTTACCATAACACCCATAAAGCATGTACAGCACTATGCATCTCTTCAGCCAGCAAACCTGTTTAGAATAGTATGTTAGTTGGTTTAGAGTTGCCCACCAGACTAACCAAATGTTGCTTTTACCAGAGGCAGTAATGATGAATTACAGCATATGCTCTGAGATGAATGATAATTTACCTTTAAATTTAAAATGAATGCAGATTTCCTTCTTCCTTTCTCTGCTTCATTAGCTTGTTTCTTGCTTTCCACTCAGGATACGCTCAGTGTTTGTTTCATCCATGTTAGATTTTATACACATTAATGTCATCGCTCTAACATGTGGAGAGGTGATAATTAAACCCTGTCGGAGGAGATTTCTGTCTTTTGTCTGTCATCTGGTGTGTTCAGGTAGCACTGATCCAGATTTTTTCAGTAACACTGATCTTTGAGAGATACTGCTAATTATAGTTACCTAATTTGAGAGCACTGCCCTGATTGTTAAATTGCTATTGTGGTCTCACAAGCAGAGCAGAACAATAATGCATTAAACCCAAATTACAGTACTGTATGCGTGTGCATACTGATGTATATAACCTGAAGATGCTTCAGCCCTGTAGTGTAGAACTGTCTGTCTCATCACTGGTGAGTAAATTCATCTTAGTGTAAGTCGGTACCTGCTTGGTGTTGGTTTCTCCCTCAGGCTTCCACCACAAATCACAAGGTTGCATCACGGTCCATTTAGTGTTTTACTGTATAAAACAACCAGTTTGGTATAAACTGATTTCAGACATAACGTTATTAGTGTGTCTCAGTAAAAGTCCCTATGGGAAGAATGAAATGCTACAAGCAATTTACCCTCTGGCCTGTTGAGAGCTGTTCTCCTCTCTCTGTCCTTTGACCTGATCATGTCACCACATTATGCTCATTACAGCGCTAAGTGATATGTAATCATGTCCATATCTTACACAGTGGATTCACTTGCTGTATTATTAATGATGTGACCTCTTATTTCCCATTCCAGTTGAGGAAGGCAGTGATGGACCACATCTCAGACTCCTTCCTGGAGACCAACGTGCCTCTGTTGGTGCTCATCGAAGCGGCCAAGAGCGGTAACGAGAAGGAGGTCAAGGAGTATGCCCAGGTGTTCCGTGAACATGCCAACAAACTGGTGGAGGTCAGTCATAATTTATCCATGGCCACACACACATATAGTACATAGTACATAGTAGTCACGTCAATCCACCCTCATCCAGCAGAACATAAATGAAGTTATTGTCAATTATAAGGACAGCAGAGCGTGACTCTATTTAAGTCTTTACAACTTAGCAGACCCCCTGCCTTCTGAAATCCGGTGTAGAGCCTGCGCTGCTCATCCACTAGTTAAATGTCATGCTAATCGCTGTTCTGCACAGTGGCAACTTAGCAGATTCAAAGTGCGTGTGGATTGTGCAGAAATCTGTGGCCAAAAACCACGACTTGAATCTTCAACCATCACTGACTTCTATTTTGATAGGAACGCTGGGCTTATCATACAGCCTGGAATGCCAAGCTCAAGCGCCTCGAATAATGCGCACGTCTGGAAAATCGATATTTCATCTTTACTAGACTGCGCTTCAGGTGGCGCTTGGTTTGCTCTGCTGCTACATGTGCATACAATACAGTTTGATGGCAGGTAGTTAGACACTTAGGGCCTTTACTCATGCAGAGATGCTTTGCTTCTGACTTGCTCAGAGAAGTATGTTGCATTCTCCTATGTGTTTTGTTTCATCATTACCAGTTTATGCTGTATGCGAGAGAGATTTCTGCTGACCTTAGTTACTAAGAAAGAGGGGGTGCACATTTGTACATGGAGGTGCGATGTATGAGGGCGTGTGTGGGTCGGGTTTGAAGGAGCAGCATCTTGAGTCTTCCTTTGTCTTCATAGTCTATTCAAAGAAGCCATTACAGCACTTTTGGCCTCTCTTAACATATTGTCAGTTAAAACAACACAGCTGCTGCCTTTGACATCAGCGGAGAGAGTGAGTGATCAGTGTGCCCTTTTCATCTGCCCAAGTTGTTTGTTGATGAGGGAGGATTTGACTGATGTTACACTTAAAAGCTGTCCTTTTCAACCAGCGGTGTTAAAGCATTGTTTAGCCCAAGGACATTCTAGATGGAGGCATCCTATTCTCCCCATTAAGGGAAAAATCAGGAGAGTCAAGAGATGCATTGTTCCTGCCCTGTGTTTGCTGCTGTTTGTAATTTACACACCAAAATAAGATCAGGCCACACTTACAAGTACCATTTACTGTAGTGCAAAGCTGAGGAGATGGACGTCTTTGTTTACTTTATGCAGAATCCACGTCATTTGTCACTGAGGAATCAATCAGTCCATCCATCCATTTGACTGCATAACAACTCCCATGCTGTACAGTATGTGGACTGGATTTCTCATTTACATTTCAACAGTATGTTCCCTTGTTTTGCATGTGTATCTACAGAGATGGCTGACCTAGACTCATTACTCCTGCATCGACACAAACACAGCACTGATGATGCTTCTTCCCACAGTAGCTATGTCGAAAAAGGCATATGTAAATTAAAGATCCCATGATTGTAAGACTACAGTTTTAGATTAAACTGTGTATTTGTGTATTTAGATATGCATTACAGTGTTAAAAGTGCTGCAAATGCACAATGGACATTTGGGGTTTTTATCAGTGACACTGTTTACAGTACATGTACACTCATGGTTCTTGCTAGCTGACCAGCTAGCGCCCAGGCTGTACTGTACAGTATGTGGCAATAATTTATCATTGATGTAATCACCATTGTTCGCGTTATCACAGACTTGGACATCACTTCCACCATCACCGCCCTTTAATATATTAGGATAATTAACATCCCCTTGTCACTGCAGAGGGGACCTGAGAGCCACTGACTTTGGACATGATCAACAGTATCAAAGTAAAAGAGGCCCCTTTTCATGTTTGCTTTGTTCCATTTGGCTCCACAAAATCACAGCTTTCTCTAGCACTTTGCTCACCCCAGTGAGAAGTCAAGTTCTCCTCGAGGGCTCTCCTAATCACATCATAATCTTTCCACCAACTTAAACAGCTACAGGAGACCACTCGTTTTAGGCAGAATATATCACTGCCTGAAAGACACGCGAAGGATCTGTGGAGCCTTCCATATTCAAGGAAATGCTTTCTAGCACTTGTCCTGTTCCTATAGTAGTGATGGTCAATTCTACATCCATGCAAAGAGCTGCATAGTCGTGCAAAGATGCACCTGTACCTATACCACTAATAACGCTCATACAGGTACGTACATATATTTACACTGTGTTTTTTAGACTCTGGCACATGACGACAATCTGCTGTTTAATGCTTGTTTAATGTAGCCGTAATGTTCTAAATATGATTTCTAAAAGTATTTGTTTGTTTTAATCATTCATTTTGCAACCGAACCCCATGCAGAGCATGGGTAATTCCAGATATCCCAATTTGTAGAAGAAAATAGAAATAGTAAGAACTGGCTCAGGGATATTATAGGAAGTAAACAACACATACAGACACAGAAGATTAGAGACCTAGTTGTTCCTCTGGGTCTGAGAAGTGAAATTGTGGGTATTCTGCTGGTATGGTTGGTCTATTAGAACATGATCATACTAATTAAATCCCAGGACTACTTTTAGAGAGAAGTACCAATTCCTTAGCCAATCATCAAGCGAGGGGCATTGGCAGAAATAGAATCCTCTCTAGATCAAGCTTCTCTTTACACAGATGCCTGTGTGCAGCATTAATGCTATGCTTAATGAAAACATAGCATTGAAAATATTTTTAGCTTAGCGTGTTTGGAAGAATTGTGCACAATCCTCCCAAAAGGCTATGACACAGCTAAAACTTTATCATCAGGTGCTTTTGTTATAAGGTTACGGTATTGTTTTCTTCCCTATACCAAAAGAATAGACAAAATGATGGAATCTGGTGAAGGAGAGCAAAATGGCTAAGCTGAGTCATTTCTACTGTATTTACCAAACCTCTACATGAACTACAGGGTAGAGTAGGGAGCCCACATATCAAACAAAAGATAATAGAATTCTCCTGTGGTTTCTCAACCAGATGTACTGAGAGCCACCTTTAAAGAACAAGATAGGGAACAAACAGTGAGGAACTAAAGAGCTATAGAGCAAACCCTCTTCCTAGTGCTTAAATACAAAACAAAGAGAGCACATCACCCAGAACCCTCTCAGAGCACATATATGACAAGTTCAAAGGAAAAACTGGCGGAAATCAGAACCCAAGTCCATATGACTCGAAAACTATCCTGAACTGAACAAAGGACCCGAGGCTCACGGGACGAAAATGAAGAGAAAACACCTCCGAGACAAAAGTCAATCTGAGGAGCAGGGTCAGGCTGAAGTTCAGGCAGAAAATTAGGTTGAAGCTGCAGTAATTGAGTGGAAAAGCCCATCAACAGAAAAGCCTGGTATAGAAGATGATTTGCTGAATAGAACAATGACAATACAGCAACAGGTTAGTGCCTTTGGCAGTAAGTAACAGCAGGAGTACAAGTAGCAACAGTTACTGTAACCTGCTCAGTTTTCTCCGTTAACTAGGAAATATGATTGAAAATACATATGTTAAACATATATCAGTGAAGCTTTACTTTGAAGATTTGTTGTTGATGTTTCCCTAATTCAAATATTAGCATAATAACATTTGATTTTCACACTCCCTCTATTTAAAGTTACAATTGTACAATTGAATGAGCTGTGCTGTATTAAAGCTTTTCCTTTGTGTGGTGTAGTGGAAGGACCACATGTTCCAGGACTGTCCTTGAGCAATTTATTTTTAACCACCAACCACAGTAAATGTAGTTTTTGGAAACAAGACATACGTACAAATTCTTTTGTATAAACGCTCTCAGCTGCTGTACTACGTCAGCAGCTACAGTGGCATCACACATCATTACGTTCAACGCAGCAGCTCCACCACTAGCAGACAGGGAAACGGGAAAATAGGCCAAGGTTTACTCTATAGCTCATAAATACAGTACCTCCATTCAAGCAAAAAGCAATGAAGGAGGTGCTGTGCTATCTTAACGATTTCGGCCCTAATCTGGTAACAACTACATGGATGAAATGTCTGCACACAGAAAACAAAATAAAAATCCATATTATTTGAAAAATAATCCCGAACCTGATTGTGTCTGTAATTAAGCCTTAGGTACTGATGCATAATCAATACTCCATAGTTCTTAAATCCCTGTCTTTTCATTGATGCTGCGGGCCCAGCTCGCCAATAGAAGCTCCCCACGTCAGAGTCTTCTTATTAATTCAAACACAGCATGAATATGCCCTCTCTTAAAGTTACCATGGTTTCTGTTTATTGGCTCTGCAGCGAGATTCTACATCTGCCGGCAAGTGTTGCACATCGAAAGGACGCTACGCTCCATCACTATTATAATGTCAGAATGAGGTTTTCTTCTGACCTTGACTCCTTGAAGTGATTCTCCTTAACAGCTGTGGGGTTGTAAAGGACAGTTCTTTATCTTTATCGGTGCAGTAGTTTGTCTAACAGAATTGCTTATGCTTTGTTAGAAATGCAGGCAATGTGCTCTATCGGAAGGTGACAATACAAGTTTTACTTTTTATTACGTTTTGGTGTTGTTTTTGCTATTTTCCGTATCTCAGTCTTCTCCACCCTATTTTCTTTACTCGCCCTTTAACATCTCAGTTTCCTGAAGTGAATTCATTGTGTTGTCTATTTGGTGAAAGAGCTTTCACCATTGCTACATTAATTAAGTTCCTCACTTTACCTTTAACGGTTCATTAGCTTTGGATTCATTGCGTCGACCTTCCTTCGGACATGTGCACAGTCAAGGGAAGGGCATGCATTACGTTCAGTGATTATGCAAAATCAATATGCAGTATAAGTTGAATGTAACCAATACTGAACTGGCCTTCCCAGCTCAGCGGCACGAGACAGGCCGCAGCAGTAAATAATAATCTGGGGCTTCTGCATCAAGCACTTAACTGGACCGTTTAGCTGAGGAGTGGATGGTTTGGTGAGTTTGAGTTAAAAGGCATGACATTAATCCCAGAGTTTGTGGCCATATGTGCTGGTCATTCACAGAAAAACAGTACATGTAACAATACACCATGAAGAAAACTCATATTACCTCCATGAAGAAGAAAGACTTGAGTGGATGTGGAACTTATCTAGTAGGTGCCTTTGTATAACACCAATTCTGAGCTTCTATATTTCCCTGTGGTACGATAGCAGGCAGTGGCACTACTCTCTGCTCTAACTCCTCTCCCCAGTAGCTATAGCAGCATCTGAATGTGCTTTTTTTTAGTTTTGTTCTTTCTGCCTCTCAGCGTTTTCTGTCCATCAAAACATCTGGTGGACATAGATCCAGTGTTCTTACACACTGTGGGGCATGTCACACAGTAAATGTACTGTCAATTCGGTTCATTGGAATTCAGAATCTGAGCCGCGCCGAGGCAAAGCTCTGAGGAACTGTACAAAGGAGTTTTTAAAAGGGGCTCAAAAAGCACAGTTGGCGGCATCATTAGAAAATGGAAAAAAAAGTGCCTTGAGAATTACCAGTGATCAAATTAAACCCACCTAGAGAGTCCAACGGAGTATAATTTTCCTCATGTGCCTTAAAGATCAGGTGTAAATCTGCTCCCACTACATTAGGCAGTTTTTTTCATGGTTTGGAATATAAATTTAGTATTTTTTTCATTTTTCATAAATAAATATCAGTGGCATACATTTGTTATCAACATTTTGTTAACACGATAGAGATCTTCACAGCTTCCTGTAGGACATGAAGTAGCAGGAGCTAAACACTACCTTGAACTGGTTTTACATGCCCAGGTGACAAAGTGCCACGCTGTCAGGGCTAGTTAAATTTAGCAACCTTCAGCACAAACAGAGACAGGTGTTCCAAGGAGAGGGGACGGGGTGAAGGAGCTTCAGCATTAACCGGAACGATGATAACACGGCTAAACAGCTGCAGAAGCTAATTCTAGTGTGGAAATCGTGCCTTTATTCTGAAATTCTGGAATGTAAATATATGTGCTTCGCAAAGAAAATGCAAGTCGATAGTTTTATGGAAATGTATTTTTTCTCTTTTGCATATGTCAAAAAATGTTTTATTGTTTTTTTACTGTACAGAAAAGTATTCTAGTTATCAGTGCAATGGTCACAGTGGTGTCATGTAAAACATATTTGGAAAAATCAGTGATAATACTAATGCTTGTGAACATAAAGCTTACAGCAGAAAGTCACTTTTGTTACCATGACAATAAGCTTCCAGTGAAAGTGAACAATTTGCAGAGCTGAACTAATGCCACTGGGAGCTAAGTAGGAGGTGGTGCTTTTCAAATGGAAAACTGCAATGTGATGACATTTGAAACGTGTGGGGGACTTGCAACAGGCCAAAACATTTCAAAGGGAGAAGCCCGTCACAAGGCTTGTGAGCATAATAGTTTTTAACACAGAAGATAGCAAAGCTGTAATGGAATACAAGCCCCTGCTGCATTGGGATTCCAGAACATACTGGGCCACATGACATACTAAATAACATACTGTATAGATCAACATAATTATTTAGTGATGCAGATAGATTTGGTACAGTGTTTTAGTTTCCCCTTTTGGCGTTGTTGGTAATTTCCCAGTGACTCTGTCCTCATTTCTCAGAGGGTCTTGGTCATAAGCCTTTTCTGAAGAATAACAGCTTCGCCCCAGGATGCAATCAACCAATCTTTTGACCTCGGGCTGACATTTATATTCTTTTTGTTACATCTCCACAGTCCCTGTAAGGGGAGAGGAGAGATAAACAAATGTAAATTATCCTGGCATCAAGCATGTATTCACAAAAGGACTGCCCCGAACCTTCCCGGCGCAGGCTGAGGGGAGTCAACTCAAGGGTGCATCACGTCTCGCAGAATGCATGAATTGGCGGCGGTGTTCGTGCGTCGCGTTTAACCAAGCCGCGCCTGAGCAAATTGCTGCGGCGAAGAGCGCAGCCTTTACACAAAAACCTCCAGCTTTGCTGCTAAGAAGCGGGCCACATGTAGCTCCAGTAAAGGTAGCACATGACAAGGAGCAGCAGAATGCCTGTCGTGTTTTCAGATATGACACTAAGTGGATTACACAAGATTAAGTGTGACAAAAGAGAAAGCAAAGAGGAATAAGACTCGACATAGAACCCAGCCTGCGTGCTTTGAACAAGCAGACTTCCTATGGTAATGTGGTGTATAGCCCAGCATAAATCCTTAATTATATCATGGGCTCAAAAGGTCTTAGTCACTTCAGATGTCCCATGATGTTTTTCTTATGATTTGTGTGTCATTGTTTCCAGGATGTGAGCCATGCAGTTTTCTAAGTGCAGGACGTCCAGGCATGTAGCATTTTCCCCTCAAATACTGGGACTATACATAATACAAATGTTATCTCATGAGTCACAAGATGATTAATGTCCAGTGTGTATTCTGTGGACAAAATCATTTCTGAAAATCTAGGAAGCCAGTGATTAGATAAAAGACCTTTAACTCAGAGTCATGTTGAACAATTCATACCATTACATTAAATTTGTACCACTGTCTTTGACCCTTAATGCGGATGAATCAATAAGTACAGTAACTGCAGGCACTGCAGACAGGAACTTACAGCTGAGCAACGAGACACCTGGAGCATCTGTAGAACATATACTTGTAAACAAAGAAATCCTACAGTGGAATGGGCCTCCAGCTATATGAAGGAGTATTAATACCAATAATGAATATCTTCTTTTTCGTTAGTTTAACTGGCAGACATGTTAGTTAGTTAAGTACTAGAGGATTAAGAATACTGCAAATGAAACCATATAGACAAATGCGTAGCATACAAAATGAAGCAAGGCTGTATGTAACCTCTTCAAGAATCTGTCTATAAGTTTTAATTTTGGGTTGAATAAAATAAGGGATTTCATCTGTTGCTTCATTCACACAGTGATCAGGATAATAAAAGAGCTCACGCCTGGTTACCATTTTCTGCTCAGCACTTATGTCTAATTTGGATTTTACGAGGCAGAATGGAGGAGAGCGCAGGTCTCGTCACATGAAATGGATCAGCAGACGACCAACAACACCACCGAAGGCCGAGATACATGTGCGCATATATAGCAGACAGTAATAGTTCACTTTTTCTCGACTCTCTTTCACTGATGCGGAGACCTTCACCCGCCATCTTTTGTCTATTAAATTTTATTATCCATTGAGTTACTGTAATGGATGGCGAGGAGAACTCATAGAACTCTCCGGCAGCTTATTTCAAAGTGAAAATTGACTCGAACAGGTGATGGGTAATTTTAAAGAGACATTCAGGCTGGGCTTTAAAGTAGGTAAATGGAAGGACTGACCAACATAAAAACCGCACCTCTAAAATGGAAATAATTAACATGCTGTGACAGGACATTTGCATAAACGATATTAGTAAAAAAAAGGCTCCAGGAGAGATTTAAAACGATGATGAAACTCGTATTGATTCGACCACATGTGTAGCAGTGATTGTCTGACAGCTGAGATTGATTGGGGATATTGGCTAATCTTCCAGTTCCTCACTCAACCTGTTCACTATCAGCATTGCTAATACACCAAACCGGGGGTGTAACTCTTTTCCTGTGGCTCATCAATTCAACGACCTCTTTATAAAAGGGTAAATTAAACCACGTCCCGGAGCCATTTTAGCCCACCGACAGCAGGTTAATGGCTCATCAAGAGTCTGTTCTCTCTGCTGAAACTGATCCTCTCATTCTTATGCCCGCTCATCCTTATAGACCTCCATTGATATCATTGTTAATGCGAGGATGCCTTTTTGAGCACGTGTGAAAGCTCCAGGTTTGTACTTCTTTGTGCATTTTGCAGAAATTCTGCAGCGGCGTGCTGCCAGCTGGCAGGTTGGTGTCCTCGGATCTGGTTTATGGTTGAAGTCGGAGACGGACAGAAGGAAAGAAAGTCCTTGCAAAAACAAGAGCCACAAACAAAAGAGTCAATTTTCTGTCTCCATCATCTCAGAACTGTCTAGTGGTGGCTGTGGGAGGTGTGGGATTATCAGAGGTTGGTGGGGCAGTAATGAAGGCCATCTCCCAGAAGACGCTAACAGGCTATAGGCGCCTGATAGACCGGAGGAATTTCTCCTGGCAGGCAGGTGAAAGAAAATATAAAGAACAGCCCATCCTGAAAGCCAAGAGTGGGGGCTCCTCAGTTGTAGTGTTGCTTTCATTTTGTGAGCTGAGGCAAAACCTGGGCTTGATTGAAGGGAAATGTGTTTGCGTTATTTACATTGTAAAATCATAGTAAAACGTGAGATTGTGATATGTTTTTAAACAAGGTGAATTAAACATCTCCACAACATGAATACTGAAAAATCATCATTTTTAGTGATTAGTTAGATGTTGTTTACCTATTGTACTTTTTAAATAAACAATATAAATACAATTGAATACACAACATATTCTTTAGAGATGTCTCTTTGTTTGATCTTTGTGTCTTTGTGGAGATGTTAGAGACGAGGAGACCTATTAGTAAAATCATCATGCATTCATCATTTGAGATCCGCCCTACAATCGCTGACTTCTCGCCAGACTTTCCCAGCTACTGGAAATAGCTTTTTCGTTTTTCAGAGACCTAACTTGCCCTGTGCAGTTATTGACTTGACATCGCCCGAGTGCATCAGAGGAAGGAAAGTGGTCGATTCCCGGTTTGAAATAATCAAATAATATTCATATTAACTTTGTGCAGCGAGCTCATAGATGTGTTGAGCGCACATCTACTGTACTGCATGTTGCAGGCTCGTTCCTGCATTAATTATGCCTGGGGAAACAACAAACCCATGAATGGCGGCCGCAGTTAATGGTTCACTGCTATCACCTACAGTATATGGTTCTCAGACGTTGGATTTTCTTCCCCCTGCCTCAGTGCGGGTGTCGGAAGCCATGGCAGTCTGCTCGTGCCATGCATCCGCAGCAAAAACAAACCTCCTCCCAGACTGGATGGCAAATGCGGAAGTGATAAATCTCGGAGGAGTTGCTCCACAGCCCCGTCTCCTCTTCCCCGAGGTAGAAAGCCCTAGTTCGAGTGTTCACTTACATCATCAAAGGACCCCTCTGTCTCATGTAATATTAACATGTGCTAAATCAGTGGCAAACAGCAGCAGCAATGTTTACACAGCATTAGCACAGGCTTGCAAAGCCACATAGAGAGGGCCTGTCTTTGTGTTCAAAGATTAGGAGGCTCTGACACCCAGGGGAAGCGACAAGATTATAGGATGTATGGGTTCACTGTTTTACAAGGTGACTAATTTTGGCATTTCATATCTGCCTTCTACAGAAGCCTTTATGAGCAGCTTTGCAGATTATCATATAAATGATTTCTGATTCGAAATAAGTAGCCTCGTAGGAAGCCCTAATGTTTTGCACTTCTTTATTCTGTTTTTGTTTTCCTCGGTGTCCTCCTGTGACACTCGTGCTGTCTACGAAAAACCATACAGTGCGCTGAGTGTAAACGAAGCCTGGCGAGGGAGACAGGTGGAAATGTACTGTAGTCGAGGCGTCAGAGGAGGCGGGAGTGGGCGTTCATCTTTAAGCTGTTTGAGTTTTGGACACGGGCTCAAATCTAATAATCAGAAAGCTTTTGAGGTGAAGTGGGCTGTCACCGCGAAGTCAAATCTGCTGGAAATTAAGTCCATTAATCACATAGCGCTCCATTTGGTGCTATTGTATGTACATCCCTGCCGCGTGGACGTGGGGAGGCGTTGCGGCGAGCGTGGGCTCCGCAAGGACGAGAGAAAAGGCCTCACGGTGCAGAAGAAAGCCATCAATTCTCATTATGGAAAATAGATCATTTCTCCTAATTAGAGCCGGCTTTTTTACCACAAATGCAGAATAACCCAGGTTAGCGATGGCAGGCGCCGCCGCCGCCGCCGCCACTGATTAATTAGGTGAGTGAATAAAAACCTTTAAGTACGCAGTGATTTCTCCCCAGATAGCTTATTAAGGGGTAAAACACAGTACACTGCAGGTCAGGTCCTTTGGGATCGTGTGCGGAGAGAGTCCCAAATGTGATGAGAGACGAAAGCAGGCGGAAGAGGGCAGTTTGGAATTTCTCTGTGAAATCACCGGGCTGCATGGCAAGTCACCCCATAATCGACGCCTGCGTTCACCCATATCGAGTAATAATCATGAGACAACAGATCAGACAGAGAGGGATTCATTCCCTGTCAAATATGGAATGACAGTTTTAAAGAAGGAGCGCTTTGGCACCAACAGGGAGCTTCTGCTTTGCACGGAGCACTATACGTAATTGGGATCTTCCTCTTAGATGATTAAGACAGTGTTAGAGGTTTTTAAAAGGCAATGCAGGGTGGAGTCATTAAAGTAAAGAACGAAAACTTCAGTGGAGGTTCAGCTATGAAATGTCCGTCACTGTGACGTTCAGCATATTTGCATGTACAGAATGTACAGAGTCACTATAATCTATAACAGGCTTCTACTTTCGGCTCACGTTTGTCTCACGTATGTGCGATACATGATACGCAGCCGATCCCACGACGTGCCCTCTGTTATATTCATACAGTATACTGTATTCATTCATATTTCAACACGTCTAGTCACTTTTTGCCTCTCAACGCATGCACGTCCGCTGCCGCCACCGCCTTTGTTCTTGAATGAAATAAATAAAGCAGGAACATAAATCCAGCTGAGCACAAGCAGGACATACACCTAATTTCCTTTCCTTTCTTCTCTGACCCAATGTAGTCTTATCTCGCTCCTCAGCACTTTTTGTGCTTTGTTTATTTATTTGCTCTTCTCCATTTCCTACTTCCCTTCAACACTTTGAGCCAGATAAGTTGCGGTTTTGCTCAGCGGAGGTCACAGGTGAGGAGAGCACCCTGGATGTAGCGCGCACGCGTGCGCCGCCGGGCCCGGCTCAGAATGCAAGTGGAGCATTTTCCGCATATTCATGAGGCGGGCGCCGCTCATCACCCTGTCTTTGATCCAATTCATAGAGTATGCAAACGCTTGCGTGCGCACAGAAGGGTACGTGGGGTATTTGTTGCCCTGCTGTCGGCTGATCAGATCACTAGCTGGTTCCCAGGGTGCCAGCAGTAAAACTTCCTTTCTGGATCAAATCTAGCAAAGAATGACCCTCTTTGTGCATAAATCCGCTTCTCTTTATTGTAGTAGTAAGTATATGTTCAAATATTTTGCCTATACTGTAAGTACGAATGTTCAAATAAGTTCAAATACGTACATAAAGGAACTAATGTGTCTTTGATGTTCCAGACTTGACATAAAGGATGGTGCAGTACACTGGCACTGGGCTGAATACCAAAGGCTTGGAAATACTGTACAAACGCTTGCCGTTATAAAAGCTACAATCAAAATACTGCTTGTGTGACAGAAACATGTCACAGCCCGTTTTGCTGTATGCAAAGGCTTTTTCTGAGCGGCTTTAGCGATATGGGCAGAGCAGAAAGATGTATTTAAAGGTTCATGGTCACCTTGTGTTTCTATTATTGTGCATTAATATTAAGGCAGGAATAAAGCTCCAAACGCATTTTCATAAAGAAGCTGTTGATAAAAAGGATCACGATGACTCCCTCGTCTAAACCTCGCTATAGTCCATGTGGATGCCTAAATCCAGAGGTCACAATCAAATCTAAATCTTTAAATGTTCCTTTGGAAGTTTGGTTAACAAGGCGTCAGTCATGTGTAAAGACTTGTTACACTTTGTGACTACGGTGAGTTTCACTATAGTGATTTACATTTACTACCAAACAATATCTCTGTTATCATTCCTTGAAATTGCTGACGTCAGCAGAGTAAACAGCGGCAGCCACGCAGTGACAGGCTGTAATGGCTTCTGGCTCATAATTACAGTACCTGCAGGAGCAGACGAACGGGGCAGCGAGGTAAAAACTGTTGGTCTTTCATAATGGTAAATTATGTTTCACTTTGCTCTTTGTTCAGTCAATAATGAAATACTGTATCAGCCCATGCTTTCACCGTCACCATGGCAACACACATCCCCCAGGGTAATAAAGCAGAAGAACACTCAATCAAGACTGAGTCATTGAGGTGGGGACATTTTTACCCCGACACAGTGCTGAAATAAGCGGGAAGGCTCCCCAGGAGATTTAGGGGTGTTTTAGAGCCTTGATCAGGAGCCAGGGATTATTATTGGCGAAATCCTGTCTGAAAGGGATCCTTCGCATATGTTGAAGCCTTACAAAATATGTTATGTATTAATTACATATAAACATGTTGGCCTTAAGGTGCCAAAGTCACCTCTCAGCTACAGCCAGAGATTAAAGATTCTATGACACCTACAGTCCACTGAGTGATGTCCTTCCTTCTCTTACAGCACATGCGATGCCGTGTTACATATTTTTCTTCTTTTAGACAGAAACCTGGCATTAAATAGCCGCTGAGTCGCACACTTCTGAAATGTCACAGCTTGATTTTATAGTTTGAGAGGGCTTTTCTAAGTTCGTTCAATTTTTCGGAAAAATGTTGTTTTCACTACCTGAAAGTTTTTTTTGTTATTGTAATTCATACTGCACCTTGTGGAGGTGTTTTAACAGTGAATTACTGTCGAGTTACATGGAGTTAAGATGCCTGGACCACTTCCACTGATAACTTGCCTCGTTGCCGTGGGCCGACTTGGGTTTGTGCTGCAGTGTCACACCCAAACAGATTTGTTACATCAACTCTTAATGTGAGTACGAATATTTGGCACTTAGCTTGACTCAGTGTGTCACACATTTAATTAGCGAGCTCTGTCTGCTCTTGTTATGTGGGAGGCCTGCTTTTTTCCTCGCTGACCCTGTGCTATTCTGGGCCAGCAGCTCTGGTATTTGACAGCCAACTTCTGGTCACTATTTCCCTGGAGGTTAGACTGAAGCAGACATCTTTCCTATGAGACGCTAGGCTAACACACACACACACACACACACACACACACACACGCAGCCTCTGCTCCTGTGGACATCAACAAGCAAAAAGCACCACGGCGCGTTGACATTCCCAGAGGTGTCACACGGAGGGGGATGTTTCTACCGCCTACTCCACAGGCCTGAACTAAACACACGTCGTCGCCATCGGAGGCCTGATTGAATCTCGACACGGCACCAAAGCTGGGCTGTAGCTGCGTCTTCAGTGGGACGTGTAAATCCTGCTGCTTCTTAGCTGGACTGCAGTTGGGTGCGTTTGTAAGGCAGTAATTAGTATGTGCACATGTCCTCACACTGACTTAGCGATGCAGAGTGGCTACAGAAGCAGAAAGGAGATGGATGGAGCCCTGGAACGGCTCTCGGAGACAGGCGATGAAGAGCGTTTTGCTCTAGTATTAGTAAAGATCGTGACCTGTTGCTTGTTGTTACTGTAAGTGCAACTCTCTGTGCTCACATGAAGTACGTGCACACTGATTTCATGCTCCTCGTGGAGACTGATTGATGATGTTACTAAGTATCGTTGCAGTCATCCCAGGGCTCTGTGGCCCAATAAAAACTCTAAACCCCATTTGGACAGTTTCTTCAACCCTTTATCAGTTCTGGTATGTGACATCCTCCGACAACCACAGACACAGTCGCAATTTAATCTCGCCCCTTTATTTTCCTTCTCCTCCTCTTTAACTGCCGTTGCCCCTTTTGCATTCATGCATAGATGACATGCTAAGTGAAAGACGAGCCAATGGGGATGAGCAATGCCTGCTAAGCTGGTCTTAGTCACGGGGCATTGTCATTAGATTAATGGAGCAGAAGGAGCCATCCGTTTTCTCTCCAGAGGGGAACTTTACTTTTGGTTGGGGTGGAAGGAGAAAATGACGGGGAGGACGTGGCTCTGCCTCAAATAGAGGAGGATTTGGCAGCAACACCAACAGCCTCATAGCTCATGTTGATATCGGACAACCAGGTGTGACTGCTGGGACCCGCGTGCCTTCCATTTAATACGCTTGCAATTGGACCTCATTGTTTTATTCTAGAGCATCGTACCCTTCTAGACTGTACCTAGGAGATACTTCACCTCTCACTGCTCATCCTCCTCATCTCCATGTACCTGTATGTCACTGAAGGCTGCTTGCTGATATGTAACTGTATTAAAAGGTGTTATTCGGGGCTGTAAAAGCATTCGGCTGCATTTTGTACAGTCACTAACTTCACAGTGATTAATGCATCTGTTGTCATTTGCCGAAAGTAAAGGAAGTTCACACCTTCCCTGACACCATATAAATTCACATCTGTCCACTTAAATGTGAAATATTTTGGGAGATACTAAGGAGAAAGTTGCTGAAGAGAAGAGACAATCAGACACGACAAACCGTATAGATGTGCATCTCAGCCAATGACCTTCAGCTTTGGTCTCCTCTGGGTGTTGCTCCCAGCTCTGACGTGGGAAGTTCAGTACAAGTGAGTTTGAATTTGTTAGCTTTCTGCTATGTTCGGTATTTTCCACCTAAACTGATATTTATCCTTAAGCCATACTCAAATCTCTTTCTTTCTAAATGATCATATTCTCAAAATGCTGCAGTAACGTCTAGTGTGTTCGAGGATGACCTGGTGGGAATCAGACATTTGGTCACTGCACTGGAGGTTCAGATTAAGAACAATATAATGTGTGCGGCACTGCGTTTATATGATGTAATTCCTATATTTTTTTATCAAAAGCAACTCTAAGTGTCTAATCTTGAACCTAGAGCATAAGGCTACCGTAGGTTATTATGTGAGCCCAGGGCAGCAGCTGTGGATACAGTCTGTTGTACATATTTCATGTTTTCTATACAAAAGAACGTTTCCAAGGTGGAACGTGAAGCATCGCAGCACTATTTACTGTGGAAATGTCCAGAGCCTAATCCCTGAGGAGCAATAGTCATAGCACTGCTCATTTCCCAGCACTTAATTACACCAATCCTAAATTAATTTGACTTACATTTCAAAGTTTATCATTGCCACGTAAGAAAAGCACCGTTAACAGATTTGGTTCCAGGGTTCACATTAATTGGCAACTGGGAGCAAAAGTTATATTTGCACCTTAATGAAGTAATTAGCTAAAGCCATTGCATCAAAGACTTGTGCTTATTGCAAATATGACTTTGTCTGGTCACTTCCAGCGATTCATTCATTACTTTGGTGAAGGTCCTCTGCCAAAACGTGTTCCAGGACATTAGTATTATACTTTGAAACATGTAAAACGGGCATCTGTCACAGATCCATGCAGGATGCCAGTGCAGCAGCAGCCGCCTCATCAGCAGTGTTGGTCTCCACACATCCAGGGATGTGCTAAATGAAGTCATGATTTCAGTGAAACCATGGTTCCTCCAATTCTATCTCACCACAATCTCTGTTCTCACTAGTGACATTTGATAAAAGTACAGTGTGTGTAAAAAACCTGACAGCATCTCTAAATCTTCCTTTTACAGTATATCTTCCTCTTATATGTTCTCAGTCTTATTGCTGTTTTATGACATAATGTCTTTATCACTAGGCAGAAAACTAGCTGCACTATACACAGTGGACTTTATGTCACCAGAGAAATCATACTTGTAAAACTGTTCAAATATCACCTAAAGCCTATAGGTGCACGCTGCACAATGTATGCAATGATATTTATTAACACCTCCATACGAATGTTATTCCAGTACGGGAGAAGACTAATGGTCGTCAAGACAGAAGCTGCTTTTTTTTTTTAAATTGTGCTTTTAATTCTGCTCACAGCAAGAGCAATGACGGCCCTCTCACGTCTTCACACTTCCCAGTTCTCACCTGAGAGAAAATCACACGCGCGTTAATTTGAAAGTGCAGCAAACAATGTAACATTTCCACTGACACATTTAGATTTCCTAAGACACAAATACGCCAGATGGATTCGCCCGGTTCGTCCGTCTGATGCATCCGGGCTCATATGTTTATTCGGGATCTAAGCTGCTGTGTAGAAGTGGGGCTTCGCCTCTTATGTAACCAGATAAACACCAGTTTTCCTCCGGCCCCTTTCGCCATAATTCACATGTGTATGACACGAAATGAATAATTATTGATTCTTATAAATCACCAGTGTCAAAGGCTCATTTCTGGACTGTGCATCTGTAAAATTTCATCTTTCCTCTCCCATCCCCCAATTTAAAGGTTGAGGCATTAAGGACTGACAACCGCTGACCTTTCCCACTGTGTGCATCTATTATCCAACAGGTCTAATCATGCTTTTCTTGTGCCTTTAGATAGATGTGAGAAGGCAGAGGGATGTGATGGGAAGAAATGTCAAGGTCTTGCTGTGTTCGCATTTAGCCCGAGATTGGACTGTGGTGTTATATATCACTTAGACCCACTAAAACCCCAGTATTTATGCACAGCCTGACACGGGGAGCATGTATAGGTGACCTGAGGCCTGCGTTTGCTTTGGAGGGGTTTCACTTTGTGTAAGCCGTCACACCTGCCTCGTTGCTTACAACACTCCAACTCCTAACACAGTCCAATTATGTCATCGCCGTGCTGCAGAGTTTAATGTCTCTGGTCCATTTCTGGCTGTGTCGTTTGGGTTTCACTGGCCACTGAACTGTACTGTAAGTTCGGGAGAAAGTAGAAATTGCTGTCAGGGTCCAGGCACTTTGTCAAGGATGCCAGCGTTGGACAGAAACCACCAGGCACTCAAATTTCATTCCGCCTTCGATGTTTGTGGGTCTGCTGACAATACGAAGAACTCAGAGTAACGACGCGGCTACGCACCTGATTTGAACTGAAGGCGTGTTTATGCCACCAATAAAGCGTACGGCAGGTTAAACATTTCAACTCAATGAATCAGATTTTAAATAGCTTTTGTTGCAGGGGGACCGTGGAATGTACAGATAGATTAAAAGGAACAACCCAAAGGTCCATTTTCATAATTATGTTTTGATGCCAAGCCCGACTGCTTGGCCAGCAGTCTTGGAAAGGGAGGGCAGGAGGGAGAGGAGGGGGGGGGGATCAATACTTCAGTTGAAACTGCCTTAGCTGGATTTTTTTTTTTTTTTCTGTGGGGGTGAAGAGGAACTGTAAGAGAGGCTGTCTGGCCCCTGTGGTTACAGTACAAGCTTTAGCGAAAGGCAGAAAGTGTTGTAAGATGAACAAACCGCTGTACTGGCCACCTGGAAGACACAACTTTCTGACCGTATAGCTGCTACTGATCCAACTCCTGTGCGGTGGAGTGCTCGCAGCGAAATGTGGAGAAATCACTGCAGCCCGCCGCTGCTCCTCCAGACTGAGGCATAGCGGAGCAGCGAGACGCCGGGGCCAATGGGAAGTGTGAGTGGTTGCCCTCCGCCTGAGGGAAAGTGAGTCAGCCATTTGTTCCCCGCTCCTTTCTCCCTTTAATGCCCTGTCATTCACAGCGGCGCGAACAAGATAATCCAATATCCAGGACTCTATATTGGAGCTGTAGGACCCCAGTGTTCAGCACGTGAGCACACACACACACACACACACACACACACACACACACACACACACACACACACACACACACACACACACACACACACACACACACACACACACACGCGCGCGTCGTTGTCCCAAGTCACTTTGGTCCAGCTAACTTTATGATTTGTTTATACTGCTTTCAATTACCTCTCTGTGTCCCTTGTTGAGCTCAATAAAATTTTATATTGTGGATATTACTCTCCAGGTGGCCATCCTCGCTTCCTATGGCCATCTTCATTTAGCCATTCAAATTCCTGTATAAATAAATCACGCGCTGAAGCCTGTGGATGTGGTCACCGGAAGAATCCACCGGTCCTCGACAGCCGGCGCCGTAAAGGGGCGAACGCGGCGCTATGAACAGAATGCTAACGTCTCCTTTGGTCACATCAGGACTCGTCACTGTGTGTGTGCGTGCGTGCATGTGTGCGTGTGTACTCGTTCGAACGGCGCCGTCATCCACCCACGTCGTCTCAGGTCCAATTCTCTCCGTGAGCAGCGCCGCTTCACCTCCTCATCAACCTGCGGGAAATCGTCATATCTAATCAGACGGCGGCCGCGGCGTTAGCGGTGCACTCAAAGCACAGTTTCGCCCCCAGAGGCGCGATCGCTGTAAATCCCACTGTCAGCCTTTCACCCAGACACAGTCGCCTCCGTCAAGCGAAGCGCGTGATTGTGACGGCTTTGTTTTCAGCAGTGTTTGACCACAGCTTCCATTTAAGATTGTAGAGGAACTCCTTCACCTTACTTTTAAAAGTAAAGTCAAAACGAGGCTGGTCACTTTATTTCTCATTTTAAACTACTTCCACATACGTAAGTGAATCGCTTCAGCCCTGTCTTCCAGTTGATAGTTATCCCACAGTAAGTGCTACGTTAAAGCACCTTCTGCTGTATTCACAAAGAAGCGAACTACACAAAAAAAACCCATCATTGTTCGAGGTTCCAGTTAAAACAGGTTAAATGATGTACAGCCAGTGTTTCCTGCTGACAACAGCCAATCAAGCCTATTGTGTCACATGTAAAGTGCAGAAGGAAGCAAAATCACAGCAGCACAAAGAGGAAATGTTACAGGCCAATTAAAATCCTGAATCCCTTTCTGCTCCACACGTTTTCTGTGCAGCGCTAAAACCTTTTACTGTAGATCGCTGGTGTAGCAAATACAAGGCACATTTTGTAATGAGGATCTCATATTGATAAAATTATTAGTTTTACTTTTTTTTCTTTTTCTAACATACTACAGCATGAAACAAGGCCGTTGCATATGTTTTTACGACCAACTTTCAGATTGGCACGTACCTACAGTCTCAGATACAGTTTGGTATTGACAAACTGATGTTTCACTGAGCATTTGGCACTTCATCTGAGCACAAGCCATTACAATCTGGTTTTGTATTCAGCTTTGGATCATTTTGTTCCCGTCTCTCACTTGTGGTTTGTTTTCGAGTGTTCAATTTTCAATTCATCTGTATGCAGTCCCAAATCAGATCAGTATCATATTAAGGCACTTCACACGCTAAGGTCCGACAATCCCTCCCGAGCAGGCGCTCCGTGAAAGTGGAGTGGGAAACTCCCATTTATGGATAAGACCTCCAGCAGAAGCAGGCCCAGGGTGGCAGCCATCTGCCTGGATGGGAGCGGGTGAGTGGAAACAACTAGTAACAACTTTCAGTCACCGCCAGCTGGCAGGAGCCGGATCACACAGCCTCCTCACGTGACCGAGACCTGGGGGAAGATGGTAGAATCCACAGGAGAGAGGGAGGGGGAGTGGCACCTAGCCAGTCTGCTAATGCGCTGGGGTGGAAAGATCGCAAGGTTAAGGGATGATGGGGATTAGAACAAATTAAATAATAATAATAAAAAATACTATAAGCTCATCAGCGGAACTACACTGTAAACGCGGCCTGTGTTACATTAACTCCACCGAGGCTGAAACCGACCCACTGGTTACTAATTGGAAGTTAGCGCAAATAGAGTTCTGAATCGACTCAAAGATTTCCAGCCGTGTCAGCAGGGAGGTCGCGCCAGAGGAACAGAGGCCCTGCAGTCAGCTCTGCATTCTGAGCGGCGTGTAGGATGCGAGCAGATCAGAAAGGTGTGAAGGACCAATTCCATTTAAACTCTGATCTGGCATCAGAAGCACTTAAAAGTCTGATGTGGCTTTAATAGGAAACCAATGAAGGGAAGCTCAGTCTGTGTGTAAGGCAGGACCGTTTTCTACATTTGTTATTTAGCTGCAGAAATCTGGACCATCTAAAGATCTTAGCACTGAGCTACTCTGAATGACATAAAGGCTTAATTATTATTTGTGAGCAATGAGGTGAAGTCTAGTGTGTGGAATTCTAATTTCACCAGCCTTCACAGCTTTATACTGCTAGATGTAGCATAGGGACTAAATGGCAGCAGACTAAGGTCAGTAGGTGGAGCAGGATGAAGAGGCTCTGGCCTCAGTGCACTGTTCTAGACCTAGGGACCTCCTTTAGTGATTCGGGTTTTTAGCTGAAACCCTAAGCTGACTGATGATGACGCACATGTTTCTACTTAACTCATTGTAATTCGGTTCCATTTATGATGCTGTGTATTGTTATTCTTCAGAATGCGCAGCGTCTGAAGTGTACTCGCCGGCCAAATTTACAAAATGACTGAACCCTGATTGTTTTCAGGGAATGGATGATGTTGTCTTAGTTGAACCCGTGGTTTGATTAGCATTGTCAAAATTACCAAGGCAAGATGAAAGGGAATTTTTAAAGATGCGTCTTTCTCGTCCTGGAGTCCTGGAGGACTTCAGACGCTGCAGGCAGAATGGATTATTAAATGAACGGACCGAGAGATGAAGGCATGGTTTGACTCTTCATGCGTTTCTCAATGAATACAAACAATTGCCGAAGCAGAGAAGCAGGTTTTAAGGATTCACTGGCAAAGAACTCTTTACAGTAATTCCTATAGTAGCATGCAATATTTAAATTTTCAAAAACCTAAGAGTCTAAGATGTTAATGTTTTAATATGAATATAAACATAAGCAAATGCAAAAAAATGCCTTGAACCACTGCTTTCGTTGCTGATCTACCACAGGATGCCTCCTAGATTCTTCACTAGTGAGTGAACATTGAACCATTTCAGACTATCATTAAGCAGCTCCTCTTATCTAACAGACTTGGGCATTAGAGATAATGAGAGACACTCGTCGTCCTGTGTGTGTGTGTGTGTTTAAATTTGCACCGTCGGATGCGTCTGTGTGCACTCAGTTGATAAAACAAGGGTCTTCAGGGAGACGGAGTGTGGAGGACTGTAGGTTTGTATCCCCATCACACACATATTAGTAGACCTGCCACTTGGTAAACAGTGACTTCAACTCATTTCCATTCTGAGTTAGAAAGTGCAGAGAGAACTCCTAAGTGCATTAGAGTCACTCGCAATTTAGGTCCACTTTGTCTCTGAGGCGAGGGTGTGTGGGAGACGGAGCAGGAAAAAAAAAGCCCAGGGAGTAATTAAACAGCAGCCTGTAATCAAAATGACTCACATAGTCGTTCCTTAATTTCAAATCATGTTATAACCTCACCATTCCAGCACAGGATTATTAGACAGCCTGATTGTCTATTAGATTGTTTTCCACTACATTGTGCAACATTACATTTGGGATATTGTACTAGTTAAGGTTGATTGAAATGCTCCACTCAAAGCTCCCTCACTCATTAATGAAGGAGCTTATTGCCTAAAATGAGTCATGATGTCAAATTAGTTTTTGTGAAAGTTTAAAATGTCCCAATCAAGACCTGCCTCCTCTGAACAATGTCCACTGGCCAAGTGTGGAGTAGATATTACAACCATCATCAGCGCAAACCTACTCCAAAATCTATTGCTTTTGTTCTCGTCGTTTCACCCCTTTTCTTTATTAACATGCTGCAAAGTCTGCCGGCGCTTTTGATGCCGCGAGCCTGGTGGGCTTTCTTCCTGAGGCGATACGTACTTGGCTTCTTAATGGAGCCTGATTTTCAAAGGTGTGGCCCATAATCAGCCGCAGCAGGTCATCGCCTCCAGCCGCTTGACATCCTTCGCAGCCTCACCTCCGTCGTCACCGCGGGGACGCTCCGGAACGCGGCGCGAGCAAATACAAGTGCTCCTTCGAGTGCAGACCTATAATTCTTTCAATTCATATATTGTATTATCTCCCCCCCCCGTTGCGATTTCCGTCAGAATGTCGACAGACTGGTTTATTTTGCGTGTACATGTTCGTGCTTGTCAGTGGGTGAATGTAAGAGGGGCGAAAACAAAACCTGTGAACAGTTCTAGTGATTCTTCGAGGGGATGAAAGACAACAGTGATCCTGCATCATGTTCCGTAAACATGCAGATGACAGACTTCTAATAGAACCAAGTTCCTCTGTCTTACATCGCATTACTTACAGTGTCATCTTCACTGATTGCTTCTACCTCTTCCTCACGTCTCCATCACCTTGGTTGACATGGCCGCTATTAGTCCAGTTAGTAACTAGCTGGAAGGGTGATTTGTGTAGAGCTGCAGAAATGTTCTGCATCAGTCAGTGCCCCTCATGTAGTCTTGGTTACACTTCTTTTTTTAATATTAATCCGTCGAAAGCATGAAAAGATCGTGAACTTATTTGTTGAAAAGTTTTAGACGCGTGTAAAACTACATGAAGACGAACTGATTGTGTCGGGACAATGCTAAATCGCAGTAAAGAGAAGCGGCGGCGACTGTGCGTGATGTATTACCATCATCAGTGCTTCCTGACGTCAGGTTTCATGGTCCTCAATAAGAACCTCTGTGTAAAAAATGGGAAAAAATGACACTATCAGATATTTTTTTCAGTTACTCAGCTCCATTTAGGTGATTTAGATAGCATACCCCAGAATGCCCATCCTTCCAACTGCAGTGGAAACCTTCATCAAATTAGAATTGAAGTGATTATCCAGGGCAGAGCAAAAGGACAAAATCGATAGTTCTTTGTTCGAGGCTAAAATGAAGAATGGGCATTCAGTGGGGATCTCTCTGTGTTGCGCTCGCTTTCTCTCTCGCTCTCTCTCTCTCTCACACACACGCACACACACACACACGCACGCCTCTCTGATTTTTGTATTCCGTTCCAGCATCCCTCACCGCATCAGCATTAGACTTGTGTGGTATATTCTCAAACCTTCTGTCTAGTTATTTTTTTCCCCTCCCTGCAATGTGAAAAAAAGCAGAACCTCAAAGGAGAAGCACATCCTTAGATAATTGTAATTAGTAGTTTTGGCTGGATGCTGCGATGTTGGCCCTGGCCCAGCTCTCTGTGCTGGGTGAGAGGGAGTGCGAGTGGGCCTGTTGGGCACGTTTCCAGCCTCCACAAAGCCCTCTGCCCCTTTGCCTCTCATGGGCTGCTGGGCCAGAGCAGAACTAGTGCAAGTACAGTGTGTAAGGGAACAGTGTCAAGACACTGCTCGTGAGACGCTGTAGAGTTAGGAATCGGCCAGAGGAGAAAAAGGAAAAGAAGGGCTGAAGCAAATATTGCAACACATACATAACGACTTTTTTACTAATTCCAATCACAATGTAAACAGACGTGGCTGTAATTTACCCTTTATTTTTATTCTCCACCCTTTTGTCAACTGAAACGGGGTGGAAAAAACAGCACATACGTTTTAAATTAGCTGTGCACAGATAAGAAACATGCAAATATGTCACAGCAGCCAAGGCTCCATGAAAATCTCTCCACGCTTCGTAGCGACGGACAAAGTGATTGCCGTAAACTGAAATGATGCTGGAATTATCCTAAAATGATGCTTTGTATATTTTTATAGTGCTACGCAGGCGCCCAATCAGGCTCTGCCCTCCCCTCTGTCACACGCGCTTTAAGCACACACGCACACACGCGCGGCTTCACATAAAGGACCGCAATCCATCAATGCGCTCATTGCTGTCATGAGTAAAGAGACAGAGCTCTAAGCAAGACTCCTCTAACACAAATTTGATTTACCTCAATTTGCTTCAAACAGTGACATTTGAGCGGTGGAAGTGCTAATACAGACTGGCACCTTTTGCTGCCAACAGGCACGTGTCTGCTTAGCTCAGTTTCAAAACGCCAGGCTCTGGCTGGAATTTGATTTACTTAGGGATGGTATTGGATTATGGAGAGTTTGAAGGTATGAAAATGAACTGTGAAATGCGGTGGCGCTGTGGGGAAACGGGGCGACTTCGCGTGGGTAAACAGCCAGTGAGAGATCGCTGGAGTTGTCGCCCATGAATAGATGTTTATAAAGTCCCGACCTTTTTTATTTAGTAGCCAATTCAGCAGGATTGTGAAAAGCCATCAATCAAGTATAATTAATGTGAAGCCATTTCCTCACACACCAGACCAGGTGAATAGCAACTCAGATGCTTAGTGGTGGGAGCTATTCGTCTCTCGTCAAGAAGTCAGGTTGGAAATGTGTTATCAAGGAACTGTACACTGATAAAAAGACATACATCAAACTAATGCTTGCTTTTTTACAAGGAAAACATCTGGCCTTAATTATACAATAAAGCACCTCTTTGCACCACCAGGCCTCGTAATGATTTAGGCATGCCTGTCATGCATCACAACCATGCTGCAAATGTCAGACTAATGAGTTTGCCTTTCTCTATACAGCTTGTGTGAGCGTGGCCATTTTGGATATGAATGAATTCAATTATCTTGCACCAGCTGACTGCTATATTCCAACAGGGGCTATGCCGCAAATATTCTTAATATGCGTAGCCACTGTATCGCGCTATTTCAGTGATTTCAGTAAGGTCCGTATCATTGAGGTTTACCCACACGACTGTATGCGGCCCACTGCCTTGATCCTGTGAAAAATCGAATATTACTGAGTCGCACAGAACAAATCAAAACAGAAAAAGCAAATGAGTCAAACAAACACGTGAAAGGAATTTAAACTCCCTTTCATGTGACTGCGAATGTCCTGATGTAAACCGCTCTCGTTTCTTTCTTTGTCCTGTTCAGGTGGCCAACCTGGCCTGCTCCATCTCAAACAATGAGGAGGGCGTGAAGCTGGTTCGTATGGCTGCCACTCAGATTGACAGCTTATGTCCACAGGTGAGGCTTTAAAAAGTGCTTTCATCACATAATTAGGCGTTCTGCACAGAAACGCCCGCTGTGATCCTGAGCTCTTCGATTTTTCTCAAAGCTGTACAGTATCTTTAGCCGGTGTTTAGAAAGCGAGGCATACTGTACATGAACCCAGTCAGCAGAATAGGACGAAGAGCTATGACTAATGTGTAGGAGGACCTTGTAGTAGTGTTCTCAGGATGCAAGCAAAGGAGGATGTTAAAATCGATCTATTGCTTCCAAGGTTAACGATAGGCCTTATTCGCATGGGACGCCACATAGTAATGGAGAAAAGAAATGGAGGGTGAATTTAAGATTCCGGATCTAATATTCAGACGCTGCCATGCACACCAGCCCAAAGAGTCTTAGCTGAAAACCTTGGGGGGGAGCCGTCTCCTGATGCCTCTTGGCACTGCTTACCACAGATTAAAAGTGTAACACACACAGACTTTGTGACTGCAGAAGAGGCGAAGGGAGACAGCATGGAGATAGTATTTGGAACTCTTTACGTTAGAGTTTACCCTGATGCCTATCATTAATCTGGAATTAAAGATGGCGCACCCCTGTTTAACGCCATTACAGGGTCCGTGTGGTACGTGGTAAGTATTGTGTGTCCTCTGTGTCATGGTGTAGACTGTACTGGAGGAGACGGTCGCACTAAAAGCGCCCGGCATCAACCGTATGTCCAGGCCTTATCTGGACCCCGGGTACCTCAGCTACAGTATCTTCCTTCACGCCGGCCCCCTGTGGCGCGGCTCACGCCGGGTGGTCGCGCTGACCCAGTCCGCTTCTCACATGTCCCGCTGTGCTCCGGCGCCGCTCCCGTGTCAGTTGACTTGGGTTAACAGAGCGAAACTAAACAGAGACACTGCAGGAAAGAGGGTTATCATTCACTGTCCATTATGGTCCCAACAAAAAAGTTTATCTGCAGGATGCCGCTCCCCTGCATTCATAACTCTGCTCGCCTCCTGCCTCCTGACAGGCTCATATTAGATAAGACCCACCCTCTCCACGAGCAGTCAAAATGACAAATTATAGTGTGTGACTGTGACACTTAATGTCAACAAATCCAGTGGAAAAACCAAAACAATGAGCTGATCCTATTAATTAGAATTGCTCTGCAGTCAAAGCCTAACGTCCTCTGTCTGTGTGCAGCAGTGCTCTGTTATGTCTGTTGACTGTTTACAGGTTCAATGGCACGACATGTCTGGCTCTCATAAATAATACTATTAATCATAATAGTTTTAATAGTATTATTATTATTATTTTTAATACAGTATATTATATATGTTAATATTATCTAAAGCAAACTCCTCTTGACTACTGTGAGAAATATGTGGTAAATCCACTGTACAATCAGAAGTAAGACTTTTGTTTTGACGTTGAAGCGAATTATTAATGTTAATACAAAATGGCAGGTCATCAACGCGGCGCTCACGCTAGCCGCCCGCCCCCAAAGCAAGGTGGCGCAGGACAACATGGACGTTTTCAAGGACCAGTGGGAGAAGCAGGTTCGCATCCTGACGGAGGCCGTGGACGACATCACCTCGGTGGACGACTTCCTCTCTGTCTCAGGTATGAGGCGCAAACAGAAAAATCCTTCCTCTCATTTCTCCAAATAATTTGCATGCCACAAATGTTCACCCAAGGTTCAGGCATCAGATGGAGCAGGCTTAATGGGACCGTCACAAACTCCGCCTTCAAGGCTTTTCACACCTTATCAATCCCCTTTTTTTTGCCTCTCACAAGAAAACCACATCCTCGAAGATGTCAACAAATGCGTTATTGCCCTGCAAGAGGGAGATGTGGACACTCTTGACCGAACTGCTGGAGCCATCCGGGGCCGAGCCGCTCGTGTGGTCCACATCATTAACGCCGAGATGGAAAACTATGAACCCGGGGTCTATACTGAGCGCGTGCTGGAGTCAATCAAGCTGCTGTCTGAGACCGGTTAGTGCACTACACTGAAAACACACACAGTCGCCGTGGCAAGGTGAGCTAGTGCAGCGACCACGATACAACGCAAGCACAACACAACTGTGCTCCAAGCCTTCTGCTAAGCTGCTTTCACAGGACGTGTGCATAAACACGCACACACACACACACACACACACACACACACACACACACACACACACACACACACACACACACACACACACACACACACACACAGACTGCTCAGTGACTCACAGACGCACCTTAATTACCTGGAAGCCCAATGTCCCACAGTTTCGATCAGTGTCTTGGCTCGAGCACAAACTTCGGACACCACCTGTTCACTCTTCTGCCACTCCGGCTTCTCGTCCATTTTTCACCTGCTACTGTGTTCTGCATCACTGTGCAGCGTCTGCGCCACCCAACATTCTGACCTGAGTTGATTCGTGAGGCAGTCCGGAGTCGGCGCTGCAGAACGGGTGGGCCGAGGGACTGTGGGGGCCGGGGGACTGTTTTCGCAGAGTTCGGTTTCGTGATGCCTGTTGGGTGTGTGGGCTTTTCTGGCCCTGCAGCATCCTGTTAAGACCATAAGCTGCAGAGAGGGAGGTGGACGTGGGTTGCGTTTTTTGAAATTGCTCATGACTCTGGGGAAGCAGCGCGGTTTGATCTGCCATCTAGCGAAGGCAGGGCGGGAGGGGACAGCCGCGCCTCTGGAGAACCTGCTGGTCACAGAACAGTTAGCACTACACTGAGGCACACGCTCATTTCTGGACAGGTTGGTTTCCTTTAATGTTTTCAACAATCTCTGGCTCATTCTCCTTTTTTATGTCGGCTCCTGGAAGTTTAACGCTCGCCTCTGATCACCTAGTGGCTGAGACTGAGGTGAACTATGGCTTGGTTTTCCTGGTGCTCAAGCTAAAGTGCCACACAGGCTAATTCCATAGCTCCAGGTTGCCTTGTGCTACTCCACCACAGCCAGTAATGCGGTTGTGTTGGGAGGTATGCAGGTACACAGTGACTGGTAGGGATTTAGACAGCGAGCCTGGCAGCACAGAGAGCCAGGGGGTAAGTTGGGATCCGAGCCTGAATGTCTGTGCGCTCTACGTCTACGTCTATGTCAAAAAGCCCTTGATCCACCTAAACATATATTGACTGAGGCTCAGGTAACCAGCTTATTTACCCGCGAGTTGGGGGAAAATAGTGCTGAGGTGAGTTCGAGGTGCGGTGTTGTGAAGATGTGGTCGATTGTTAGCTCTGTGTTGTAGGTGCTGGTCCGCAGGGGGGGCTACGTGTGACTGACTTACTGTGTTACTGTATTTTTATGTACCAGTTGCTGGTGTGTAGGTTCTTCCATGCTTCTCTTTTACTGTAACCTCTTTGATTTCTGACATGTTTTCGCGTGAGTAGCATCCTCATAACCCAGCGATGGCTTAAAACATTAGAAGCGAGCTGCTCAATGTTTTCTTTTCATTAATACAGTGATGGAGAAATATTATGCTAGTATACATTGTGTTTAAAAAGAGTCTAAGCACAAAGGCACAAGGAAGATTCTGCTTCCCTTTCTTACTGTAAACAACATTTCTTTGTGAAATGGCTCCTTAAATCTCATAAGAGAAGCCACTAACAGGCCTTTAAAAAATGTGCTGTTATGAAAGGTGGACAAACAAAAACACAGGATGAAAGGAAAGAAGTAATTTAGCAATTACCTTTCCCCAAGAATGAAATCAGACCACTTTGCCCACTTTCCCACTTTCCCACTCCACACCCCTCTCATCATCCGCTTCTTCTTCGCTTTCTCGCCCAGCCACATCTTCCCCGCTCTCTGTCTCTCCCATTAGAGCCCATTTAGCGAGGTATTGTTTCGCTCGTTACTTTCATCTGCCGGGATAATTGCAAGTCACAATCAGCTCCTCTCCCTCGTAGCTGATAAGTCGCAGACGGCATTAGGTGCGTCACGTGTGACCACGCAGCCATCTGTCTGAGTCGGTCCCAGCCGCCATAATGGACTACCTTCCGTACAGGACTGCCTATATGGGGCCTTAAGCACATCCTATTCTATTATTGCATAATTGAATTTAATTGATTGCTGTAATTAATTGACAAATTGCATTGCTAATATCCCCTGGGCATTTAAGGTCAGTTTTGCATGACCATAACCTTCTCAAACACATGGTTTTGATTGTGTTCTATTAATCCTCCAGGGAGGATGAAGCTTGTTTAAGAGTCAGCAGGGCCCAGAAGCATCGCGTCAGCATTACCCAGAACAACACAGGGAACTGTTGATGTTGCAGCATCCTATTGATTACTCGCTGCTTTTTTTTTAACTTTTTTTTTTAATAAAAGTTAACATCATAATGTAAAATAAATGGTGTAGCTTACAATGAGAAGCCCACTACCTGACTGTTTTAAGCAAAAGTTAGACATACAGTAGAATGTTAGGCGTTTGTTCACTGCAGCAGCTTTAGAGTTCACAGTTCACACAGTTTTTAGTGTCAGTGCCCAATTTCAGAAGAAGAGCAGCGATGGTAGGATGTAGGATGGCGAGCGTGCTCAGGATCGCTCCCTAACCCTGATCACATTTTCCCAGTGGCTGGATTTAAGCAACAGCAGCTTCCATAGAACTTTTTCATTTTTTAACAGCAATTCATCACAGCTTCCAGAGGGATCCAGTTCATTAAGTTCACACTTCCGATTAGAAAAAGCTCATGTGTGTCATTTTGGGGTCATGGAAAAACAACACATCTGCTTCTTGGTGTGAATTAATAAACAATAGTTTAAGCTACATCTGCCTTTGACTTGTGAAGGAGAAAAAGGTGCACATTTAGAAGATGATGATGATAAGCAATGTGAAATCCATGAATAGCAAACTTGAAGTTGCCCCTCTATGCAAGTGGCCCTAAGGAGAGCTGGGTACCTGAACCTAACGAGGCTCCTGTCTCCGTGATTGTGGCTGCTAATTGAGACGCGAGGCCGGGACCTGACAGCTAAGTTAGACCCGCATTTCACTGCTTCCATATCTCTCTTTGATGAAGAGCTGTTGTGTTTTCCCTTCCTGTTTCCCTCTTAGTGGTAGTTGGGGTTTTTTTAAGGGCTACCAAGCACATCTGATCTGGACCATAAAGCACTTATTGATCCATGTGAACCCTTGCTTCTCCCTTTCCTCGGCCCTCAGAAGCCTGATGTCTATGGATGTGAACACAGTCAAGAAGAAATCCATAGTTGGGGGGAAAGATGATTAAGTGTAGCTGAACAAAGAAAAGGATATAGTACCACACACTTTTTAGAGGGTACTGAGTCCAATTAACTAGACCATACCAAAAAATCAATAGCTGTCACCGAGGATTTTACTAAGCGATATGAGCAAGGGTTTTAGTAGAGTTCATTGATGTGGTTCCCTCTTTTCGCACCGGTGTGCACGTGTAAAGCCTCCGTCGTGCGCCTGTGTGTGTCTCTCTGAGTTGAGCCGAGTGTGTGTTTTCATTGCAGCGTGCCGGTGTTTACGCCCCCGGGCCGCTCGTGCCGACCAGCGGACCACTTGTCTGTCTTTCTGACAGCTGCCACATCAACACAGGGTGCTTATCACAACCAGCCGCCCTTTGACCTTGTCTCAATTTGCGCCGTCTCTCTTCTCGCGGTCAGATTTACGGTTGGGCCGAACAGCCCCCCCCCCCCCCCCCACACACACACACACACACACACACACACACACCCCACCACCACCACACCCCCGCAAAGCCGAGCCGTGGATTCCTTGACAGACAGTCCACGCGTGGTCCCCGGGATTGAAGCATGTCCTTGAGATGCAGGAAAATCAATGGCCTAATGGGAAAGTGGTTATGGCATCGCTCTCTTTCCACCTTCCCCCTGCTTCTTCTGCCGCACACCTTTCTCCCCACTGTTTAAACTAATCTTCTACTCAAAAAAGGGACAAATTTTAAAGTCCATCATTAGGGCGCTGCCTGGAGAAGGTAGATTAAAAAGCTGATATATGGCCCAAGTCAGTCTGCCGTTTAGGGAGGCGAGGTGGCGTTGCTCCTTGTTATTACGCCGGGGCTCAGTAAATGGGATTTAGCCGGAGTAATAACACACATGCTCACACTGCCACCCACATGTCATGTCTGTAAATCAGCGGATCAAGTGCACTAAAAGGGAGCGCAAGAGGCTGAGGACACTTCCCACTGTCTGTGGTTAAAATAGGATCTCTGAGGACCAGGACACTTTAAATACTGATCATTTATTTCAAACTAATGCAATCAGAAAGCCGGCCCGCATCCACTGATACCGAGACGAAAGAAAGCAATCTGTGCCTAATGGTAAACAGGGAACGGAGTCAGTGCTCCTTTAATACTTAAAATGGCCCATACGTGCACAACGCTACAGTAGCTGAGCCCAAAGAGTCATCCTTCAAACTTGTATCCATTGATATAATAACGGCAAAAAGGGGCTTTAGCCAGAATGGGAAGCAGATGGCAAACTTATACGTAGCTTGCAAGAAGAGGGTGTAAGGTCTCCTAATCAGTGCATAAATGGAAGGGGGTTTGGAGAGAGTGCTGATGAGCAGTGCACGTGAAGGCGGAAGGTGAAATATTTTGCAGAGGTTACAGAATAAGGAAGGAGAAGATTGTTAGCGCTAATGGCAGCACCACGGGGTCAGCGTGTTCTTTTTTTGCATGCCGGCCTTTTTGATTTTGTCTAATTGAAGCCATCTTCATGGAAAATGTAGCTTTAGGCATCAGAAAGTGTTGGAGTCATGCTTGTTAAACACCTCACAGGGCCACGACGTCCAAGCGCCGCGGTTTTTAAGCATTCATTGTACTTCCATAACTTTTCACTTAAACTATGCTTAAGCCCAGGGCATGAAAAAAAAAATCCATTCCTACATGGTCACATTTAATTCCCTTCATCATTTTTCAACTGGAATGAGTGAAATTGCTCCTTACCATCAGCAACTTTGCTCATTAAGAGCTTGGAGAACATTTAAATATTTCTATTTAAAACGCCTTCCCAGCCATTCCCAAAAGCCTATTTTACGCTTCTCCAGTAAGTGGATTAAACCGAATTAAAAGGGGAAAGAAAAGGGAGAGAGTTTTTATAGGGCCTTTTATGTTTGGTGAAATATAGCTTATGTTTTTATATTAGACAAATAGGTTTGGTGCAGATACACCTTTAGTGCAGACTGGCTAATTGATTTAGTTCATGCCACATTTAAGACGGGAGCCTTTCTAAAAGGTGGTTCTGCAGCTCGCATGCATTGTTTTAATTTCTGTTTGTCAGACCTGGTTGGAACTGAACTCTCTAGTAGTATCAGGATGTTCGCTCTCTAAGTGTGTTTTTGTTCCTGGGAGACATGTTCTGCGATTCTTTAACAGCCGCTCTTTGCTGGAGGGTTTTTGCTCAACTCTCTGCTTTAGAATACGCGTTTTGAGATTTTAAAGAGAATAAAGTCAATGAACATTATGCGCCAGGTCATATTTTTTAAACACTTCTGAGACAATAAATTGCTCCAGTATACAGATTTGCATTATAGTAGTACTACCATCAGGATATTGAACGTACGTTTATCAGCACACTCCTGTTCAGTGTTTCATCCATCCATCCATTCATCCTGTTTAGGCTCTCAGGGTGCTGGAACCGGACCCAGCTGTCAGACGGTGAGGGATTCGATTTCATCTGAGGACAGAACGTCTCATTTTGCAGCCTTGTGGCCAGTGGTGTGTTGTTGGACACTGGCCATAGAGGTTGATTCAATGCAATGTTCTTCGCTGTCTGATTAGTCCCTGAGCACCAATATTCACACAGAATCCATGTTGCAGGGTAGAACTTCCCAGTCTGATGTCTGGTCAATGCCAGACTGGATAAAGAGTGAACTGTGTGTGTCAGCGGGTTTCGAGTACGGCGCCTTCTGTGATTTGTGGTCTGGTTCTTGCAGTACCTCTTTGCCCCTACCCACTGCTGCTTAATAGCTCCTGGTGCTTCTGTATTCTTTCCTTGTCTGAAGCTCAACAATCCAGTTTCTTATATTTTCCACGTAGAGTTACCTCAGACACAGTCCTTTTTCTTCTTCATGTCTTTATTTAATTTAAGCCGGAGTTCCTACTGTAGGTACATAAACATATTATGGAAATGGTGATGGCGGATGACATCTCAGACAAGTCACAGCTTTTGTGATGATAATTTGCCAGAGCATAAAGCCTGTATCAAAACATTATTAAACCAATCTCAAGGATTGTAACCCAACAGGATTGCAGGAGAAAGGTAACCTCTTAAAGGTTCAAACATGCAGTGCAAATTTTGGAATATTGCATAATGTCTATTCACACGCAGCACAATTCATTTACACATACAAAGAGCACACAGTCCTTCCATCAGTTCTGGCCAGTTGATGCTGACAATAAAACCAGACAGCTTTATGGTCAATAGAGACTTCGCTTTTGTCGCTTGGCTTTTGTTTGGCTCTAAAGACTTTGATAAATTTGTTTCCCTCGCCACCATTGTGAGTTGACAGGCTGAGCTTGCAAGTTAACGTCCTTGTCCTGTACCACGGAAGCACACACACACACACACACACACACACACACACACACACACACACACACACACACACACACACACACACACACACACACACACACACACACACACACATGCCAATGCCAGGAAAGGATTATATTGACACTGTGACAGACAGGCCGATCTTCTGTTAGCTAAGCCGAGGTGGAACCGCTAATTGTCGTACAGTGGGAGAACAGCCTGCTGTGACTCATGCAGAACTTTATGAAGCATCCTACTGTAATCCTGTAAAAGTCAGCAGAGGCCAAAGCTGAAGAAACCCGTACAGTATGAAAAACATGGTGATTCCACGCCTTTTCCCCTGTTAGTAAAAAGCTTCCATCCACCGTGACAACGCTGTTAACTAACCAGTGTGACTCCCCTGTCCTCTGCTCTCCCTCCCCACAGTCATGCCCCGTTTTGCTGAACAAGTGGAAGTGGCCATCGAGGCGCTGAGCACGAACCCGCCGCAGGCCTTTGAGGAGAACGAGTTCATCGATGCGTCCCGTTTGGTGTACGACGGTGTCCGTGACATCAGGAAAGCTGTGCTCATGATAAGGGTACGTCCGATACCTCCCACAAGGAGAGGAAGCACAACACTGATGGAAACACTCAACAGGAGTTGAAAGGAAGTGAAAATGCTGACCAAGTCCCAGCGCAGTAAATTATTTTTGACTTCCTGCATATATCTGAAGTATTTGATTGGGCTTTTTTGTGACTGTAGTTGCTGAGTAATTTATTTCCCAGTCAGCGAGTCTGTTTGGTTTATATTTGTAATCTACATTTTGGCATTCTGCAATAAATTTATTCTCTTTACACTACAATTAATCATTTAACATGGTTCCTATTACGAAGGTAGAACTAAAGCATTATTCATAAAACATACTGTTGGCAAAAATTTCAAATTCTAGGATTTAATCTCTGATGCCTCACATAACAAATTTGTCCCATTCACATCTTTGCAGCTCTGTTTTTTACCATTTAATCTTCTTCCTAAACATCCGTGGGACATTACTGTGCAAACACACATCTGCCCATAGGTTGAAGAAAACCCTAATTGAAATCTAGCATTCAGTGGAATTCCCACTGGAGCTGTCACACTGGTGTGATCTGTCTTCTAATGCTGACAGAACGTTTTGCAGCATGTCAGGGCAGAAACGCTGCATAACCACATTATACCCTCGTCTCTGCTGCTTCGCGTACTGTAGCCACTCTGATGTAGAAGTATCTGCATTTTTCACCCGAACTAGCCCTTCGCTCCTCGCCATGTAATTCATTTATTCAACTTTATGCAGGCTGGAAGGTTTCCCAGTGCAGCGCTCGAAAAAAAAAATCTAATTATGGAAAATAATTTGATGTTGGTAAATAATGTAAAACAGGCAGCTTTGAACTGCCTGGGACCAGCTGGCTTCATAATCCCATCCAAGTTCAATTACTTTGTGAGGAAGCAACTTGGAAGATCCTTGCTTCCTCTGTGCTCGAACTCTATCATATAGTAAAGATAGCAAACGGTGGTGCCACGTGTTTTTGTGCGCTGATGTTTACGTGTCTGTGTTATTTTTCTGCCACTTAAGCCTCCTTTAGAATTTTACAGCACACGTCTTATAAGCATTCATTGGATTAAGGCACCAATTCTCCACAGTGTTCAAAAATTGAGGCAGGTCTTAAGTTGTAATGTAAGTTCACTAACATACTGTAGTTCACCCTGCTCTTAAAACGTTGATACAGTAGAGCAGAGTGTTGTGATGTAGCATGAACATATGAAACTGTATCAGAAGTGTTAAATTAAAATATTATTTTTGTTGTTGATATTACCAATTATTACCATTATTCTATTTGATACTTAATAATGTGTTATTTATTACGCTGATCTATGTGCCTTTAATTCCTTTATTTACTGGTATATGTTGTTATATTACATCATTCATTTATTTACTTTCAGCTGTTGGTTAATCTCCATCCTTCCGCCTCCACACACACACACACACACACACACACACACACACACACACACACACACACACACACACACACACACACACACAGGTAACTACAAAGTTCTTTTGGCCTCACAATGACAACCTTACTGAAAAACGCACTGGTTGACTGCATTGTTTCACACATCGGCTCCTAATCTGTCTGAACACGGTTCATATCAGACTGTCTGCACATGATCCGCCTTTAATCCTCCAGTAAACAAGCCCAGGTTTGATTTTGGGTTAAAGTGAGCTGAAAGGCTCACGGACCACAGTTGGTCAGATGTAGCCTGCTGTGAGCAGATGCACTATCCACCAGAAAATACCAGAAAAAGCAGGAAAATGGATTGAAAGTATTAATAGTTCTATAGGTACATATGGTCAATTCAGATAACAAAAAATAAAAAAACATGTCAATATATACAAATACAGGCACATAGCATGTAAAGGATCAGTTAAATATGTCAATGGATATAACAGTATAATGTCCGATATCGTATCATTATTGGTTCCTTTATAAGTCTTTTATTTTACAATTATAAGTAATAACAGGAATATTATTGCTGTCATAGATAAATGAAGTGTCTAACCTACACTATGATTACTGGACCATAAACAGATGATCACAGGCTGCTGTTCTGTGTGTTAATTCTAAAAAAAAATTATGAATCTTACATTACAAACATTACATAGGAATTATGAATCCTAACAAGAAAACTCAGGTTAATCAGGTTATGACATGCACGTTTTATTTCACCCATTAGTGCCACAGACTGTGCTCTGAGTGATCTGTGTGATCTTCTGAGTCAGTGTGAGGAATACATTTTAATAGAAGGTGTTATTAAAGTAAAGGTTAAATTCCCACAGTCTATAAATAAAACACTGGTATCAGTGTTAGTTTACCAATTGTTTTTAACAGCAGCTCTGTTCCCTTTTCTGTTCCTTTAGCTCCTTTTGCATCTGCTGATGCATGAAAATCATATTTGTATACAGTATCTACATTTTCAAATCTTTCTATTTGGTGATCAAAACTGGCATAAAACCGAAGGCAAGTAAGTGTGAGAGTAGGAGCCGATCCACTCATCAGGCCTCCTTATGCCATTCTGCGTCTTTCATCACGTGAGGAAACGTAAGCGTGCACATGTGCCACGCTGTCACTCGGTTTGATGCTGAGCGCTTTAAACCGTGTGAGGTCTCTCTCTGACGTTCTCCACTGAAAATGGCAGCAGCGGGACTGTATGCCGTCTCTTACTCAGGATTCTCCCATTATGGGGCATGGAGGCAGCCAAAATTGGCCTTTTCAGCTGCCAGCATAGGATGCTATATATCCCTTTGGCTCCTTTAGTTCAGTTCTGACTGTTTGCCCAACTATGCCTTTTCTTTCCCCACAGACCCCGGAGGAGCTGGAAGACGACTCTGACTTTGAACAGGAGGACTACGATACTCGCAGCAGGACTAGTGTCCAGACTGAAGATGACCAGCTTATAGCCGGCCAGAGCGCCCGGGTGAGTCCACCTTCACTTCACGGCCGTGCTCTGACTTTTGGGGCCTTAAATAAAAACACACGTATTTGCTTTAGAGCCTAAATGCTGTGGTTGCAGCTTGAACTGCCGCTCACCTCGCTTCCCGGGCCTGTTCCCTGGCCGTGCTCTAATCGATTCATCCAACTAGTTCCACTTACATGGCGTGAAAACTCATTTCAATGAGCCTAACAAGCTGGATTATTTCAAACACACACTGTTCGGGGATGGTAGGTGTAAAATTGCAATCACAAACAAAGAAGTAATTACCAAATTCCCCTCAGATGCCTGACAAAACACAAACTACACTATATTAGTGTGGAAAAGCTTCCGTCGCGATCACTGGGGCCTGAGCTTTGTTGAACATTAGCAATTTTTCACTTGGGCCCGGCTTAAAAAACATTAAGAGGGTATCAGTGTTTGCTCCCCTCCAGCAGCACAGAGGCTCTAGCGGTGTGTTGCATGTTGAATGGATTGTGGGTAGCAGGAGTGTGACTTGGCCCAGTGCCTCTCCCTGTGGCACAGGCCTGTATTATAATGCCTGGGTCGCTACACAGCGTGCACACACAGGGGGGTAATGTACAAAGAAGGGGGGAAGAAAATGAGACCTTATTGTAATTAATATACGTATTATGCAGCGACAGTCCTCACTGTGGCGCTTTTGATAGTATTTCAAACAAAAGCTGAACCGACTCCTAAAAAGCAGCGCTTCCTCTTTCATTTACCTCTTCGCAGAACTTCGCCTTTTTCGCTCAACGCGAGCGCTCGCCTCGTTTACGGCGCTCGACGGCGGAACTCGCACGCAACTTTGCGCAGCACAAAGTTGAATATTGAATCACCAGCAAAAAGAACAAGCGCGGGCTACGGATGCTACGGTGGCTGTTCCAGCACGGCCGTGGGGGTCCTCGGCGTGAAGTGCTGCGAGCGCGTCGCATGCGTCCTCCCACTGCGGCGCCATCTGAGCTCGGCCGCACAAAGGAGCCTCACAGCACCGAACTGTTAACTAGTTTCCCTGGCACTCGACCGCTCCGAGTGGGCAGCTTTTCTTCGGGAACAGTTTGAAGCCGCAGCGCGTCTCTTTGTCATGACTCGTTACTGGGATGCGGTGATGGGCGGGTGACGTGGCTCAATGTGGACGCACAGGCCGTTCAGTGACGCCGCCCGCTTTCCCCCTCCGCCCGTCGTCTTCGGAGGCTAAGCGTTCACGCGTCCGTAAAACACGCATTTTCTGCAAACGAGCGGCGATCCGCCCGCTCGCGTCACCGTGAGATCCGCTGCGGACCGGCGGCCGTGGCATGTGCGCACAGGCGCTCAGTGTGTCTATTCAAACAGACAGGGGAAGTATAATCCGTTTTCTCCATAGGAGCTGACATGAGCGCAGTCATGATCCCTCAGAGCTCCTCCAGTGTGTGGGTATCACACACAGGACAGCGATACAGGCGTGATATTACTCTCTCACTCTCTCTATCTCACTGTCTCCCACTTGTTCGGTGCAGAAAGAAATCAAATCAAGTCCCAAGGGCCTTTTTTTTTTCCCCTCCCCAGTGTTTTGCTTTTCCCGGTGCTTCACTTGTCATCTCTATTATACGTATATATGAAGCTAAGTTGTCAGAGCAGGCATGCATAATGAGACGGCCACAACACAGGCAGGAGGCCTCTCTTATAACACACCACGGATAATGCACAGGGAACCAAACACAAAGCGCCCCCCCCCCCCCCCCCCCCCCCCCAAACACACTAACATCTCTCAACGCGGTGATTGGATAACGCTGTTGATAGGTCATCCATAAAATTGAACTCTGAGTGTCTGGGCAGTTTATTTCAAATGAAACAAATTAAAGTCATTTCAAGACGCCACGCTCAGTGAAGAAACCCGAGAAGCGCTCTAATCCCCGCAGACGCAGCCGAGGCGCAGAGTGCATTGGCACAGCACTCCCTCGGCCGGATTTGTCACCATGTTAAGCTCCCGAGGCCCGCTGCTTGTTGTTATCAGCAAAGTAGGGAAGGGGATTTGGGGATAAGTGAATTCTAGAGTGCGTTGCCCCCCCCCTCCTCCCCATCGCCCACCCACCCCCTGCACCGGGTGCCTTCCTGCTCCCCTGACGTCCCAATTGGCTCGTGTGTTTACCCCTGTGCCGCCGCATTCTCTTCCTCTTTTGTGCTCAGGACGCCTCTCTCGCTCTCTCACTTTTGTCACACCAATTTCCGAGCGAATAAGGGGACCAGGCAAATCCCTGGCTCTGTCTCCCCAACCTCGCTCGATCCCTATTTTTAGAAAAGGAATTTTTTGGTTTCAAATTGTTTCAAGAGCCTTTTTTTTTGCTCTCTTTAGCTGTTTGCGAGAGCCCCTGGTCTGGTTTTAGGTCCGTGCTTATGTGGAATAAGAAGAATAACATTAGGTTTTCCTAATTTATATATACATTATATACAACATGTCAGCTGCCAGTTTTCATTTGGCTTCTTAGATTCACTTTAAACCATGAAGCCATAACTGTACACCTTGTCGCCATTGTACTGTCCCCACCATTCTGGCACTGGCAGCAAACTGCACAGTATAAAAATGAATGAATAATTGATGTTCCAGCAGTGGGTGAAGGAACAATGTGAACAGCAAATAAATGCTAATGACTGCCTTCGAGTCCCGAGTCCAACAGATCTGTCTGGTGGAACTGTGCATTCACCTGTGTTGCTATTGACTAAGCAGCAATTACAGCTCAGCGCTGCCTGCACTTATTTTTGGCCACAATTAACATGAACATGCATTCAGAAAAATTACAGTACACCCACAGGAGCGTGTGACTATGCAGACCACAAGATGACTATTAAATAAAATGTCATTTGTTGGTCTAAAGTTTATATTTACATATATTAGTCCTAATATTCACACTGGTATGCATTTGAAATCAGGTCACTGTGGAAACCCCTGTGTGGATAATAAGCAGGTCCGATTCATACGTTAGGTGGTTGTGAGACCCTGTGTGGACACATCTGCATGTTGAAGCTTCAGGTGATGTTTGAAGTGGTTCCTCAAAATTATAACTTTGTCCCCCACGAAAGCACGCATTTGCAAATCAGGGAGCATCTTAAGCACAAGCGTGCACCAGGTGTGCTTGACATACTGTACACTAGAACACATGATGGGGCTTTGAGAGTCCTGTTTGGAAGGAGTAAGTGGAGTGTTCACTAAAAGCTGAGTGTTTTCATGACACGACTCCAAGACGTAACTGAATATTGGCCCGACTGCGCAAGAGTCTCATTCACTGTGCTTAAAACATATAAATGAGCTACAAAGTTTTGGGGATACTATTCGGGGCTTATAGATCAAACTGCATGTCTGAAAGAAGTCCGTCGTCTCTGAGGCCAATGTTTCAAATGTCTGTGTTAACCTGACAGCGGGACGTGACAACATAAATAAAGAGTCAGTGAAGCAGGAAAAAGAGGCTGAGAAGATGCAGTGTGAGCAGACGTGCCAGAACCTCCAGAACTAGCTGGTCAGCTCCATGGTCTTCTTCCAGGATGAAGTTTGGTTGATAACCTTAACCAACAATGCAAAATGAAACTCATGGATATGTTTGTTTACTAAATAGGTGTGTGGAGGTGTTTTTGACTGGTGGATACTTTCTGAGTTGGCCTAGATTTAAAAGTCCCAGAGGTAATGGCTTATTGAGGGCCTATATAGTATATGAGGCCCACTATTCATTGTCTTTTCAATTCAAGCTCGTATACCTGCAGAGTAAATACATGGAATTACCAGTGTGTTTTAAATAGTCTAAATCCATATTCACTTGCTGTTTGTTTTAACTGTGCACTGTGTTTTCACCCCACGTGCAGTTTAATGGGATTTGCTGCTACTCGCCGTGTTTGGGCTTTAGTAGCAGCAGGAATCTACAGGAGCTGCTTTTGCTTGTTTGTTTATGCTGTGCTTGTGTTTTTTTTTGTTTTCTAGCTAACCATCAAGTTGTGCACTGCCGTGCTCATAAAGCTATCAGGAGGAGCTCGTGGCCTTCGTCTCCCACTGTTTTTGCCTC